>NC_085136.1:74169733-75369733 GCF_035046485.1 Aedes albopictus | reverse complement strand
CTTGGAGCCTTATTTTCTGAATTTTTATCGTCAAATCACTGTCATCATCAAATTCCTTTCATAGCATGTTGCGATTTATGAACGCTTGTGTCTATCGTCTTTTTATTTTCTTTTTCATGTAATTTTCAATGATTTATCTAGTTTATCAATCTTTACATCACTGTTTAGTTACTTTCTCATTGAGTAATAGGTATTAGTGTGACGCACACTTGTATAAAAAAAAACAAAAATTTCGAAAATTATCAAGTCTTACCTCCTAAATCAGTTGTTTTGGGCTACCAGATGCTACGGTCAAAATTTGAGCAAAATCGGTCAAGCCCAAGGGGGCGCTCAACAAGCTTGAAGTATATGTGGGTAAACGTGGAAAATTTATTCAGAAATCTTAAGTTTTCGATTTTTGCAGCTATTTGGCGCTGTAAGTGTTGAATGATTAAACCCTTTGGTATTCTTGTAGATGACTTTCTCGAAGACCGCAAAGTGATCCAACGACTGTAAGAAAAGTTATACGCTAGGCAAAGTGAAGCTGAGTATTGAGATTCGATTATTGATAGTATTAATTTACATGTACTGGAAAAACAACAATAAAGTTTATCATCACTTTGCCTAGGGTATAACTTTATTACCAGGCGTCAGATCACTTTGCGGTCTTCGACAAAGTTGTTTGGCATATATTCAAGTCACCTACAATAACACCGAAGGATTTATTTGTTCAACGCTTACAGTGCCACCTAGCGACAACAATCGAAAACTTAAGATTTCTGCATACATTTGGCCACGTTTTCCCATACAAACTTCTAGCCTATTGAGCGCCCCCTCAGGCATGACCGATTTTGCTCAAATTTTGAACGTAGCTTCTGTGAGTCCAAAACAACTGATTTAGGAGATGATGATTAACCTGGGCTTGTTAGGGGAATATCTGTAAATAAAAAGAAAATCGCGTTAAGTACTGTTCCTTTGAATTCCACTAAGAATTTGCATCCTTTGACAGATACGTATTTCGACCTCAACTATAAGGTCGTCTTCAGTGTCTTGTACTTGACTGATTTAGGAGGTAAGACTTGGTATTTTTCGAAATTATTGTTTCTCATATAAGTGTGGACCACCTTAATGGGTATCCCAAGTAACACACATGTTATATAAGAGTTACGACAGCGCAAGTTTTGGTTGTATAGAAGTTAATTTTACGTAATTCTAACATTGTGTTGGAATAACGTCAAATAAACTTTTATACAACCAAAACTTGCGCTGTCGTAACTAATATATAACATGTGTGTTGCTTGGGATATTACCTTCAAGTAATTTTCTCGAAGTAATCTAACTGCAAATGGTTATTGATTATTTAGTATTTGAAGCAGTTTTGGCTGAGTAACTTTTAATTTTTATCTATTTTACTAATTGATTTTTTTAGTTGCAACGTTCCTTCAAACTATTAGAAAGATAACAAATCACCTTATCTCTTTCCAAACATCTTTCCATGTTCATTATATCTCCCTGCTCATATTTTTATCTTTTTACGACTTCGGATGCCCGATAAACATCACCCATCACCACAGATCATAAACTCCGCTTCGCATTTTCCTATCCCAGATATCTTTTAAACTAACTGGATCTTCTCCCAGTTTTTCGCTTCCCATCGAAAAGCACAATAAACCACTTGCACTTATACCTATCTACTCTCACCCACCACTCACTCACTCACTTACTCACTTATCCCGTCCGGCAAATTTTGTTCGATTGCCCGTCCATGCATCAGCATGGATGCATCCAGCAATTGGAAAATCGAAATCCTGCGATGTGTTTATGTATCCACTCTCTTTTATCCTCCCCCGCCAAGCACGCCCCCCCTCACCTAATCCACTCAGTTGCTCACACTGTTTGACGGCGAGTTGAGTCGGTGGAATTTTACGTATGGAAGCTCATTTGCCGTCGATTGCCGATACGCTTCCAGTTTCTCCCGTACCTAGATGCAGGCAGCGCAACCTGCTCTGGCGGCGGCGGCGGCGGCACGCGGTGGCGGCGCACACCTCGTAGAAAGTAGCACCTTTTTTGCTGCGCTTCAGCCAGCATTTCCAGACGGTAAGCCTGGATTCGGAAAAGAGAGGAAAAGCAAGCACCTCGAAATTGGCACACATCCACTTCTTCTGACTGACTCGCCGCGCTATATAGAAACCAGTGCACGTTGCGATGATGCTACTGTTATGCGCACAGCAGCGCAACCAACAACAGGTTCCATTGGGGATCTTCTCTGTTCCCCCCACTGCGCACTGTCATCCGTGGTAAATGAGATTATCGTCGGTCGACGGATCTTATCTCGGAGGTGCTCGGTCCTGCTGGCAAACTCTCTAAGATTTCAGGAACAGGTTCCCTACGCGTTACGCTTCTCCGATGCGGCGACGACGACGGGGACCTCATTCAGTCACACACAGAACTTGTCCAGTCCAGAAGGTACGCTACGCATCATTAGTTTTACGCTCACGAGCGTTGTGGCAGAAGAAACTGGTTTCAAACGAACTGCAATCGAAGATGAAATGCAACGCCGATGAACCAGAGGACGGACGCGGACGCAACGGATGCTCTAGTTTTCCCTATTTCCGCGGACTGCACACTCAGCGGCGATTGCTGGGCAAAGCCTTGACCTAAATTCCTGGCGGAAAGCGTGTTGTTTGCTGGAGGAACGATGCTACGCTGCGGTTAAGTGGGTCTTACGATTGGCTTGATATGTGAAGTTTAGTAGTATTATGAATTGGAAAAACAAAAATTAATTCACAATGTCGACTGTTTGTGAGCCGTATATTTCCAAGTGGCTACTCATTGGTTGCCCAGAATAACCAACTTTTACGGAGAATCAACGAGTGAGCCTTTGGACTACTTAACCATTTTCAATACCAACATACCAAGGTTATCCTGAAACTTTGCACAATTGATTTCATTATGCTATGGAAGATTGGACATCTATAGCCATAGCTACAAAGGCGTGGGTATTCAGCATGACCCTTTCGAAAAAGGAAATTTCCTTGATTTCCTTCGACATAGCTTATCTTCGTGCCTGTCACACAATGTATACACATTGTATTACACATGCAAAATAGTCATTGGCAGGAGTAGCTCTCAGTTAATAACTGTGGAAGCTGAGAATCAGGCTTTGTCTCAGTTGGGACGTTACGCCAAGAACAAGGATGAGGAGGACCACCACTAGGTGGCGCGAGTGTGCTTACAAATTTTATATTTGTAATTGTTTGTTGGGTCAAGCACATACAAATCATTGATCGTCAGATTCGAAACTTCACAAATAGGTGGCGCTAGTGAGCATGTAAATCTTATAAAATAAATAAATAAATCTCATACATATAATTCCAAAATCCTAGTTTTTGCAGAGACGGTGTCTTCGGCAAAGTTGTTCGGTAGATCAAGGGCTCATTGAGGATATTATATTTAGTTCCGAACTCCACACATAGATGGCACTACAAAGTATGCAATTATTATATCTCATATATCTCAGGATCCTTGTTATTTTAGGAGACGATTTTTTAATGGAATGTACAGCTATTGAATCATTTGAGTCGGACTTCTGCTACTAGGTGAGACTTGTTAGCATACAAATTTTATATCCTATCGTTGATTCTGATTACTTAACCCTTTGTTGAATACTGGGGTCCATTTGAATCTCAGGTAATTTTGGAGTAATGGCTAAAAGGTTTGGTGTAGCGTAACCTTTAAAAAAACTCAAACTAAACTAAGATGCATTATTTAAGCAGAAAATAATTCATGGCATATTTTGATCATAGACAAACAGATGCAACTCTTAGAGGAAACTAATCAAAAACTTTTGCCCGGTGTCTTTTTCATGAGAACACTGGCATCTGTTGGTAGAACCACGCGAGACACTGTCGGCCATGATGGATTTCGATTTGACGTATGTCTAACATGCACACTACTACACAAAATACCAGTAATTTTCGTTTGAATCATTCAGCAACGTGTACACTGGCAAACATCAAAGCGATCGAACACTAGCGCCTCTGGTGGAAGGATCGCGAAATTCAAATGCAATTTGAATTGATCGTTAAATGCATGTAGCAAGCCGTTTTGAAGAGTGTTACGTCTGTTTGTCCGTGCTGTGTTTTTTATTTCAATTATTTCCCTTTATCTTCTTATTTGATTCGGAGTTTTTTTAATATTCATGTTTATCTGAAGGTCTTGTTTTTTTTAGAAGCATGGCAACTTGGGAAATGCTGCTCAGTATGTCAAGGACAATCCAAAGAAAAACGTAATAGTTCAAGAAATTCTCTCTAGGTGGTCCTTTCTAGTGTGTGAATACTTTGAACTTTTGCTTAAAACCCGTATTAAATCTGAAGGCCGTGCAAAAGTATATAGGAATATTGCTTACTGAAAAATATTGTGTTTTTGGCAAAGTTGTTTGGCAGATCAATGGACTGATCATTTAGAAAGATGGCGACTTGGACAGAATTATTGGGTAGGTCAAGAACTCACAGAAAATGCACCGTTTGATTCAAAACTTCATACATATGTGGCACTGAGGAGCATGCAAATTGTGTATCCTATATGTCTCAAGATTCTGGCTACTTAGAGAGACGGTTTCTTCGGTAAACTTGTATGGAAGGTCATGCATTTACAGATGATGGACTATTTGATTCTCCACCATAAGGTGGTACTAGCGAGCATACAAGTAATATACAGTCAGGATTCGTTATACACGGCGGGTGGTGTAGCTGTTGCATATCGTAAGCTAATTACCTTCCAGAAATGAACTAAATTTGTTGAAAGACACAGAGAAATTACGGTAGCCGTAAAGTGGGTGGCACAGAGTATAAAGAATCTTAACTGTATCTTTTATATCTCAGGATCCCTATTACTTAGAAATTCGTTTGATTGGAAATTTTGCCACTGGGTAGCGTTAGTGAGCATGCAAAACATATACCACATGTATCTCATGAACTTGTTCATTTAAAAAACTGGCGTCTTAGACAAAGCTTCAAAACTTACAAATAATTGACTGTTTGTTTCGAAGCTCCACACAAAGATGGCACTAGTGATCATGCAAATTTCATATTTCATATATCCCAGAATTATAATAACTTACAGAGACGGTGTTTTCGACAAAGTTGAAGCTTGATTCGAAATTCCACGCTAGGCGGTACTAGTGAGCCCTGAACCCAACAACTGTGTAGAAGACTACATCTTTCTAAGTGATAAGAATCATGAGATATATAATTTACTTACTCACTAGCGCCACCTATATGTGGAGTCCTGAATCCTAGCATTTTGCCCTAGACTCCATGTTTTTACGTAATTACTATCCTGGGATACATGACACATGAAATTTGCTTGCTTACCAGAGTACTGTCATGCTAAAATCAAAGCTGATTACTGAAGGTTTCTAAATTTAGGTGTCCCTACTGGCACGCTCCCGGGGAAGTGACTTAAATATTGCGCCTAATTAATAATTATTCTTGGAAAACACCTCCATGCAAACCATGAAATAGTTTTTCACTTTTTTGTCACTTGATATTGCTCATTGTCGTTGAGTTTAGTAGGAATTCCTCTAAAGATTACCCTGAGAATTATTTTAGGGTTTATCCAAAATTTTAGAAATGCTTTAAGGATTTTTTACCACAAATATTCATTGGGTATTCTTTGGGAGTTTCCGAAGAGGTTTCTCAAAATAAACTAAAACTAGTCCACGGGTTTCTCAAATGAAATCCTTCTGGCCTCTGGGATTCCTTCAGTGAATTACTGCAAGGATTGCTATAACCATTCGTGTAAATGTTTTTTGAAATATATTTGAGGGCATTCCTCCCGAAACATGATCAGAACTTCCTTCAAGAGATTTTTTCGGGAAATTTCTAAAGCAGTTCTATGAAATTTCTCCAAAGATTTCTACAAACGATACAGTTCTTGGAGAAATTTTTTGATAGAGATCATTAGTTTTTTTTTTCTGTTTTTTTTCGATGAATTCCACTAAGGGTTTCCATTGCTTTTCTTGAGAGATTCTTTCGAGTGTTACAGCTGTGTTCATATTGTACGTGGCTTTGTTAACTGAATACGACGATTTAGAACCGTCGTTATTGGAATCGCCGTTCGAACCGTCGTCGTTTGATTGAAGAGCCAGACAGCAGACAAACTGACATGTGCGTGAGATTGAGATGTTAGTTTATTTAATTTTCAATCTTATACACTAACCTGTAACCTAGGCGGAAACGGTTCGATTAGTGTACGAAAATATTTCTTGTTTCTTCAAGGTAAAACTACATTTCAATTTATTTACACTGCTAATGTTTTGAACAATTTCATGTAATGTTTATCTTTTTTCACGTGCTTTGAAAATTCTCTCTGGAGAAATATCTGAAGAAATCCCAGGAAAATTCTTGAATGAATCCTAGGAGGAATTTCTTGTAGAACTTCGTGGGGAAACTTCTTGAGAAATCGTTGGTGAAATTTCTAGTAAAGTGCATTGAAAATTTTTAAGAAAAAATCTTTATCATTTAATAAAAAGAATTTCCTGGAAGTATTCCTTGGAATGTGCGTACGTAATTTAAAAAAAATGTTCCTTCGGACATTCCAGGAGAAACGCCTAGATTTGGCTTCAGTAAAGATCCTTCATAAACACTCTTGAGATGTTCCTCAAAGAATTGCTGTTTAAAGTCAAAGGAAATATTTCTGAATAAATTGCTTGAAGATTTCGTGGAGGAATTCATAGAGATAAACTTTGGAGAAATGTCGGAGAAATTTCTTAAAAAAATACATTAAGGAATATCTGGAGGAAATCCTGCAGGAGATTCCTGCCTGAATCACTGAAAGTATTTATGCAAAAATCTCTGGAGGAACTCCTGCAGTATTTTATGGGTAATTCCCTGAAGATATTTCTGGGCACATCCCTGCACCAGTTCTCATAAGAATCTGTAAAATAATTTTTGAACAAATCGAAGAACAAATCACTGTTGGACTGGGCTTTTTAAGAAATACCTATACGAATGTTTGAAGAAGTCTCCGAAAGATTTTCTTTGAAAGAATTAATTAAGGAATCGTGGTGAAATTTCCGAAGATTTTTTTTAATGAATTCCAAGAAAAAATTTCGAAGTAATCCCTGGTGGAATTTTGTAAGGAATCCATGGAAATCTTCCCGAAAGAGTTCTTGGAGTTTCGTTTACGAAGATTTGAAGAAAGCGCAGGAGAAGTTTTTGATAAATCCCTGGAAGTATTTCTGCGGTTTCACTGAAGCAGTTTCTGAAGGAAACCTTCGGAGGTGAACCAGCCTAGGGCTGAAAATCTCTTTAATAAAGACAACAAAATAGGAACCTTGGAGGACGTTCAGACCGAATCCGTTGAGTAATTTCTGAAGGAATCCATAGTGTAATTTTGGAAACAAAAACCATAGAAGATGTCTTTGAGGAGTTCTTGAACAAATTTATTGAGGTATCTAATAAAGAAATTTTTAATTCACTGAATGAATTCTTGAAACAATTTGAAGAAATTTAAAACTTAAGATTTTCTGTAGACATCCGTGGATGAGTTCCTAAACAAACTCACGTACGGATTTCTAAAAGAATCTAGGGATCTGTCTTTTTTAGTTCTGGGATAAATTTCAGGAGGGTCTTTTGGAGGAAATTCTGAAAGATATCTGAAAGGCATTTCCTGAGGAATCCTTGTAAAACTTTTTAAAAGGAATTCCTGGAGAAATTTTTGAGAAAAATCCATTTAGCAGTTTCAGGAGGAATCCATAGAAGGTTTTATTAATTATTATAATAATTTTTAGAATAATCTCTGGAAAACTTTGAAGAAAATTTTTAAAGGAACCTTTGAATTTTCTAAACGATACCCTGGAAGAGTTCCTTCCTTAGATTCTTAGAATCCTTAGATCTTCCTTAGAATTCTTAGATAAATCTTGGGGGGCATTTCTGGCGAAATTTCTTAAAAATTCCCAGGCACGTTTCTGTAGGAACCGTTGGAAAAGTTTCTTAAAAAAATACCTGGAGATTTTGCTACTGCTACCCATGGAGGGATTATTGAAGATATCCATCGATCTTTCGATAAATTTCTAGAGGAATCTCTCAAAGAATTTCCGGAATTATCAAAAAGGAATTCAGAAGAAAATCATGCAGGAATTTCAGAACCAATTTCAAAGAAATAACTATTGAAATGTTTAAATTAATTTCTGAAACTAAAATAAATCCTAATGAATCTTTGATATAGTGAAAATTGTGTATTTTCGCCCGTTTCTTTTCTCTTCTTTGCTTTTTTTTTTTAAGATTATGAAAACAGTAGTTCATCGAAAATAATTAGACCCGTATTTTTTATTTTGTCACTAGGGCGACCCATTTTCAGGATGGTCCTAAAAATCAAGGTTTTTAAGAACTGAAAACTTCATAAAAAATAATAACTTTTGAACCAGTTGACCAACTCTGCACTTATTTTTTTTTGTCTGTATTAACGAGTTTTTTAACCCTAGGCTAGTTCATCTCGGGCCCCACACTTTAATTCACACCAGGTCCGCTCCACGACTTATTTTTTTGTTTGAAAGCTATTGACTTGTAGTTTTAAGGAAAAATTCGTTAAGGGGTTGAATTGTGTTTAGATGTAAAACATATGCAATTATTTTATTTTTTTTCTTGTTTTTATGGTCTTGGGACCAAGGGGCACTATGTTTTTATATTTTTATCAGAAAATTCAGGAAATTTGGCGCAACATATACAAAATCAGCGATGTATGTTTTTTTGGTTTTTGCGGTATGATTTTTTGAATAAAGAGAGTCATACATTTTAATACTGGCTGCTCTAAAATTGCCTGATATTGTAAATTATCAAACAACCATGCCTTATATTGCTTTTTTAAGTGATTTCTGATGTCTTTGGAATCCATAGTTTTATGAGGTTTCAAAATATAATCAAATTTTTAAAAAATCTCTGATTTTTTGATGTGTCACGCCATATTTCCTGAATTTTCTGATAAAAATATAAAACCAGAGCACTCCTTTGATCCCGAGACCACGGAAACGAGAGAAAACTAATACATGTGCATGTTTATTTTTGCACAAAAACACACCCCTTCAACGTATTTTTTTTCTGACAACTAGAAAAAGCTTTCAAACAAAAAAACGACAGACTGGTTCAAAAGTAATGATGTTTTAAAATTGCAGAAAACAAAGCAGGAAATTTACCAGTTTTTTTTCAGGAGTGACATTTGAATTTTTCCTAAAATAAGAATTCTGTAACTAACCTTAAAATTTTCCTAAAAAAAAAACAAAATAGAACGATTCGTTGAAGCTTCTGTTAGTCTTTCTTTTTCTGTTTTTCAGCTGATACTTTTTTCCTCCAGCAATATACAGGTCGGACTCGATTATCCGGAGTCGGGTTCTGGGGGTTTCCAAAATTATATCTGGCAAACGCGGAATGCTGTAAGAAGCTGAAATTTTGACTGATCACTAGTCAAGGTTGGCTTGACAAAATGTCAAAATTTACACCGTGTCCAATAAGTTCTCATACAAAAACAAATTTAGAAAATATCATTTTATTTCACAAATGTGATTCATATTTTCAAAGTGAATACTTGTATAGAAAGGCCACTTAATACTGATTAAATTAAGCATGCGGTTTAGAATAACTTTATTTTCTATTTGTTTTTATAAGCCTAGCAGTACACTTCCGTTTTCTGAAATCTGTTTTCTCCGACACGCATGACAAATGTTCGAAAAGTTTTTCATTCTACGGTAGCGAAATAGAGTCCATAGTGATAAATTTTGAGTTTGTATCTCAAGTTATGTACCAAATGGATATACTTAGGCTTAAACAATACAGTTTTAGTGATGATATGGTAAGAAATTTGCAACTAAGCTCAACTTGGGCTGATTTTCATGAAAATAACCGTTATATCAAAGATAAACATCATAAAACTTAAATTTTGGTCAAAATTTACTACAATAGGAATACAAGCATGTTTAACAAGTGAGAACGATGTGAATCAACCAGATAAGATGCACGCATGCTTCTTTAACACAACAAATCTCATTAAAACAGGTAAATGGACATTTTTGTTTAATTTACGTTTTATTCTATACAAAATAAAACGGCTTCGTACATTACCAATACAGGATCTTATATTTTTTCTCTTCTGGTCATAGTTGCTACTAGCAATGGTGAGGACAGGAACCTAATTTGTTTCAACTTAAAACTATTACTCGTTAAATTACGACGATATACCAATGAAATGTCGTGCGTGCCAGCTGAAATGGACTTAGGACACATAAGCGATCAGCAGAGAAGGATAAAGGACAGTTAGTCCCAAAACATATGCTGTGTTTGGTGTGTGTTAGTTGGCCTTTCAATAAATAAATTTACTTTGACAATCCTAATTACAGATGTGGAATGAATTGAATTTGATTTTGTATGAGAACTTATTGGATACGGTGTAAGCTTGAAAGAGCATTCCATTCCCCAGATATATGGTTGCGAAGTATCAGAACTCGACTCAGGATAATCGAGTCCTGTAACTTGAATTTTCTTCGGCAAGAAAGTAGTTGCGAGAGTAATGTTCCCGTAACTCCATAAATAATTCAAGGGATACCTCAAAGGGGGTATAACAGTATGATATTTTGTTTTAAATAACTTATTTATTTCGACGATAAATATCGATCTAACACTGACAATATCAGCTAAATGTCTTTTTTTCAAGTTTACACTTAATCTGCATATATTAAACCAACTTTCTTGTTTCCTTCATTTTCAGGTATGTAACCCAAAATCCAAACCTATATTACATATTGACCAACCTATATTATATATTGACCAACCTGGTAAGCATACCCTCTCGATACGGTTATCTTTTTAGAATTCAACTTTGGAGCTATTAAGGTTGAAGGATTCGTCATTGACATAATCGTCATCATTGAATATTTGAAAACAGTTTTCTCGTTCAAAGCTGAAATTTCCACAGTGAAAATGTATTCACTGTTTTGCGGGTGCAGAATGGAATACAGTGAATACTTTTTCAATGCAATCATGCATGTTTTGAGTGAGAAAACTACTTTCGTATTTTCCATGATGACGATTAAGTCAATGACGAATGCTTCAACCTTAAGGCCGTCCATATATTTAGTTTTGGTTACTAAGTATAAGTTACTAAGTATGAAGCATGGCATATTATTTGTTTTCATTGCACATTTTCTAAAGATTTTACGAGTACAACCAAAATGTTTTCTAGTAAATGATTTTGCCTAGAATCATCCTAAGAAGTCATCTAGGATGTTGATTTGAATTTTAGAGAAAACCTCTTGCGATAATTCTCTCATAGATTTTAGAATATTCTTGATTAAAATGTAAGACGAATTCCTTGAAGGAACTTTTGGAAAAAATAAATGCCAGGAAAATGTGATAAAGAACCTCTGAGGAATAATACGAAATTAAAAAAAAATCGAATTTTCGGAAACCTGATTAAAATTCTGATTTTTTGGAAAAAAAATTAGGTCTTCATTATTTTTTTTAATTTCCGAAAAAGCTTGCAAAACATTTATACAAACAATCAATTAGGCATTATCAATTTTTTTATGAAAGTATTCCTTCAGTAGTATTGTGACATAACCAACTATGATCAAAGATGACCCTCGAAGCCATTCCTGGATACAGGATATTCTAGATCAGCCAAACTAATACGTAGCTCAGAGAGGAATTCCACGGAGTCATGTCAGTCGATCCTGAGCGACCATTTCAAAAATATCTGAAACTTTGCACAGTTTTTCAATTTCATCTAAATCGCCATTTTTCGATATCAAACCTTCATATTCACTCACGACTAACTTTTCAAAAGGGTGTATGCGAAAATAGTTCAAAAATATTCTAAAAGCTGTACAGCAAAAACGGATTGTTCGATTGTTATGAATTTTTCAGCAAAGTTAGATAACTAAATGATAATTCCTTAGAAAATACACACTGTAAAAAATTTCTTTTTTTACTATAAAAAAATATGATCTTTGTCACAAAAACTCAAATATCTCAGAACCCTATCTTTTTACCAACGTCAATTTTTTAGGGAAAATGGCCCATTATATCAGCTATCTACCATAAAATTTTGGTGATGGTAAACTGATAAACAAAAAAGTTATGACATTTCAAACATTTCACAATTTTTACATTTAGTAACAAAAAAAAAATTTTTTTCTGTGTAAATTATTTCGAGAACTATATTTTGATGCTGATTTTATTGTAAAGGCTACCGCATGAATTAAACAAGTTGTTTTCATGATATTTTTGTTTGATTAATTATAATTACTATAGCACAGACAAACAGACGTCTCACTCTACTCACTTCCCATCGTTTCACTTTTTAACGGATTATTCAAACATTCCGTAGTTCGCAAATCGCTCGCTCATGGCGCTGGCATCGTTTTTGCTCCTGTTTGACGTTTGCTCACTACCGCCATCTACTCAGTAGATTTGCGTACCACAGCATAATTAGCATTGGGCGATTATGTTTGCGTGACGATTATTTTTATCGCTTTTTCTTCCAAGTGACACGTCTGTTTGTCTGTGACTATAGTATCTATTTGAACCTTAGACGCGATCCAGTGTTGTGATCAAAAATATTGAGATTGTCATACTTTTTATTGTACGTGACTGGTGAAAAAATCCCTTGATAGTGTTGAAAAGCTGTTGATCATAAGAAAAATGGAATTAAACTTATTTTGAAGGCGAAAGCTGTATAATAAAAGTTTTATATATACGCGTATACGTCTAGTTGATCTGCAAAAAAAAATACCTCTTAGAGAACAGACTTTATGATCGTAAAAATGCGAGTAACTTCAACAACAACAAATGCATGAGAGGTACATACCACAGACAAACAGACGAAACGCCTAGAACAATTTTCGTGAAAATCCATCGCCCAGTTCACACTACCACCACCTGGTGGAAATGCTTCACGAAACACTGCGTTGTGCAATATCGTCATCAGAAGGGGCTAGTGTGAAACGTCAAACGCAAAGAAAAACGATGGGCACTCTTCTGGTTATGAAAGCCACAACCAAGATTCAAAATGATCGTTAAAGGCGTGGTCAATGAAAATTTCGTCAGTGTTACGTTTGTTTGTCTGTATACATACCATGAAAATGCTCACGAAAAAGCAAAAAAATACTACCGCTATGGATATTAAAAATTTTATAGTAATTTTTTTCTTCGTCCAAGCAAACAACACCAAACTAGTCAGTTAAAACTAATAGGTGATTTTGTTTATTATAATCTAACGAACAACATGAACAGTCGCTTTCTCAAAGGACTTCAACTCAATGCTCTCTTGTAGACCGTTTGTGAAAAAAAAATGTTCAAAAGAGTTACGAAATCTCATAGATAAACTGAAAGAGACTGGTTATGCCCAAATTGAATACAAATTTACGCATTTGCACGTCCTGCCGTCTAGACTTTGACAAACGAGCCATCTGTATATCATCGGTAAAGCAGGGCGCAGGAAGTTCGAAAACGACAACAACTGAGAAATTGCCAGAAGTGCTAAGTGCAGAGAGTCATGCCACCGTACCATCAGCGACATCTGTTTAAACAATTTAATCACGCCTCTTTTCAAAAATGCTTTGAAATATACTTCAACATTTATACCCATTTCAATATTTTTAACGTTGCAAAACACGCTTTCAACATTCATCTTGAAGAAGAGGGAAAACACTTGTCCTCAAATGTAACAGCAAATTAATCAATAAACGACTAATGCGCGGAGGGCGTGATAAAATCGGAACAGTACTGTACATATAATATACATAATACATAATAAAAACAGATTGTTTTACTCACTAACAATAAAATCAGCATCAAACTGCGCTTTCCGGCCGAAATAATTTACACTAAAAAAAAATTTTTTTTTTTTTTTTTGCTAGGTTTCTAGCTGCACTATGAATAGAGTTGAAACCTCTACACTAGACCCGAAGATAGGAAAGAGTACGTAATCTTTCAGAAGCAGTTTGCCAGCCGTACGCGGAAAATGATATCCATTAAGACACTGTTGCAACTGACTCAGAAAGCTACGGTAGAAGATTGGAAAGTTTTCAATTGGTCAGTCAGTCAGGATTTGCCTATGTAGTGTTATGGTCACACGGTTTGTGTTTGTCTTCTTGTTTGATTTTGTAGTATAGTTCAATATGTTTTACCTGCTTCTCGTTAAATCAGTTGTCGTATGTTTGTTTTTTTTCACCGAATCAATCGAACCCTGTATGTTAAAATATAGTCGATCCTGTCTCAAATTGTTTTCTTGATTTCGCTAATTGTTTTCCACTTCTCTGTGTTCATCTCTTGCGTCCTTAAATTGTCATCGGTCCAAAACCCACAGAAACATGTTACTGAACTTCTGATATTTTTCTGTTGGTGTCATAATATCATCTAAGAGATAAACAAAAATACGCCAAGTTGGTCAGTTGATTGCAATAAAATTTTAAAATAATAGAAATTTCATGTCAACCTTCATCCCGCTACAAATACTATGAAAAATATTCAAATTCGTTCAATTGTCCTATCGGTCCTACCTAGATAAACCATGTCCTATTCTCAAGCGTAGCTTAGAAATGTTAACCTAGTCATACACAAGTAACGTTGTTCAGTTAATAAAAAGCAGTCAGTTTTTGTCCAAAATGTCACGTCGAACGCATTGACGTCAACAATGCGTTTAAGTGTTCGCACGTTAGCTTCGAATCTATCAGCACAATTAAGTGCTGCAAATCTCCTTCCCATTATTAATTCGTCGGTTGATTTTAATTGCATTATTTAAAGAAAATATGGCCAACTAACATTGTAAAAAATCGAAAAAGTGACTATGACATTAATAAATTACTAATCAAAATCAACCGAGAAACGTGGGAAATAGAGCCCAAACAACATTTTGAAGTTAGCTGGCTGTAAAAGGTTCCAAAACCTGTCACAAATCCTATAATACTCTATATATTTATATATATATTTACACTAAAAAAAATTATTACTAAATGTGAAAATTGTGGAATATTTGAATTGTCATAACTTTTTTGTTTATTAGTTTATCATCACCAATTTTTTATGGTAGATTGCTAATACAATGGACCGTTTTCCCTAAAAAATTACATTGGTAAAAAGATAGGGTTTTGAGATATTTGAGTTTTTGTGACAAAAATGATATTTTTTAATGTTAAAAAAAGATTTTTTTTCACAGTGTACATTTTCTTAGGAATCACCATTTAGTTATCTAACTTTGCTGAACAATAAAATCTGCATCTAACTGCGATTTCTGATCGAAATAATTTACACAGAAAAAATATTTACCAAATGTGAAAATTGTGAAATGTTTGAAATGTTATAACTTTTTTGTTTATTAGTTTACCATCACCAAATTTTTATGGTAGATTGCTAATACAATGGACCGTCTTCCCTAAAAAAAATACGTTGGTAAAAAGATAGGGTTTTGAGATATTTGAGTTTTTGTGACAAAAATGATATTTTTTAATGTTAAAAAAGATGTTTTTTTCACAGTGTATATTTTCTTAGGAATCACCATTTAGTTATCTAACTTTGCTGAAAAATTTATAGCAATCGAACGAACCATTTTGGCTGTGCAGATTTTTGAATATTTTTGAACCATTTTCACATACACCCTTTTGAAAAGTTAGTCGTGATTCAAAATAAAAATTTGATATCGGAAAATGACGATTTAGATGGAACTTAAAAACTGTGCAAAGTTTCAGTTCAATAGAAAATCATGAATTAAAAAATTTCCTTAATTTTGATGCTGTTGCTTGGAATCGCTCCAGAGCATCAAGTCTATACTTATTCCAGTAGCCTTTCGCTACATTGAAGCACACGATTGTGAAGTGTCATGTTCACTAATCCTTCTGGAGGATCAACGAACATTGTTGAATAATTTGGTGACATGCTGGGGCGTACAAATGATCTGGATCTCAGATTTGAAATCTGCCACATGTGTAAAAGTAGCTAGCTGTTATCACTGTAAACATGAATCTCTGGGAATCTTAAGACCCCGTCCTAAGTGTTTCAGGTCGGTTGAGCTGTCCTGCAGTTCAGAGCTCCAGATCTACACTTATAACAGTGGTTCTTGACACGCTTCGTAGCAAGACATAATCAACCATGTTCATTGAACCTATTTGAAGATCTCTGAGCATTGTTAAGTGCATTTGCGATCACAACGCAGGCTCCAAAGGCACGTTATCCTCCATTTGGGACACTTGTGCCATTCTGGGTTGCGCAGTCTGTCTTGGAACTGTGTTCTTGACATCTATAGCTAGTTGTTTTCGCTATAATCAGTAACGATACATAATAAACTGGGATTTATTAATCTCTTGGAATCAGAAGATCTTATGCGCAAATCTTTAAGGGTATTTCAGGTCAGCCCAATTACCCTGGAGTTCTGAACCGAAAGTCTGTTCTATGCCAGTAGAATTTCTTGCTACTGAGAATGACGTAACATACTCATCTATGTTCATTTAGCCTTCTTGAAGATCATTGGGCTTTGGGACCAATAGTGCTTTAGAATCTGATTAGCCTTTCCAATATACATTTAGGATGTTCCAGTCAGTCAAATTACCCTGGAGACTGATGTGTAAATCCACAATTGCGAGAGCAGCGTTTTCTGCTACCCTGGGTCGAAACCAGTCATAGGCAAAAGCCAAAGGCCGCTTATGTTCGCGACGATTAGGAGCGCATGATCAGTGAACACTTGGATGGATATTTATCGGTGAGCTCGTTCTATATTATTACATAATTAACAGTGTTATGGCATTTAAAATCAAACTGCGGTTTTTGGGTTATTCTGCGTAATCCAATCTGCGCTGGGGGGGGGCTAAGTGCTGGAAATATACATCCGACACAGTAGTTGTGCTTACTGTGACTAGTTACGAAGTATAGAGCACTGCACGAAGTTCTCTCCTTCTCTTTCACTCTTACAGAAATATTGTAAACAACAAGGCCAAGAAACGCCAAAATCCCATACAAAATCAAAACAGCGCAGTGCCCTATAAGCAACTTGATCGTAGACACTTATGGAATGTGATGAGCAAAATGGTGTTGTTATGGTTATCCGAGGTTGCCAAAATACCCTGGGGACCAGAACCTCCACAGTGACAGTGGCCTACTTCGCTATGTATCATTGTGTAATCAATTACATCCGTTGAACATGTTTGACTTATTCAAACCATGCCAATTTCCGGTTACCTATATTATGAACTCTTTTCAAACATTACGTGGCAGTTTTGTGATTACTCAAGAATCACATGGAAGCATGTTTGTGAAGATGTCTGTGTAATGATGGTACTACAACTGTTACCGCCACCTTCAACGAGTTCCCAATAGCCAATGACCCAGTTCACAACCACCCGTTTCGATTCCCAAATTCAGCAAACCATTAAGTAATCATGCAAACACTTGACTTAGTTAGCTTAGCAGCGTGTAAGTGCCACGCTGCCGGCCGCACCGGCCCAAAACCCATCTTCCAAAGTAAACAACTAATTTCCGATAAATCACTTCATCAACCGATCTCCTCCAAGTACGAGTACGAGTACGAGATCATGGTGTTGGCCGCCAATTTCCGAGTCCGAAAGCGAATTTCATCCTTCACCGATTCGGCGGAAGCCGTGGATCGTGGGGCGAGGTCCATTTAATTTCGAAACACTGCCTACCTTCTGTCTTACGCGTCTTTCCTCTTTCGCAGTCCAGAGACAGAGAGAGAGAGTGGGTTTTGTTTAATTTCCAGAACAGCTACAGGTACAGCCAGCAGGTACACTTACCTGATGGGTCCAGCGAACCGTCAAAAGTAGGTCTCACGGCAGCCAGCTAGCCAGCCGAAGGAATCCAAATCAATCAATCGAATTTAGGGGAATAATAGAAAAGAGCCAGAAAATAATCAAATCATCACCGGTTTTCCGAAAAGATCTTTCGTCGAATTTGGGGACTGGTGGGGACGAAGAGACCGCTGCTGGGGGGAAGCCGCGGAGAAAGCAACGGAAACAACAGCTATTCCCCCTCGATCTTGCGCGCTCGATCAACGCAACGTGCAGCAGCGCGATCGCTCCACGTGGTCTTCGTTTGCGCTGCGCGGGCTGTGGAGTGGAGCGAGTGTGTGTGATCCGAATCGATCGAACGGGGGATTGCACCTAATAGCTTTTTCACCTGATTTCATCAGCACTCCTCGGTGGCGGCGCTGCGCGCTGGTGGTGGCGAAGAAGCACATGCATCTTCCACGCTGCAGGCGGTGGGTGCTTCCCCATTCGTAGATGTTGTTCTATTCACTGAAGTGGCAGGTGGTTGATTGCCATCCCGAGGTGGGTATTGTTGATTTTTTTTTTTTGGAGGACGCGACTATGTATTTGGGTTAAAATGATAATTATTTTGAAAGTTTAAATTTGGAATCACTTCAAATCAAAAGTTTGAAAGATTCCATACAAGATGCCAATCGCCAGTCTCCAAAACAGTTTAGGTAACCGAGAATGTCCCCAACTATGGCTGCTTCAAACAGGTTCTGTGGTTATGATTGTCTAGGCAACGATAGATGTAGAGAATAGGGCCACTATCATAAGCGTAGAACTGAAGTCCTGATCTCCAGGGTAATTTGGCTGACCTTAAAAATCTCAAAAGGTTTTTGAAAAGGCACATCAGATTCCCAGAGCGTCTAAGATCCTACTGATAATAGGGAGCACAACATGTATTACGAATGAGGACTGCAAAAATTGAACTCCCGGATAGTTTGGAATTCCTAGATTATCCCAAAAGTATATACCGCTGCTTATCGATCTTCAAGGTGGTTCACTGAATGCTGATAATGTATCGTTAGTGTTTGTAGCGAAGCTACTGCCTTTAGCGTGGACTTCAAGCTCTGGAATCCTGGGTAGTGTAGCAGATCAGGAACATAAAAAAATATGTTGGCTATAGGTTATTGAGATTCTAGGAGGTCTATTGATCCCAGTTTCTCGTTATTGTGAACTACAACAACTTATATCATGGCTTGAGACTAATCTCTGGGACAGTTCAGATGGCAGTGCATCTGACAGACTACTTATGTATCGTTACCCATTGTATTAATAAAGATCCCTAGCACTGATTTAGACATGAAGTTCTGATCTCCAGGGTATTATAGTAGAATTGTAAAATTGTAAAATATCTTTGAAGTATTTTACAATCCTTCTTGATCTTTATGGAAATTCAGTGACTCTGATCACTATGTAGTCATACTAATTGCAGCAATAATGACCACTGTTATGAACGCAGACTTGAAGTCCAAATCGCCAGGGTAGTTTGGCAGATGTGGAAAATCTCAAAAGTATCTTGAAATATATCATAAGATTCCAACAGTGTCTACCCAGGCAGTACTCATATCACAGAAGAGTCACGGCAACGTAAGATTTGGTTGCTCAAAAATCGCTATTACTCACTTCTAGCAGGTAGCTTGGCAGCCCTAGAAAAACTCAAAAGTGTCTTGTAATGACTCATGAAATTCCCTGGGAGTCTAGAGTACAGCTACTGTTACGGAAAAAAATCAGAAACTGAGCTCCAAAACAGTTTGAGCTAGCCAGAATGTCCTAAAAGTGTTTAGCAACACCTATTGATCTTCTAAGAGGTTCAGTGGAGATGGTTGATTATGTAACGTGACTCATTGTAGCGGGATAGGCTACTGCCATCAGTGAAGACTTCAAGTTCTGCACTTCTGGGTAGTTGGGGTAATATGGAACATCCCATAAGTATCTTGGCAATTGATAATTGATATACTTTTGCAGTCGCAGAGTTAGAGATCTCATCTTTAGATCGGTTTGGATGACTCTAAATATCTTTGAAGTATTTTACAATCCTTCTTGATCTTCATGGAGATTCAGTAACTCCGATTGACTATGTAGCCTTACTAATTGCAGCAATAATGGCCACTGTCATGAACGTAGGCTTAAAGACCTGATCTCCTGGGTAGTTTGGCGGACCTGGAAAATCTCAAAAGTGTTCTGAAATGGCCCCAGAGAATCAAAGACCCTTAGTAGTTGGGCTAACTTGGAACATCCCAGGAGTGTCTTGGCTATTGATTATTGTTATACCAAAAGGTACATTGATTCCAGATAGTTTTGCAACGTTACTCGTAACAAGATCAACTTCTTTTACAGTCGCAAGTTTAGAGGACTCATCTCCACACGCAAAAAAATCCGTTCCGATATACGTGCACTCCCAGTCACGGCAATGGGAACAAACAGGAACTATGTATAGCAACGATAACAACAATAAGAAATGTACACCGTGAACTATATGTCACGGTTTCTAGAACGCCCATATTGACAGCTGGAACTAGTTCCAGTTCACGGTGTATATTTGCTTGTTCTCATATATGCGTTTGTTTGTTCACGTTTATCAGAACGGTTTTCTGAGCGTGCAGGACAGTTTGGATGACTCTAAATGCAAGACCCTACCTCTGAAGTATGATGAAATTTCTTCGTGATCTTCATGGAGATTCAGTGACTCTGATCGGCTATGTAGCCTTACTAATTGTAGTTAGAATAAACACTGTCATGAATGTAGACTTCGAGTCCTGATCTCCAGGGAAGTTTGGCAGATCTGTTAAATCTCGAAAGTGTCCTGTAATGGCTCATGAAATTCCCAGAGAGTGTAAAGTCCAAGTTTCTTATGCATCGTAACAGTCAATGGAGAGTACAGCTACTGTTATGGAAGGAAATTGAGTTCTAGGACAGTTTGGACTACCCAGAATGTCTCAAAAGTATTCTGAAACACCTATTGATCTTCAACGAGTTTCATTGAAGACGATTGATTTCGTAACGCGATATTGTAGCGTGATAGGCTATTGTCATCAGTGAAGACTTCAAGTTTTGTACTCCTGGGTAGTTGGGCTAAATTGGAACATCCCATAAGTATCTTGACTATTGACGCACCAAAAGTTACATTACTTCCAGATGGTTTTGCAACGTTAATCGTTATTACAAAAATAGCCGTCGCAAATTAGGATAATTTATCTCCAGGACAATTTAGATTACTCTAAATACCTTTGAAGTGTTGTTCGATCCTTCTTGATCTTCATGAAGATTCAGTGACTCTGATCGACTATGTAGCCCTGCTTATTGTAGCAAGAATGACCACTATCATGAACGCAGACTTGAAGTCCAGATCTCCAGGGTAATTTGGCAAACCTGGAAAATCTCAAAAGTGTTTTGTAAACCATTAGATTCCAAGAGTGTCTACCCATGCAGTTTACATGTCACAGAAGAGTCTTATCAACGCAAGTTTTAGTTTAGACAGAAGTCATTGCGATTTGCTTCTAGCAGGTAGTTTGGCAGACCTGGAAGATCTCAAAAGTGTTTTCAAATGGGTCATAAGATTCCCAGAGAATCTAAAACTCTAGTTTCTTATGCATCGTAGCTGTTTATAGTGAGTACAATTACTGTTATAGAACTAGCTTTCAGAAACTGAGCTTCAGGACAGTTTGGACTACTCATAATATACCAGAAGTATTTTGTGACGCCTAGTGATCTTCAAAGAGGTTCAGTGGAACACTCATTTTTATGTTTTGTGCTAACGTAAGAACTAACTGACATTCACAAGACGCGACGCGAGACAAGACAAACACTTATCGTTCTTACAATCGTCAAAGGGTTTAAAATTTACCTTTTCTGTCGACCGCGCCCGAAACCGGTCGACAGAAAAGGTAAATTTTAAACCCTTTGACGATTGTAAGAACGATAAGTGTTTGTCTTGTCTCGCGTCGCGTCTTGTGAATGGAAGTTTCAGTGGAGACCTCAAGTTCTGTACTCCTGAATAGATGAGCTGATTTGGAACACCCCAGAAGTATATTGGCCATTGGTTATTGATTTCACATGGTTTTGCAACGTTGCTTTCACGGTCGCAAATTTAGAGGACTCATCTTCAGGACAGTTTGGATGACTCTCAATATCTTTAAAGTATTTTACAATCCTTCTTGATCTTCATGGAGATTCAGTGACTCTGATCGACTATGTAGCCTTACTAATTGCAGCAAGAATAACCACTGCACTGTCATAAATGTAGGCTTGAAGTCCTGATCTCCAGGGTAGTTTGGCAGATCTGGAAAATCTCAAAAGTTTTCTGAAATGGTTTTGGACATACGGAAATGGATAATGAGTGCATTGGAGAGGGCTTCCATCATTCAATCCTGTGGGTAGTTGAGCTGACCTGTAATATCTTCACAAAAGTACCCAGGGATGGCCTTTAAGATACCAAAAGGCTCCTGGATCCTGATAGGGTATTCTGAGTTGCTGTTAGGATACTTTGGACAACCCACATTTGTAAACAATGCCTACCAATAAACGAGTAACATGGTTGGTTATGTAGCAGAAAATGCTCTTGGGGAATTTGACAGATCTTGAACATCCCAAAAATACCTTGAAGTGACTCTTCAGATTCCAAGGGACTCGTGGATTGTAGTTGTTTATTCAACGCTTCTATTTATAGTGAACATTGCTAATATAACGACTGAATAATTCAAGAAATAAAGATTTATTGCAATTTGTACGACCCAGAAATAGACATGTCTACCGATCTTCAAGAAAGTGCCCTTCTATTACGAAACGACAATTAGTGCAGAAAATGGCCTTCTATTACGAAACGACAATTAGTGCATTCGTGTAGTTGTGTAGACCTGGGGCATCTCAAAAGTGTCCTGGATGGATGGTGGTCCTTGAGATACCAAACGACCAACTTATGGACCCCGATAGGGTATGCTGAGTACTACTTCTCAGCTGCCAATCTCCAGGACTAAACCCCATGGTTCTTTGAACAGCGCACAATTCAACAAATTTAGTTAATTGGGTGGCGGAAAACGCAACTACTGATCCACGTGTAGACTTGAAATCACTCACTACTACTTCCGGCCATGAGCGCCCATGGTAGTGCAGAGGGCCTAACTTGAAGTTTAGTGCTCCAGATCTAGATCATCCCAACATCGTTTTAAAATAGCTTTTCGGATGCCAAGGGACTCGTGGATTCCAGTTAGTTCAGCAACGCTGCTACTGTTTGCAGCGAAAACAACTGCTTTTACAGCTGTAGATGACCAGAGCTGCGTTTCAGGACAATTTGGATAATCCCGAAATTGCCAAAACAGATGTCCAAATCCTATTGATTTTTAAGTAGGCTCAACGAACATGGAGATCGTGCATGTTTCATTATCCGATGTTCCGAGAAAGGATACTGTTAGAAAAATAGCCTTGAAGCTCAGAGCTTCAGGGCAGTGATGGGAAATGTCATGGATATGTTATGATGTTGATGCTCTTCGACGACATAACTGATTTTCCATAACTAACCACATCAGTACATCAGAATGTGAGCGGCGGAAATTCACACCGGACGTAGTGAAATTTGAAAAGTGTCATGACATTTTTTTTTTCATGAAATTCCGTGACATTTCCGAACACTGCACCAGGGTTTACAGGGTGCAGATCTTAGAAGTATCGAAGAGTAACCCTTGACATTCCAGAAGGCACTTGAGCCCCGGTAAGTTACACAACGGTACTGTTTATAGAGAAAACAGCGACTGTCACTGCTGTAGATCATAAGGACTGACCTCAAGTACAGGTTGAACAACACAGAACAACTCTTCAGCAATTGACAAAGCCTAATGATCTTCAACAATACTCAGTGCATACTCTTAAATGTTACTAAGAATAATGATTGAGCCACTGTCGAAAGCGTAGGCAGACTGCAATCAAAGAGCTCCAGTTTTGCTGATTTGTCAACGTTGTGGAGATTCCAAGATTCCATGGTCATGGTTGACTGTGCAATGTTATTGATTATAAGTAGAACAATATTTCAACAAACGTAGTTTCAGGACAGTTTGGAAGATATCAGGATATCCTATCAGATATCTCAATAACTGAGCTCCAGACAGTTTACAGGGATATAACAAAAATAGCTTACTGAAGTTTGAAAAAAAAAATGGGAAAATTTATGAAAAAATCATGGAAATTTAAAATAAAATACGAAAAATTCTAGAAAAAAAGATTATAAAGAAATTGTTTAATAAGCCTAGTTGATATTCAATGGCACAAATGTCCTAAATGGAGGTTTGCGTGGCTCGGAAGCCCGCTTTCTGGAGATTATATCCAGGAACAGAAATATTTAATTTTAAGCTATCCAAACATTTTACAATATTTTACATTTTTTTGATATTTCCTAAGTTTCCCATATTTTCCCGACATTTTTTTTCTAAAAAAATTCTCCAAAGATTCCTGTCCTGAGTATGACCTCAGTTCCAAGGAATTAATCGTAGTTTCACACGACTTGAAACCACCCCGAACTCCACAACTCAATCAACTTCACCTGTCCAAAAAAGTGTCACCTTTTCACCGGTTTCCACATTCCAACTGGAGGTGCCACAACAGGCTCATCTTCCCCGGCAATGCGATGGATGAAGGTGTTGGTATTCGTCGAAAAAGAATCGCGCGCAAAAACGAAAACCAAACACCTTTGCATAAAATATAAGCCATCGCCGCCAGATCCCCTAGCTGCCAGAAAGAAGATGGGACAAGAAGAGCATCTGTGCTTGCACTGACTATTGCGCACCGAGAAAAATAGGCCGCAAGTGTGCATCCAACCCAGTCAGTTGGTGTGACTTTCTCGTTGTCTAAATGCAGCTGTGGTGTGTGATGAAAAGCTGTCGCTTCTTGGAAAAGTGACAAATTTTGAGAAAAAAATAACTCGATATTAAATAAAGGCACTTGTCATAAACTACGTAAAATCATTTTTGGTCACCTGACTCCAGCCCCCCTTCCTGAAGTCTGATTTAAGAAATCAGAAATCTGCAATCTGAAATCATAAATATTGAATCAAAAATCTCAGAAGGCAAAAACCAGACATCAATAATCAGAAATCAGAAGTCAGAATAAAAGTATTAGAATGCAGAAGACAGAAGTCTGAAATCAGAAATCTGAAGTCAAGAAATAAAATAAATCAAAAAGCAGAAATCAGGTGTCAAAGTAAAAGGGATTAACAGTCAGAAGTCAGATTTCTAGAGTCAAACATCTGAAGTTAGAAGTCAAAATATAAAAAAAAAACAAAAAAAATGGAAGGCAGAAATCAGACATCATAGATTAGAAATCAGAAGACTAATTAGAATGCAAAAGACAGCAGTCTAGAATCAAAAATCGAGAAATGAAAAAAGCAATAAAATAGAATGCCAAATCAAGAGATAAAACAAAAAACAAAAAGCAGAAATCAGAAGTCAGAGCAAAGGGATAAGAATGCCGAAGTCAGATGTCTAGAGTCAAAAATCTGAAGTCAGAGGTAAAAAATTAAAACAAAACCTGCATAAACCAGAAAGTAGAAATTAGACATTAAAAATCAAAAATTATAATTAAGAATTGGAAGGTGAAAGTCAAAAGTCTAGAGTCAGTATCTTAAATCAGAAGTCCCTCATCTTCTCACACAACATACAATCTACATAGTTTATGGACGGGCCCAAACAAACATCAGGGATCAGAAATCAGAATTCATCAGTAATTTTAAGTCTGAAATAAGAAATGAGAAATATGCAATCCAAAATCTTAAAACAGAATTCTGAAATTAGATATAAAAAGGCAGTAGTCAGAAGTCCAGAGGTCAAAAATTAAAAACATACAGAAATCAAAAATTAGAGTAAATAAATTATAAATTAGAAGTCAGTTGTCTAGAGTCAAACATCTGAATAAATAAGTCAAAATGTAAATAAAATAAAAACATTAAAAGTCATCAATTTTACATAAAACATTTACTTCTGATGTAATGATGAAATTAAGAAATAAGAGAGCAAATTCCGATGACAAAAATCGGAAGACAAACGTGAAAAGGTAAAGAAATCGAAAGAGGAGTCCAAAAAATTACAAAAAAATCAGGCGTCAAAGATTTGAAAATCAGAATAAAGAAATAAGAATAAACTAAGGTAATAAACTCAAGAAATTGAAAAAAAATCAAAAGGCAGAAACCATATATCAAACATAAGAAATTAGAAGTCGATCAGAGTAAAGGAATAAGAAAGCCGAAGACAGATGTGTAGAGTAAAAAAAAAATCTTAACTCAGAAGTCAAAAATAAATTGAAAACAAAAGGCAGAATTCAGAGATTCAAGATCAGAAGTCAAAATTAAGAACATAGTAGGCAGAAGCCAAGAGTCAGTAATCTTAAATCAGAAGACAAGAAGACCAAATGTCAAAACATCAGAAGGATTGCATTTAGGCAAAATTGATATAAAAAACAGAAAATCTGAACTAGAAGCTAGAAGTCGGAATTCCAAATTTTAGAAATTCAGATCCATAAGTCCAAATCCTAAAGATAAAACTTGGAAGCTGAAAATCATAAACATAAATTTTAAGTATGAAAACATCATTTGGAAGGCAGAAATCAAAATAAAACAGTAGGCAAAAATGTACAGTTTCATTATTCGTGAAATTCAAAAAATAAGAATAAAAAGGAAGAAGCCAGAAATAAGCAATTAAAAGTTAAAAATCAGAAGCCATAAATCAGAAAATAGAAGTCAGAGATTAGTAATCGGATGTCAAAAGAAAAAAGGTGCAAACTAGAACCCAGAATGCAGAAGAATGTAGAAGTAAGGTTGCAGAAGTAAGAAATTACAACTCACAAATCAGAAGCCATAAGCAAAACACAAAGACTAGAAATGTGAACTCTGATGCCAGAAATCCGAGGTAGGAATTCAATCAACACAAATCTGAAGGCAGTATTTCGATGGCACAAGATAGAAGACAAAAGAAGAATTCTTAAAAATTGGAAATCAAGAGTAAGAAGCCAGCAGCCAGATGTTAGAAATGAAAGCAGAAATCAGAATAACACTAAAACATGAAGTCAAAATGGTAAAGTAACAGAACTTCGAGTAGTCGAAAGTCAGAAGGCAGAAATCAAAAGTCAGAAAGTTGAAAATAGATGTCAGAGTTAAGAAGTCAGAATTTAGTAGCCGCAAATTACAAGGCAGTAAACAAAAATTTGGATTCGTAAAAATTTGGAGGTAACTTACCAGAAACAAGAAACTATTAATCAGATATCAGAAAAAAAATTATCCAGAAAACAGATTAACTTGAAAGTCAGAAGTCAAATTACAAAAAAATTAAAAAAATAAACAGGAATCATAAGTCGGTGGTTGACGACATCTAGGAATAAGAAACTACAAATCGGATATCAGAAAACACAAACTAGAAGAAATAAAAAAAATCAAAAAATCATAAACACGTAAAAATTTATGAAGTCAATGACAGATTCATTTATAAGCCAGAAATAAAAAAAACAGTAGTCAGGGGCGAAGAGACAATCCACTGATCTATCAGAAATAAAAGTTCAGAAGCCAAAAGTAAGAACTTGGAAGTTAAAGTTCAAAAATTAAAACTCCAAATGTTAAATGTTAGAAGGCAGATGTCAGAAATCAAAAAATCTGAAATAATGAATTAAAAGTCAGAAGTTGGGAGTAGGGAAGAACTCGAAGTAAAAATCTGTCAGAAATCGTTAACCACAAAATCAAATCCAGAAGTTAGTTTACACTTGTAAACTAAGAAGTCAGAAGACAGAAATTCGAGATTCAGAAAAGACTGAACAAGAATAAGAATTTAGTTGGCAAAAGTCAGGAGACAGAAGCCACAAGTCGAAAATAAGAAATTATAAATTGAAACATAGCCATTAGAAGTCAAAAAGCTGGAGTTATCGGAATTCAAGAAACGAAAAAAAAATAAAAGTCATATAATCAAAAGTCAAAAACTTTGAACTAGAAGTCTGAATTTAGAAGCTAAATGTAAGATTTCAGAAACTTTAAATTAGAAGGAAGAAATCAGAAGTAAGAACTCCAAAACCAGAAATAAGATATCAAAATCGAACAACAGAAAGTCAGAAGTTGTTATTAGACACCAGATAGCAGATTGGTTCAGAACTCAGGAGGCAAAAGTCGAAAGTAAAGAAAAAAACAGAAATCAAATGTTAGAAGGTAGGATACTTTTATCAGTAATAAAATTTCAGAAGACAGAAGTCAGAATCTTGAAATCATATGTCAGGAGTAAAGCCAGAAACAAGAAATAAGAAATCGAACATCTAAATAAAGAATCTAAAAATCAGAAGTCAGAAATTTGAGGGGAAAACTGAAAAAAGGTAGACTCAGAGGCCAGTAAGAAGTTGAAAGTATAAAAAAAAAATCAGATGTAGATGGGTAGAAGACAAAAATCGGAAATAAAAATCCAGCGGATAGAAGTAAAAACTAAGAAACCATGTATCAGGAGTCAAAGAAATAATAAATCGAGAATCAGATATCAGAAAACAAAGAATGTAGAAATCCGGGGTCAGAAATTTCAGGTTAAATCCAGGAAAAAGATTAACTTGAAAATCAAATGTTAAAAATTTAAAAACATAAAGCAGGAGTCGAGGATAGGAATCCAGAAATAAGGAATTATTATTTGGATGTCAGAAAACGTAAACTAGAAGCTATAAATCAGAAATTTGAGGTTTTACTGATCAGGAGTCAGAAGTGAAAAGAAAAAATTCAAAAAGAAAAAAAGAAAAGAAAGACACAAGTACGAACATAGAAATCATGTTGATTATTGCCAAAAATGAAAAATCATAACTCCGATACCAGAAAAAAAGAACCTTGAAGTCACACGTCAACAACATGAAGTTTAAACCACTAGTCTGAAGTCAAAATAAAATAAAAATAAATAAAAATCAAAATTCAGAAGATAGAAGATAAAAATAAGAATAATTGAACCAGAAGACAATTGTGAGAATATAGATATACAATTTAGATATACTTTTAGAAAGTCGAAAACAGATCAGAAGTTAGAACTCAAAAGCTAGAAACAAGAAATTATAAATCTACAAACAAACAGAATTCAGAAGTCAGAAGGTAGGATACAAATATCAACATAAAAATTCAAAAGACATAAGTAAGAATCTTTAAATCCTATGTGAAGTGAAAAGCCAGACACACGAAATAAAAAATCGAACATCATAAAAAAATAATAAAAAAGTCAGAAGTCTGGATTTTGAGGAAAAAAACAGAAAATAGCTGTCATCTGCTAGAAAAAAATGTTAAAAAACAAAAACAAAAATAAGATGTAGGAAGCTAGGAGACAAAAATCAGAAATAAAAATCGTTAGGAAGAGCTCAGAAACGATATGTGAGGAGTCAGTTCACAAATAAGAAATCATGAGACAGATATCATGGGTTAGCAATTTGAGAATTAATCTAGAAAGTAATCAGACTTAATTGTCAGAAGTTAAATGTCAAAAATTTAAAAAAACATTATTCAGTTCTTATCAGGAAACGGATGTCAGGGGTTGAAATCTAGAATTAAGAAATTATGAAAACAGAAACTAGAATTTATAAATCAGAAATATGAGGATCAAGAATCAGAAGCTTTAAATCAAAAATTTAAATAAAAATGAAGCCAAATAAGAAGGTACGAGAAAAAAAAATAAATAAAATTTTGAAAGACAGAAGCAAGGAAATAGAAATTATAACACAAAGGAAAAAAACATAATAACGACACCAGATGAAAAAAAAATAGAAGTCAGAAATCAGGAACTTGGGGCTTAAACCAAAAGTCATAAGTAAAAAAAAATATATAAAAAATAAGTCAAAATTCAAAAGGTATGAGATGAAAATATAGATATCATGAGTCGAAAATTAAATTCATACGTCAAGGAACACAAGTCCAAAATCTACTATTAGGACTGACATGGAGTCAGAAGTCAAATGTCAAAAAATAATAAAAAAAAACAAAACAAAAACGAAATAAAAACAAACTAGGAGACAGAAGTAAGAACTTGGGCATCATAAGTCTGAAGTGAGCATTCAAAAGTGAAGCAGAAGTCAAGACCATGAAAATATGAATCACAATTTTAATGTTTGAAGTTAAAATTTGGAAATCAGAAGCCTAAAATCTGAGATAAGGAGTCAAATATGTAAAAAATCGAAAAACAGACTTCAGAATGATAAAACAAATATCTAAAGTCCGAATTGCGACCAGAAGTCAAAATTCTGATATTAGTAAAATCAGAGCAAAGTCAATCGACTGCAAGGTAGATAACTCAACGTTTTCCGTTTCATTCGAAGCATCTCATCTTGACGCGATGCACTCCGTGGTGAAATTTCACGCCAGCATTACCGGCAGAACCTCAGCGTCGTCGTCGTCACTATGCTGATGATGTCAGTCAGTTAACCAATGATGATGACGTTGATGATGATGATCACCATTCGTTACAGCAGCCAGTGTGCAGTGCACAGTCAATTGCTGATCGGAGGAGAAATTTTTGCGCTTGTTTTGCTTTTTTTTCCTTTTTTTACCTTTTCACTCTTCCGTAAATACCTGCCGAAGAAGACGTCTTCCTCCGGTGTGGATTGTCAGAGGGGAGAGTGGGGCTTAATGTACATGTTTTTGCGTCTGATTGCGACATAGTTTGTAGTAAATAAGTTTTAAATTGACAAAAAGAAAAAAATATTTAAAAAATCATATTGAGATGAGATTTAAATGACAGTTGTACAAGAGTTTCAAATTTTGGTAAAACATGGTTTAATAAACCATAATTAAACTCTTATATAACAATTACATCTCGCTGATTACAAACTTGCACAGTATTTTCAAAACATGTTGCATATAAACTCTTTTAAAACACAACAAATTATTTTAAAAGTTGGGAACAGTGAAAACAGTTTATTTCATGTTTTTAAAAGGTTTTAGAAGAGTTACATATATGTTTTGCCAATAACTACATGTTCTAATGTGGTTTAATGATCATTTGAGTTGTTTAACTTAGAAATAGAAAGTCACAAAGAAAAAAAAAATACTGGATTTAACCATCCAACTTCACATTCGTTACTAACCTCCCCTACACTGCACCTACATAACCTACCTGTTCGGTTGCTGCAGTTCGTAAGCGAGCGCGGTGCGGTCCATAATAGGGAGAGGTGGTAATAGCAGAGAAAAGTTCGAAGAGACCGTTCGTGGCGTAGCGTTTGTGGCCGCCACGAGGAAGGGGAAAGTCGGACGGGGCGCGCATGTGGAAAAGAAAAGTAAGTGAATTAACTGTAAGCTCTCCTGGTTTTGCGTGGTGCAGCAGCAGAAGCAGCAGCAGCAATAGCAGAAATCTGTTTTTGTTGGACACACCGGTATCTGGCCGGCCACAAAACAGCGGCGATGTGCGAGATGGGGAAATGGAAGATTGCCCACCATCGCACCGGTCAAACTTCGCCGGATTGTTCCACTGCCAGCCAGCCATCCAGCTAGATTCAACAACGCGCGGTTGCTCGTGTGGATATTGAGTTAATTTGGGATGATTGTTGCTTTCGTTGATCCGTTGAAGCTCGGTCGATGAAATTGTTCTCCTGCGCTCGGTAATTGTATGATTTTATTAACCGACATTAGAGGAAAATTTCGTGGGGAAAGTGATTCAGTGTGTCGTCTGTCGTTGAAACGGTGTACAGAAAAGCCACAGCCAGGGAGCGTTTTGAGGATTTACCATGAGAAACACTGGAAGAAATCTCAGAAACCAGATGAGAAAATCCTCTAGAAAATCCTCTGAAGAAGATTTTTGATAGAATAACAGAATAACAGAATAACAGAATAACAGAATAACAGAATAACAGAATAACAGAATAACAGAATAACAGAATAACAGAATAACAGAATAACAGAATAACAGAATAACAGAATAACAGAATAACAGAATAACAGAATAACAGAATAACAGAATAACAGAATAACAGAATAACAGAATAACAGAATAACAGAATAACATAATAACAGAATAACAGAATAACAGAATAACAGAATAACAGAATAACAGAATAACAGAATAACAGAATAACAGAATAACAGAATAACAGAATAACAGAATAACAGAATAACAGAATAACAGAATAACAGAATAACAGAATAACAGAATAACAGAATAACAGAATAACAGAATAACAGAATAACAGAATAACAGAATAACAGAATAACAGAATAACAGAATAACAGAATAACAGAATAACAGAATAACAGAATAACAGAATAACAGAATAACAGAATAAAAGAATAACAGAATAACAGAATAATAGAATAACAGAAAAACATTTTTTGGAGACTTTCTCAATATTTGCTTTTAAATCTCGTACAGGGCTGTCGCTATTCCATTCCCTTAATCTTTCTCGCCAATTTACTCCCAATCAGTAACTGGTGTCTCAGAAGCTGCGGAGCAGCAGCTAGCAGCCCTAAATGTGTCAATAACACTTCAACATGACTTCACCGTATAACTTCCCTTGTTGTTTATCCCGCCGCCGTGGCGTGATGACGAAATGCCGAGAAGTGAGCACAAAGAAGTCGATCATGATCGGTTTTGACTTGACAGTGCAGCGCAGGCAGTCAGTCAGTGACATGCCACTAACTAAACTGAACTGGCTGAACAATGCCGAATGGTTCAAGAGTGCCGTCGACTCCTCCACACAAACGGGAGATGACATCTCGAGGATCGGGATCAAGTGCTTTTGAACGCCGTCGCTGGTCATGCTCCCCGCATTAGAAGAAATGCGATCGAAACTGTGCCACCAACTACAAGATGCTCTTGACGAGAGAAGGTGGGATAGACTTTCTGTTTCAGTTCTCTCGACTTTGTTCGAATGTAATGTGCTGTGGGTGGCGCACTTGAGTGACGCCACTTGAGATGAAGCTAGAGCTTCGTCAGATCGGAATATGATCATTAACATCGATTGCTCGCTGCACATGTGTTGAACTGCACTTTAGCAGGTGAAGTTGAAGTGGGTTGCTTTTTCTACTAGATCTGCTTAACAGTGTATTCATCATTGTATTTTCCCTTTTTTTTATTTTTTTTTATTCCTGGTAATTGTATTGATCAGCGATGTTGAGATAATTCTGCTTTGTAAATCTGTAAACTGGGCCAAAATCAAAATTTTCATGAATTTAAATGCACTTTTTGATAATGATTTCAGGTATCAAAATAAACTTCTAAAAATCATAGTGGCTAAGCAAAATGTACTCATTCGCAAAAAAAATAAATAAATAAATTGTTCAAAATTTAAAAACCCAATTGCGACTGTTATTTGATATTGACTTTTTATTTACAGCTATTTCAGTCATGCAATACAGCCTAATAAGTTGTTTGTCAAACGCAGCTACAAATGGAAAAAAAATCAATTTATTTATTTTTTCACTTTTTTATTCCGTTTTTTTTATTTTTATTTTTTTCATTTTTTTCACGCAAAGGTTGTCTACCAATAACAAAAGTTGAATGGCCTATATGTGGCAGTATTTGTGGCAGAAACTGATGAAACTAACAACTGTTCGATGAGTTTTTCCTAGAGGCCGTTGCAATATAACGCCAAGAAATATCAAACATGCTCAAAAAGCATGAAATAGAATGATATGCGAAAGTTTCATGAAAGTGTTCATGGCGTGCGGAAAAAAACGGCGCCTTTTTTCACGGTGGGATCCGCCAGAATCTTCCGATTATTGCTTATCAAAAGCCCTTCAACGAGCTTCAGTAGAAATTCCTCCATAAAAATAATCGTAAATGTATCTAAGCATTCTCAATCATTTCTTATAAATCTTCGATAATTTATTGGACATTTCACCAATTAATTTTTCGTTTTTTTTTTCTCTCACTCTCTTTCAGGTAAGGCAACCTATTCGATCGTAAAGCAACAGAAAAATGATAACCGCTGTTACAGTACCTACCAAAGACTTTCTCAAGAAAGGCTGTTCAGTCTGAGAAATTAGAGTATAGATGTTTCTCGCCATTCAAAATTAACTGGTTTTACTCGTACTGATCAACAGGGAATGTGCCCTATGCGTCTGATCCATTGTACGATTTGATAAAACCATGGTCAATGAATGATTCAATGTTTGAATCCATGTCCTACAAGGGCTTTTATCTAGGCATTTCACCGAAATTCTTACAAGTCATTATAACATATTTTCTAATTATTGAAAAATGAAAATTCTAAAAATGGCTCGCATAAAACGAGGAAACTCGAAAAAAAAATTCTACAGGCTACTTTTTCGATATTTGATTCGAATGATTTGAATTTCTCCGAAGATTCTGCCAATCGTATCGTTCGATTTAACCAGTGAAATTTGACTAATAAAAAAATTAAAAAAAAAACAGTTTAGCTAATATTATTTTTCTTTAAATATCAGAAGTTTTGCGTCCAATAGCAAACATCATGAAATCTTAAATGAAGTAATTCTTGCCTTAAGGCAGAAATTCCACCAAAAAATCTAGCTCAAAATCTTCCTGATATTATCATCTTTTCCAAAAGTTATTTTTAAATTCAGACGACGAATTTTTATTTTTTTTTTCCAGTAATTCTTTTAAAAAACAAAGATTTATTTCTTAAATTTAATGTAGTTTTCTTGAAATTCATGAAAAAAAATAAAAGAAATCTTGTCAATTCTTGCAAAATCTCATTTAAACTTCATTTTATTAAAAAAAAAAGTTCACAAGAAATTTTCCAATAATTCCTTCTTAGATTTTTCTAGGGAAATGATAATTCTGTCAATTGTACCTTTGAGAATTCCAAAAAAATGTAAATGGAGTTAATAATACGTAATAATAAATCTGCAACACCAGCGGTCATTTAAAAAAAAACAAATCCTTCCGTGACGTTTTTTAATTACCGTCAGTGATCTCTCAAAAAGTTCTGCAGCATTACTTCTGGAATTACTATAGGAGTTTCTTAATTAATGTTTTTAGTTATCTTTTTTTCAAGAAATTTTCCTATAGTTCCTCCAAAGAATCCTTCGGGAATCTATTTTGGGGTTCCTTCAGAAACTACACTAAGAGTTCCTTAAGAAATTTCTCACGAATTAATCCAGAGAATTTAGGGAATCCTTGGAAGTCCTTTAGGGGGTGGTTATTTTTATTTTTTTTTTTCCCCCTTTGATAACGTTCTGAAGGGTTTTCTTGAATGCACACGGGCGCAGCCAGCTTTTTCTTGCTCACTCACCTTAACAAACATGAGAAAGAGCCGGATACAAGGGAGGGCGAGTGGCCTCTAGCTTCAGCCTTCCCTTTCTCGAATTTGTTTAAGAGATTGAGCAAGAAAAATAAAGAAAAAAAACTGGCTACGCCCGTGTTGATGTCTTTAAAAGAAAATTCTCGTAAGAATTTGAAGAAATTTCTGCAGTATTTCCTAGGAAAACTGCAGGATGGATTTGCAAAGGAACTGCTGGATCAGTGTTTGAACAATCTTCTGGAGAAATTTCAAAGGGGCAAATTTTATTTGGGGAATTATGGAGGGACTCTCGAAAAAAATGCTCAGCTCAAGGCTAGGCCGAGATATGAAAAGGGTGAAACATCCATTGCGTGCTTCTCGTTCGTCCGTCCCTCCACTCGCCCCCGCAAACTTAATGCAGCAACAAATAAAGAGAAATTAGCTGTACCTGTTTGTAAGTTGTAAAAGATTTCATAAATGATTGGAAACCCGATTGGAAGAGATGAGAGAAACTGAAGCTCACAATGGTTTTTTGGCCCTTTCTCTATGTGGCTCTAGAAGGAATTCCGGAAGGAATTATTGGAGTGTTTCGAAACAAAAGCTCCTGAAAAGTGTCAACAGCAATTCCTAATTTATCACCTGAAGGAATTTTAGCAAAAATTCTTTGGGAAACTCGTGAAGGGAAAAAAGAAAACGCCTAAAAAAATATGAATTAAAATTTTCAGAAATTCTTAATAAACTTATTGAGAAAGAAATATATCTGAAACTTCCGGTGAATATAGCAAATCACAGGGCAGGAGAATAAATTTACGGATTTCTCTCGTTATCACAAGCACTATATTTAGAGAATGTCCTTCAACATATTTCGTCAAGCATTGGCAGCACGACGTATTCCGAATTTTCCAAAATAACTCTCTTTTACATAGTGCCTTTCCTCTAGAATTAAAAATCCTGAAGAAATTGTTTACAATTTTAGAGAACCTTGCCTTGGAGTTTACCCATGAAATCCATGAAGGAACTTCGCATCAAAACTCTACGAAAAGCTCTTGAAGAAACCTCTGGAGGAATTCCTTGGAGAGATCCAGAAAGATGCCGAGGACTTCTTAGTGAAACTCTTTTATAAGCCTCTTTAGAAACTCCTTGATAGCAAATCTAAACCACGGCCTAGCGAACCTTCTTGGAAATCCATTAAAATTTTAGGAACTTCTTGTGGTTCTTCTTTGACGAATCCTTTAGGATATCCCTTGAGGCATACCTGAAATATCAAATCCTAATCACTGGATAATCACCATTGTAAATGAAAGACCATTAGCCCTCTAACACCCATTCCCGCCTTTAGACGAAGTATAGTTTGAGCATTTCTGTATGTATGGTCAATATTTTTTCCGAATGTTTAGGACTGTTCTGTATATCTAAAAACGGTTTCTTGATGTCTTCTAAGCGTATTTGTTTTTTTTTTAATTTATGTTTTTTGTCGGCTTTCAGATATTATTGTTGTTTTTTGTATTAAATCGCCCCAAATAACATATTTTGGATTTTCCACAATTGTTCTATTATAGGTAAAAAGTTTATGGGAGTATTATACACTCAAAAATTATTTTCCTTAAAATTACACGGAAAATAAAATTTTCCTTGTAAAAAAAATCAAAATATTTCAACAACTATCATAAAATCTCATAATGTTTTCGGCTCAAAAAACAACGGTATCCCAAATAGTCTTCCCAGGACAAATATAAAAGTATAGAGATGTTCGCAAATAAAAATAAGAACGATCATCCTTAAATAGAATCGCTTTTTAAACATATTCTAATCGATTTTAGATGACAAAAAGTGATATTTGAATTAAAATCATAACTTTGAGAGTTTAAATCCCTGAAAAAAATCTATAGGAATCTTTGAAAAGTTCATGAAACTGCTAAAAAGCATGAAGCAATCCTGTCGAAACTTCACAAGAAAACTTTATTGGTTGAAATTCTGGAGAATTCTTTATCATGAAATCCAGAGCGAATAAAAAAAAGAGATTTTTCGATACACATACCACTAATTAAATTTCCAAAAGTTTCCCAGCAAATCCTACTATTAGTTATGTTTTTTTTTTTGCAACCGTATCGACCCTTACAAAAATATTAAAAAAAAAGGAATATATGAAAATTTGAGAGATGAACCAGCCTAAGGCTGAAAATCTATAATTAAGTAATAACAAATAATAATAATAATGGAAATTTGAACTGTGGAAATTTTCTCTTGAATTCCCTAGGCGTAAAGTACCGTGATTTCGGGTGAAATTGATCAGTGGGGTGAAATTGATCGACGAGAAGGCCATTTTTATTTGTTAAAAATAACGCTTTAAACTTAAAACAATTTGTAAAAACTGCTCATCATCTGGCTCAAAAGCTAATGAATGATGAGTTTACATGTTTTACAGCCATTTATTTACTTATTTCTGTATAAAATTCAATATTTTCCGAAACTGCCTGTCAGGCGAACTTCAAAAACACTTCCAAACTTATGTTACCGTAGCTGTATTGCAAATGTAATGTATATTTGAATGAATGTTTCTAGCTACCAAGTATTCGCTAAACCCGATTTCGTTATCGAAAGTTTTATAAATATTTAAATTTATGCATAAAATTGTACTTTTCCGGAAGTTATAACATATTTGTATGAAAATTGCATACTTTTAGGCGTTTTCTTAAGATTTATTAAACTTTATATTTAAATAATTAAAAATTTATTAACATTGTAAAAATTTTGAATAGCTTTTCGCATTCCGGGTTGGTTAATTCAGAAGGAAAAATTATTTTCAGCACTTACAAAAAACATTTCACTGACTGATAAATTTCACCCCGAAATTTAAATTTTTGATTTTTTATTTCAAATGATATTTTTTGTAATAAAATGATTTGTAGTAGAATTTTTAACCTCGTTGACTGATGAAAACCATGGTCGTACTTGTTTTAAAGCATTAAATTTAACCATATCGATAAGTATGCAAAAATTATTCGCCAAAAACTACGAAAAGTGATCAATTTCACCCGAAATCACGGTAGCTTCGGGATCATTACGCTAATCTAATTCAAAGCTTTTATAAAAACAAAGATTTTTCAACTCAAATGTGCACACCCACGAGTGAGCACTAGACGTTTAGCTGTGGGTGGTTCTACCCCATTACCCCGAATGCCACTACCCCGAACGCCATTACCCCGAACGCCACTACCCCGAACGCCATTACCCAGAAAGCATATTTTAGATGGGTTATTCTGATGATGGGTATTTTATATGTTTATTAATTTAATAACATTACTGACAGCTTCAATACCAGAAGATATCATTGTAAAGAATAACCTTAAAACAAAATAATGGAATAATACGTATTAGAGATGATCTCTTATGAGATAGAGCTGTCAGCAAAGGTCCTTCAAATACTGGCTATCGATATTAGCTCATTAGGCCGAAAAGACATTTGGCCAAAGTATCATTAATAAGTCTAATGATCATTAGGCGAGAACAAATAATAAAAATTGCAAAATAGGCCCGGAAAGAACATTTTATAGTTAGAAAAAGAAAAAAATCGTTCAAGGAGGAATAGACGATTTGGTAATAAAACTCAATAACAGTGTAACTTAAAAAAACATTCCTTAAATGTGAAAAAATGTGATTGATAGGTTGGCCGCCAATAAGGTCTGCAAGGATATAACTAGAAAGAACAGCATATAAATTAAAGAAGGGCAAATCTCCTATGGAACCATTCATAAACTACGTAGACCGAATTTTGGTCACCTTGGTCCACTCCCCCTCCTCATCGTAGAATTTTAAAAGACAATTACACCGTCTTCGGCCAGAGGCCACCAGACTGTACATTACTAACATTAGACAATGGACAACACGTATAACACTCAGTGGCCCAGTGGAGTATTTTCTGTTTTGACGAAAAGTTTTCCTCGACCGGAGCGGGAATCGAACCCACACTCCGAGGCATGCGAGATACCTAAACGACTAACGCCGCTAACCGCTCGGCCACGAAGTCCACAATTTGTTCATACAAAAAATTGTAAATTTGTATTGAGCTTAGAATTTAGATAGACCCTCTCCTACTTACATAGTTTATGCACGGCCCCTATACATAAATCTGCAAAGGGCAACATGGCTACCAAACAACTCTGTAACAATATAAGTCGAAAGAACAGCCCAACTTTAAAAGAAGGAAAAACACTAGATAGAATTAATAGAGATATGTCGCCAATCAACACGGTACCGACGTAACTAGAAAGAACAGCCTATAAATTAAAGAAGGGCAAATCTCATATACAGTAAGCAGCTTTCACTCCCAGTAAACTATATAAATGCAGATAGAAAAACAGCCTTTTATGAAAAGAAAAGCTACAGTTTAGTCGCCAGAAAAAAAAAAGTTTATTTGGTCCAACGATGCTGGATCTACCTTGCTAAGTGAACTGAACTGAATATCTAAAATCCAGTCCAGTACTACAATCTTGAAAAAAAATTCAGAAAACAATTTTAGGGCTTGATGTTCTGGAAACTGATCATCAAAATTAAAAGAAAATCAAAAGAAATCTAGTTGCCAGTTTGGCCGCAAGTCAATTCTGAAAAATTTTACTTGAAAGAACAGCCTATTATTCAAAGAAGAACAAATCCGCTATGGAGTTAGTTATTCGTCTGCAAATAAACTACGTAACACTCAAACTCGAAAGAACAGCTTCTGATGAAAAGAAGGAAACATTTCTCTAAAGAAATTAACAGTTTGGCTACCAAACAACTCTGCAATAGTACACGGTTGGAAACCGCAAACTCAAACGAACAGCCTATTTTTAAAAGAAGGCAAATATTTGAAGATGTGTAGTTTGATAACCAGCACAATCGTTTGCCACCAGTTACAATCGTGCTTGAGGCCAACCAACTTTTAAAAGAAGGGAAAATGGCAGTTTGAAATACTTGTTGTTTTAATAGCCATAGCAATAAGTTCAAAAGAGCAGCTAGTTTAAAATATGGAAAATTTGTCTTTACTTGTCTTCTTAATTTCATTGCGTTTGCTGCTTTCGTTTTCACGAACCTTACTTTTGCATTAAGCACAACATACGGAAACCTAAGGGAAACGGAACCTATCTTAAACAATGTGCTCCCATTGTCATGCTATCTAAAACGAAGTAAATAGGTGAATCCGAATGGTACCCCATTATAGAGGCGCTGAGTGAGATAAGGAGAAAATCGTTTATTTACATAAAAAAACTTTTTGTCTTCAAAATTTACTCATATTTTGCACCGATAGTTGCTATTTTCCATTGGCAATGACTTCTAATATCATCATTCTCGGTGCCCACGCCGACAGACATCGGATTGGTTAGCTAACAAAAATTCCGGAAGATTGTCCACCGAAGGCATAGCAAGAGCTGCTCAATTTAATCACATAAATTGTTCGTAAGTACCTACCGGATCTTAGCACATCTGAAAGAGAATAACATTTTCTTTCCAAAAAGTGCTCGTTTCTCTACGATGCGGAATTCGATATGAAAAAGTGAATAAAGTGCACTTTGCCTATGCTGCGCCATATGAAACTTTGTAGGGGTCACGTTTTTCATAGGGTTCTCATTCCTGCCACCAGATGCGGAGGGAATGTTAGCTTCCGTTGGATTTACCTATAAGAGCTATTTGAAAAAATCGGTACCTAAATCGTCTGTTTAAGAATAGAATTAACATAGGGGCATAGGATGAAGAAGAGTATTCATATATGGTATACCTACACTAATTACTGATTACCCTTTTCTAACTTAAAACCACCTTCATCAACTTCTAATCGGTCATCACTTTTTTGGTGATCATCTGAACGATTCGGGGTAATGGCCCTTTCGGGGTAGTGGCTTTCGGGGTAATGGCTTTCGGGGAAATGGCTTTCGGGGTAATGACCCATTCGAGCTAATGGCTTTCGGGGTAGTGGCCTATTCGGGGTAATGGCATTCGGGGTAGTGGCGTTCGGGGTAATGGGGTGGAGCCGCTGTGGGTAGGGATTACTTATGGGAGTCGTCTTGGTAAACCATGTAATAATTTGGACATGTTATACATGTCGTACATGTTAGCTTCTATGCTTAACGAACAGTTTTTGACTGAAGAACATCAAAAATAAAAGAAAAGAAGCATGGCTCGATTATCCGGGGTGAAATTATTTTGGAGTCACCCGGATAATCGAGTCCGACCTGCATATTGAAATTTAGAAGCACTGAAGTAGCATGAAACGAGCTCACCAACTCATGTGCATCCATCTGCTAAATCGTTAGCCAGAACGGAATGCCATTCCGCGAAAAACGATGCACACGCGAGAAATTATTTCTCGTTACAGCCCAAGTAACAAGGAATGCTGAACAGTGAGAGGATTCGCTGAAGAGTGACTGGTTAATGGTGGCAGTGGCTGAACACAATGCCTGCTGAATATTGGTCTGAAGTATGGCTTGTTCAACTTCTTTAATCAGCAATACAAGAGGACTGAATATCAAGCTGAATAGGATATTCTTCATCTGTGTATCCAGCTTTAAAGCATACACCAACATGCAGAATTAAACATCTATTGTTCATGTCAATTTCTTGATTTTGCTTTGGCTGACCAAGCCATGTGGGAAATTACACTGTTGAAAATGCTTTGACATCCATGTGCACAACAGAACATGTGCTCGATGAACAAATTGAGATTTGAAATAATGAAAAGAAATCCACGTACTCCGGTGAGACTCGAACTCACGACTCCCAATTCGCTAGACGGGCGCTTCTATTCCTTCAAGCTACGGAGTCACTCGACTATCTCCATCGCCAGCAGAATCGAGTTCAGTTCTAGGCCTGCTGGCGACGGAGATAGTCGAGTGACTCCGTAGCTTGAAGGAATAGAAGCGCCCGTCTAGCGAATAGGGAGTCGTGAGTTCGAATCTCACCGGAGTACGTGGATTTCTTTTCATAATTTCAAATCTCAATTTGTTCATCGAGCACATGTTCTGTTGTGCACATGGATGTCAAAGCATTTTCAACATCTATTGTTCAGCCTGAAATCAAATATTTTTTGACAGCTGACCCAAACATGTTTTCATGAAGTCCACATCGCTTGTTCAGCCTTAATATAGGATTAGTTAAACATATGTTATTGACTATTCAGATACAACAAATAATGCTCTTGTTTTCAAGGATACGTATACAATTGTGAGTGATGTAGGTGCTAAGGTGAGTGACTATAAATCAAGAGGTCCGTGTTCAATTCCCAGTTTTCCCACAGTTTAACTTATACAATCCGAAACATCTCTTCTGGAAATAGAAGCAACTAATGGTAAAAATAGGCTCACAAAAGTGTTTTTATGTTTATTTTTTTTTTGTTTTTATTTTATTTTTACACAATTGATAAATTTAATTGATTACTGATTAAGCGCATATTAAGCCTTAAAACAGCCTTCCAAAGAACCTCACATCATTGAAAGGTTGAAGAAAATCACCAAAATTAGATGTTTGGGAGCTGAATAAAGGATTGTACCTCTTGTGATTTGTTCAAATGAAGCCTGATTTAAAATAGTTGCAGAAACGTTTGTACGGCATCAAATTGCTACCTTGTTTGATCACAAAAAATGTTAACACATCGGTATGTAACTTACGTAATAAATCAGTTACATCATTTAGCAAGAAGTTCAGCATGCATTCCTTTGAAATTAGCTTATTGCTACTTAGAGTTAATTTTACCTTCTTTCGGAAACGTGCTAACGCAAACAACGGCAACTCTTCCAACAATTCATACAAATTACAGGAAATGCCTCGCCAACTCCGTCCACTCATGTAAATCACCCGGGTGGGAAATTTGTTTTGTACCAGCGAAAGTGACAGATCGTCTATTAGCAGGTCCCTCTAATTTTCTCCAAAAGTCCAAACACAGCATGGAATCAAGCGGCCCCCCATACAACATAACAAGCCAACCCAGCCCAGCAAAAGCAAAGCAGGAACCCTTTCTGTGCCTTGGACCCTTCCTCGTCGTGCATACCACACTAACGAATCGCGCGGCCGGGCCGCAGTGAAAGTTCCCATGGCCCTGCCGTAATAACGGCCCCGTACCCTCTGAGCTAATAACAGCAGCAGCCCCCCTTCGCTCGCTTGCTCGTTATCGCCATCGTCGCGTCGTCCAAGCAAGACCCCCGCACCAAGCTCTAGAGGAGGAAGTTGTCGGTCGGTCGGTCGGTGCTGAAGACCCAACCCCTCCCAGCTCCAGGTACCTAATTCAATAAAACAAAACAATACCACGTGTTCGTCGGGCGGGGGTCTCTCTTGCTCGCCGCTGCTATCTGTAATAAATAATAAAGTCGACACGAGGCGTAGTTATGCTTCCTGCCCGGACTGACTTGCTCGATTGCAGTCAATTGCAGTGAGCCTTGAGACCCACAGGTCTGAATTATCAATTTATAATAGGGTTTTTACAATGTTTTTTTTTTATCTAATTCCCGTCTTTCTAAGCACCGACCAATAATGATCGAATTCATTCTTGCACCTCGTCTAACACCTCATGGCAAATTTGGTATCAATTACTAATTAGCTTCCATATTACGTAAAATAATATTTTAAAAGAGCTACAATTTCCTTAAAATAAACAGATTGAATAATTGTCCCTCGAATTCTATTTCCATCTAATCGACGTCTATTTTGGGCACAACCTGAATTATATTCCTGGCACACCGTCTACATTTCAAAAAATCGTTCTTCCTCTTGGCGTAACGCCCCAACTGGCACAAAGCCTGCTTCGCAACTGCCACGGATTCCTTTCAAAGTTTCTCCTGGAATACCTTTGGGAAATCTACAGGAGCTGCTCCAATGGAATCACTTGCAACTATTTAAGAACTACATACATACTTCCAAATTTTCCACGGGGTCATTTCTGGGATTAGTCCAAAACTGTTTCTTGGACTTCTCTTGGTTATCTCGTTCCATTTCGCTTGGATATCTCATGAAAAACCAAGAGTTTCAGACCCTTAGAACTTCATCAGAAGTCCCTTCTGAGAAGTTCCTTCTGAGATTTCTCTACGAGATCCTTCTGGGATTAATCCGTTTTTATGGTGGGAATTCCTTCAAGAGTTCCATCCGAATCCGGAGTTCATTAAGGGTAAGAGGCCAAAAGATGAAGCCAAGGGGGTTTCCCGAAAGTTCACAGAGAAACCATAAAAGAGGGTTGTCAGCCAGGGGCTTCAGGTGCGTTTCAGGGGGTTGTTTCGGGGGTTTCATGAGCATTTTAAGGGTGTTTCGTCAGGTTTTGTTGGCGTTCTAATGGGATTAGGGGGATTTCAGGGGCGTTTGGATACACCGTATTAAGGGTTTCAGGGACTTTTTAAGGGACTTGAAGGGCGATTTAGGAGGTATTAGGAGCCTTGAAAGGGTGTAACAAGGCATTTCAGAGGCATTTTGGAGACATTTCAAAGAGTTTCGATGGGTGGGGGGGTACAGGAAGGTTTCTGAGCTATTTATAGACGTTCCAAGGGTCTCAGGGTCACTTGAAATTAACATGATTTCAATGGCGTTTCAATGGGATTACGGAGGTTTCAGAGGCGTTTCGTCGTTTTTCAGGTTAGAGTCAATTCATGTGGGGTTTCAGAAATACCCTTAAATCAAAGGGGGTTTCAGGGCCTATGGATGTTCCAGAGGTTTATCAAGGCACTTCAGGAACGATTCAAAAGGTTTTAAGGGTTTTAGTGAAGGTGTTTCTAAAAATCATCCAAAATATCCTGAAATGTTTCCAAAGTCCCCCTTAAACCACCTCGGACGCCATGTAATGTATCTGAGTCCCTCAAGCCCCCTAAAAACGTCTTCATAACGCCTCGTAACGCCATCATAATGCCTTCGTAACACCTTCGTAACGCCTCTGAAACCTGCTGAAATGCTCCAAAACACCCCTGAAACCCCCACGGAGCCCATGTAACGCACTTGATGCCCTCTGAAATCCTTAAAAACGCTTTCGTCATGCCTTCATAATGCTTCTGATATCCACTGAAACCTGCTGAAACTTCTTGAAATGCTTCTAAAATCATCCTAAAAGCCCCTCGGACTCCATGTAATGCACCTGAAACCCTCCAAAACCACCGAGAAAGCGTCCGTAACGCCTTCAAAACCCATCGAAAATCTTCAATGCTATCGGAAACCCCCTCAGACTACCGAAAACGTCCCTGAAACCAGCTCCGAAAATCAATGTCCTCACAATCTCACCCAATCTGTGCCACTGAGACCCCTTGAGTTGCCACTGAGACTTCATGGAGCTCCCTGAAGCCTTTTGATAGAATCCTTTAAACCTCCTTGTGATGCTTTTGAGATCTCCTTGTACCCCACTGAAACCCCTTAGGGCACCTGTAACGCCTCTGCAACCTTCCTTATCCAGCGCCTTACAACCGTTAATAGGGTACTTTCATGTGGGGTTTCAGGACCACCCTTAAATCAAGAACGAGGATTTCAAGGACATTTCAATAGGGCACTTCAGTGGCGATTCAAAGTTCAAAGTTCAAAGTTTCAAGGGTTTTAGTGAAAATGTTTCTAAAAATTCTCTAAAATGTACTGAAATGTTCCCAAAATCCTCCTGAAACCATTTCGGACACCATGTAATGCATAACTCAAACCTCAAACCGCTCAAAACCGACTTCGTAACGCCTCTGAAACCTACTGAAAATCCACAGAAACCTCCAGAAATGCTATAAAATACCGCTGAAATCACCTCGTTCCCATGAAACGCGCCTGAGGCCCTCTGAAAAAAAAAATGTCTTCGTAACTCCTCCGTATTATCGCTTCCGTAACGCGCTGAAATCCTCTAAAGCTTTCTGAAATGCTCCCGAAATCCACCTAAATCCTCCTCGAACCCCATGTAACGCACCTAAAACCCTTCAAAACCACCGAGAACGCCTCCGTAACGCCTCCAAAATCCGTCGATAATCTTCTGAAACTCTCTGCAATGCCTTCGAAACCCCCCTCAGACCACCGAAAACGCCCCTGAAACCTTCTCCGAAAATCAATGTCCCCACAAGCTCACGCAATCTGCGCCACTGAGACCCCTTGAATTGCCACTGAGACTCCATGGAGCTCCCTGAAGCCTTTTGATAGAACCCTTTAAACCCCCTTGAGATGCTTTTGAGATCTCCTTGCACCCCACTGAAGTCCCTTAGGGCCCCTGTAACGCTTCCTTATCCAGTGCTTTACGACCGTTAATAGGGTACTTTCATGTGGGGTTTCAGGACCACCCTTAAATTAAGAACGAGGATTTCACGGGCATTTCAATAGGGCACTTCAGTGGCGATTCAAAGTTCAAAGTTTCGAGGGTTTTAGTGAAGATGTTTCTAAAAATCCTCTAAAATGTCCTGAAATGCCTCCAAAATCCCCCTGAAACCATTTCGGACACCATGTAATGCATAAGAGACCCTCAAACCCCTCAAAACCGACTTCGTAACGCCTCTGAAACCTGCTGAAAATCTACAGAAACCTCCACAAATGCTATAAAATACCGCTGAAATCACCTCGGGCCCGTGAAACGCGCCTGAGGCCTTCCGAAACTACTGAAAACGTCATCGTAACTCCTCCGAAACGCTTCTGAAATGCGCTGAAATCATCTGAAGCTCCCAAAATGCTCCTGAAATCTGCCTAAATCCCCCTCGGGCCCCATGTAACGCACCTGAAACCCTTCAAAAACCACCGAGAACGCCTCAAAAACCCGTCGAGTATGTTCTGAAACTCTCTGCAATGCCTTTGAAACCCCCCTCAGACCACCGAAAACGTTGCTGAACTCTGCTCCGAAAATAAATGTCCCCACAATCTCATAATATTGGAGCTGAGCTTCCTCTTTTGTGCAGGGCATCAAAAAAGTGCAGAAATCATAAGTGCATAAAAATAACCTGCATGAAAAGGCCATTCTATAAATTTTCTTCCAGAGATGCTTGATTACGACTAAATCTTTCATTCTCATACATCAGATGTAGCACAGTGTTATTATTTCACCAGATGTACACCGAAAGACGTCGAAAATTCAAATGGCGCTTACGTCACTTTGCAGGATTTCGGTAGAGGGGGTCTCAGTGGTGCATTAGGAGGTCTCAGGGGCATTTCAGGGGGTTCCAGAGAGTTTCATGGAGGTTTCAGGGGTGCTATAGGGGGTATATAGGCCCATATAGCCGAGGCGGTAAACGCACGGGTATTCAGCATGACCATGCTGAGGGTGACGGGTTCGATTCCCGGTCGGTCCAGGATCTTTTCGTAAAGGAAATTTCCTTGATTTCCTTGGGCATAGAGTATCTTCGTGCCTGCCACACGATATACACATGCAAAAATGGTCATTGGCAGAGGAAGCTCTCAGTTAATAACTGTGGAAGTGCTCATTGAACACTAAGCTGAGAAGCAGATTATTGATGAAGTTTTACACGATCATAACGATTATAATCGTACATGATATGAAAAATTATAATCGTTATAAATGTAAATGTAAATGTTTTTAAGCAGCAAATCTAGCATTCCCCTTATGTGCATGATTTTCTGTTGAATATTACATATTTTATTCTTTCTAATATTACACAATATATATTTTTATTCTGTGCAGGTGTTCGCAGGAGGTTTTAGGCAGAGTTCCAGGAGGTCTCAGGGGCGTCATAGGGAGCCTCAGGGGGATTCCATGTGCTCTCAGGAGAGCTGTATGGGGTTTCAGAAGGTCTTAGGGTGTTTTAGGGGGTCGCAAGCGCGTTTCAGAAGGTCTCATGAGAATTTCTAGGAGGTCTCAGGAACGCTTTAGAGTGTCTCAGGGGCGTTTAAGAGGGCTTCCGGTGGATCTAAAGGGCGTTTCAGGGTGTCTCAGGAGATTTCCAGGAGGTCTCTGTGAATTTTAGCGGGGCTTTGAGGTGTTTCAAGAGATTCCAGAAGGATTGAGGGGGTGGTTCCCGGGGGTCTCGCAGGTGTTTTAGGGGCGTTCCAGTGGGTTCCACGGGATTTCAGGAGGCTTTCAGGGCGGCGGGGCAACCTTAAAAGGTGCTTGAAACACCCCTGAATCGACATTAAAACCCCCTTTAGGGACAGGCCATCTTGGAGATGAACCAGCCTCGGGCTGAAAATCTCCCTGATAAACCTCATAATAATAATAAAGGACAGACTTGTTAGAATCCCAAAATGGCCGCCAAAATGGTTGACTTTAGTACCTACTCACAAAAGCACACAAAACTCTTACCTTACCTTACCGGTCAGGCTAAGGCCGGGGTGGCCTCTGCTGTACATAGTAGCCGCCTCCATTCCACTCGGTCCATGGTTGTTTGTCTCCAGTTCCGCACTCTGCGTAGGGTCCGCAGATCGTCCTCCACTTGGTCGACCCACCTAGTTCGCTGCGCTCCACGTCTTCTTGTACCGGTTGGATGACTCTCGAGAACCATTTTAGTCGGGTTGCTATCCGACATCCTGATGACGTGACCCGCCCACCGTAGCCTCCCGATTTTCGCGGTATGGACGATGGTTGGTTCTCCCAGCAGCTGATGCAGCTCGTGGTAAATTCGCCTTCTCCAAGTCCCGTCTTCCATCTGCACTCCGCCGTAGATGGTACGCAACACCTTCTGTTCGAAAACTCCAAGGGAGCGTTGGTCCTCTGCACGTAGGGTCCATGTTTCGTGCCCATAGAAGACGACCGGTCTAATCAGCGTTTTGTAGATAGTCAACTTCGTGTTACGGCGAACTTTATTTGATCGTAGAGTTCTGCGGAGTCCAAAGTAGGCACGATTTCCTGCCACAATGCGCCTCTGAATTTCTCTGCTGGTGTCGTTGTCGTCGGTCACCAGTGAGCCCAAGTACACGAATTCTTCAACCGCCTCGATTTCATCACCGTCGATATGAATTCGGGGTGGCGGGCGCGGTGATTCCTCCCTGGAGCCCTTTGCCATCATGTACTTTGTCCTCGACACATTAATGACTAATCCGATTCGCCTGGCTTCACTCTTTAGTCGGATGTACGTTTCCGCCATCGTCTCAAATTTACGAGCAATAATATCAATATCAACGGCGAAACCAAGCGGCTGAACGGACTTCGTGAAAATCGTCCCACTTGTGTTTATCCCCGCTCTTCTTATTACACCCTCCAAAGCAATGTTGAACAGCAAGCACGAAAGACCATCACCTTGCCGTAACCCTCTACGAGATTCGAAGGGACTCGAGAGTGTCCCTGATACTCGAACTACGCACATCACTCGATCCATCGTCGCCTTGATCAACCGTATCAGTTTATCCGGGAATCCGTATTCGTGCATAATCTGCCATAGCTGTTCTCGATCGATTGTATCATACGCCGATTTGAAATCGATGAACAAGTGATGTGTGGGCACGTTGTATGCGCGGCATTTCTGCAACACCTGGCGGATGGCAAACATCTGGTCCGTTGTAGCACGTTCACCCATAAATCCAGCCTGATATTGCCCCACGAACTCTCTTGCAATCGGTGATAGTCGGCGGCATAAAATTTGAGAGAGTATCTTGTAGGCAGCGCTCAGTAGTGTGATCGCGCGGTAGTTCCCGCAACCCAACTTGTCGCCCTTTTTGTAGATGGGACACACGATACCTTCCATCCATTCCTCCGGTAATACTTCCTCCTCCCAAATCTTGGTAATGACCCAGTGTAGTGCTCTCACTAGTGCTTCTCCACCGTATTTTAGAAGCTCGCTTGGTAGTTGATCTGCTCCAGCGGCTTTGTTGTTTTTCAACCGGCCAACCTCCTCATCAATCTCTTGGAGGTCAGGGGCCAGAAGTCTTTCGTCTTGTGCACATTAGAGTGGGTCAACGTTGTATGGAGAAACTTTAAATTTGATCGTATCAACCCGGAACAAAGCTTCTTCAATCTATATTAGCGCCCAAAACAACTGTGCAAAATTTGGAAGCGATTGGTTGCGTCCCCGTATTCCGCATTGCAATTGAAATTTGTATGGAAGTTAGTATGGGAAAACGTCCTTTTTTGCATTTTACTCACAACTTGAATTCTTTTGTCTAATACCATGTAACTAATGACGTTAAAGTATAGCCTAGGATATGCCGAAAAATTTTGCCGAAGACCGCAAAGTGATCCGACGCTTGTGAAAAAAGTTATTCGCCTGGTAACTTAGGCCAAAAATTGAGATTTTATTATTGATGTTATTCCTTTACATGTTAAATGTTAAGCACCACTGGGCAATCTGTACGTTATAACTTTTTTCACAAGTGTCGGATCACTTTGTGGTCTTCGGCAAAGTTTTTCGGCATATCCTAGGCTATACTTTACCGTCATTGGTTAGACTGTTTTAGACGAAAAATTTCAATTTATGAGAAAAATGCACAAAAGCACGTTTTCCCATACTAAATTCCATGCAAATTTCAATCGCAATGCGGAATACGGGGAAGTAACCAATCCCTCCCAAATTCTGCACAGTTGCTTTGGACGCTAAAACCAATCGAAAAAGCTTTGTTCCAAAAAATCGACTTTGTTGACCCAGTCTAGTGCACATACTCCTAGATCTTTTACCACGCCACCTTCGGTATTTGCAACGTCGCCATTGAGGTGCTCATCGTAATGCTGCCGCCACAAAACTCATCGTAAACAAAACCAGCGCACCTGATCTACTTATTATAAGCTTAAAAATGCTTGAGATTTGTGCGCATGAAGTTCTGATGCACTCTTGAAGCGGGATTTCAAGACGTTTATCCTAAACTGGACCTGAAATGCCTCAAAACGTCCCTGAAACCTCCATAATCCAATTGGAACGCCCTTCAAATCTCATTAATCAATTTGAAATGACCCTGATTGAGGGGCATAAAAGAGGTTCCAGGTTGCTTTTGAGATTCACCAAGATGTACTGAAATTCTTCTAGAAGTTCCTTAAACGGTCTATTCAGTTAAAAACCACAGTAATAAAAATGTAAAAAAAAGTTTATTCAGATTTTATTGTGGGAATTCATCCAAGATTATTCATCCAAGATTATTTCCTGAAATCCCTCCAAAAATTCCTTCGGATATTCCTCCAGAAGTTGGGCAATTCTGGAGAAATATCAAATAATCTACTGCAGGAATCCCAAAAAGAACTCCTGGAAAAAATCTTGGACAAGTCCCAGGTGAATTTCTGGGAAGAATGCCAGAAGCAACACTCTACAGAATTTCAGAAGGAGCTCCTGCTGCAATTCTAGCTTTGAGAGGAATCCGATGAAAAATTTCTGGGGAAATCTCAGAAGGAAATTCTTCCTCGGATTCCTCCTAAAGTATTTTCTTGAATTTCATCAGGAGTTCCTTCTGGCATTGTTCCTGGACATCCTTCTGGGACTCGCCCAAGATTTTTCTAAGAGTTCCTTTTGGTATTCGTTTTGTCTGCAAACTTCAATCTTCTTCTTCTTCTTCTTCTTGGCGTAACGTCCTCATTGGGACAAAGCCTGCTTCTCAGCTTAGTGTTCAATGAGCACTTCCACGGTTTTTAACTGAGAGCTTCCTCTGCCAATGACCATTTTGCATGTGTATATCGTGTGGCAGGCACGAAGATACTCTATGCCCAAGGAAGTCAAGGAAATTTCCTTTACGAAAAGATCCTGGACCGACCGGGAATCGAACTCGTCACCCTCAGCATGGTCATGCTGAATACCCGTGCGTTTACCGCCTCGGCTATATGGGCCCTTCAATCTTAAATATTTTCAATAACTTTTTCTGGATTATCACTATCACGCCTTCGGAATTTCTACAGTATTTTTAATTACGCCGTATCCCAGAGTCTCTTCTAGAAGTTTACTTTAGGAACCCTCCAGGAATTGCTTCTTTGAACCCTCCAGGAACTCCTTCTAGGAATACTTTTGAAGTTCTTTCTGGAAATCTTCCAGAAGTTATTTTTGAGAATTCTCCAGAAAATCTTCCAAGTGTTCCATTGCAAAAGTCCATCAGAAATGTCTTTTCAGAATCTTGCAGAAACTCTTTCTGAAAATCATCCAATGGTGTCCCTTGTGGGAGTCGTTCAAGAATACTTGTAAGAATTCCTTCAGGAGTTTCTTCTGAGAATCTGTGGGGCAGAATCCAGCACGTCAGGACAGATTACGCAGGGAATTCCGACCACCAACGGCAGACTACCAGCGGAATGGAAACTTCGTAATACGCGTACTGGTTCGAAAAAAGGAACTATTGTGATAAGGCCTCTTTATTGAACCAGAGCTAGATGTGGAATGGAAACGAAAACTATTTTTCTCCTCTTTTATTTCTGTCATCGTCGCTTTCATACTTCTGTGGTATGCACAGTAACGACCACTAATGGCCTGTTTACATATTTGCTAATTCTACGCGACAGTTCATTTTCGAGCAGTATTAGCGTCAATTTAGCGCGATGTAAACACTTTTTAGCAGACAATAAAATTAGCATGACAAAATCAGAAGCTTCTGAATTCGGTGCTAAAACTAGTGGACAATAATGAGGATATTAGATTGTCCGATACAATTAGCATCATGTAAACGGTCTGCTAGACGAATTGTCAGCTAATTATGCCATCACGCCAATTTTATTGGCAGATAGGGAAGTGTTTACATTACGATAGTTTGGTACCAACACAATCGGACAATTTATTGTCCCTGATTTAGCAGCTAAATTTTTAGCGGCAATGTAAACGATACTAGCATGGAATAAATTGTCCGACAGAATATTGTCACGCATTATTATCACATATGTAAACGGGCCATAATGGAGGTAATATCGTTTGAAACAGGACACTCAATATGATCCTTCAGAAGTTCCTTCCTTAAATTTCAGAAAATTGCCAATTTTCGACAAGAAGCAAATAACGTTGTTATCAGAGTTTAAAATTTTCATTTTCAGTGAGTGTAATTCAACGTGAATTTTGAAAATTCTCAACTGAGGGATCAAAATAAAATTCATTTTGGTGAATGAATTTTTTCACCTATTCATTCATTTTTCTGTCACTAACAATTTTCACTGAAAAATATAACAGCACCGTAACTCCCGATTGTAGTATATAGAAGTATAAATAAATAAGTTTTATTAAAACATCAAACAGCAGATTTGCTTCAGTGTACGGATTGGGACAAACATGAATGAAGGATGACAGATTCTGCCATCATCAGACGCACGACTCATAGCGAGGCAGAACGGGGTAACTTTGAGAGAATCATGAAGGGAGGAAAGAGAGCGAGAGAGAAAGACGGCAGCAGCTCGGTGTGCTCGGTGAATGAGCGCTGTAGCATTGTAGGACAGTGAAGAAACGGATTTTGAGAAGAAGAGATGGTGAAATGTGACGCGTTGTTTCGGGTATGAATAAAATTGAAATAATTTGAAGAAAGTGTTGTTTAAAATTGATTTCGTGTTCCGAATCCTACACTGATTATACTTCCAACTACCTCAAAACTTGTGTATAGTAGTTAATTAGAATATTAATTATGTTCTCTTTGTGTTCATTAAGTCGGACTATGCGTCTGTTAACAGAAATTGGATATTTTGCGACGTGCGAAAAAATATTCGTGACAGAGAATTGAATGAAAAAAGAGAGGCATTCAGCTGACAATGAATGTGGCCAAACACGAAAAGAAAAATTGAGAATGTCAATCTTCACTTTCAATCTTCGATTTTTTTACTCTCTGGTTGTTATTGTATTTACTTTTTTACAAATGGTCAAACTTACCCCAGGAATTTTAACGTCAAATTTGAAGCCGCCCGAAAATTGTACTTAACGATCATTTCCAACAGCTCTTCGTCTTCAACCCCAAATCTAGGCGAAAACAGCTGGTTTTGTTATGACAACAAAAGCAGTTGGTTGCCGGAGAACAATGACGATGAAGGTAATCATTGGAGGACCAGCTGGTTGTGTGAACATGATCAGCTGGTAGTCCGAGAACAATAGGCCTAACCAGAAGATGTTTCAAATCAGCTCAAGGCCCATATTTGACAGTTCTGGCGTTCGTTTTGAACTGGTCGAATCTGCAAAGGAATCACAGCAAACATACGACCTTTTCAAATCGAACGCCAAAGTTCTTCTTCCCGGTTCTGTTCCCCGGTACTTACTTCAAGTAAAAATTAACTTCGTCGTATGCGCTAATTTCCGTCACATCAGACAAAAAATATCTAATCATTACAGATATTCCTCCTAGCCTTTGCCAAAAAGATGGAAGCAAAAAGATGTAGACTATCGATAACCAGCCTCTTTAACACTAGAAATCGAACTATAACACTTAACTTCACGTTCTAATTTCACTCCACTAACGAGTTGACAATTGTTCTCGTTTTGCGTACGACGAAGACAACCGCACCAAAGCAGCAGCAAGCCAAATTGTTCTTCATCACCGATCAGTTTTCACTTCGCATTGTAGCATTTCAAAGTTGGATTTCCCTGTTGCAGAATGTAGCAAAAACTGTTCAATTAATTCAATAAATCACTTTTCCCCATCGGTGAAATGTAAACAACAAGTTGTCTTCGTCTAAGGAGGATGCAAGCAAATGTGTGCGTGGATTTTCTGCATACGAAACATCGCATTTCACAATCACAGATAAAGATTTCTTCGCTGCACTGTGATGACGTACTATGATCTGGTGGGCAAAAGCATTAACTGAAATATGTTGCTACATCCATCCCAATCAAAAACATTCTGCTGAACCTTGCATTGAAAACATGATTTGATTTGGATTGTGAAGAATTTGTTCAACTTTTCGAACAAACACTCACTGTCAAATTAGAATGTTTGACCATCCTATGTACCAATGTACCATAGTGTCACGAAGAAAGTGTACCGGGAATCGAATTCAGGTTGTGCCCAAAACAGACGTGGACTAGACGGAAACAGAATTCGAGGGACAATTATTAAATATTATTTTAAGGTGATTGTAGTTCTTTTAAAATGTATTTTTTGCATGATATCCCTTTCAGGACGGAGCACAAAAAGTGAAATCTCCATACAAATGGCTCAACTTTGGCTGTCCAGAACTCTCAGATTTCTCAACAAAACAACAATTATTTTTCCACGTTTGAAAGAACTACTCTTTATCTTTCGATTGCTAGCTTTGAACTTTGAGCTTTGAAAGTTTGTTTACACACATACAAGTATAAGTAATGGCTGAATTATGGAAACAGTTTACATCACTTAAAACAAAGTCTAAACAGATGAAAAAATATGCAAACCTGTTACCGCTCAACAGCACAATTGTGCTGGTTCGTCATGAAAGGGATATAGAAGCAAATTTAAAAATTGCAATGCAAGAATGAAATCGATCATTATTGGTCGGTACTTACAAAGACGGGAATCAGATAAAAACCCTACAACAGTTGAAAAGTGAGGTCGTAGCCACTGTCAAAAATGTCTTGAATTCCGTCTGAAAATTTCAATTCGTACAACTAGAAGGCATTTCCTAAAAAAAAACTTTCGCATTATTCTACTGAGAAAAACCGTCATTAATCCACCTAGCGGTGATGGCGCCATTCTCGTGCCTTCGAAAACACATTTCAACAAAACTCAAGTGACAGGCCCGTGCACAGAAAAGGCGAAAATGGAGGGGTTTTACTTGATTTTGGCAGAAGGCGGAGGGGCGCCTAGTGTATGAAACATCAGTAAAGCAAGGGGTTAAACTCCTGAATCTCCCCCCCCCCTTGTGCACGGGCTTGTCAAGTGATATGTTAATGAATATCTCACTTTCAAACGTTTAACAAAAATCCATTTCATGGCACTAGACATATCGTCCATATGGCCTTCGATGTTTGAGCCCTAAACTACTAAAAAATTCGCAATCTTGCATTTTGAACCACCATTTTGGGCTTAAGTTCGCCATTTTGGAAATTCTGGTCGCCATTTTTGGACTCCAGATTGAATGGTTTTAGAGCCTAAAACTCCATTAAAAAGTCGTCATCTTGGGTATTGGACCGCCATCTTAGATTTTAGATCGCCATCTTAGATATTCTGGCCGCCATTTTTGGACTCCGAAAATATTCTCCGTATTGTGTATACCCATATTGCATGGTTTTAGAGCCTAAACCTCCATTAAACAGCCACCATCTCGAATTTTGAGAAGCCATCTTGGATATTTTGATCGCCATTTTTGAAGTCCGAACTTCTTTCTCATACCGAACATACCCATATTGCATGCACAGATCGAAAAAAGAGTGTAAAATTCTGTGACATATGATGCACATAATTGGAGCGTGGGATATCACAGAAGTTTACATGACATATCATGTAAAATTCTTGAAATATCATGTAAACTTCCATTATATGTCATGTAATTCAACATGATTCTGAGTTTTTACATGACATATAACGTAAATTTACATGATATATAATGTAAACCATCATAACACTATGTTTACATTACTAAAATTAAGTTTACATGACGTGTAAATGTCATTATTTTCATCTGTGTGGTTTAGGAGCCTAAAAACCATTAAACATCTACCATCTGGAGCTGCCATCTTGGTTATTCTGGTTGCCATTTTTGGAGTCCAGTCTTTTTCACCATACCAAATATACCCATATTACATGATTTTAGAGCCTAAAACACCATTAAACAGCCGCCATCTTGAATTTTGAACAGCCATCTTGAATATTAGGTCGCCACCTTGAATGTTGGGCCGACATTATGGAATTTCTGGTCTTCAGTGTTGATTTCTGCACAAAACTCATCAACCATGCTAAAGGTTGGAAAAATTGCCGAAGTTTGATGTGTCGCATGGTGACGCTCGGTTCAGTTCTACCGGTGCTGGTCCAAATCACTTAAATGGCCATAACTCCGGAATGCCTTGACCGATCCGGACCAATTTTAATAGGAAACAATGCGGTAGAATTCCGGTTCGATTTGAGGTATAATCCGTAAATCCAATCCAATGGGAAGTGCCTTAAAAGTAAGTGAACTTATTTTGCGCACAGACATACATACATACACACATACATACACACATACAGATATCATCTCAATTCGTCGAACTGATTTGATTGGTATATGCGAATTGATCCTCCGAGCCTTTTTTCGAAAAATCGTTTTAGAGTGAACGTACACTTAGTGTACGAGAAAGGCAAAAACTCGAAAATGGTTTTTAATCAATCCAGCGTTTCCTCGAATAAAAGTCTTCTAATAATCTTCTGATAGTCTACAAAACGGAAAGCATTCCACATCCGGCTCCCGTTAGATGGTACACACGTTCGATTTCATTATACCTATTATACGCACTTGTTGGCAGGGCCGGAGCACTTTTGATTTTGATCGGAATTTTCCTTAAACGCCATACAGACCCTTCTTCAACTCATGTTGGACAGAGGGTGCACTAGTTGGATACTATTACGGTGGAGAAGACTAGGTATTACTACCGGTTTTGTTTTCTGTTTGTTGAGCACCAACAACAACCGAGGCGGGTTGGTGTTGTGTTTTAGGTTTTTTTAATGGCTCAGACCTGAGACCACTAGCACTTGTAGCCCATGTTGGGACTCACCGCACCGAAGAGTGCAATGTAAACCATAGTGGTTATTGTTCATCGAAGCATGATAATTAATGGGGGGATGGGGGAAAAGAGGAACCAGCGAAAGGAACTGTGCCAACTATTTTGCATGAGGTGTGTATGTGTTCAACAACAAAAAGAAGGCAGTGGATATTTCCGTGCTAATTAATTTAATGCCTATGTAGATTGCGAACAAACTTATTTGGATTAATATGAGTTCTTGTAAACTAACAATGTAGTCACGATTAACATTTAATATTCATATGTTTACGTACGTGCTTGCTCGCTTGTTTTGTTATTAAATTGTCTTATTTATTTCGTATGTCGTCCGCAAAACACACAAATTGACCGGATTTTGTGGAAACCGTACCCCGGTTGTTGAGCCAGGCTCGTCGAATTACACCTTCCAGAGCGATGTAGAAAAGTAGACAGCGCAGGAGAGTCCGTCACCTTGTCGTAGTCCCCGTCGAGATTCGAACGAACTGGATAGTTCACCCGAAAGCCTTACGCAGTTTTGCACACCGTCCATCGTTGCTTCAATCAGTCTAGTCAGCTTCCCAGAAAAGCCGTTTTCGTCCATGATTCTCCATAGCTCTGTGCGGTCGATACTGTCGTATGCCGCTTTGTAGTCGATGAACAGGTGATGCGTTGGGATCTGGTATTCACGGCAATTCTGGAGGATTTCCCGTACGGTGAAGATCTGGTCCATTGTTGACCGGCCGTCGATAAAGCCGGCTTGATAACTTTTCTCGAACTAGGTTCCAGACGATAGAAGTTGCACGTTCTGCCGCGTCTCATGCTGCATCATTACTGCCTGCCTTGCGCTCTTCTCCTTCAGAATCGCTACGCACTACTCGTCGAACCATTCGTTCCATCGATTCCATTCCACGCATTCGATGGTGCTATTGACTGCGACGTTGATGACTGCTTTTACTGTACTCCAGAGAGGCCACATCGGGCTTGACCTAGTCAGGAAATGTTGCAGTTGCTTCACTCGGGACATCACGATATATTCGCTTAACTTGCTAGGTAATAGCGTAATAGGCTAAAGATCTTCCTAGATAAGAGGGCCATATCATTATTCTTTCAGATACGCAAGGCACTGATGATATGCAATACCCAGCATTTGCCAACCCCGAGTTTAAACCGTTTCCACTGAAATTTATACTTACTCATCCAATTGTACCACCACCGCCAACGTTTTTCACCCGCTTCTGCATTTACACGCCCAATGATCGTGGTGTTGTTTCAAATTTAATAAAGAAAATCAACGCGTATCGAGTTCACTTTCCCTCCGGCGGCTGGCGCGCGTTCGCGATAGTCCCCAATTGAGTTGGAGTTCCAAATTTTCTAAACCTCCAAAAATAAAAAGTTGCACTCTCACTACCTACCTACTGACTGGAATCCATTTCGTTCGGATGATGGAGCGTGCGCGCGCACCGTACCGGCACAAAATAGTCTCATTACCGCCGCGGCGCGGCTCGGCCCAACCCAACTGAGTGTGTGGTTTGATATCAGGTCCACCCGTGAAAAACGAATCAAGGAACATTACCTGGAAAAATTGTGAGCGCAGCTCAGTACGAAACCGATTCGGTTCGAGAGATTGGGAACATGTGCGGCTGCCGCCGCGCACACGCGGCCCGTCGCTTTCGGGGCGGTGATGATCCCGTTTTCTGATGCAGTGTGCTCGATGGCATCGGTGGCATCTTCATCTGGCACCGTGGGCCAGAAATTTAAGGCTTGCGACTCGTAATGTTATAAATACTAAGATCCAACGTGGTTTACCACGTTCCAAAAAGCCATAAACAAAAAATGATATACAGCAATTTTGTGTAAAGTGTACCAATAATGGTGTTCGGATCAATATTGGCACAAACAATTTTTGTTAATCGGCCTTTTATTGTTGGCAGATCAAACTGTAATTTAAATAAACATTCAACATAAACATTGTCATTAGTTATATCAATCAATTACAATTTGTTAAATTTTGTTCGACTACTGCGTCTAACATATAACCAACTCTATTTACAGTTTCTCGAATACATACTATTTATCCCGAGTCGATTGCGATGTACTCTGTACGATGTCCACCGTCCGCATATGTTGGGGTACTACTGTGTTTTGCCGGGCCCTGTTTCATAAGATATCAATCAACCATTGCTTTCTTTTCACTCTCTATCTTTAATTACAGGCTTGCAATTTGTTATCCTTTGACTAATTGCGCTTCACGTTAGCACGGCTAAACACCTCACACAGTTTACCACTTCTCATACTACCCTCACAAATCTTAATTTCGACTTAATCTTTTCATCCACTTTTAGCTCAAACTGATTCCAATTTATTTTTCTTCACAGTCACTACTTTTGTTTACATTTTCCTTTCAAATTATTCTTTGACGGCTTTCCGCCTTTCTTCGTTCTGTCATCGTCTCTGTCATTACCCACCTGTCAACCGACACTTACGCACGCTGCCTCATCGTCCAAAGCATGCTGTTTGGTAACCGGCACTCGCGCAGTGCTGCCAGAACAAATGGTCAAACCTTGGATCAAACTTTGATTGTTATCTTAACTAATTGTCTATAAAGGGGGTTTCAAGGACATTTTAAGGGATTTTAAGAGGTCTCAAGAGCCTTTACATGGTATTAATAGAGGTTTAAAGGCATTTCAGATCAGAGGCATATCAAAGAATTCCAAGAGGTTTCAGGAACGTTTTAAGGGCGTTCCAACAGGTTTCTTCTTCTTAACTTTGACGTTACGTCCTCACTGGGGCAAAGCCTGTTTCTCAGCTATAAATGTTCTATGAGCACTTCCATAGTTGTTACCTGAGAGCTTCGTCTGCCAATGACTATTTTGCATGTGTAGATCATGTGGCATCTCTGAAGTAATACCTTCTTGGTGGTTCCGGAGAGATGTAGGGTTTGGCGACCATAGGAATGTGTTTTAGTGGGTCGAGAAGGCTTTTACTAGTGTTGTAGAAGACTGCTTTAACCCCACACTACCCTAACCTTCTTGTTAGGGTGTCTGTTGAGCAGATTTTTCCCCCTATGGTTTAGAAGGAAAAAAAATATCATGTGGCAGACACGAAGTTACTCTATACCCAAAGAAGCCAAGGACATCTCCCTTACTAAAAGTTCCTGGGTCGACCGGGAATCGAACCCGTCACCGTCAGCGTGTTCATGCTGAATACCCACGCCTTTACAGCTGTTGCTATATGAGCACGAGGGGTTTCAGGAGCGTTTAATAGCATATCAGGGACATTTCAATTAAAATACCTAGAAACCAGTTGCGCTCCAGGGAGTCTTGGATGCAACTCAAATTAATTACGGGGATTTTAAGGGCGTTTCATGGGTATTTGGAGGATTCTGGGGAATTCTGAGGTATTTCATGAGCGATTCAAGCCTATGAGACACCCTGAAACGATCCTGAACCCCTCTGAGAGCTTCAGGAACCCTGTAAAATCTCCTTAAATCCCCTGAACCTCTTCAAAGCCCTTGAGACCCTCTTAAAAGCCAGTGCGTCCCCCAGGACCGCCCTGAAACTCCTCGAGACCCCATGAAACCTCCAGACTCCTTTAAGCGCCCCTAAAACCTCTCTAAAACCCCCTGGGACCACCTGCCTGAAAAGCCCCTGATACCGCCTGAAACCCTATGAATCGCCTCTGAGACCTCCAGATACCAGTGCAGTGATGGAATCGTTCTCATCGTGAAGCAATTCGCCAGTGGAAAGCCAACACAAGGCTCACTCATGATTTCGAGAGTAAACAGTGTGTGAGTTTATTCGCACCCGCCTGCTTTGTAAGTAAGAAGCAAAACGAAAACAAAAACGTTCATGAGTTTTTATTCGTGAAGAACTAGTGTTGGTGCGGGAAGTGCATCATAAACATTATGTTCCTAAAAAGCAGCACTGCCAATCGTGAAAATGCGTTTTTCATCAAAATGCAAAAAGCTCAGAGAACCCAAGTAACCACGGTGCTAAAACCTTTTGCATGCAGATAAACGGTGTATTTAGAGCAATCATTACTTTACGTGCAAACTTAAGGTTGATTCAAAGTGGAAGTGGGCAATTATAGCACCAAGTTAAGATTATACTGGTATAATCTTGGAGCAGTCGCATAATTGCTCATTTCCACTTTAAATCAACTTTAAGTTTGCATGTAAAGAAATGATTGCTCCAAGTACACCATATATCTGCATGCAATAAGGCTTAAGCATCATAGTTACTTGGGAAGCTTCGCGAATCACAGGCGAATGCTTGTCAGCTTCGTTTACTCACGAGTAAAGAAGCGCGAGTATTCTCGGGTCCATGTTGTTCACGTGTATAGGTTTGTTTTGATTTGTGTTTACTCCGCTTCAATCTTCATCATTTTCCATCCCTGCCAGATACCCCTCTGAGACTCCTGAACCCCTAAAACGCTCTTGAGACCTCATAATTCGCAATTTGGGTCACCCCTAAGACCTTCCGGAATACCTTGGGACCCTTGAAATGCTCCTTAGGCCACCAGATACCGACTGAAAACCTCAGGGACTCCTAAAACATCCCTAAGATTCCCTGGAACGCCCCTGAGACCCCTTGCAGCGCCCCAGATACCTCTGGAATCCCCCTAAAATCCCATGAGACCTCCTGAAACGCCCCTGAGGCCTTCGAAAATCTCCCTGAAGTTCCCTGGAACCTTCTTAAATGCTACTGAGACCTCCTGAAACCCTCTAGGACTCGTAAAACACCCCTGCAACACTTCAAGGCCACTTGAAGTGCCCCTGAGATCTCCTGGAACCCCCTTAGACTCCCAAAAACACCCCTGGGACCCCTTGAAGCGTCTCTGTGACATTCTCTTCCCTTTAAAGGCGCCTGAGATGCCTCCGAAACTCTCTTAAACGTCCTTCAAAAAATCCTGGTACCGTAAACCGGGGTCAACTTGATCAGCGGGGGGAAATTGATCATTTGGATACTACATTGTAATTCCATACTAGGAACTTCTAAACGTCATAATGATCTTAAACTTTGTTCGACCGTCTCCGTCGAACGTTTGAAAGTTTTTGACGTGCGGGTGCTGAGTGAGAATCCGACTGCTGCGATCATTGACAAACCCCTCAGCCTAGCTCTCAGCAACAAACGCAAACGCAACACCATAGCATCGAATCCATCTACGAACCGGAGAAGCGAGAACGCAATCGTCGTCGCGCAGTTTTGGCGGAAATAGAAAAACGGGCGTGCTCACCGCACGACCAGAGCAGAGGCAGAATCAACTGTACCGTAGCGGCGTTAAGATCGGGAAAACTTTACCTTTTGTTAAATTTATCGTTTTTATTAAATAAAGTAATGTAGTTTTTTGTTATTAGTAAAAACAAGTAGTTTTTCCTCGATTCGCGACCGAAAACCTTCCAGGGTGGTGAAATTGATGCCTTTCAGGGCAATTGTGTAGTGGCCTTCCAGGGCAGAGTCCCAGCGCCTTCCAGGGCCAAAGGGGCTTATAGTGCTTTTCAGAGCAAGGGTGTGAAACTTCGAAAAGTGAACCATCAGATTAACGTTGGAGCTAATTTTGGGCCCCAACAAACATCTTACCTCATCTAGTTCATAAGTGTCTAAAGGTGAGTGTGTACTTTTACATTTTCAGAAAAATGTTAGTTTTGCCTTATTTGCCTTATTTTTTAAGAAATTTTCAATGTGTTTTTCACTTGGCTGGAATCATGACTTCTAAACCATGGTTTCCCAAACTGTGAGTCGCGACCCCCCAGGGGGGTCGCCGGCCTTCATCCAGGGGGTCGCGAGGGACAGTCGAATATTTTACTGTAACAGACAACAAATGAGGGAATTTCTACGGTGGGTCGCGAAAAGTACGTCTGCTGGCAAAAGGGGGTCCCGCACCTGAAAGTTTGGGAACCTGTGCTCTAAACAATCGATTGCAACTAGTACTTTTCGTAAATTTTCTGCTAGAACATTTTTGTGAAGCCTTGATTGTAAAGTAATGTAGCTATTCTGAACATGAATAAATTAAAACATTTTTTTATGAAATATTCATTTATCGTGATAGAAATCACTTACTTTAAAGGAAATTGCCTACCTTTAGGCGTTGAGGATACAATTCCAAAATTTAATTTTGTAGTTTAACAGTCAAATTTACAAGTGCGGATAAAGGATTTTTTCTTTCTCAGCGAAGTATAATTGTATCCTGATGAATGACGTTACCTAAATGAAGGGACCTTAATAGATTTTACCTAAATGGATTCGATCTAAATGGAGGTTTGAGTAACGATAGCTATGGCAACAGCGACCAGGGACCGTACATATAGGAAGGTTAAGGGAGGTTGAAGGGGCGTTTTAGGGGGCCTAAAGGGATTTCAGAGGGCCAGGAGGCCATAAGGACGTTCAAGAGGGTCTTGGGGTTGTCTCGGAAGTTTCAGGATAATTCCAGAGGGTCTTGGAGGCGTTTCAGGTGTTTTCAGGGATACCAGGAGATCTCAGGGGCATTCCAAAGAGTTTCCAAGGGGTTTCAGGGAGTACCCTAATCCGGAGTCAAATTGATCACTTTGAAACTACTTTTGCTGATAACATTGGTAGCAATTCAAATATTACTAAAAGAACTTTTGTTGAATTAGAACCCGATGGATCTCCATCAAACCACGTGACAGAATTTTGTTCAACAAATTTAAACATAAAGTTACATAACTCCAAAAATAAAAAACATAAATTTCCACTTTGATACGATTACATATATTGACCATTTTACTGGCATTTTGCCAGATTTGCTGGTATGTCTGAAACATACTGGAAAAACTTGTAATTAGAAGGCACGAAATGTTGCAAATGGACAAATTGAGAGATGAAATTTGTGAATAAAAAACGCGTTCTGGTGGGATTCGAACCCACAACTCCGTATTCGCTAGACCAGCGCTTTAACCAATTAAGCCATAGAACAAGTAATGATTCTGCGGAATTTGTCAATTAGCAACATTTCGTGCCTTCTAATTAGAAGTTTTCCTGTATGTTTCAAACATACCAGCAAATCTGGCAAAATGCCAGTAAAATGGTCAATATATGTAATCGTATCAAAGTGGAAATTTATGTTTTTTATTTTTGGAGTTATGTAACTTTATATTTAAATTTGTTGAACAAAATTCTGTCACGTGGTTTGATGGAGATCCATCGGGTTCTAATTCAACAAAAGTTCTTTTAGTAATATTTGAATTGCTACCAATGTTATCAGCAAAAGTAGTTTCAAAGTGATCAATTTGACTCCGGATTAGGGTACTCTCTGAAACCCCTTGGAAACTCCTTGAAATGCCCCTGAGATCTCCTGGTATCCCCTGGAAAACCCCTGAAACGCCTCCGAGACCCTCTGGAATTACCCTGAAACTTCCGAGATAACCCCAAGACCCTCTTGAACGTCCTTGTGACCTCCTGGCCCTCTGAAATCCCTATAGGTCCCCTAAAACGTCCCTTCAACCTCCCTTCACCTTCCTATATGTACTGTCCCTGGCCGCTGTTGCCATTGTTATCGTTAATACACTCAAACCTCCATTTAGATCGAATCCATTTAGGTAAAATCTATTAAGGTCCCTCCATTTAGGTAACGTTACCTAAATGGAATCTGATTGTGTTCAGAGCAGTTGGAGTGTTTTAGATTAGGGATAAGGTTGGTTTAAGGGAATTAAGTTGCAAGTGAAGTTACGGGGAGTTCAGGACATGCTCAGGAGGGAGCAATGAGGGGGGATTGGGTTGGTATGGAATTGTTTAGGGTTTCTTAAGAACTTTCTTGAGCAACCTGAGTCTTTTAAGAAACGCTTTGAAGTGCCGCTGGAATCTCTCTGAAGCTTACTGAAGAGCTGTGATCTAAAATGTATTTTCAGGTCCCCTTAAACCCCCTCAAAATCCCCTGTAACACCCTTAAGATCTTCCGAAACCCCCTAAAACGCCTGTTTGACGCCTCTAAACCCCATCAAAAATCGTATGCAGCTTCCTAAAACGCCCTTGAAATCCCCCTAAAACCACCTCGGACCCCATGTTATACACCTGAGACCCTCAGAAACCACCGAACACACCTTCGTCACGCCTAAGTAATGCCTCTGAAACTTGCCGATAATCCTCTAATGCTCTCTGAAATGCCTTAGAAATCCCCCTAAAACCCCACGCACCTGCGACCATTAGAAACCACCGAATTCGCCTACACAACGCTTGAGTAACGCCTCTGAAACTCGTCAAAAATCATCTGAAGCTGTTTGAAATGCCTTCGAAATCCCCCAAAAACCCCCTTGGATCCCATGTAACGCATCTGAGACTTTCAGAATCCACCGAAAACGCCTTCGTAACGCCTTTGAAATCCTCTAAAGCATGGTTTTCCAAACTGTGGGTCGCGAGGGACAGTCAAATATTTTACTGCAACAGACCATCAAAAAGTACGTCTGCTGGGCAAAGGGGGACACGAACCTGAAAGTTTGGGAACCTATGCTCTAAAGCTTTCTGAAATGCCTTCGAAATCCCCCAAAAACCCCCTTGGACCCCATGTAACGCACCTGCGACCCTCAGAAACCACCGAAATCGCCTACGTAACGCCTCCGAAACTCGCCAAAAATCCTCTGAAGTTTTCTGAAATGCCCTCTACATCGCCTTAAATCCCCATCAGATCCCATGTAACGCAACTGAGACTCTTTCAAACTCCCCGAAAATACCCCAGAAGACCCCACCTATCATTACGACCCAGAAAATCAAACTCATATAGAATGATGATTTTTTCACCAATTCATATGACCAAAGTCTTATTTGATAGACAATTTCGTAGAGAATGTGTTGATAAGTTAAAAAAGTGGTTCCGGGAACATTGGTCACAGGGAATCTGCTACACAGGACACCATGTCGGACATGTGAGATAGCACTAAATTTTGCCAGTAGTTGTGGAATATCTCGCGTTCTGGACCACTTAGAAGGATACTGTCTTCGGCAAAGTTGCTCAGAAGACTAAGAGATTTCGCATAGAAATCAGTTTAGTTCGAGAATCACTCACTGCGTCGCGCTAGTGTTCCTATGAGCTTCCAGTTCAATCTGAACGTCGTATATCTCGCATACTGGACCACCTAGAAGGATACTGTCTTCGGCAAAGTTGCTCAGAACACTAAAAGCTTTCGCATAGGAAACAATTTAGTTCGAGAATCACTCACTGCGTGGCGCTAGTGTTCCTATGAGCTTCCAGTTCAATCTGAACGTCGTATGTCTCGCATACTGGACCACCTAGAAGGATACTAACTTCGGCAAAGTTACTCAGAACACTAAAAGCTTTCGCATAGGAAACAATTTAGTTATAGAATCACTCACTGCGTGGCGCTAGTGTTCTTGGGAGCTTCCAATTCAATCTGAATGTCGTATATCTCGTGATCTGGACCACTTAGAAGGATACTGTCTTCGGCAAAGTTGCTCGGAAGATTAATAGTTTTCATGATGTGATGCTACACACCAAGACGCTTTCAGCCAAATTTTGCTGAGCTGAAAGATTAAGCTTTTTTGCTGAACTTTCGGCAAAATTTGCTGAGTTACAGCAAAACGTTGATGGTGTTCAGTAGATTTGACTGAACAAATCAGCAAACCTTGCTTAATTTTCACAAATTCAACTGAATTGTTTTTCAGATGAAAGCTCTAAGTCTTCTGAGAAATTTTGTCAAAGAGAATGTCCTTGAAGCATGTAGACTTCAAGGGATGAGAGAGGGCGCTCCGGCGAAAGTTTACGTTCCACACAAATTTTCATAGTTTTGTACGAGAAGAACGGGGCAGACTAAGATAACTAAAATTTGGTCTACGTGGCTTATGAACGGCCCCTTGCTGGGATTGCTAATGGAATTTATGCTGATTCAACATAAATTTCCCGCTAGGATTACTTCTTGAGTTGTTACCGGCATTCGTCCAGGAATTTCTCCAAAAATCCTTTTCGAAACCTTTCAGGAATTCGTGGTGGAATTCCTCCAGAAGTTCTTACTGTGGTTCCTCCATAAATTTCTGCGGGTATTGCTTCAGGAATTCTTCCGTAGACTTTTATAAGAATCCCCTCATGAATGTCCCAGGCATTCTTCCTGTGGTACCTCCTGTGGTTTTTCTTGGGATTTCTTCAAAAACTTCTTCTCATAATCCTGCAGATTTTTTTCCACGATTTTCTACAAGAAATCCTCTTGGGATGCATCAAGAACTTTTTGTGGGGATTTCTCCAAAAATTGCTCCTAGAATTACTACAAAGATTCATTCAGGAGTCTACCCAGGGATTTTTTTAAGCGGCAATCGAATGTTTTCGGCTAAACACTTTTTAAATTCAAGCGGAGACAGTGCAAACTACTGTCTTCAATAGACTACAATTACTATAAGCTGCGAGAAGGCTGTGTTCCAGTAGGGACGTCACGGCAAGAAGAAGAAAAGACTATTCGGTCTACTTCCTTCATCGTATACGCTTTGTGACCGCAAAGGGAAACCGAAAACAATAATTATGCAGAGGGAATTACGTTTGCGTTTGCAAGTTATGGGACCGCGGAATTTACTTCACGGGAGATGGTATTGTCACACACACTAAGATCAGCTCGGTATTTTTCCCATCTTTTTACTGAGTTCTCAACAGCAGATTCAACTCGGTACGCTCGGTTGTTTCTTTTGCGGATATTCTGTAAATTAGTTACCGAGCTCAGCTAATAAACTGTCAAAAGTTACTGATGCACGGTAAATATCGTTACTGGTGAACGGTAAATACGATTACCGAGTGTACCGAGATAAATCTGCTGTTGAAAACTCAGTAAAAAGACCGAAAAAATACTGAACTCAGTGAAAAAATTACTGAGCTGGAACATCTGAATCTTAGTGTGCATGTCACATGTGCCAAGATAAACTAATTCTTCAATGAGTCGAGTGCAATGTTAAAAAGTAAAGTTTAAAGAGCATCACCCTGCTTCAAACCTTCCAAGGTCACAAACGAGGGAAACACTTCGTCTGCGCTCCGAACACTTGATTTTGTTCTACCTAGTGTTACGCGTAACAGCCTTATCAGTTTCGCCGGAAAACCATGTTCTGACTAAGCTAATTTCTTTCCACTGAATCGTCCGCTGCTTTAAAATCAACGAATAGATGGTTGGTCAGTGAACAACGTGCATCCAGCAAAACAATGGTTTTGTGCCTTCTTCTTTACAACTACTTTCTAACAGAACGCTGGCAGCACATTGATTTGCAACGCAAGCGCAAACTGATATGCAAAGCTATCAATTAAGCACCCTAAATGCAAATTATCGCCGCTTCAAGACCCCGGATAGTTATGGGTGTTTGTTTTTATAACGAATCACTCACCGTGACGGACGATGACAGCTTCGACGCCGCCGTGGCCGTTGCTTGGCACGAATTTCTTACGTAAATAAACAGAGGTTTGGAATGCCCGGAGGAACGGTAGTCCAACACCACGCTACCACCGGGTGGCTGGTGGAGTTCCTTCCCTCTTTCTAAATAGTAGGTACATCTTGGGCGCGCGCGCGACGGTTCATGTGTGAGGTGCCCTCCTATCCATTCATTAAGGTGTGCGCTTATGAGCCACATAAATATGTGGTGGCTGGATGTTAATAGAACACGAGCCTGCCTAGCTGCCAGCTGCCAGCTGGCAGCTGGTGGCGGCAGCCAGTCACCTAATTATGATGATGTGTGAAGAAAGCTTTAGACGAACCCCCGATGGATGAAATTTTCTTTAGCTGCTTTTAGCTGGGCTGAAATCTTTTGGGAGAGGTGAGGTGAGGTATGGTGTGGGTTTGACCGAATTTTCGGTTTGAATAATTTTTGCTCAAAAATCTGGAGCTCGGTGCACAGCCAGTGGTGCACTGTGGAGTGTAATGTCATAGTTAGCAAATGAATTTACTTTAACATGGTTGTAAATAGGTTAAAAATGAGTTTGCCAGAAACATTAGTTTTGCATAAAATCCAAATCATGATGAACATATTTGAACATGAGAGATAACAATACCACCATACTTTTTTAACACGGACACGTTTAGTACTTCCAGTTAGCTGTTCACTCTTTTAAGGAACCATGATACTAGACAACGCACTAGCATGCAACGCCCAGTGGCACAACCGAAAACTTTTCCTGACAGCTGCGGCGGGTATCGAACACACGCTCCTTAGCGCGATGCGACACTAGCCGTACGACCACGAAGCCACTTCTGAGCAACTCACATCGTCTTCTTCTTTTTGGCGTAATATTCCATCTGGGGCAAAACCTGCAAAATCAAAACAAACGATACACGAAAAACCACAATTACCCTAATTTCCCATGTCACATAAAAGTCACGACAGCGCAAGTTTTGATCATATAAAAGTTACTCTGTGACTTACTTCTAACACAATGTTAGAAATAGGTCACAGTGACTTCTATACAATCAAAACTTGCACTGCCGTGATTCTTAGATGATATGTGCGTTGCTTGGGTTATGAACTGTACGTGTATAAAAACAGCTAACTGGCAGCTGGTTTTGAGCAAACGGACTTTCGAAGAGTGAATTTCTTTTTTGAGCATTTTAATCAATTACATGATTTCAAGTAAAATGAAAATCTCCAGAAACACTGTTGTTCTCAGGGTGTCCGGCCATTTGGCCGAATGGGTCACTTGGCCAAATTTCGTTTGGCCGAATCGTAATCAAAAGAATTCAGAAGAAGTTTTTGACATTCTAACTGCCAATATGATCATCAGAAATATTTCCTTCTTTTACTCATAGGCTATTCTTTCTAGTTCGGGTATTCAGGGATTAGTTGGCGTTGAAACTGGCTATATTTTATCAAATATTTTTCATCTTTGACTCATAGGCTGTTCTTTCAAGTTATACTGAAGCTGGGAACAGTGGCATGGTCACTTAAGTTCATCATTCATGTTTCGGCAAAACGGCACTCGGCCAAATGACCCCTTCGGCCAAATGACCCTTTCGGCCAAATGGCGTTTGGCTAAATGACCCGGAACCGTTCTCAGAATTATTGGCGGAGAAAATTTACTTTACGCGAAGAAAAATTTTGCTACAATAAAGCGTAATGATATAACGATTTTAAAGCTACAATTAACAATTTCAAAAATGTTGGCATGCTTTCAATCCTAGTAGGATGTTGGGGTTAATATGACCCAGACAGGCACGCTAAGCGTGCACTACGCCATTGTGATGCGAATGTCCTAACATCTTAGGAGAGTTAAACATGTTGTACTGTTCATGAATTTTGCAAACAGGGCCAGATTTTGGGGGAAGGGGCCGTGGTTCATAGTCCTTAGCCTCCTACATATTTCGTGGAATTCGTAAAGGAGTTCTTAGAAGAAATGCAAAAATTATCTCATTTGTTTGTGCCGGAAATTTTCGAAAATATTATAAAGATTTGTTTTGTACAGAATTCTTAGATGAATTTCAGGAATTTCTATGGGAATTAAGAGTTCTAGAGGTTGGCAAAACATGAGTTTTTAAGGTTTTGTTTATTTTCTTCTGTTTTTAAATAACTTTAGGGCCCTATAACTTTTTAACCGCTTGACCAATTTCAAATCTTCTAGCGTACCTTTGTAGATTTTTTTTTATTATTATTAGCTTATCAACGAGGCTTTCAGCTCTAGACTGGTTCACCTCGGAAAACCTTTGTAAATATTTGTGTTGTTAAAATATGTTCTGAATTGTGTATTCGTTTTCATGGTAATTTTCATTAAAACTGCGTCAATATGCCTAAAACCTTTCACTTAGAGCCTGGAACTATGCATAAAAACAATCGAAATTTGGCCAAAATCCTCATTTTTCTTATAATATAAGTATTTTTGAGCGGTTTTTGATATTTATCTATGTTGAAACCATTTTTTAAAGGTACAGTGTATTGATAGCAATTTAAAACAACAAAAATATCTACAAGAGAACGCTAAAATATTTAAAATTGATCAAACGGTTTAAAAGTTATCGGTCTCTATTTTTTTTTGTTAAAAAACAGGAAAATGTTAAAGAAACTTAAAAAAAACCTATTTTGCGTGACCTTGGAAAAATTTAATGTCCCACAGTTAATTTGAAAATCATTTTCTGAAGGATTCATAAACAAAGATTAGAAATCGGTTGAAAATTGAAAAAGTTATTTGTTTATTACTCGAAAATTTAAATTTGAGATGTTTTCGCCACCCTTAAATCTTATTATTTTTTGCTCAAACTCAGAGGTTTCTCTTGTTATGTCATTTTAATCCAGAAGCAGAGAGAATCCAAGCTGTCAGCAAATCAGCATTTTACCGAAAATGCTTTAGCTTCACTTCATGAAAGAGTCAAGCTATCAAACCCAAGTTTGCACCAGTAACAGTCAACTAGTAATTCATGAATTCTTGCATTGGATTATTTTAACAAGATTTACAAAAAGTTACAGTTTCTGAATACTCAAAAAAACAAATGGAAACTGCCTTCCCAGTCATTTTATTCATTGCCGTATTTTTTAAGTTTGTTTTGAGTTTTTGGAAATTTATTGAAGTAGCTTTAGAGATACTTGAAGCAACTATAACGTATCGTGTTGGAAAACAAATACCTTGACCGTTTCTTTTCCTAAGGAATGTTCCATGCGAAACAAAATTGCATCCCTACTGCATACAGCGACAGGAACTTAAGGATTTCTTGAGCGACTCGGTCGAAAAAATTCCTTCGCAGCGAGATAGATCAAGACGATTCCTTTGGGAAATTCAGGAATTCCACATTGGAATTGCTGAAATGTACAAAGAATTTTTAAGAATAGCCGGAGGAATATGAAAATGTAAATGCCGAATCAATTTGCAAAGGAATTATCGAAGGAATTTTCAAAGGAAACTCGAAGAATTATCGGAGACATTCATAAAGCAATTTCTAGATGCTTTTCCATGTAAAATGGCTTACAAGTTTCTAGAAAGAGTTGTCAAAAGAAGTCCTAGAGGAATTGTGACATCATTTCGGAAGCCAAATTCAATAAAAAAAAATGCTGAAAAATATTCCAAAGGAGCTGTTGAAGAAATTTCCATAGATTCTCCCACAGATTCATGGAGAAATGTCCACAGGAATTCTCAAATAAAATGCCGAAGGAGCTTCGGAAGGAATTGCCGAACAATTGCCCAAAGTCCATGCCAGAGAAATTTAGAAAGAATTCCCGAAGGAAAAGCTGATAGAATATCCAAGCAGACTTGGAAAGATAACCAGAAGAATTAAAATAAAAACAGCCGATTTTTTTTTAATAAATTGTTGAAGGAATTCCCAAAATAAATATCGAAGAAATATCCAATGTAATAGCCCAAAAGCCTTCAAAAGATTTTTCTGGGAAAATTTCAAAAAAAAAATGCTGATGGCATTTTGAAGAAACTTTCGAAGCAAGTAACATCGGAATTGCCAAAGTCATTCCGAAAATAACTGCTGTCCTAATTCCTAAAATAATGACTAAAGAAATCTCGAGAAAAAATGTCAAAAGAATTCTCATAAATATTTGCCGAAAGAGTTTTCCAAGAAGTTGAAAGAAACAAATTGTCTAAGAAATCCAGAATGACATAAATAGAGAAATTCTCAAAAATTAACCGAAGATAATCCAGAAAAATGCTTCGTTCTTGAGTTATGATTTTTCCAGGAAAAGTCTTATATGGCACATTTGCACATTTTCACAAAATTGGCCATAACTTAAAAACGAAAAAAAGTACATTCCGAAAATTTCAGCTATTAAATTTTATGAAATTAACTTAAAAAAATATTTCTTTTTTTAATTTTCTACGGGTTTGGGCGTAGTGTTTCCGGCTTTTCGTTACAAATTTTCTCAACGGTGGAAAGTTTTGTGGAAAACTTGTTTAATATATATTTTTTTGGATTCCAGAGAAAATTTGCATTTATTATCTTAAAAAGCTATCTTTCTACGATGCTTCGGTCTTGAGTTGCGATTTTTCAAAGTTAGTAATGCCAGGGGTAAACAGAAAAAGTCCACTTGAGTTTTCCGGAAAATAAACGGCCCTGATTTTTGGGCCAACATTGTAGAATCTCTGGTCTCCATAGTTGATTTCCGCACAAAATTCGTTAACCATGCTAAAAGTTACAAAAATCGGTGCAGTTTGCTGGGTCGCATGATGAGGCTTGGTTCAGTTCAGCTCTACCGGTGCTGGTCCGAATCGCTGAAATGACCATAACTCCGGAACGCCTCGACCTATCCGGACCTTTCAATAGCAATAAGATAAGATTCCGGTTCGATTCGTGCTAATATCCGAAAAATTGGCCTATGGGAAGTGCCTTAACAGTGAGTTACCTTTTTTGTACACAGACATACATACACACATACAGACATCATCTCAATTCATCGTACTGAGTTGATTGGTGCATGACACTCCGAGCCTTCTTTCGAAAATTCGTTTTTTTGAGTTAGGAAAACGACTTTTTGATTATGGAACTGGTTCTAGCGAAGACTGTTAAGGTGTGTTGTTTGGATTTGAGCTTGATTGACCGGCCGCTGTTTTGCTACTCCAGTATCGCCAGACCAGCTACACTCACACAAGAAACCAATGTAATAGCTGCTTGGGGCGAACATGCATCTTCAGTGTTGATGATCTTCCATTTCAAGGGGACAATGACGCCTGGTACGTCAGGTTGCAGATTACTGTGGGGATTGGGAAGGAATTGATGATTGCAGTCAATTATTGCCAACAAGGTTGTTGAGTATTCCGTGCTTGCACAAGGCCACGCGGATGTCGGAGTGTTGTTGGGAAATGTTTGCCATTAGAGTTCACGCATTGGTGCGTGGATGCCAGGCGTAAAGTGATAGATTGACTGAAGGTTACTGTGAAGCGGCACAGTTCGCTTGGTTGCATAACTTGTAGGCGTTATATGATAGATTGACACTGTGCTGTGAAAGTAGGAAGGGAGGGAAATGGCTTTTTGTGTCAATCTGTTTCTAGTTTTAGCGATGGCTATGAACATAGTTTATACATGACATGTGTATGTAGAAAAGAGATTATGACTGTGAAGAATCAGCCTAAGTTAAAAGTCACGAATAAAAAGACATTAAAAAAAGAGACTATGAGAAGTAGATATAAAGATACAAAGCAGGAGGAAAGGGATGAGCCAGGGATTTGTACAAAATAGTTACAAAGAGACGGATCATAGGTTGTATCCAAGAGATTTTTCTAACGATTCCGAATCGGTAGTCATTTGGCCACCAAGTCTATCTTGGACAACACAATTGCTCTAAGCATTTCAAAGTGGAAAGTTAAATTCAAATGTGAGATAGGTATATTTCTATCTAATTAAGCGCATTGAGTACCTCATCGCTTTGACGAAACCCTGAGTGCATTATCTAAAATTAATTCCACCATCCACCGCGTCATTGAACCACACCTCCAGTTAATACGTCACTCCACGAAACATTCTCACCATCTCCCTAGGCACCATCATCATCACCGAACCCCTATTACTAAACGCTGACACAATCCCACATTCATCAAGTTCAACTCCCACGAGTGTCAGTGTCGGCCGAGTCGAGAGTCGACAACAACAACAACAACAACAACAACATTACACGATTACACGATCATCATCTCAATTTAAAATCCATATAATTTCGTCATCGTACCTACCTACTCGGCACAGTTCATTTCACTTTCTTCTGCGCCGTCGCGTCGTCGGTCTAAGGTCGTCGTTCACTTCTATGACGATCGTGGAAACGACGGCGGAGAAGAACAATCACGACTCTGATGATATATGGGGACGCTTAGACGGCCGTAGCACTTCTAGCGCCGCCGCCCAGTACATGAGCCCTTTTAAATATTCTGAGCACAAAGAAATTCCGAAATGTAGGGTATTGGTTCCCTTATTAAGCATGTGGCTCCCATTTTCATCCCACGAAAAACAAAGGATTGAAGCGCTGTTTGTTTTGTTTCTTATTTTTGTATTTTTTGTTAGAAGTGAGCACCCATGAAAACAATAAGAACGGAGTCAATCGGTGCCGTAATCGCTTGTTTTCGAATAGGATGAAAATGGGAGCATGAGATTACTGATGGCACACATACCCTATTCAAATGTTTTGGAATTTGAAAACATTTTTTGAGATTATCTTGGCTAGGTCCGCATAACGCAGCTCAGAAGGATTTGGCACTTCAATGCTTGTAATGCATTTCCGATGCATTACAAGCATCAATAATGACTAGAATTTGTATAGTTGATTATATTCATCATATTTCAGGATTTTCCCAATAAATTACTGTGTACATGTAGATTAGATAGATTTGACTTTATCTTTTTTTCAACTTCGACTCGGAGATCGCAGCAGTACTACAGAAATGAAGTGCTTTCAATCTCAGATTCACCAGAGAAATTACAAACAAACCTCTATTTTCCACTTAATCGTCCAAGCCAAGTCGTTGTCGGTTGTTGTGATGACGCTTCGGCGGAGCCGTCAACGATGAGCTGTGCTTTGGCATCGGCAATGGCCAAAGAAGACATTGGAAAGAATTTAAATTTCTAATTACTCTCAAGTCAGATGAAGCCGAAGTAGCGGAGAAGTGATATAGGGGCTGAAGCCTGGGAAACCGAGCACCAATTATCCCACGATGCGGTGGCGGAGCCACCGCTCGTAAACGAACGACCATAATGCACTCTAGCTAGCTATCACTTTTATTTTCGTTCACGAGACTTGGTAACTGTGAAGACTTGGGGGCGATGGCAATAAACCGAGACCAAATCGGAGACTGACTGTCATGCCGCCGCCCATGATGATGGTAAATGATGAGATGATGATAACAATTACGCGTGCGCTCGCTCGCGGTTACACAACTAAAGCTGTGGGATCAAGTGTGTCTAAATGTCCACGTGCTTTCAGCTAAATAGCTAGCTAGCAGCTGATTGAATACAATTGAAAGCTCAATGACGCTCATTGGGATTATTACTGGCACTGAGAGAGAGAGAGTGGGAGTGTTTGGACTAACAATGTGAAAGCGAAAGTCACTGTTTATCACCTGGTGGTTGAACCTGATTGGAATACTCTCGGAGATGTATGACTGGTTGATTTGAACCTTTAGTTTCTTGAACTAGAGAGTGTCATCATTTTTATTATATTTCTGCATTCACAAAAAAAAAACTGATCCATACTTTTTTTGTTTTCTGTTTCAGGTATGTTCAAGTTTCAATCGGAAAGCCAGATTATAGATATGCGCCTGATCAAGTAGGTAGTACACTACATAAAGATAAATCAGTCGAAGATAGCAATTGTTTTAGAGTCTAAATCGCAATATTGAATTGTGGATCGCCATCTCAGTTTTTCGGCCGCCATCTTGGACTCTGGATATCTTCTCCATCTCATTCTTTAAAACAGTCATTTTTTTAATTGTGCGCCGCCATCTTGGATTGGATTTTCTTAAACGCCATCTTGAATTTTGGGCCGACTTCTTGGTTTTATTGGTCTCCATTGATAATTTCCGCACAAAATTCGTCAACCATCCTATGGAAATCGACGCAATGTGATGTGTCGCATGATGGTGTTTGGTTCAGTTGAATTTATAACCAGTTCCATCAGTGCTGATCATTAAAATGGCCATACTTCCGGAACGACTTGGCCGATACGGATCATTTTTAATAGCAAACAATACGGTAAACTTCGGTTCGATTCGTGCCAGAATCCGTAAAATCGGCCAATGGGAAGTGCCTGAAAAGTGAGTGAATTTTTCTTGTGCACACATACCCACATACAGACATCATCTCAATTCGTCAAATTGAGTTGATTGGTATATGTGACCTGATACTTCGAGCCCTCTATCGAAAAATCGGGTTTAGAGTGTACCTATAGCCTTTCCAATTCACGATAAAGGCAAAAATAGAAAAAAACGATGTAGCCTATGTTTTCAGCTGCTTCCTCCACGAAGTCTGTGTGATTTCTGAACGGACTCTGACAATGAAAGCCAATTATTAAAATCGAAATACGTGTATCTGTCAAAGGATAAGCAACATAGGGCGGAATTAAAAGGTACGAAACTGATTTCTCAAATAAATGATAAACATGAAAAAGTATTGTGATGTTTTGATAGGATTTTTTATAGAATTTTATTTTATCTTCTTTGTAAAACATCCCTTCTGAGACTAAGCCTGCTAAGTAGCTCAATGAACGCTTCCAAAGTTCCTAAAATGAGCGTCCAGGTCATTTGGAGCTTAGAGCGCCAGCGGTACAAAAAAATAACGGCATATTCTAAATCTGCTTGGAAAACTGAGCTGAATTTTTAAATTTCTTGTGCTCCAGAACTTCGAAAATGAAATAGTTTGTTGAAAAGAATGATAACCAAAAATACACTAGGAGTTCTGTCTGACGTGTTTCCGCGAATTGCGTGATTCCACGAGGAATATTGCTAGAACTGTTTTTGTAAACTCTGTCGCCATTAAATATTACTCATAGATTTTTGAATATTTCACCAAGACTACCCGTTTTTTTTAGAAATATTCATCGAAGTTCATAAAATAATGTTCAGCTACTTCATTCTGAAGAGATTTCCTAACAAATTGTCTAATATTTCCTGATGAACTACTCTGAAATTCCAAGAATTTGACCATATATTTTCCAGTTTTTTGCTGCTATATGCTTAAATTAACAAAACAAACCACCGCTTAATATTTGTATGAAATTTTCCATAAAGTTTACCTTTTATGTATTATGAAATGTATGAGGATTTTTTCCGAATTTCCAGTGTGATCAATCCAACAATGCCTTCGGAATCTGTACGTGAATATCGTCAAGATAAATCTTCTTCAATTACTTCAACATTATTTTATTCAAGAATTCCTGCGGCAATAATGTGCCCAAGCGGCACACATGTCACAAAGAAGTGTCGACATCGCAGGTTATTGGTTGTACAGAAGTAATTTTTAAGTTATTCTGCCTTTGAAATTACACGAATGTAGCTCCTGTACAACCAAAAACCTGCGCTGTCAACACTCCTTTGTAGCATGTGTTCTGCTTGGGTGAGCATATTTGTCATATTTACTAAAAACTGGCAAGGGCTAAGATGAGAAAGCTGTTTTTTGCGGAATTTATCTAGTGTCTCGAGGTGCAAGATCCTCCACGAGTTCTGAAGCTTTTTGAATGCATTTACAGCAAGTAAGCTGAATTTAGTTGAATGAGGATAAATTCTGAAATTTCTCAAATGTGGAAAGCGATTCAAATAGGTTCTGAATTCTGATTTGCAGGACATCCAAACACAAAAATAGTTAATTGACAGACTTTCCACAGAGTTTCTAAAATTTGTTTTGACCTATCCTGAGAAGAAAAAATATTATGGGTGAAAATATCCTTGAGCATCATATTGAAAACCCTAGGGAAGTTTTTCAAAGAATTTCTATGTAATTTTTCGAGAAAATTCCCGGAATAATTACAAGCGGAACTCCTGATGTATTTTTTGGCGTAGAATTGTGCAGATTCCATATGAAAGTCTTGAAAATTTCTGAGTGTTTCCCTATGGAACTCTTGAAGAAATTCTTTGTCATTTGGAATATTTGGTAGACTCTCTTCTGAGCCAAAAAGAGCAACGGACCCGGATAATTTGATATCGGCAAACCGCTACTCATAATAGACCCTCAATCGGACTGGAAAAGATACAACAGCAAACTTCAGGAGAATTATTGTGGATTTTTTTTGTGTTTTCCGCACTCAATAAACTTTGGCATCACAAAGTTACAATAAAAACTTTAAACGAGCGAAAACTTTGAAAAGATACTACTAGTATTATAGTACTTTGAAATATTTAGATTTATGTAAAAAAAACTTTACAGAAATTATAGAATATTTTAATTTATTTCGTTTATCATCAGCAATACAAACAATTGAAGTTTCAATTTGTAAGTATATATTCCAAAAGTTTCATCATTCCATCTAAACACTTTTTTTTTTTAATTCCAAGGGAAGGTTTTTACAGACTATACTTGAAGTCTTTAAGAGCTTTTCTATAGGAATTCTTAGAATTTTTCCATTAGTTTTTCGAAGACCTCCATAAAAAATCGGAAACTTTTAAGAGGACGTCTTTAGAATTTCTACCGAGAAATACTTCAGTAGTTTCACTCATAATTTTCAACAGATTCACTCGCAGATTGAACAAGAATTCTTGCTAAGATTTCTCCTGGAATTCCACCGAGTTTGTTTTTTAAAGAATTTCTTCGAGAACATTTTCAAGAATTCCTCTAAAGGTTACTCTAGAAATTGATTTCCACTCAAGAACTTAATCATATACATATCTCAAGTAACATTTTGTAGTCAAATATTCTAGAAGAGCTTCTTAAAACCATTACAAAACAAAAAAAGAGCTATAAGGTTTTATGACGGCTCTCGACATCTCTACAAGACTAATTGCTCATCAAAATGTTACTTGGGATATTTCAAAAAAAAAATCTTTTGAGATTCTTGAACAATCATTCTAAAGCTAAAGGTTTTTCCAAAACATATCTCCGGATCCACCAAAGATTTGTCTTAAGAGTTTCTTTGAATTTCTAAGAGATGTCTCCAGGCAGACATTCCCGGTTGATACCATCTGAAATTTTTTGCGAGGATGTGTTCAAAACTTCTACAAAATTACCATTGGACGTTCCTCCAAGGATCCTTCAAAAACAAAAGTTCTTTAAAAGGTTTCTTCAGAAATGCCAACGAAGTTTCTTCCGCGGAATTTTACTGAAAGTCCAACAAATACTCATCCAAAGATTTCTCTAGAACGTCTCCAAGTTTCTTGTAAAGCTTTCTTGAAAATCGCTCATAAATGCTTCAGAAATGTATTCGTCCCTCAGAATTGTTTACGGGGGGTTCCTCTATCGATTTCTCCTTCAGAAGTTCATCCGAGTATTTCTCCAGAACTTCCTGCTAGGATTTTTTTTAAAGTTTCTGCGAGGATTCCTTCGAAGATGCATTCAGAAATTACTCTAAGGGTGTTTCTAAGGATCCTCCAGAAACTCATTAGAAGATTCCCCCAGAAGTTCTTTTAAACAATCCTCCAGAAGTTTCCTCGAAGTCATACATTTATAATTTTATTTTTTTGAGGATTTGGCGGAGGATTCTTTCAAATTTTTTTTTCAGAAACTCATGCGAAGTTTTTTTTTCATGGATATTCAAGGATAATTTCCAAAATTCAAACATTACAAATTTTCTGCAAGAATTCCTGAAAAATATTGAAAGAATTCAACCACAAATTTTCCATTAATTTCTCTAAGGATTATCTACTCAAGAAGTTCCATCGAGTAGTTTTTCAGAAATATTTACGAGAATTCTTCAAAAAATCACAACTCCAAAAGTTCATCCAGGAATTCCTCTGATCATTCCCCGGCGAGGATTCCTATCAAGTTTAACTCCACAAAGTTTTTCTAACTTTTTTCCAAGGAACCCTCCTGATTTTTTTCCTGGATTCCACCAGAGTTCCTCCAAAGAATTGATCAGATATTTTTCAGAGAAGCACTCGTAAAATTTTCCAAAGATTTTCACATGAAACTTCTTCAATAACTTAAGGAATCCATTTAAGGGTTCTTTCAGAGTATTCTAAAATTCCTTCCTAAATGTTTCTTAAAAGACTTCTTCAGAAACTTCTCAAAGGTTTGCACAAAGATTAATTAACCCATACCGGGTATAAAAATCCACCGTGCTCATGCTGTGAACGACGAACGAGGCTTTTCTAGCATTGTTGAACTACTTCGATGGAGTATCTCCGAAAGTTTCTTCTTCTTTTCTGAAAATTTACTCTAAGACTTCTCCACAATTCTAGAAAAAAATAAAAATAATTTTTGAATAATTCCTCCAGAAATTTCTTTGAGGATTCGTTCAACAAATCCAGCGAGATTTTTTCCAAGAATACTTCCATAGATGCCATTGGGCACTCCCCTGAGAATTCTCCTAGGAATTTTTCCGAGTATGTTTCATGAAATTGGTCTATCTTTATTTAAAAAATAATATCTCTAAATCATTTCAAATTAAGGTTTTCATAAAAACAACACTGGAATCAACCTAGGAATCCACGAAGAGCTGCGCTTAGAAAATGGAATGCATAGTTTTGAAAACCTAACAGGCATGTTACGGCTAAATTGAAAGAAAAAAATAGGAAGATCTACTCAACTCTGGAGGAAACTGAAAAAAATTGTTCAGTTTTCTGGTAAAACTTCCAGAAATAATTAGAAGAAAATTGCAAAAGACCACCGTTTATAACACATTTTATCAAAAAAAATATCTCACAAGCTGCTCTTGGATTTTTTTTTTCACGGAAATACCATTGGAATTCGTAATTGAAACAATTCTGTCTGGTACGAGCTGCATCAACACAAAGATGTTAGCATAGTTAATGCAGTGGAGTGATATTGTAGAAATTCCGCCAATCATATCTTGAATTTTTTCTTCAAAATTTTTTTCTTAAAATTTATCCATGAATATTCGAGAAATTATCTTTGTGTATCATGTTTTGGATATTAATTATTGTTTGTGCCTCCATACATGTAAGAAAAATCTCCTCTATAATATTGGAAGCGCTCTTCCCAAATGTAATAAAACTCCTTTGCGCCTCAGAATGTGCAAAAAAAAACTCCGTGAGTGGGGTTTCTTCCAAAGATTCCATCGAAAATTGGCCCTGGTATTTCTCCACAAATTCCTTTAAAAGTTTCTTCATGAACTACCGTCAAGTCGCCATTCACCGTGGGGGCTCCATTCACCGTGTGCCTTCGAATATTTTTTCATTATTTCCATATTACGATTGAATGGTATGACAATTTCCCTTCAATTTCACCAATACAACACTAATGAATTGTTACCATGTCAAAACACTCATTAGAAACTTTTTAAAGTATCATTTTGACACTAGAGTGTGTTTACATGAAGCGGTTTTTTGCTCGTTTACTGCATTCATAGCCAAAAAACGAAAACTGCGCTAAGGTGATTTAAGCGATAAACTAAATGTAGTAACGTTTTTATTCCACCAAGAAGCAATTAAATGTACATATCAGGTACGTATTTTGCATACCCGAAGCAGATTTAACAAGAAAGTAGATTTACTCGTACTTTTCAATTGAAACAAAAGGGCACGGTAAATGGGTACCCTAAAAATCGATGGTCTCCATTCACCGTGCCCCATATTGTCCCATATAAGTAGAAAAATTTGAAAATTTGAACATTCGTTTTTCTAATTAAATCTTGCAAGTTATTACTTGAAATGAATATGAAAGATGAAAATTCCCTTGGCTGGGTTGTTTTGATCATTTTTCAACAAAAAAGAATAAAATATCTGATACACGGTGAATGGGTACCTACTACCACGGTGAATGGTGACCTACCACGGAATTAGGCGACCTTACTACCTTCTACTAATATTACTATATCACCAAGTTTTGTGAAAAATTTTCTACTTTTGTGGATATTACTTTCATTTTAACCTATAATGAAGGCAATTAACAGCGGCACCAACAATGTTTATAAGACTGGTGTCAAATTACAGCTCTTATTCGCCCCGAATCATCTTAGATCCACGGTGAATGGTGCCTTGACGGTACTCCAGGAAATCTTGTAGAAATTTTTCCGGAGATTTCCTTGGAAACTATGTCGGGATTATTTTTAGAAAATCTCTAAAAAAATCCTTTAGAAAGTCCTCTAGGGATTTTTTTTTCGAAAATTTCTCCAAGGGTTCCTCCAAGAACTCCCTTATTAATCGGATATCTCGGTTATTCTTTCTGGGATTGTTTTAGAAATGCATCTAGGCATTCCTCCAGAAATGTCAGTCTTTGCATAAATCTTGCATGAGTTGCTTCAGAAATTCCTCCACGAATTTCTTGAAAAATTTCTCCATGGATTTTTCTTGGGATTTTTTTTTTCAATCTTTCAGAGATTTATTCAAAAATTCATTCGGTAGTTTTTTTTAGAAAATCTTCCAAATATTCCTTCAGATATTTCTACAGTGGTTCCTTTGGAGGTTTTTCAAGAACTCCCTCAGAAATTCTCAAAAGAATTAATAAAAAAAATCTCCTAGAATTTATACGACATAGCTTTAGAAAATCTGAAAAGAATACCTCCACAAATTTCTCAAAAAAAAAAAAATCTTTTAGAGAATCTTACATGAATTTCTTCAGAAATTCTTCCATGAACTCTTTTGGAGTTTTATCCAGTGATTTCTGGAGAGATATTTCTAATTATTCCTCCAAATTTTTTTTAAGAATTCTTCCAGAAATTCCCTCAAGAATTTCTTTATTCAATGCTTTTTAAAAAAATACAAAAATTCATTCGTAACAGAGATTGCTTTGGAAATTCATCTAGGAGTTCCTTCAGAAATTTCATAAAGAATTCTTTTAAAAAATCTTACATAAATTTCTTCAGAGAATCCTTCAAAAATTTCGTTTGAAATTTCTTGCGGAATTGTTTAAGGAATCCGTCGGGGCTTTTTCAGTAACTTTTCCTAATTTTCTCCAGAAATTCTTTTAGTGATTCCTTCGAAAAGTTCCCCAAAGACTTCCTCTAAGATTCGCACAAGATTTGTTTCCAAAAAATACTCCTAAGAAAACCTCCAGAAATTTCCCAAAAAATCTCGATCTAGGCATTGCTCCAAAAATTTTTGCAGAAATTTCTCCAGGAATTCCTTCAAAGACGTTTCTAGGAAGTCCTCCAGACAATCTGCCAGGAATTTCTCTATGGATTATTTTAAATGAACTTCTGAGGATTCATTCAAATTCTTTTTTTAGGGATTCAAAAAAAAAATCATGTGTGAATTGCTTTAGAAAATCTTCCCATAACTACTTTTGAAATTTCTCAAGGGATTTTTTTTTTTGTAAAAAACCTGTCAAAGATTAAGCTTTTCTATGAATGTCTTAAGAAATTCCTTCGTTAATTCCTCTAGACAATTCTGCCGGAATTTCTTTAGAAGTTATTTCAGTAAGACTGATTTCTTCAGAAATCGGTGTGAAAATTTCTTTAGGTATTGCATATGAAAACCTTCCATGAAATCCTTAAGAATTTGATACAGGAATTTTAACAAAAAAAAATCTTCCACGAATTCCTTTAAAATTTCTTCCAGGGATGCCTTCAGGAGTTTCTTCAGAAATTTAAGACAAATTGAGACAAATTCGAGACAATGTTTTGTTAGAAAATCCTTCATTTCCAAAACAACCCATCATAAAAATTTTGTTTAAAAATTCCCCCAGAATTTTTTTCACAAATTCTTCCGGAGTTTCCTTTATAAATTCTTTCAGGGTTTCATACATTTTCCCAGAGATTCCTTTGGAAAATTTCTCCAGTAATTTCTCCAACGATTTCTTTAGAAAACGTTTAATGTATAAATTCTCTCCAAAATGGACCCATGAATTTCTTTAGAAATGTCTCCAGGGGTTCTTTCAGAAAATCTTCTCCGGATTTTTTCGGAAATTCTTCCTCAAAAAATCTTTCATCGATTCTTCGGAAATTTCTCAAAAAATTCCTGCACAGATTCTTTTAATCATTGTTTCGGGACTCCTCCCAGAATTTCTTCAGGGATTGTTAGTGATTTTTGTTTCAGTGGTTCCCGCTGAACTTCCCTATGGGATCCCTGCACACATTATAGGAATTTCTTTAGATATTCCTCTATGAATTCTTTCGGAAATTCCTCAGGGATAATTTCAAGAAATCCTCTTTGGATTCTTTCAGGAATGTACTTAGGGCCTGTCCATAAACTAGGTAGACTCTTAGGGGTAGTACGCACCTGATAAGTACTGTGGAAAAAGATAGGCCAAGGAACGGTCAAGAAATGATTTCGCTGTTGAAATTTCTTGAGCGGTCCGCAGCTGGAAAGTAATGAAAATTGTGTAACGCTCGTAACGCCTGCCGGGCAAATCAAATGGAGCTGTCACTTTTCCTTGCGGAAAAATATTCCGTTCAATTATTCGTCAAGGAAAAGTGACATTTTTCCCCATACAAATCAGTTGTCAAAATTCCTTTGGTAATTAGAGGGATTTTTTCTGGAGTGCTTTTCTTACCAGGTGCATACTAGACTTTAGGGAGAACGGGGGGGGGGGGGGGGTCTTGCCGAAGTCTACGCTCCATTCAAATTTTGAAAATTTTGTATGAACGAAAGCCAAAAATGAGTCTACGTACTTAGGTTACGGACAGCGCCTTATTAAGAAATTTCTTCTGAAATATTGCAAAGAAATTTCTTCAGTAATTCGTTTAGAAATTCCTCAGGATATTTCTCCAGGAAGAGATAAACAAATGTTCATCCTTTTTATTTTTCAAATATTACTCCAGGGATTCCTTCAAAATTAGATCCACAGATTCCTCCAGAAATTCCTTGAAGGATTTTTCGGAAGTTCTCCTAAAAACATCTAAAGAGATTCTCTTAGGAATTTCATCAGGAATTTTTAGGCGATATTTGCAGGCATCCCTCCACGAACAACTTCAGGAAATGCTCGTTTGATTTCTTTCGAATTTTTGATTGGATTTCTCCTCCAAGGGTTCTTTCAAGAATTCTTCCTGATTTTTCTACAAGAATTTGGTACATTCCCTCTGAAATCCATGTAGGAATTCCACCAGGAATCCTTCCTGAAATTTCTCCGAGGATTCCTGCAAAAATATTTCCTTGAGTCTAATTTCTGTATACTATAATGCACATGTTTGGAGCGCGGCATTTCACAGAAGTTTACATGACATGTCATGTAAATCTCATGAAATGTCATTGAACTTCCATTATATGTCATGTAATTCAGCATGACTCTGAGTTTTTACATGACATATAACAAAAATTTACATGATATATCGTGTAAACCATCATTACTGCAAGTTTACATGACTAAAATTAAGTTTACATGACGTTTAATTCTCATTATTTTTATCTGTGTACATGTTAGGTTTTTCGCACCACGATGGCGTAGTTCATCTTCAGCGTGCCTGTCTGGGTCGTATTGACTCCAACATCTTAGTTCCGCCCTCTAATCCCAATGCTTATCCTTCGACCTACACGCGTATTTGCACTACCACAAGTAAAGTGATTTAAAATTAACAAAAACCCAATAGTGTTCACAGAAAAAAATATGAAATTAAAATTTAGCGAGGAATCATGCACATAAAGGGAATGCTAGAGTTAGTGCATATTTACATGAGATATCATGTAAAATTACATTACGTTCGTGTAAATTTCCGCCAATAATCGCGTAACCGGTTGAAGCCCGAGCAGAAGGGAATAACAACAGCATAAGAAAAGGTGTTATTTTGGCAAAATAACTGAGTAATGAAATAAGTTATTTTCATGTTATTAACATAACAAATTATGTTATAAACTTAGCTGTCGTAAGCGGCAAAATAACATAAATCATAACAAAAAAATGTTTCTGGTAGACCAATTTAATAACATGTTTTGTTAGTTCGATAGCAACATAATAACAATGAATTTGGGAAATATTTCAATAACAAATGCTGTTATTTGAAAGTTATTGATAACAATCCGAAAGCAAAATTAGTTATGATTAGTTTAATGTCACATAGTAAAAGTTCGGACAGCGGTCCGATCACTTTTGCACATTTTTCAACGCCTTGTCACGCCCAGGCCTGTGAATGAAAACATTTTGTATTTTGTACACGTAAAATTCTGCATTTTAGTAGTTCCGTGTCAAAAATTCAGCTCAATCCATCAAAGCAAACCATAGTTACAGCATCTCAAACATGGCCATTTTGTATGAAAATCGGCGTTCGTCCGATCAATTATGCACTACAGTGTACGTAACTAAATACTAAAAAAGGAACATAAAACAGATCATAATTATCGAAGTGTTTACAAAATAATAAACTGAAATGCTCTTTCAGTCCTAATTAGAGGAACTAATTAAATCATACACACGGTATGCTGTAAACAATGGGTTGTAAACAAGATCTTGAATGATGTAGTTTCAATTTCAAAACTTGTTATTGTTATGCTATTGTTTATTAAATATTTGTACACTCTCAATAGTATAATAATAAAATTTGTTCCATAACAAAACATATGATTAAAATATTATTTAATGGGTGTATATCAATAGCTTGATCATAACAAAATAAGATTGTCAAACAAAACATGTTATGGGAAACTTATGCCTTGATAAGGTAATAATAACAAAACAAGATATAAAAACAGATTATGTGATTTGATAGTTATTAGTTTGATATTGCCCTCTGCTCGGGAATCCATGATGGTTTACACGATGGTAATGTAATTTTACATTATGTCTCATGTAAAAGTGCACTAACTCTGGCATTCCCTTTATGTGCATGATTTCTCGCTGAATTACATATTTTTTTCTGTGTTTCTATAACCTCTACCCCTGGTATTATAGGAGAGTTTTAAGTACTTATCGACCTGGTTTGCATTAGCTTATTGTGTGACCAACAAAATGATATTCAATGGATGATATCAAATGCTCTAAAAAGCCTTCAGGTCTTTGAAGTTGAAAAATGGCACGTGACTCGCATGAGCGTAGGAATCTTCCCCGGTCGCTGTCGCTATCCGAACCAGCCTCTTTACTAGGTTAGCAAGTTAGCAACTTGTCACACTCACGCTTCACGCCGCCGCCAGCAAATACCAACTTATCTCCAATCATCCGCGAAGTTTGCGATTCTGCGAGATGAATGACGACAACGACAACGACCACAAGCCAAACAAGTTGACTCAATATTTACCCAACCTACTGACGGGACTGCGACTGGTTTCTCGGTTTCTTCGGTCGCTTCAAACAACTCTGGTGTTGACCGGAGACGCAGGAGAAAATCGAAAGCGCGTCTGTGCCGTAGTCCAAACGGACTTGTTGCTGCACCTAGTTTCGATCACTTCTCCGCCACAATTCGGGTGCTAATTAGATTCCCGGTCGAAGACGAAGACGAAGTCTTCCGTCTCGCCGCCGTGGTGGGCAGCTGCTACATGTACCTAACTCGATCCATTAACATGCGTGTTTGTCACGTTATAAAAGATGACGGTCATCCCGAACCGGTAGTCTTCTAGGGCCCTTGGCACCTGGGACAAGTCGCGCATCTTCCAACAACGCAACGGAAGGCAATAAAATAAATAATTCACTCGGGAAATTGGACACATAGATGATTGGGTGAGTTGTTCTCATCAGGCGACGAACCTCCGAACGAAGGGTTCGTCGCTCATTTGAGTGGTGATGTCTTTCTAAACAAATATGGATACAAATCAACGCGTTGAACGCGGCGGCGTTCGTTCCTGATCCACGATTTTTTCGTCCGAAGAGTCCAGCTCGAGACCAACATTGCTGCGCTGCTGGTATCATTTAAAATTGATCTGGATTTGGGGTCTAATTTATTGGATTCCTCTGTCAAGTTGTTTGCTCGCGATCGTTTGTCCGTTGTGTTCGGAGCCAGCTTGATCTGGGCTGATGATAGGTAGGTGGATGGGAACAGGTTGGAGCGATTTATTGCTTTCTCCGTTGGAGCAGATTTTATCGCCTCGGGCGGAAAGTGAAACTGTCAACAGTGCAGAGCGGTGGCTGGTTCTTGGAAGTGCGTTCGGTTAAGCTAGTTAGTAAGAGGTGCTCTTTAAAAACGGATTCCTTTCCATGTACTTCTCCAGGGACACTGCAAAAAAATCTCTGAATATTCTTTCAGAATTCGGAATTCACATGGTACGAAAATTCTCGCAGGACTTCTGAAAATAATTTGGACAAGAATACCCCAACGGTTCCTTCAGATATCACTTTAAACAGCATTCGTGCCCATGTATTTCCATGAAAATTTCTCCAGAAATTATTTTTGAATCTTCTTTAGAAGATTCTCAAGAAATTTCTCAAAAGCTTTATTTTGAAACAAGTCCACGGGTTTCTTCAAAAATTTCCCCTGGGATTCCTCCAGGAATTTCTTTGGAAATTCTCTCCCAGATTTCTACAGAAACCAGGTAACAATGAATGCTGAACAGTGAGAGTAATAGCTAAACAGTGACTGGTATATGGTGCCAGTGGCTGAACACAATACAGCTGAATATTGGTCTGAAGTATGGCTTATTCAACCTCTATAATCAGAAATACATAGATGACTGAAAATCAAGTTGAGTAGTACATTTTTCATCTGTATAACCATCTGTATAACATGCAGAATTAATCAACTATTGTTCAACCTTTAATCAAGCATGTTTTCGTGAAGTTCACATCGCTTCTTCAGCCTTAATACAGGCTTAGTTCAACTAATGTTTTTCACTATTCAGACACAACAAGCAATGCTCTTGTTTTCGAGGTATGTGGTGTAGGTGCTAAGGTGAGTGACAATAAATCAGGAGGTCCGAGTTCGATTCCCAGTTTTCGCACAGATTAATTTTGCATTCCGAAACATCTCTTCTGGGAAAAAAGCAGCGAATGGTAGAAATAGGCTCACGAAAATGTTTTTATTTTTATTTTTATACAATTGATAAATTTAAACGATAACTAATTAAGCGCATATTAAGCTTTGAAACAGCCTTCCAAAGAACCTCAAATCAGCTAAAGGTTGAATAAAATCACCAAGATGTTTAGGAGCTGAATAAGGGGTTGTACCACTTATGCTCAGCTTTTGTTAAAATGAAGGCTGATTTCAAATAGTTGGAGAATCGCTTGTACAGCATCAAATTGTTACCTGGGAAGTTCATGGATGCATTCCTCCATGTATTTTCTTAACCACTGCTGAAGAAATTCGTCCTGGAATTTGGGATTTCTCCAAGAATTGGCCTAGAAATTTCTCAAAAAAGTCTTCCAGGAATTTCTACGGGGGTTTCGCCAAACAATTATCCAATGATTTCTTCAAAAAATGTTAATTTTGGAATTCCTATAGGATCTTCCTTTAGAAATCGAAAAAAAAAATTTCCAGGAACTCTTTCAGAAACTGCTTCTTCAAGTATAATTCCATTTATTTAGAAATTGCTCTATAAAACTCTCAAAAGATTTTTCTGGAAATTCATTCAGATATTTCTCTAGGTATTTATCCTGGAATTGCATAGGATATCTGTAGACCTAAGATCCTTTGGAGAAATCTACAGGGATTCTTTCAGAAAATTTTCCAAAGATTCTCTCAGCAATTCCAGTAGAAATTACTCCAGAATCAGTTCCATGGCGTTTCCAAGGAATTTCCCAAGATGTTGTTCTATAAATACCTGAGTTCCCTAGCTATTACAGGTATTCTTGCAAAGTTTCCTTGAGAAAACAAAGAATTCCTGTAGGATTGTTTTTACTTCTGCAGAATTTCCTTCCAAAATTTCTCCAGGTAGTACTTTTGAGATTTTTGTGTATTGTACATATAAGAAAGAATAAGAAGTCTTAGAATACCGCCTGAGATATCTCCAGGATCTCCAGGCGTTCTTCCAAGGATTCTTTCAAAAAATCCTCCAGGGATTCCTAAGAAATTTATTGAGGGGTTTCTTCATGAATTCCACCAGAAAATTTGTTTGCATTTTCTGCAGACAATTTGAGATTCCTTATGAAGTTCCTTTTCGGATTTCTCCAGATATCCTAATTTTTCCTTTCTTTTTCATCAACTTTCTCATTTTTTTTTTGTGAATCAAGTTCCTTCTTTAAGGAGTTTTTTCAAGTATTCATTCTCTGGAGAAAGCTGCAGGAACTGCTTCAAGGATTTTTTTCAGGTCTCTCCCCACAATATCATCAAGAATTTCTTCTAGGAATCGCTTTCCGACAATCCACCCGGAATTCACGAAGAAAATCCTTCAGGGGCTCTTTCAATAATCCTTCCAATAATTAATAATTTTAGAAATTCTTGTTCAAATTTCTGGCACAAATTCAGCAAAAACCTCAGGAGGAATATCTCGAACAATACTAGCAGAAATCTTTGAGGAAATTCCAGGAGATATGTCTGACGGATTCGCAGGAGCAGTTTGAAGTAAATCAATGTAGGAATTTTTCCCCAAAGAAATATCTCAAGGGATTCTTGGAAAAAGATTCTCAGAATCTCTGAAGCATTTTTCAAGAAATTTTCAGAGGAATTTCTGAAAAACTCCAAGGAAGAACTTTCAAACAAAATTCCTTACTGAAATTTCTGACGAAAAAATTATAAAGAAGTTTCGACAGGTATTTTTGAAGGAAGATCTGAAAAACAAAATCAGAAGGAATCCAAGCAGAAATTTCGAACAGAATCTCTGAAGTTATTTCTGTAGCAATTTCTAGTAAAAATCCTGTAGAAATCGCAGCGAGTACTCTTGAATGAAATACTAGTAAAATATCTGAAGAAATCTCAGAGAAATTTCTGAAGAAATATTTGGGAGAATATCTTGAAAACTTCATGGAAACTTCGGGAAACCTTTGGTGGAATTCCCAAAAAAGTTTATAATTTTTTTTTGAAAATGCCTGGAGAAATTTTCTAATAAAATACTTCGAGGATTTTCTAATAGTTTTCCTAAATCATTCCGTGGACGTAGTTCTGAAGGAATTCATGTGTGAGTGCATAGTGTAACCTTATCTAGAAGATTACAGGAGCGACATTTCAGAGAAGAGACGTTTTTCGGAAGATTCCACAGACCTTCTTTGGAAGATTCTAGAAACCTTTCCTGGAGAATGGCAGGTGCCTTCTCTATAAGATTGGGGAGACCTTCTCTGGAAGGTTATTGAAACCTTCTATAGAATATTACAAAAACTTTCTCTGGGAGAAAATATATCTAGTAGACTTCAGAGTCTCCAAGAACTTTCTTTGGAAGATTCCAGGTATGTAGCTTGTCAAGAAGATTTCAGTAGCCATTCTTGGAAGATTCCAAAGAACTTCTCTGTAAGATTCCATTTTTTTGGAAAATCAAGAGACCTTTTCTGAAAGGTTCCAGACACGTTCACTAGAGGCTCCATAAAAGAGCAAATTGAGTCTCCAAGTCTACAGAGAGACCTTGGAGAGAACTTCTTTGGAAGATTAATAAAAAAAAACCTTCTTTAAAATATTTCAGAAAACTTCTCTAGAAGTTTTCAGAAGAGAGATTCCAGAAATGAGACCTTCTTCGGAAGCTTCCAAAAACCTCCTTTGGAAGCTTCCATAGACCTCCTTTGGAAGTTTTGAAAAGACCATCACTGGAAGATTTCGGAAACCCACCCAAAAAAAATTGAGAGATATTTTCAGGAAGATTTTCCGAAAATATTTAGGAGGCCTTCTCTGAAAGATTGAAGAACCTTCTTTAGAATTTTCCTAAAAATCCCGTCTGGAAGATTTGACAGACCTTTCCTGGAAGCTGCCAAAAAACTTCTCTGGAAGATTACAGAAAAGAGATTCCGGAGAAGTCCTTCTCTAGAAGCTTTTACAAACCTTCTCTAGAAAATTTCAGAAAACTTCTCTAGAAGATTTCGGAGGCGTTCTTCTCAGAAGGACTCCAGGAACATTATTTGCAAGGTAAAATCCAGATACCTTCTGTGAAAGATTTCAGAAACACTCACTAAGGGATTCCAGAAGAGAGAAACCAGAGAGAAAGACCATCTCAGGAATTCTCCAGAGGCTTTCTTTATCAGATTTCAGAGATCATCTTTAGAAGATTGAAGAGATCTTCTTTGGGAGATTATTGAAGAAATCTTTCTTAAAAGATTCCAGGAAATTTCTTCAGAAATTTTCAGAAGAGAGATCCCTGAAAAGAGACCTTCTCTGAAAGATTCCATAGGCCGTCTTTGAAAGCTTGAAGAGACCTTCACTGGAAAACTTCAGAAAACTTCTCTGGTAGAATTTAGAGACCTTCTCGAGAATATTTCGGAGGTCTTCCTGAAAGATTCAAGAAACCTTCTATAGAAGGATTCAAAAACCTTTACTGGAAGTTTTGAGAGTCCTTCTCTGGAACCTGCCAGCAAACTTCTCTAGAAGATTACAGAAGAGAGCTTCCAAAGAAGACAGCTTATCTGGACAATTCCGTTGTCCTTCTTTGGAAGATTCTAGAGACGTTTTCTGGAGGATTCGAGGGGTCTTCCCAAGACAATTTGAGAAACCTTCTCTGGAAGAATTAAGAAACCTTCTTTAGAATATTTCAAAACTTTTTCGGGAAGGAACTTCTCTAGCAATTTTCAGATGCGTTCTTCTCAGAAATACTCTAGGAACATTCTTTGGAAGATTCCATATAGCTTCTCTAGAATATTCCAGAAACCATTTTTGAAAGATGCCAGAAAGTTTCTCTATTGGGTTCCATTTCATTTTAAAAACAAGAGACCTTCTCTGAAAAATTTCAAAATCTCTCAGTAGAGATTCCAGAGGAGTGAAACCAGAAAAAAAGACCTTTGAAATACTGCAGAGATCTTCTTTACTAGATGATTAGTGAAGAAACCTTCTTATAAAAATTCTAGAAAACTAACAAGAAATTTCCAGAAGAGAGTTTTCAGAGTAGAGACCTTCTCTGAAAGATTCCATAGACCTCCTTTAAATGCTTAGAGAGACTTTCTCTGGAAACATTCAGAAAACTTATCTAGATGCATTTAGAGAACTTCTCGAGAATATATCGGAGACTTTTTCTGGAGGATTCAAAAACTCTTCTATAGAAGATGCCAAAAACCTTGCCCGGAAGATTCGAGAGACCTTCTCTGGAAGAACCCATCCATAGTCGTCTGAGGATGATTCTAGAGACCTTTTCTGGAGGGTTTTAGGAGTCTTCTCTAGACTATTTCAGAAACCTCTGGAAGATTCTAGAATCCTTCTCTGAAAGATTTCAGAAACCATTTTTTTAAGATGTCAGAAAATTTCTCATTTGGATTACATTTCTTTGGAAAAATAAAGACAATTTCACAGAATGATTCCAGGAACCCTCACCAGAGATTCCAAAAGAGATAAACCGGAAAGAGACCTTCTATGAAATTTTCCTAACATCTTTTCTGCAAATTGCAGGGCCCTTCTTAAGAATATTGGAGAGATCTTATTCCAAAGCATTAAGAGGAAATCTTCTTTGAAATATTTCAGAAAATTTCTCCAAAAGATTTAAGAAAACTCTCTCTCTGAAAGATTCCAGCGGCTTTTAGCAGAGAGATTACAGAAAAGAGACCTTTTTGAAAGATTTCAAAAAAACTTATGTAGAAAATTTCGGTGACCTTTTCCGGAAGATTAAAAAAAAACGTTCTAAAGAAAATTCCAAAAACTTTCTCCATAATATTCTGGACACATGTTTTTGGAAGATTTAAGAGATCTCCTCTACCAAAAACTTTCCGAAAAGATTTCAGAAACTTTTTCTGAAGGATTCCATATACCTTCTCTAGTAGATAACAGAAGACAGATTCCAGAGTAGAGACCTACTCTAGAAGACCTTCTTGGAATGATTCTAGAGACCTTTTCTTACCTTCCCTGGGCGATTGAAGAGACCTTATGTGAAAGTTTCTGGAATCCTCATACAGAATATTCAATGAATCTTCTCTGGAATATTTCAGAAATATTTTCTAACAGATTCTAGAGGCCATCTCAGAAGGACTCTAGCATCTGCTTTTGGAAGATTTCAGACAGCTTCTCTAGAAGATTCCAGAAACCGTTTTTGGAACATGTCAGAGAACTTTCCCTTCGGATTCCTATTCTTTGAAAAATAAAGAAATCTCCTCTGAAAGATTCCAAAAACCCTCTCTAGACATTCTATATGAGAGAAGCCAATGAACAGACCTTCTCTGGAATATTCCATAGATGTTCTCTACAAGATTCCAAGGGCCATCTCTAGAATATTGGAGAGATCTTCTTTGGAAGATTAATAAGGAGAAATCTTATTTGAAAGATTCCAGAAAACTTCCCTAGAAATTTCCAGAAGAGACCTTCAAAGAAAGATTTCAGAAAACTTCTCAAGATGCATTGAGAGACTTTCGCTGAGAGATTTTCGAAAACTTCTCCAGAAGAATTTAAAGACCTTCTCGAGAATATTTCGAAGACCTTCTCTGAAAGATTCAAACGACACCTTTTCTGGAAGCTGCCAGAAAACTTCTCTGAAAAGATTGCAGAAAAGAGATTCCAGAGGAGACACCTTCTCTAGAAAATTCCAAAAACCGTTTCAGAAGATTTTAGAAAACATGTCTAGACGATTTCCGAGGCGGAAGAATGCAGATAGCTTCTCTTGAAGATTCCAGAAACAATTTTTGGAAGATGCCAGAGAATTTTTCTTTTGAATTTCATTTCTTTGGTAAAATCAAAAAAATAGAAACAAGAGAAAAGACCTTCTCTGATATATTCCTGGTACCTTCTCTGCAATATTGCAGAGACATCTTCAAGAAGATTTGAGAGATCTTCTTTGGAAGAACTAAGAAGAAATTTTCTTTCAGAGATTTCAGAAAACTTCTCCAAACGATTTCAGATACTTCCTCTTGAAGATTATAGAAGAGAGTTTCCCAAGAAGAGGCCATCTCTGGAAGATGTCAGGAAATTTCTCTATAATATTTCGAAGACCTTTTCTGGAAGATTCAAGAAAACCTTCTAAAAAATTCCAAAAACTTTCTTTAGAAGATTCTGGACACTTTCTTTAGAAGATTCAAGGAATTTCTCTGCCAGAAATTTTTTCTAAAAGATTTCAGAAACTTTTTCTGAATGGTTCCATACACCTTCTCTGGAAGATTACAGAAATCTTTTCTGACAGATTCCAGAAGCCAGGACTCTAAATTTGAAGAATGAAGATTCCAGGGTCCATTTTTGGAAGATGTCAGAGGACTTTTTTTCGGATTCCAGTTCTTTGGAAAATCAAGAAACTTTCTCTGAAAGATTCTATAAACCTTCTCTAGACATTCTAGATGAAAGAAACCAAGGAAGATACCTTCTCTCCACAAACGTTCTATACAAGAATCCAGGGGCCATCTCTGAAAGATTGGAGAGATCTTTTTGGAAGATTAATAAAAAGAAACTTTCTCCAAAAGATTCGGAAAAAAATCCAGAAGAGACCTTCTCTGAAAGCATGGAGAGACCTACTCTGTATGATTTCAGAAAACATCTCTAGAAGAATATGGAGAAGCTCTTGAGAATATTTCGGAGACCTTCAAGAATCCTTTTATAGAAGATTCCAAAAAGCTTGCCGAGAAGATTTCAAAACCTTTTCTCAAAGATTCTTCTTTAAACGATTTGAGAAGCCTTCTCTGGAAGAATCTAAAATCTTCTCTAGCAGATTTCAGAAAACTTCTCTAGAAGATTTCAGAGGCGTTCTCCTCGCAAGGACTCGACGATTTTTCTGTGGAAAATTACAGATAGCTTCTCCGGATGATTCCAGAAACCCTGACTAGTGATTCCAGAAGAGAAAAACAGATACCTGGAATATTCCTGACACCTTCTCTGCAAGATTGCAGAGACCTCCTCAAGAAGATTGGAGCGATTTTCTGTGGAAGAATTAAGAAGAAATATTCTTCAGAAGGTTCCAGAAAACTTATCTAGAAGATTTCAAAAACGCTGTCTGAAAAATTCCAGAGACTTCCTCTACTAGAGACTTCCTCTACTAAATGATTTTAGAAGAGAGATTCACCAAAGAAGAGGACTTCTCTGGAAGATATCAGAAAACTTTTTTAGAATATTTCGGTGACCTTTTCTGTAAGATTCAAAAATCCTTCCATAGACGATTCCAAAAACTTTCTGTAAAATATTTTGGACACTTTCTTTGGAAGATTCGAAGGCTATTCTCTGCCAGAAAACTTCCCTTTAAGATTTCAGCTTTCATATACCTTCCCCAAAACATTACAGAAAAACAGATTCCAGAGAAGAGATCAACTCTGGGAGATTCTACAGACCTTCTTTCTGGAAGATTCTAGAGATCCTTTCTTGCCTTCCCTAGACGATTGGAGAGACTTTCTCTCCTCCTCATATAGAATATTCCAAAACCTTCTTTGGAAGAATTCAGAAAATTCCTCTGGAAGATTTCAGAAACCTTCTCAAAAAACATCAGAACTTTTTCTTTGGAAGATTCAAGACAGCTTCTCTAGCAGATTTATGGAACATACCAGAGAGCTTTTTATTCGGATTCCAGTTATTGGGAAAATCAAGAACCTTTCTCTGAAAGATTCTAAAAACCTTCTCCATTTTAGATGAAAGAAACCAAAAATGATACCTTCTCTGAAATATTCCATATCATCTCAGGAAGATTTCAGAAACTTCTCTAGAAGATTTCAGAGGCGTTCGTCTCGAAAGATTGTGCAGATCGGAGAGATCTTCTGTGGAATAGTTAAAAAGAAGTCTTCTTCAGAAGGTTTCATAAAACTTCTCTAAAATATTTCGGTGACCCTTTTCTGGAAGATTCAAGAAACCTTCCATAGACGATTCCAAAAACTTTCTCTATTTCTAGAGAATCTAGAATCTTCATTCTGCACACTTTCTTCTGGAAGATGCGAAGGCGATTCTCTGCCAGAAAACTTCTTTAAAAGATTTCAGAAACTTTTTCTGAACGATACCACATAGCTTCTTTGGAAGATTACAGATGAGAGATTCCAGAGAAGAGACCTACTCTGGAAGATTTGAAAGCCCTTCTTTAGAACCTTTTCTATGAGATTGCAGCGATCTTCTCTACAATATTTCAGAGACTTTAATTGAAAGCTTCAAGAGAACTTCTCTGTATGTGCTGAAGACTTTCACTCAAGGATTTCCAAGACTGATGAGATTTCAGAGACATTTTGAAGATGTCTGGAAAACTATAGCAAGCTTTCCTGGAAAATTATTAAGATTTTCTTTGAATGTTTCAGGTACTTTCAGTATAGAGAAGGTATTCTTCAAAATTTTCTTAATAAAAAATCCCAACCTTGTCGTTGATTTCTTGAAAATTTTCTACAAAAATGGACAGAACAAAAGTTTATTTGTGGAGGGGATCTGGTGAGGTGGTTAAAGTACGTGACTATCACGCCGAGGACCTTGAATCGAATCCCACTCCCGACAAACTAGCTAAATGTGAGTTCTTCCTTCGGAAGGGAAGAGTCAAGCGTGAGTCCCGAGGTGTACTGGCCTAGAGCTCGTTCGAACAGTAAAAAAAGAAAATTTATTTTTTGAATTTTTTTAACATTTTTTTGTTTTTATTTTCAGGTAATTCATCTTGAAAGTTTTCGTGTCAACCGTCTGGTATGTACAAAATGTACTAATATTTTGACAACTGTTGGCGTGGAGCACCCCGCCCTTTTCCAGCTACTGAATACGTACCCCAGTTGCCCCAGTTTTTCGCCCAGAAAACCAACAAACTAGTCAACAGGAACGTCGACAGAATCCAGTTGACCCTTCCGGGAAATTGACTCTTTCTGGGATAGTGGATATCATCTTCGAAACGTTTAATGTCTCCCCCACTATAAGAAGTTTGATAAACATGGCACTTCCTTTTGTGAGACCTCTTCTGAAGCAACTGACTTCAAAATGGCCGATCCTTGAATCTATCATATCTTTCGATGGCTAACTTGTCCAGTGAGGTCGGAGATATGATTGAAATCCTACAGTGGAATTGTAGAAGCCTAATTAGAAATATAGATGCGTTCAAATTTTTAGTCCACTACACCCGCTGTGACATATTTGCTCTTAGTGAAACATGGCTAACTTCCGATAAAGATGTCTCCTTCCACGATTTTAATATTATTCGTTGTGATCGAGGGGATGGATATGGAGGGGTGATCTTGGGGATCAAAAAGCTCCATTCCTTTTATAGAATTGATTTCCCTCCGATGAACGACACTGAAATAGTTGCATGTCATGTTACCATACAGGGTAAAAGTTTCAGTGTAGCCAGTGTGTACATACCGCCCAGCGCTAGGGTATCTCGAAGAGATCTTGCGGAAATATGCTGTGCTATGCCTGCGCCTTGGTTGATCCTAGGAGATTTTAATGCACACGGAACAGCCTGGGGGTCTCCGAAGGACGACAATCGCGCAACCCTGATATATGACCTCTGCGACTATTTCAATTTGACAATTTTGAACTCCGGGGAAGCAACGCGAATTAAACCTCCAGATCCTCCAAGCATGTTAGACCTCTCAATATGTTCGAATTCACTATCATTGGATTGCACGTGGAATGTAATTCAGGATCCCCATGGTAGTGATCATCTGCCAATCAAAATTTCAGTTACCAATGATTCGTGTCAGGCTCGTCAGATCGACCTCGCGTATGACCTCACGAAGCACATCGACTGGGGTAAATATGCTGAATTGGTCTCAGAGGCCGAGCAGTCGGTTGACGTTCTTCCACCGCAGGAAGAATACCATTTCTTGTCCGGGTTAATTGTCGAAAGTGCTCTTCAAGCGCAGCGTAGGCCGGTTCCGGGAACTTCGATACGGCGAAGACCCCCCACACTGTGGTGGGATGAAGAATGTACCGGAGCCTATCGCGAAAGATCCGCCGCGTTTAAAACCTACCGAAAGCGCGGTACACGGGAGAATTATGAGTGGTATTCCTCTCTTCACAACAAATTCACGAACCTCGTGAAGGCGAAGAAACGTGGTTATTGGAGGAATTTCGTCAACGGTTTATCGCGGGAGACGTCAATGCGGACTCTCTGGACGGTCGGAAGGAGAATGCGCAACGCGGTATCGGTAAATGAGGATCGAGAAAGCTCGCCTCGATGGATTTTCGATTTCGCAAAGAAAGTCTGTCCGGATTCGGTCCAAGTACAAGCGAATATTCGTCGTACTCCACCTGAAAGGAATGCGATGGATTCACCTTTTTCGATGCTAGAATTCTCACTCGCGCTTCTGTCATGTAACAACTCTGCCCCAGGAATGGATAGGATAAAGTTCAACTTGCTCAAAGGCCTCCCAGACGTCGCGAAGAGGCGCTTGTTGAATTTGTTCAATCTATTCTTGGAGAGCAACACTGTTCCGGATGACTGGAGACGAGTGAGGGTTATTGCCATCCAAAAGCCTGGGAAGCCCGCGTCGGATCACAACTCGTACCGTCCTATTGCGATGTTGTCGTGCTTACGGAAGCTGCTCGAGAAGATGATTCTCCATCGGCTCGACACATGGGTTGAATCGAACGGCCTTCTTTCAGATACTCAATTCGGTTTTCGCAGAGGCAAGGGAACGAGCGATTGTCTGGCGCTGCTTTCTACAGAAATTCAACTGGCCTACGCTCAAAAAGAGCAAATGGGCTCAGTATTTTTGGATATCAAGGGGGCTTTTGATGCAGTTTGCGTTGATGTCCTTTCAGACAAACTCCACGAGTGTGGGCTTTCTCCGATTTTTAACAACTACTTGTACAACTTGTTGTCTGAGAAGCACATGTTTTTCTCTCATGGAACCTCGGCAACTTCACGAATTAGTTACATGGGTCTCCCCCAGGGCTCATGCTTAAGCCCCCTTCTTTACAATTTTTACGTTAGAGACATCGACGAATGTCTCGTGGAAAATTGCTCGCTACGACAGCTTGCGGACGACGCCGTGGTTTCTATCACCGGACCAGAGGCGGAAGATCTGCAAGGACCACTGCAAGATACCTTAGACAATTTGTCTGCTTGGGCTGTAAAGCTGGGTATCGAATTCTCTCCGGAGAAAACTGAGTTAGTTGTCTTTTCTAGGAAGCGTGACCCAGCAGAGCTAGAGCTTCAATTTTTGGGTAGGGAACTCACTCAAGGTTTTTCACATATGTATCTGGGGGTCTGGTTCGACTCTAAAGGCACCTGGGGAAAGCACATTAATTATCTGTATCAGAAGTGCCAACAACGAATCAACTTCATGCGTACACTCACCGGAACATGGTGGGGAGCCCACCCGGAAGATCTGATAAAGCTTTATCGTACAACGATACTGTCGGTTCTCGAATACGGTAGCTTTTGCTTTCAGTCCGCCGCGAAAACACACATCCTGAAGCTTGAGCGTATCCAGTATCGTTGTCTTAGGATCGCGTTAGGCTGCATGAACTCGACGCACACAATGAGCTTGGAGATACTAGCAGCAGTACTCCCTTTATCAGATCGTTTCGTGGAATTGTCGTTAAGGTTCCTCATCCGCTGTGAGGTGCAAAATCCATTGGTAATTGAAAACTTTGAGAAGCTGATCGAACGTATTCATCAAACAAAATTTATGACAGTGTACTACTCGTACATGACTCTGGAGGTTCACCCTTCATCGAACATTCCCAACCGTGATTGCTTCCCAGACTTCTCCAATTCCACTATAGGTTTTGATCTGTCCATGTTGCAAGAAATCCGTGGAATTCCAGATCCGCTCCGATTGGAGCACATTCCAAAAATTTTTGCAAGCAAGTTTGGTCAAGTCAGTTGCGACAGAAGGTTTTTCACTGACGGGTCAAAAACAAATGATTCCACTGGATTTGGTGTATTTAATGAGCTTCATAGCGCCGCCCATAAACTTCAAAGTCCTTGCTCTGTATATGTCGCAGAATTGGCGGCTATACACTACGCATTAGAGCGAATTGCCTCTCTTCCCTCTGATCAATATTTCATTTTTACGGATAGTCTCAGCTCAATTGAGGCTATTCGCTCAATGAGGCCGGTGAAGCACTCCCCGTATTTCCTGAGCGAAATTCGATCAATTCTGAGTGCTTTATCGTATCAAGCATATCATATCACCTTGGTATGGGTCCCTTCGCATTGCTCGATCCCGGGCAATGAGAAAGCGGATTCACTCGCCAAGGTGGGCGCTATGGAAGGCGATATTTATGACCGTCATATCGCCTTCAATGAATTTTTTTCGATTGCTCGTCAGCATGCCTTGGTCAGTTGGCAACAAAAATGGGATGCAGGGGAATTGGGCAGGTGGTTACATTCAATTCTCCCACAGGTATCGAAGACGGCGTGGTTCAAGGGGTTGGACATGGGTCGAGATTTTATCAAGATAATGTGTCGACTTATGTCCAATCACTACTCTCTGGGCTCGCATTTCTATCGAATAGGGCTCACAGATAGCAATCGTTGTAGCTGTGGTGCAGGCTATCAAGATATCAACCATGTTGTGTGGGAATGCCCCGAATACGGTATTGCCAGATCCGATTTATGTGCATCCCTCAGGGCCCGAGGGAAACCAGAAAAGGAAGACATTAGAGATGTGTTGGGCAAACTTGATCTTGTGTACATGAAGCTTGTGTACGACTTCTTGAAACAAGCTGAAGTCTTCGTTTGATACCCCCGTCTTGTTTTTCCACTTGTCCACCTCGTGACTTTGAATGATACCCAGTCTTGTTGTTTCGCTTGTCCACCTCGTGTCCCTTCGAAAATCGTCTGTTTGTATCATTACAGGTTGTTTGTCCACTCCACGTTTGACCAGCAGCAATAAGCCACATCATGCCGTCATGTGTCAACGAAAAGCCCTTATCACCCTATCCTTTCCTCAAATATTATTGTTACACCTAACCTCGACCAAACCGCGAGTTTTACGGTTCCCCAAAACTAACATAGTTTATAAGTCAAAAACATAAAATTGTAAAAAAATGAATTCGGCTCCGTTATGCCTGTTGGCGCATGAGCCTCAAATAAATGATTAAGTAAAAAAAAAAAAAAAAAATACTGAATACGTACTTTTCCCCCTATAATCCATCTCCAAATTGCCAAGTGTGTCATAACCGAATCAACCATTTAGCTTTGCACCGTGCACACCGACCCTTCCGACGTCATTCCCAGTCCGGTCCATACCTGGGGGCCCTTGTCGACGCGCGATGACCGCGTAGCCTCGTAGTGAGCAATGCATCTTTCGCCACGCAATCACGGTCCATTATCATCAGTAGTTACCTAAGTGAAGAGTGCTTCCAACAGTACTCCTCCTCCAAAACCACCCCAAAATCACTTCGCCGACTGGAAAATGGACAATCATGGCCGGATTTGGCCGCGCGCTTACATGGCCACATCACCGTGACCCCCATGGATGGTGCGGTGCGGCCACCACTTACGCAACTCGCCACATCAAGCACACACACGGCCACCTCATCGACGTCGTCGACGTCTTGGACGAAAAGATTGCGCCATTGAGTGATCTTTCCACGGACTGCGGCGTGGAACCGAAACTGAGACCGCGGCCTAATGCCGGAAAATTTTTCGTAGCGTGCTCTTCCGATTCCAAGATGTTCGCGCGTGTTGGGCCCCACGACGCGACGCGTCGTAATGCACGAACAAGGTGGAGCCACTTTGGTGGAGATTTTTAGACAACATCACAGCCTGGGTCAACGGGTCGCTTAGAACAACTTCCAATCGATCCATCTTGGCTGGCGACCGTGCCATGGCCCATGGCTCAAATGGATGGGTTTTTAGGAATATTTTTTGCTAATGGACGGTCGAGCATTGTGGGTGCTAAGAACTTCTTGAGAAACGCGAGATGGTAGATGCAGGTCGTATGAATAATTTATGATTCGGGTTGGGGCTAACAAGCAAAAAAAATGCTTGTTTCGTGGGAAGATGTTGCGTGAAGATTTTCTGGAAAATTGGTGGCTGTGCAAACTTATGATTAGGTTGTTTGAATCAATTACAATTTTATTTTAATTTGTCACGTAAACTCGATAAAAGCTTACATTATCAATTGTTTTCACTGATCTTTAGCAAGCAATGTATCACTACCCATCATAGTCTGTTAGAGTTTTCATCTCAGAGCTATTCTAAGGCCCACAAAATACTCCGAAGTTTGTGTCACATATCCAACATTCTAAACCAAATTTTATTCACGATAAATGATCACAGAACATAGTCTACGGTACTCAAAAAGCATCAAAGCACCCCTAGAAAATTCATGATATATCAATTGGGTGATCTAGGTCATCCAAACTACTCTGGAATTCATTTTCTAAAGATTTACAACATGTACCATCATATGTGTTCAGTGTGTTCAAGAAATTTAGTCACGCTGATGTCCATTAGACCTCGCAATGCTACGAACAACTCGATATTGCAATAGTTGGATATACCTTGAAATACGAATGACCTCCAATACACTTTGAAGTTTGGGTTACGATATCTACATACTGTATCGTGCTTTAATTGAAAAAAATATTCGTGGAACGTAGTCTGTACTGCTGATGGAGCCTCTTTGCACAACAGTTACTATAATGCTTTTGATACATTTATGAGATATTCCAGGCTTTCCAAACTATTCGGGAATTATGACCTTCAAGGTCTACAGGTTCTACTTTTGTTTCCTAAACTTTATCGGCAGAGTTTTTTCATGATTGTGTCTGTTGCACCTCATAATACTACGAGTATCTCTATCTGTTGTAATTTGGGTGGGTGTTCACTGGTATACAAATGGATTCCAATGTATTTTGAAGTATCTTAGGATGTTTTCACTGTATCGAATTCTGATAACTCAGCAACATTCACTTGGTGATCTAGGTCATCCGAGCTATTCTGGAATTAAGACCTTCAAGCTCTACCAGCTCTTGTATCTCTTTACTATATCGATGTAAATATTTCACGATTATTTCTGTTGTATCCCAAACTATTACGAGAATCTGTTTGTCTTGTTATTTATGCGTCTTCATGATCTTATTATCTTCATAGTATTTGGAAGTATGCATTGTAAAAACTGTATATTTCAGTACATTTTCATTGTAGCGAATGCTCGCCGAATGTAATCTACGCAATTATTATAACATGTGCCTGCGATTGCAATTATAATAACTTCACTCTATTCACTTGGTGATCCAGTTTATCCAAACTATTCTGGAATGCTAGTTCAAAATTCTACGAAGAATAGCTTGCAATATTGGTTTACTCTATAATATTGTCATCGTATCGATTGTTCGAGGAATCCCAAGTAACATTATGATCGCTAATTAGTCTTGTAGAGGTTTTGAGAACCATCGTAAAACCTTATACCTTTTATTTTGGTCTAATAATGGTTCTAAGAACTTCTTCTAGTCTATTTGACTAAAAAAATGTTACTTGGGATATAACTTTTGCTGCTGGTAGACCCTCTATGCATAACTATAATTATGTTTGTGCATTCATAGGATATGCTAGGCTATCATGTGCATTTAACCCTTTGGGGCCGGAAGGGTTGGAAAGGGGAAAAGTTGTTGCAAATTGAGTCCTCTATTTGGGAAAAATGGGAACGTATTTGGAACTTCATTGATAACCTAGAACATCCTGAACACCATGAAATTTGGAAAAAACAAAATAATTGACACACCAGTTGTTTTATAAGCTGAACTTGGATGTGGGTTACGTTTAAATGTATTCATTTAGTCTTCGTCAAGAATATCGAAAGGTGTTTTATATTCTGGGATGTTCTGGGTGTTCCAAACTGTCCTATAGTAAAGTCCTTCAAATGTACAAAAATAATTTTATGTATTTTCGCCACAAATAATAGCATTGCATAACCTACTGGGATCCGTGAAGCTCTTGATATCTACAATGTCATTTATGGACACTGTAGGCATATTCCAGGTCAGCCAAACTACCTTGGAGTTCTGAATCAGGTCTACACTCGTAACAGTAGCCATATCTGCTATACTGAGTAACATTTCATAATCAACCGCAGTTACTGGAGCAATTTGAAGTCTACTAGCTCATTATAAATTTTTGGGACATTCAGGGTCGTCCAAACTGTTCTATAATGAAGTCCTTCAAATCTACAAGAATAGCTTTATGTGTTTTCGCCATAAATAATAGTATTGCATAACCTGCTGGGATCCGCGCAGCTCTTGAAATCTCAAATGTCACTTAGAGACACTATGGGGATGTTCCAAGTCAGCCTAACTATTTTTGACTTCAGAACTTCAGGTCTACACTCGTAACATCAGCTATATCTGACATACTGAGTAACGTTTCATAATAAATCGCGGTGACTGGACCAACCTGAAGTCTACTTTATACCATTATGAGCCTCTGGAGCATTGAGGGTCATCCGAACTATCCTGAAGTTTAGCTCTTGATAGTAACAGTATTTATTCTCACAATGATCTTTAAGTTGTAATCTGTAATCCGCCTGGCATATCATGAGTCATTTCAAGATACTTTTGAGATATTCCAGATCAACAACAATTCTCCGGAGACCATAGCTTCAGGTCTACACTTGTGATACCGTAAATTGGGGTCAAATTGATCTTCGGGTCGAAATTGATCAGACGTTTTTCCGTTAGATAAAGAATGTTTAGAAGAGTTTCTTTACATGTATCGTTTAGTATATGATTCCTACATGACGATACTTGAAAGCAAACTATGTAAAGCATGCTTGATCTTACTGAAAAACATCTGATCAATTTCGACCCGGAGATCAATTTGACCCCGGTTTACGGTAATAGCTTTTTCCACTACGTTAAGTAGTGTTACATAATCCACTATACTTACCAAAGTAGTTAGAGGAACCATTAGCGTTTGGGATATTATGAGCTTCCTTACTGTTATAAAGCTTAGTTGATAAAACAACCACTGTTACTTTCAGAAGACTTACTCTACATGATAGATTACAAATCGTAGCTTTGTATAATGAAAGAAGTTACCGTTACACCCGCAGACTTTAGGATCTAAACTCAAGAACAGTTTGGATGACCTAAGATCCAGGAAATCATTCAAAAATAACTCAAATAACTCCTCCAGAAAAACCTCCAGAGATTGCTCCTCGAATACTCCCAGAAATGACTCTAGAAGTTTCACTTAGAATTCCCCCTGGAAATTCTATAGAAATTCCTCCAGAAAATTTTCCAAACATCATCCCTTCAAGAATTCTTCAACGAATTCCTCCAAGAATACCCCACGCAATTCTCCAAACTTTCCTCGAGAAGTTTCTACATGACTTCCTCCAAGTAATACTACAGAAATCACTCCACAAATACCTCCAGGAAGTTCTCCAGGAATTTCTCAAGGATTCCTCGAGAAATTGCTATTCCAGGAATTCTTCCTAAAATTCCTTAATAAAATTCTTTTGGAATTATGTATATCTGGAATTATTCCAGGAATTACTACACAAAGTCCTCAAGGAATTCCTACATAAATTCCTCCAAAAATTCCTCTAAAAATTGCTCCAGGGATTCATGCAGGAGCTTCTTTTGGAACTGCAAGGAGAATACCTCCATGGATGTCTTCAGAATTTTCTCAAGAAATTTCTCCACAATATTCTTCAAAAAGGAGTCCAAAAATTTCTCTTGGAATTGTTCCAGAAATTATTATGGGAATTTATCCAGAAATTCCTCCAAGTATTCCTCCAAATATTCCTATAAAACGATATCCAGGAATTTCTCAAAGATTTCTGCCATAAATTCTTCCAAGAATCCCTCCAAGATTTCCTAAAGGAATTCCTCCAGGAATTTCTCCAGGAACTCCTCCAACACTTCTGCCAATAATTTTCACCAAGATCCCCTCCAAGAATTTCTCCAGGGATTACTCCAGGATCCACCGGGAAATGCTCCTGAAATTATTCTTGGCATTACTCCAAAAATTCCTCCGGGAATTCTTTAGAAAGTTCCCCAAGAATTATTTTATAAATTTATCTAGGAAACCCTCAAAAATTACTTCAGGAATTACTCCAAGAGTTGATCTCGGGATTGCTCCAAGAATTCATCTGGGGATTTTTTTTTTTCAAAAAAATTCTCCAGGAAATCCTCCAGAAATCACTCCAAAAATGCCTACAGGAATTTTTCCTGGAATTCTTCCAGGAATTCCTTCAGACATTCCTCCTGAAATTCTTCGAAGAATTCTTTCAAAAATTCCTCCAGAAATTTCTTCTTTCTCCAGGAATTTCTCCACGAATTCCTCCGAAAGTTCCTCCACAAATCCTTCAGAAATTCCTCCAAGAGTTTCGCCAAAAATTCCTAAAAGAATCCCTCCAGGTATTCCTCCAACAGTTTTAACAAAAAATCCCTCCAGGAATTTCCTCAAGAATTCCTTCAAGAATACCACCAGGAATTTATCCAGGAATTTCACCAGATTTTCCTCTAAAACTTCTGACAAGAATTCCTCAAAGAACCCTCTAGTAGGCATTTCTCCAAGAATTTCTCGAGGAATTCCTCCAAGACTTCTGCCAAGAAATTCTCCGAGAATTCCTCCAGGAGCTGGTTGAAAAAAATCATGGGGTTTCTTTAGGAATTTCTCTAAGAATCCTTGTAGGAATTTCTCCAGAAATTCCTCGCAAAATACCTTCAGAAACCTGCAGGAAATCCTCCAGAAATCTTCCAAAAATTACTCCAGGGCTTTCTCCAAGTTTTATTTCAGGCTTTTCTCCAGTAATTCCACCAGGAATTCGTTAAGAAATTTTCCAAGGGATTCCTACAGATATTTCTCAAGGAATTCCTACAGAAATTACTTCAGGAATTCCTCCAGGAACTTCTTCAGGAATTTCTCAAAGAATTCTTCTTGGAATGCCCCCAGGGATATCAAAGATTTTTTTTTCCGAGAATTCCTCCAGAAATTCATCCAATAATACCTCCAGGATCCTTCAGGAAACCTTTAGAAATTCCTCTAGAAAATACTGCTGGGATTACTCTGAGAATTCGTCCGAAAATTTCTCCATGAATTACTCCAGGATCCACCGGGAAATGCTCCAGAAATTCCTCCAAAAAATATTCCTGGCATTGCTCCAAACATTCCTCCGGGAATTCTTTAAAAGATCCTCCAGGAAATCTTTTATAAATTTACCTAGGGAATCCTCAAAAATTACTTCAAGAGTTACACAAGAGATTACTTCCGGAGTTACTCCAAGAATTCCTCCGGTGTTTTTTTTTCAGATTTTTTCAAATAAATCCTCCAGAAAATCCTCGAGAAATTACTCCAAAAATGCCTACAAGAATACCTTCTGGAATTCGTTCAGAAATTCTACCAAGAATTCCTCCAGAAATTCCTCCAAGAATTCCTTCAGGAATTCTTTCAAAAATTCCTTCAAAAGTTCCTCGACAAATCCTTCAGAAATTCCTCCAAGACTTTAGCCAAGAATTTCTCAAAGATTTCCTCCAGGTATTCCTCCAATAATATTATGCTAAGAATTCCTACAAGAATCCGTCTAGGTATTTCTCCAAGAATTTCTCTAGGAATTCTTCCAAAAATTACTCCAGGGATTCCTCCGAGTTTTCTTTCAGAGTTTCTCCAGAGATTCCGCCAGGGTTTTTTCAAGAAATTTTATATGGAATTCCTACAGAAATTACTTGAGGAATTACGCCAGAAACTTCTTCAGGAATTCTCAAAGAATTTATCCAAGAATTCCCCCAGGGATTTTCAAAGATTTTTTTTTTCAAGAATTCCTCCAGAAACTTTTTCATGAATACCTCCAGGATCCTTCAGGAAACATTTAGAAATTCCTCCTGAAAATACTCCTGGGATTACTCTAGGAATTCGTCCGAAAATTTTTCCAGCAATTACTTAAAGAATCCTGTTAACCGTTATGTGGCCGGCAAACTATTTGCTTTTTACTACACCGTGTATTTTAAATGGGTGCTGGGTACCCGGGTACCCTGCCGGCCACATAAGGGTTAAGAATTCCTCTAACAATTCTACCAGAAATTTCGCCAAGAATTCCTTCAAAAATTTCTCCAAAAATTCCTCCAGGAATTTTTCCAAGAATTCCGCTATGGGTACTTCTATGGTTTCCTTCCAAAATGCCTCCATTGATTGGACTTAAAAGGTCCATAAATTCATCCAGGAATTCTACAAGACATTCCTCCACGAATTTTTTGCAGCACTGTTTCATGAAGCATGTTTGTATTATTTTGTAAATTCTTCAAGGATTCCCTGAAGGACTTTCTAAATTAATCCCTGGAGATACTTCTGAAAATTTCATGATTTTTTTCTGGAGGGATTCTTGAAAAGATTTCTACAGCAATTCGTGCTAAAGTTGCGATCAAATGTATTGTCAAATGGTCTTTCAATATATTTATAAAAGGATTCCTGAAGGATTATCTGAAGAAAACCCTGGAAAAACTCCAGGACTTGCTCTTAAACTACTTCAGGAGGAATTTTCGAAAGAATATCTTGCAAAACTTTTTGACTGAAAGGTTCTAGTGGACAAAATCTCTGAAGCAGTTTCTGAAGTAATCTTTAGCATAGAGGAATTTTCGAAGGAAAATATAGTAGCAGAAATATTTAAAACAAATCTGGAAGAGTGGAGCGGACCTGGTGTGATGGTTAGAATACTTGACTATCACGCCGAGGACCTGGGATCGAATCCCACTCCCGACAAACTCGCAAAATTGTGAGTTCTTCCTTCGGAAGGGAAGTAAAGCGTGGGTCCCGAGATGAACTAGCCTAGGGCTAAAAATCTCGTTAATACAGAAAAAAAAATCTGGAAGAATTCTTGAAGGAATTACCGTAAACCGGGGTCAAATTGATCTTCGGGTCGAAATTAATCAATTTTCGTTAGAAAAAGCATATTTTTAATAGTTTGCTTTCAAGTATCATACTGTTAGGATCTGATGCTAAACGATATTTGTAAGGAAATTTTTCAAAAAATGCTTTATCTACATGAAAAACGACTGATCAATTTCAACCCGAAGATCCATTTCACCCCGGTTTACGGTACCTATGGAAATTTCTAAAGATATTGAATTTTTTAAGAAATCTCCGAAGGAATGCCTGGAAAACCTGAAAATGCTCTGTAGTAATTCCACGAAGAATTTCTTGAAATATTCTTGCAGAAATATCCTTGGAGAAACACCAAGAAATGAATCCTTCAGTGATTTCTGAAAGAATTCCTAGGAAAATCTCTTAAGGGATTCCTGAAGGGTCTCTGGAAGAATCCCTGAAGAAAGGTTTCAATAAATCCCAAGAGAAATTTATAATGCTACCACAGGAGGTTTATCTGAGGATCTTCTGGGAAACTCCGAGGGAGGAACGTTTAGAAGGATCTCCTGAGAATTTCCTAGTGGAATTTCTGAAGAAACGCTTAAGAGAATCCCAAAGGGATTCCTGAAAAGAACCCTGAATACATTGACAGAGAAATCCCTGAAGCAATCTCTCGAGGAACAACAACAAAAAAATCAGAAAGCCTTCTTGCAAAAGAAAATCTGAATTTATGAAGGAATCGATAGAGAAAATTTGAGATGAAAACCCGGAGGAACCTGTGCAGAATTAAGATGATGTACCTAATCGCTAGAGGAACTCCTCTTCAATTTGTTTAGGCGAAACTCTTCAAAATTAGACAAATTGCAACTTTTTGCCATTCTCGTACACCAAAGTGTACTGAAATTCACTCAAAAAACGAACTTTCGAAGAAGGCTCGGAGGGTCAAGTCACATATACCAATCAACTCAGTTCGACTAATTGAGGTGATGTCTGTATGTGTGTATGTATGTGCGTATGTATGTCTGTGTACAAAAAAGGTCACTCACTTTTAAGGCATTTGCCATTTTTTTGGATATTAGCATCAATCGAACCGGAATTTTACCGCATTGTTTGCTATAAAAAATGGTCCGGATCGGCCAAGGCGTTTCGGAGTTATGGCCATTTTAGTGATCCGGACCAGCACCGGTAGAACTGGCCGTATATAAAACTGAACCAAGCCCAATCATGCGACACATCAAACTGTGCCGATTGGTGTAACCTCTAGCAAAGTTGACAAGTTTTGTGCGAAAATCGACATGGCAGACCATAAATCCCACAATGTCGGCCCACAATTCGAAATGGCGATCTGAAATCCAAGATGGCGGCTCACAATTCAAAATGGCGACTGTTTTATGGAGTTTTAACTCTTATATTATAGTTTTTGCTGGGTGTATTTGACATGGGAAAGATGTCTGGAGTCCAGAAATGGCGACTAAAATATCAAAGATGGCGGTCTGTAATCCAAAATGGCGGTCCACAATTCAAGATGAGTTGATGGAGTTTTAGACTAAAAAACCATGCAATATGGGTATATTTGGTATCCCAATGTAACTTAGTCAAATAGACTAGAGAAGGTTCTTAGTACCATCATAAAACCAAAATAAAAGATATTAGGTTTTATGACGGTTCTGAAAACCTCTACAAGACTAATTGTCCGTCAAAATGTTACTTGGGACGGGGAAGATTTTCGGAGTCCAAAAATGGCGTCCAGAATGGTGCCCTAACCAAGATGGTGATCTAAATTTCTGGATGGATACCCAAAATTCAACATGGCGTCTGTTTAGTGGAGTTTTAGGCTTGAAAACGATGCAATATGGGTATATTTGGTATGGCGAAGATGTGTGGAATCCATCAGGATAGTTTTTATTGAAACCCTGCACAAACTAAGCATAAATTGTACTACTTTTTGTCAGAGTGCCAGAAAAAAAGTTGAGGATGAGCTGTTCCTCTGTGCGCTAATCGATCTTTGTCATTAAATCAAAGCTCAGTTGACTATAACGTCTTGGGTCCGTAGATTGATGGAAATTTTGGTTAAAATCACACAAGAATACAAGAATAAACACACATATTGTTTGTCCAATTTGTCTCTGTCGCACAATATCCTAATGTAAAAATGTATACTTGGCAAAGAAAACTGTGAGTTCATAACTGTTAAAGTGCTCATAGAACACTATAGTCTGAAAAGACTAGTCTGTCTTATACGCGCTGCTATCAGTGTCGGCCGGGACCAGCCCAATACCCAAACTGCGATCATCCAGTATTATCCCAGATTATCATCCACCGTATAATGATCTCGATAGCCATTTCTTCGTCTATAAAAATCCATCCGATATCGCCTTCGGCTAACCACACACCTTCGAAACAATCAATCATCCAAAATGTTCCAACCCTCCGTCAAAACATCGCCAATGGCCAAGAACCTCCCACCTTGTAGTCGACGTTGTTGTTGTTGCTGGTCGCAAAATCCGTATCCAATTCAAATCCGTGCAAATTTTGCCATTTCATGCAACTTTATTCGCCCCTTTCTCCCTATGGGTAACAATAACGATTGATAACACATTCGATCGCTTCGTCTCGCGGCCTTTGATGGGGTCCCACCAAAGCGACCGGGTTGCTAGAAATTAGTGAGATCTTTCCATGTCTCGTTTATTTATTTTTTGTAGGTTTATATGATAATTTGCATCTCTACTTTGTCTGGTTGATCAAACGTATTCCACGTGCCAGAGCCCGCGCTATACTTTGTGATATTTTTAGACACCGACCGTCGTGTTTAACGGTCGGTCATCCCGGTTGATTGTGTGTCGAACTGCTCGTCGGGGAATTGTACATACAAAGAACCCAACTGAATCAATCGAATTCAGCTTCTAAAGCTCTAATCTAACGCCGCCACCGGCGGCCTAACACACCTGCCCGCGCGAGTCGTTTTTCAATGTTCGGGCTCTACTCCGGAGGACAGTATTGCCAGTATTTGGGATGAGCACAATGGTTCTCCAACACCATGTGGTAAAGTGTCGTTAATAAAGTTCAAAAATAACATTAACAACCGCAGTGGTAAACGTGTAACAATTCAAATATCATGCAAAGGGTTGCTAAGTCAGATTTCCGGTCAGTACAGTATCTTCCCAGTAAACGCAGCAACAAATTTAAAACAAATGACATCTGTGTTGGAAATAGCAATACTTATATTTGATTCAAACAGCACTTGTTTCAAACAAACATAAGAATGTTTGTTTTACTAGTATCATTCTATTTGTTTTGCTATTAAATCTGACAACCCTTCTCCCACTATCTATCTAAAGTGTGGAGTATGTAAGTGGGTTTCCGCCGAGATTATTTTGGGATAGCCGGTTGCGCATGGATGCTGGCTAAGCTGGAGAGAGTTAAACAAGTGAATAGAAATTAACTTGAGCCGCCACGCCGCACGATCCGGACAAGAAGCCGGCGTGCGCGTGTGCCAACCTTCGGCGTCGTCCCCTTCATCGAAGACCCGAAAATGATTAGGTACCTCGTCTACCTAGTAGACTGTGATGATGACGAAGCGGGAACCGAAAAGTGCTAAATCAAATTACCCACCAGCCACCACAAGATGAGTGAGGGTGATGATGCCGGTCTTCTTGAATGGATTGTAGTCGCGGCGGTTTGGGCTTTGGGCTCGATTTCGGGATGACGGATTAGCTAAAGTGGGATCGTGTGTTTAGCGAGTGTATTGTTGTAGGTACTTGATGTGTTTAGTACGTGGGTAATGCGTTATTGAGTGGCATGTGTGAGGATTGTTGCGGCTCGGGAACGGATAATAGAGCGTTTCGGGTCGGATGATTAAGGTTCTGTGGGCTGGGTTGAATCAGGTCCCATTGAGGTTCATGGATGATTAATCGATTTTGGGCGGTTTTCTGTGTGGGAGGTGATGACGACCCGAACCGAAGCCGGGTACGTTTCAAAGAAGCCCTGATGGAGAGGATATAATTTAATATTGAGGAATTGATCAAACGTTGTTAATGTTCATATAATGGCTAACACAGAACCACCAGCCTGTCCAAATTAGAGTTTTTTTTTTTTGCACTATCCTATAGTTAGATATCGTATCACGAGTGAAAATGTGCAGGGATAACGACAAAACTCTCTGATCAGATGGACGTGAGGTGATTGAAAGGAGGAAGTAGCATTTCAATAAACACCTGGACGGCGCGAAGAGTTTAGAGATGAAGGACAAGGGGGTCTCCAGTTAGCGTAGTGGTTAAGGCTATGGATCGTCAATCCGGAGACGGCGGGTTCGATTCCCGTTCCGGTCGGGAAAATTTTCTCGACTCCCTGGGCATAGTGTATCATTGTACTTGCCTCACAATATACAAATTCATACAATGGCAGGCAAAGAAAGCCCTTCAATTAATAACTGTGGAAGTGCTCAAAGAACACAAAGTTGACGCGAGGCAGGCCAAGTCCCAGTGGGGACGTCGAGCCATAAAGAAGAAGAAGAAGAAGAAGACAAGGCTGTGGAGAAAACAAGTGGTTCAGTACAGCAGAGCCTCAGTAATTTGAACTTAATCCATAAATAAAAACAAAGTTGTTCATACACCAATCGGACACATCTCATAAAGAACAGAATGGGGGCTATTTTGGACATTTTTAGCTATAACAAAACTACATTTAAAATTCCAGGGTTATTTAAAAAAATACTTTGTACCAATACTGTAGTATACTATATCATACCTAATTTCAATAAATATATGCGTGCTCGATGGTTTTGTGCTACCTTTGGTATTATGAGCAGCGTGATATTGTTATATAGACAGCCTGAAAAAAAAGACCATCAATCCTTTATTTAGGTGAAACGATCATTTATAATGTATAACGATACAAATATTCAATTGTATATGCTACGTTGATACATCTTGAATGAATTGATCAACCCTTTAAAATTTATGAACCGCAGAAACAATGCTTACACAGCAAATGTTCTGATACTTTATATATATATATTTGATTTATTCGATGTTTTTCCGCGTCCTGACGAGCAATAAATGATCTGTTTGAAAAACAATTTCAACCAAATGAAGGGGATAATAATGCTTCATATTAGTCCCAAAAACATCAAACAGATTCGAACCATATTTTGAATTCAAAAAATCCATTTTCAATAGTGTCCAAAGTAGCCCCGCGTTTCAAAAGTAGCCCCGCACGACGGTAAGAATATGTTTTGAAAGAAAGTAACAAAATAACCGGCAGTAAATTGAAAAAGTGATGGTAAGCATAATAAAATTAGACCAATTTACTAAAAAATCATAAAATAAATGAATTTGCTGTAATTTTCTTTCTTATTAATAATTTCAAGTTAAGTCAATCTTTTTTCAGAGCTCATTATATGAGCCATAAACGCTCAAAATTTCATTGCAATCGGTTCATTGAATCCGGAGATATAACAGTTCAAAGTTGGCTATCGGATGATTATGACTTTTCTAGAATCTTCCTAACTTCATGTAGAATAGCCCGATCTTTCGAAAATTTTGAACATTGATACACAACTAGTTGATTAAAAATCAAAATCTCAAAAAAATTTAGAATGTTTGTTGCACTTATCAAAAAATTACTGCTCTTTTACCATTTTTTTCGAAAAGTGATTTTTTTGCCTGTTCCGATCATTTTGTCTATCCCCTGTACTTCTAACAAATAAATACTTACTTGCTAGAAGTAAGTCACAGGGACTTCAGTGCAACATAAACCTGCGCCGCCGTGACTCTTCTATGATAAGTGTGTTACTTGAGCAGAATTGCAGCATGCTGGTCAAAGCATTGACTGGCCACTGCCGACTCAGTTATCACATGGCGAATATTCAGCAAGCTGATTCATTTGCATGTGATAGCTGTGAATCCGATTATGGAACTTCGTATCATTTAATATGTAACTGTCCAGCTTTTGCGCAATTGCGTTTCCGAGTACTCGGGAAACACTTATTAAGTGAAACTGACTTCAGAAACCTGAATCTTCAGGACGTTCTGTTGTTCTTGACCCGCTGTGGTAAAGAGCTATAGGCTCTCTTTACGCTTTATGCATTATCACAGTGCCCTTCTCAGGGCGCTGTTCGAACCCATTGTGGCACGCTTATGCGTTATTACAGTGTCCTTTTCAGGACGCTATGTGAACCCATTGTGGTACGCTTTTGCGAGTATGACGATCCTATTCCCTTACCTGTCCTTTCCCATCTCCTATCCTTTTTCCTTCCCTTCTCCGTCAGGTAAATGATGAATAGGCTCGTGTTCATGGCGATGGCACAAATTTCCCAAATGGAGGAGAACGTGCCTCTAGAGCCGACCTACTGATACCTGATACCTACTTGAGAGGCCGGAAACGATCCAACTAACGTGCTGAGTGAAGTAGAAGATGCCAACAAAAAATGAGACTTCGGGGCCAAATCCATCAACAGTGATAGGCCTGGTGGCAATCGTTTCTGATTCATTGGCCTTCTAGATGATGAAAAATGTGTTGATCTCTGGAATCTGTAGAAAAATTTCTGAAGGAATCCTTGGAGCAATTTCTGGAAATGAAATGTCTTGATAGAATATCTAGCAGAATGTGAAAAAATCTTGAGAATTTCCCTAATAATCTCTTGTAGAATTTCTAAAGCAATCCTTGGCAAAAATTCTTTAGAAAGCATCTGAAAAAAAAATGAAAGGATTCTAAATTTCTGATTCCTAATGTATCCGTGAATCATTAAAAAAAAATAATTGGGTATTTTTGAGAAAGTTAATGGAAAGTTTTCTAGATGAATGCTTTGAAAGATTTCTAGAGGAATCCTTATAAAAAAAACCTGAAGAAATTCGTAGATCAATTTCTGGAACAATCTATGCAAGATTCTCGAAGTAATTTCTAATGGAATCCATGCAACATTTTTGGAAGCTATCCATGCAATGCTTTCATAAGGAGTGCTTGGAGAAATTTCTGGAGAACATTCCAAAATCTAAAGGAATCCGTAGAAGATTTTATTTATTTCCATGAAAGAAATATCGAAAAATGTGTAGAAGATTTTTCAAAGTAATACCTGGAGAAATTTGAAAAGAAATCTGGAGATATTTCTGTATAATAAAAGCCATATGTGATTTTCTGAAAGAATCCCTCGAAAAATTTGCGAAGGAATCCCTAGGGAAGTTTCTATAAGAATCCCTGCAGAAAATTTGCGATTGGATCTCTCATTTTTTTAAGAGTCCCTGCAGAACATTCAAAAGAATTCCCAGGAATAATTTGTGACAGAAATTAAGAAAAAAAATCCCTGGGGCGATTTTTAAAGCAAACCCCGGAGGAAACTTCAGAAAAAAAATTTGGAAAACCGTATGAGAGAATGCTTACAGGAACTTCCGAAAGAGTTTTTGGATAAAAATCTAGAAAAGCCCCGGAAAAATAGGGTATATCGCCGAAGGGTTATCTTTAGAAATCTCTTGAGGAATTTCTGCAGAAACCCATACAAAACTCTTTGTGAAACTTTTGGAGGAATCCCTAGTGGAATTTCTGGAGAAACTGGAAGTTGCTGTGGGAATTTATTATTAAATCCTTGGAAGAATTTCCAATGTACAAATTTTTGAAGAAACTTTTGCAAAGTTTTCTGACAAACTCTGGAATAGTTTCTGAAGGCATCACTGAAAGGATGAGACTAAAATTGTATTACATTGCAAATCAATTGTATTGCAATTTTGAGAGATCCCTACTGTTTTTTATCCATAGCTTCATAAGGATACAAAATATAATCAAATTTTAAAAAGTGTCCAGTTTGATTAGTCTAGTAAGGCCTGTAGTACACAAGGTCAAATATTTGACAAGGAAAGAACTCAAGAAACAACATCAGTTAGACACTAATGAAAATTCGATCGAGTCAAACAAGATGTTTGAGCATTGGTTTCTTTTTGGACAAATATTTGACCCCGTGTACTAGTAGCTTAAGTGTCTAGTAAAGTCTGACTTTTTTATTTTCAATACATCATATTTCACAAACTGAAAAACATATGTACAACCCTGATTTCTTGATATGTTGCAACAATTTTTTGACAAAAATATAAAAACAGGGTACCGTAACCCGGGGTAACATTGATCAGAATTTTCGATCTTTACATGTTACATCTTTACGTTACATGTTTTATATTTTTAAAACAAGTACTGACCCTCTGAGTCTGTGTTAAGCTACTTGAAAAAGTATTGTAAAACGTTAAAACATGGTTAAATAGGCTTGGGGTAACATTGATCATGACAGTGATCAATGTTCGTTTGTATTGAAAATACCCTGACTTACTAAATTCGGGGTCGCTGATTTCAAATATGTTGTCCAAATTCTTACAAGTTATGTAGTACTTTTTGAGTTATTTTAGGATTAAATCCTCCAAACCGCGACTAACACCTAAAGGTAGGCAAATTCTTAAGAAATTGATAGCTTACTTTTAATAAATAGTGTATTTCATTGAAAAAGCGCATTTTTATAAAAGTTTCGTTCATTGAATCTAACTTTAGGATATCATATTCAAGTGATTTCGAACCTCATATTGGATCTAGTATTCACGCCAAGCATGAATGTTTGACAATGTTTCTCATTTCATTACGAAAGACAGTTATGGAAAAATAGATTTATTTCAATGTTTTTGAAATTCTTTTTTCAGGAATTGCATCTCATTTAATAGCTAAATGATAGCAGATTACGATATATCATTCGCTGGTAAAAAGTGATTCAACGTAAAATGCTTGTTTGAAAATTTCATGAGGTCGGTCCAGTTGATCAATGTTACCCCGCAGATCAATGATGCCCCGTTTTACGGTACACCTTTGGTCCCGAAACCATAAATACGTGAAAAAAACAAGTATGTTTGCATTTTTTGCACCTAAGCACAATTCGCTCCTTTGATGTTATTTTCCCTGAAAACTACAATTCAATATCTTTCAAACAAAAAAATAATAAATAAAAAATCGGCCAACTGGGTCAAAAGTTATGATTTTATGAAAATTTTTGGTTGAAAAAAACTTTTGGTTTTTGGGCCACCCTACCTTAAAATTGGTCACTAATACCAAAATAAAAATACGCGTCTAATTATGATTGATGAGCCTCAAACCCACCAAGCATCACGACACTCAGACATCTACTACATCTATTTTCTAAGAAATGGCTGCAAGGGTTTATTATATTTTCTCAAAATTCGTTACATCGGCTCTCTCCTATCAATCTCATTTGCTTTTGCAATGAACTTCTATAGATCGTCTTGGGAAATATTTCGAATAAACATGTTGAAAATTTTAAAATAGATCTTCAGGTTTCTTAGATGACTCCAGGATAATCTTGGAACTCCTGAAAGAATTTCTGAAAAAAAACAACAAAAATTTTAAGAATTTTTAAAAAAATTCACAGACTAGTTGCTGAAGAATCTTCATTTTCTAAAAATTATGTTGTTGGATGAAGTTTTCGACATTCAGAGAATATTACAAAAAAACAGTTTATGAAATTTCAAAATTTTAAAGAGCTTTTAATGGAAATTTGAAAGACTTTCAAAAGAATTCTGAAAAAAAATACAGAGGAAATTTTTTGCCAAATACCAAAAAACATTTTTCAAAGTAAGTTTCAAAAGAGACTTTTGTAAATATGCATTGGCCAAGTGCTGTGCGGCGTCAATCAGCATGCTTGCCAAGTGCGCCGTGAAATCACGCAACAGCATTATTGTTTATATCCCTAGGATATTGTGGAACGGTCACTCCTTGTTGTGAAATTTACGTTTAGTGGAGGTTCCAGATGTACAAGGGATGGCCAAAATGTTTGGGATAGGCAACTTTTTTTTCTCTCACAAAAAAAATCAACATGCTATAACTTTTCATAGAGCGCATTAAAAAATCTCAAATTTTTACTGTTTGTCAACCTACTATATGTGCATCATTGGTACAAATTCGGGCTCGATTGATTAATATTTCGCAAAGTTAGAACCGTTCGGGTAAAATACTATTTTTTAGACAACTCATTTTTGAGCTGTCATATCTCGGAAACCAATGAACCGAATTGTATGAAATTTTGAACGTACACTAAGACTATGTAAATGCTTCACAAACTATTAAAACATAGGTACTTCTTAAACGTTGTTAAAAGTTATCATGGATTGACACTTTTTGGATATTTCTCGAAAAAATGTATTTTTTTACATCAATGTCAATAAATTTTAGTGTTGATATCCAAAGATTTTGCACTTCTGTTCTCAAATTATCTCTAATCTGATATATTAGAGCCTATTTAGATTGAAGGAAGAACACATCGGCACCAACATTTCAAAAGGGCGTAACTGCATTTGGAAGTAATACCTTCTTTCAAATCTGTAGGTCGTACTGCCTCCCTTACACTCAAACCACCGTGGTTGTCGGAAAGAGGAGAGTTTTTCCCATCTGGTACTTGTTGTGAAAAACATGGAAATCATAACACATGATCCACAGCTTTAAAAGAAGGTGATGATTCCAAAAGCAGTTACGCTCTTTTGAAATGTAGGTGTCGACATTTAATAATTTAATTGTAAATTTGACTTTTTTTCCTCTATATGGGTAAAAATTTCAATCCGGTATAACTTAATTCGCCGTGAGAAAATATTACATTTTATAACGTCGTATTAAGTATCAATATATTGTTGATAAACGTTAAAAAAATCATTCAATTCGGTTCACTGGTTTCCGAGATATGACACCTCAAAAATGAGTTGTCTGAAAAATAGTGTTTTACCGAAACGGTTCTAACTTCGCGAAAAATTAATCAATCGAGCCCAAATTTTTTACCAATGGTGCACATATAGTAGGTTGACAAGCAGTCAAAATTTGAGATTTTTTGATGCACTCTATGAAAAGTTACAGCATGTTGAACTTTTTTGTGGGAGAAAAAAAGTTGCCTATCCCAAACATTTTGGCCATCCCCTGTAGTATACATTAAATAGAAGGACCTCCCTGAAGAAGGCCCAAATGGAGGGTCGTAACGTCGGATGAAATAGTATCAATCCAGTTCGGATTCATCCAGACCGAAAACCCATCCGTCGAGAGAAAAACTCTGCCAATTCAACCGTAACAAAAAACGAGCGAATGATCCTTCGAATATTGGGAATCATTGATGAAACGATGGAAGGCGCAGGAGAGAGCTAGGCTGAAGGTAGGCAAATGGAAAGGGAATCCAGATAGAGCTTCAATCTGAGCCCTATGTGGGAATCATTTTGAATTCCGAGAGGGATTCACTTCAAATCTGGAGATAAACTCAATCTGAATTCCACGATGTATTCATTCAAAATTTCGAAAAAAAATTCACTCCGAATCTTGAGAGGAATTCACTCTGAATACTAGATAATTTTGAATCCCGAGAGGGACTCATTCTGAATCCTATGATGAATTCACCCCAAATTAAAAAATAAATTTATTCCAATTTTCGAGAGGAATTCACAGCGAAGGCCGAAAGTGAATCACTCCAAATCCCGAGTGAGATCTACTAAAAATCCCGAGACGGATTCACCCTGAAGGATTTCTGAAATGTATTCACTCTAAATTTCAAGATGGATTCATTTCGAATCACGGTAGGGCAGAAAGCAAGAATAAACTACACTACAAATTCCGAGAGAGAATTACTATTATTCACTCCGAATTCTCAGATGGATTCACTCTGAATCCAAATTCACAAGCACGCGAGGAATTCATTCCAAATTCCTAGAAATAATCACTATTAGCTCCAACAGGGCTTCACTTTGAATCCCAAGAGCAATTTACTCTAAATCCCAGAACGGATTCACTTTAAATCTTTGAAAGGATTCATTTCAAATCTCTAGAGGGTTTTACTTCAAACTGAAGAGAGAGAGAAACATGATGAATTAACTCAGAACGCCAAGATACATGCGCTCTGAATTTCAAAAGGAATTCACTTTAAATTCGGTAAGAGATTTACTCTGAATCCAGAAATGGGTTCAGTTCTCATTCCAAAATGGATTCATTTCTAATCACGAGAGTAGGTCACTCCAAATCCCAACAGGGCTTCACTCCGAATCCCGAGAGAGATTAACTTCGAATCCCAAGAAGGATTCACTGTGAATCTCGAGAAGGATTCACTCCGAATCCAGAATGGGTTATACAGTGAATTCCGGAAAAGATTCACTCCAAACACCTAAATGAATTCACCCAAATCTCACTCTGAATCTCATGAGAAATTTACTCTAAATTGGGAGAGATAATCTGAATCCCGATATAGTTGCATTTCGAATCCCGAGAGAGATTTACTCCTAGGGCGGGTTCACTCTGAATCTTGAGAAGAATTCACTTCGAATCCCAAGAGGATTTATGTTTGAATCATGTGAGGGATTTAGTCTAAATCACTCCGAATACCGAAATGGGTTCTCTCTGAATCCCACGATAGGTTCACTTTGAATCACGAGAGGAATTCACTATAAATTCCGAGAGACAATCATCAGACACAATATGAGAGCGTCATAAGCTGCAAGTTCACTCGAATTCTGACACTACAGCGGAGTCCACGTTTCTCAAGCAACACACATGTTATACATTAGTTACGACAGCGCAAGTTTTGGTTGTATAGAAGATTATTTGACGTTATTCCAACACGATGTTAATATTACGTCAAATTAATTTCTATATAACCAAAACTTGCGCTGTCGTAACTCTTATATAACATGTTTGTTGCTTGGGTTACATAATGCTACCCAATTAAAAACTTCGGTATAAAATAAAGAAAATTTGAACAGCGCATTACGATTATCCACCGCTGAGTAGAAGTTGTTGAAAGTCGATCCCGAATCCCAAGACAGATTTACTGCGAGTCCTGAAGCTGGTTCACTCATAATTTCGAAAAGTATTCACTTCGAATTCCAAGAAGGTTTAGCTGAGTTGCACTCTAAACCCCGAAGTGAATTCGCTCAAAATCCCAAGATGGATTTACTCTGCATCCCGAGAGGAATTTGTTCTAAACTCCGAGACAGAATCATCCTGATTTTCAATAGGACTTCTATCCGCATACCGAGTGGAATTTACTATCAATCACGAGACAAATTCACTGTGAATCTCAAAAGGATGATACTTTGAACCCCCAAAAGTATACACTATTATTCCTAAGTATTAATTCCGAACCACGAGAATACACTGCAGAATACGATGCAGAATACACTTCAAATTTTACTAGAGAATCATTATGAATCCCTACAGGGCTTCACTCCAAATTTCGAGAGATTCACTCCGAATTTTGCGAAGTATTCACTTCCAATCCCAAGAGGGTTCTACTTCGAATTCGAGAAGGATTTATTCCGAGCTTCTGAATGGATTCACTCTGAATTCCAAGGAGGATTCATTCCGAAACACGAGAGTACAGCAAGCAAGAATCCACTTCAGATTCCTAGGTACAATAATGACTCTGAATCCCGACAGAACTTCAATCCGAATCCCAAGAAGGTGTAGAAAATTTAAAAAAAAACGAATCCCAAGAGAGATTTCCTTCGAATCCCAAATCAGATTCATTCTGAATCTCGAGAAGGAATCACTGCAAATCTGCAGAGTGGTGTACATCGAATCCCGAGAGATGCACTCTAAACCCCTAGATGAACTCACTCCGAATGCTCAGATGAATTCATTCCGAATCTCGATAGGGTTTCATCCCGAATGCACTGCGAATTCCGAGAGAGATTCACTTCCAATCACGAGACGGATTGTTCTGAGTCTCGAGAAGGTATTTCTTAGAACCCCAAGAGAGTTTTACTTTGAACTACGAGAAGGATTCGCGCATTACCCCGAAACGGACTCACTCTGAATCACAAGATGGATTTATTCCGAATCACGAGAGGAATTCACTCAAAATTCCGAGAGAAATCACTCCAAGTTCCGGAAGAAATTTACTCAGAATCCCAAGACGAATTCACGTTGTATCTTGGGAACAATTTACTCCGAACTCAGAGGGAGTTTCACTTAGAATTCAGAGACAGAGATCTACTCTAAACACCGAAATTAAATCACTCAGAATCTCAAGATGGATTCACTCCGAATCCCGAGAGGGATTGCTCCAAATTTCTAGAGAAAATCACTCTGAATTTTGATAGGGCTTCACTTTAAATCCCAAGATGAACTTTATGTTTTTTTATTAACTTTAAAAATGCTTCGTTAAGCATGGAGACCAAACAATAAAATCCTGATAAGCTACTGATAAGCTACTGAAGAATCATCTATAGGTATAAAACAAGCCCCAAAATGAACTCAATATTGACCGGGAGAAATTCAAATCGGCATTTAAATAAACATCATCCACTAATCCGCTCAGTTCTCTTCCCATTCCCCTGAATCATAACCCTTCTGAAGACCTCAAGAAGCCATATAATCACATCGAAAATCTCCACTTTAATTTGCATTTATAATTTGCCTTCCTCCATCGCAACAGTCGTTGTCGGCAAAACTGGCAGAACAAGTTTGGATCTCCTCAACTTCTGCAGGGAACCCGCGTTGAAAATCGGGCATATTTCACGCTTGATTGTCCACACCTGATTTCATCGGACTCCCGAATCCTCTCCTCTTTTAAAAACACATTCTTTCGACCTGCTTTTTCCCATGTCTCTACTCTAGCAAGCTGAACCTGATGAACTCTTCGGGGGAAAATTGCGGCTTCCAATGTTTACATCTCACTCCAATCTCGCAAGAGGAGGCTACAAGCGAGAGAGAGTTTCATCCAAAAAACAACTCCTCAACCAGAGGAGCAAAACAAAAAATTAACAGTTTTTCGCCGCCCTCCCCTCGCTTTGGGTTTCTCCAGCGTGGGTCCCACAACAGCAGAAATGGAAGAAGTTAGCAGTAAAGACCCACATTTTTATCGATGCGCTGTGATCGCCGATCGACGATCAGCGATCGGCACTGGCGTGTGTAAATTAGGGGAAATCTTCACCTATTTCTTCGATTGGCGCGCGGCAGCAGGGGTTCCACAGCTAGGTTTCCTTGGACATTGCGATGAATTCCCTTAAGGAATTCCGATGGATTCCCTTCTGGAATTCCGATGAATTCCCTTCAGGAATTCCGATGAATTCCCTTCAGGAATTCCGATGAGTTCCCTTCAGGAATTCCGATGAATTCCCTTCAGGAATTCCGATAAATTCCCTTCAGGAATTCCGATAAATTCCCTTCAGGAATTCCGATAAATTCCCTTCAGGAATTCCGATAAATTCCCTTCAGGAATTCCGATGAATTCCCTTCAGGAATTCCGATGAATTCCGTTCAGGAATTCCGATGAATTCCCTTCAGGAATTCCGATGAATTCCCTTCAGGAATTCCGATGAATTCCCTTCAGGAATTCCGATGAATTCCCTTCAGGAATTCCGATGAATTCCCTTCAGGAATTCCGATGAATTCCCTTCAGGAATTCCGATAAATTCCCTTCAGGAATTCCGATGAATTCCCTTCAGGAATTCCGATGAATTCCGTTCAGGAATTCCGATGAATTCCCTTCAGGAATTCCGATGAATTCCCTTCAGGAATTCCGATGAATTCCCTTCAGGAATTCCGATGAATTCCCTTCAGGAATTCCGATGAATTCCCTTCAGGAATTCCGATGAATTCCCTTCAGGAATTCCGATGAATTCCCTTCAGGAATTCCGATGAATTCCCTTCAGGAATTCCGATGAATTCCCTTCAGGAATTCCGATGAATTCCCTTCAGGAATTCCGATGAATTCCCTTCAGGAATTCCGATGAATTCCCTTCAGGAATTCCGATGAATTCCCTTCAGGAATTCCGATGAATTCCCTTCAGGAATTCCGATGAATTCCCTTCAGGAATTCCGATGAATTCCCTTCAGGAATTCCGATGAATTCCCTTCAGGAATTCCGATGAATTCCCTTCAGGAATTCCGATGAATTCCCTTCAGGAATTCCGATGAATTCCCTTCAGGAATTCCGATGAATTCCCTTCAGGAATTCCGATGAATTCCCTTCAGGAATTCCGATGAATTCCCTTCAGGAATTCCGATGAATTCCCTTCAGGAATTCCGATGAATTCCCTTCAGGAATTCCGATGAATTCCCTTCAGGAATTCCGATGAATTCCCTTCAGGAATTCCGATGAATTCCCTTCAGGAATTCCGATGAATTCCCTTCAGGAATTCCGATGAATTCCCTTCAGGAATTCCGATGAATTCCCTTCAGGAATTCCGATGAATTCCCTTCAGGAATTCCGATGAATTCCCTTCAGGAATTCCGATGAATTCCCTTCAGGAATTCCGATGAATTCCCTTCAGGAATTCCGATGAATTCCCTTCAGGAATTCCGATGAATTCCCTTCAGGAATTCCGATGAATTCCCTTCAGGAATTCCGATGAATTCCCTTCAGGAATTCCGATGAATTCCCTTCAGGAATTCCGATGAATTCCCTTCAGGAATTCCGATGAATTCCCTTCAGGAATTCCGATGAATTCCCTTCAGGAATTCCGATGAATTCCCTTCAGGAATTCCGATGAATTCCCTTCAGGAATTCCGATGAATTCCCTTCAGGAATTCCGATGAATTCCCTTCAGGAATTCCGATGAATTCCCTTCAGGAATTCCGATGAATTCCCTTCAGGAATTCCGATGAATTCCCTTCAGGAATTCCGATGAATTCCCTTCAGGAATTCCGATGAATTCCCTTCAGGAATTCCGATGAATTCCCTTCAGGAATTCCGATGAATTCCCTTCAGGAATTCCGATGAATTCCCTTCAGGAATTCCGATGAATTCCCTTCAGGAATTCCGATGAATTCCCTTCAGGAATTCCGATGAATTCCCTTCAGGAATTCCGATGAATTCCCTTCAGGAATTCCGATGAATTCCCTTCAGGAATTCCGATGAATTCCCTTCAGGAATTCCGATGAATTCCCTTCAGGAATTCCGATGAATTCCCTTCAGGAATTCCGATGAATTCCCTTCAGGAATTCCGATGAATTCCCTTCAGGAATTCCGATGAATTCCCTTCAGGAATTCCGATGAATTCCCTTCAGGAATTCCGATGAATTCCCTTCAGGAATTCCGATGAATTCCCTTCAGGAATTCCGATGAATTCCCTTCAGGAATTCCGATGAATTCCCTTCAGGAATTCCGATGAATTCCCTTCAGGAATTCCGATGAATTCCCTTCAGGAATTCCGATGAATTCCCTTCAGGAATTCTGATGAATTCCCTTCAGGAATTCTGATGAATTCCCTTCAGGAATTCCGATGAATTCCCTTCAGGAATTCCGATGAATTCCCTTCAGGAATTCCGATGAATTCCCTTCAGGAATTCCGATGAATTCCCTTCAGGAATTCCGATGAATTCCCTTCAGGAATTCCGATGAATTCCCTTCAGGAATTCCGATGAATTCCCTTCAGGAATTCCGATGAATTTCCTTCAGGAATTCCGATGAATTCCCTTCAGGAATTCCGAAGAATTCCCTTCAGGAATTCCGACGAATTCCCTTCAGGAATTCCGACGAATTCCCTTCAGGAGTCCGACGAATTCCCTTCAGGAATTCCGACGAATTCCCTTCCAGGAATTCCGACGAATTCCCTTCCAGGAATTCCGACGAATTCCCTTCCAGTAATTCCGATGAATTCCCTTCAGGAATTCCGATGAATTTCCTTCAGGAATTCCGATGAATTCCCTTCCAGGAATTCCGAAGAATTCCCTTCAGGAATTCCAAAGAATTCCCTTCAGGAATTCCGAAGAATTCCCTTCAGGAATTCCCAAGAATTCGCTTCAGGAATTCCGAATAATTCCCTTCAGGAATTCCGCAGAATTCCCTTCAGGAATTCTGAATAATTCTCTTCAGGAATTCCGACCTTCAGGAATTCCAAAGAATTCCCTTTAGGAAATCCGAAGAATAGGGTCCTAAAATGAAAAATATTTTCCCGGTTTTGCTACATAACACAAAGAAGCATGGTTTTCTGATCTCAATGGTATTTTTCCCGAACTTAAACAGTGACATAATAGAAAATAAAATAATGATGAGCTAGCTGCAGCAGGTCTTGTTTGACATTCGAGGTCAACCTTGACGTAACGAAAGTGAAACGGCGGGTTGCAAAATACATCACATTGGCTCACTTTTGACAACTAATGTTCTTGTTTGACATACACGTTAAACAAAATTTACCCAAAATTGAGTGCTAAACAAGGAGTGTTGCAAAAATTCTTTAAATTTTTGAAAATATATTTTATGGGCTTTACCTAATAGGAATACTTAAAAAATGAGTAAACATTTCGTTTTAATCAATGCTTGATCGAATTATGCAGAAATTGAGATAGGCCTTTAGGAGCCTATTCCCTTCAGGAATTCCGAAGAATTCCCTTCAGGAGTTCCGAAGATTTCCTTTCAGGAATTCCGATGAATTCCCTTCAAGAATTCCGAAGAATTCACTTCAGGAATTCCGAAGAACTCCCTTCAGGAATTCCGAATAATTCCTTTCAGGAATTCCGAAGAATTCCCTTCGGGAATTCCGATGACTTCCCTTCCAGGAATCCCGATGAATTCCCTTCAGGATTTCCGATGAATTCCTTTCAAGCATTACGAAGAATTGCTTTTAGGAATTCCGAAGAAATCCTTCCAAGAAAAGCATCCCGCCCCGTTTGCCACAGTTTGGCAACCACTGGGCCACTTAACGGCATCCATCCATATCTCCCCGTGGTGAATCCCCCCGAAACCCAAAAGCAAAAGAATCGAAACGATCATCATTTAAGAAGCAAAAAAAACGAAAATCGAAGATCTCCGGCGATCGGTTGGACTGGCCTGTGGTGATTGGAATGTGCGAAGAACAGGTTCGCCGCCGCCACCGAGCGCACTTGTTCCAATTATTTGAAGAAGCTCCCCCCATAGACTTTGGCGCACACATGTGGTGATCGACCGACTGTTTGGACTGTTCCATTCAGAGGAGCAGGTGAGAGGTCGATTTTTTTTTGGGAAGAAGACCTGTTAGTTCACCTAGATCGTTTGCTCGAAGGTGCTGAAGAAGGCGGTCACGGGGAAGGTCGAAAACGGTTTAAAGTGGAACACCACCGACCGACGGGGAACAACCTGCTGGGTTGAGCTATCAACATGGAGCGATAATTGAATGAGTGTGGTTCGTTAAGAGTTATTTACCATCAGAGTGGAAGATGAATTGCAAATTAGGTGAATGAAAGTTTGCGCTGAAAGATTATGATTATGGAGAAACTTTCTTTTTCTACGATTTGGGTGCAGGTTGTGTTTGGGAAGATCTTCCAGAGGATTTTGACTGGTTTTGAAATAAATTTGGAGCCTAGAAATAATTTAAGGCCAATTCAGGACCACTTCAAGGCCAATTTAAGGCCAATTCAAAGGTAATCTAAAACTAATACAAATCCTATGCGAAGCCAACACAAAACCATGAAAAACGAAAAACAACGGAAATCAAATGTCAATTTAATGCCAATTCAAAGCCAAATCAATGTCACTTAGCTTTAGAATGACATAAGATAGCCAATTGACCCTGAATTGGCCCCTGATAAAATCTGCATTGATTTGGCTCTGGATTGACCCTGATTGACTTTCGACTGACTCTGAATTGACCCTGGATTGGCTCCTGGTTGGCTCATGATTGGCAATGTGTAACTACCTTTGGACGCTCCACACATCCTGTGGTATCGGCGTCCGTACGCCCAGGCCAGCTCACCTTCTTAGGTTCCTCAGGGTCGGCATTGACCGGGGAAGACTCGACTACCCAACTATATTCACCAAGCGAACAAGGGAAGGCCAGAACACTGCTAGGGAGTTTGCTCTCTCGCTTTTAAGTTATAAAAGATCTGAGTTGAGTCCTATCTACTATATTGCATACATGTTGGGTGTGTGTGGGTTAGTTTTGTAGTTACAAATCTGTGTTCATTTTCGTTGGGGCCCATTACTGCTTTTTTGGTGTTGAAGGAAGGGAGGAGATGGAGACGTACCTGATGAACCACGTGTTGTACGTTGTCATGATGCTTCGGAAGCGGAACGAAGAGAATTCGGCGCTTCGCTGGTAGAAGGGGGGGGGGGGGGTTCGGTACCTGGCGTCAGAGATTGACGGCTGGCATTGACGAAGCCGTAGCGTTGAGAGACCGACGCGTCCCTGGATGCTGCCTGGTTGATCGGCGCTAGCTGGTCACGGGTATCACCGGTGTTGAATACCGACAGTGGAATCATCGGACGCCATCTCACCATCTAGCGGCCGGTATCACATAGAGATGTGTGTCGTGCTCAGTAGGATAGAGGCTACGTTCCTGAACCGTCCAGGAGTTTGTGGGTCCAGATACTCGGAACGATTTCACTTCACGTCCGCGTACTCTACCGTGGGAATTATTGGTGGTTCCCAAAAGTCGGACAAAAATCACGCACTGTCCACTTATCTTCTGCATCGAACTTGTTTCACGTGCGGTTGGCACCCGATCCCGGACTTCAATCCACTCCCAAAAAACTCATCGTTCGATCCTCACCTCCTTTCTCTCCAAAATCCTCCTTTTCATCCTCCCCTTCCCATCGTTCTCCCATTCCCTTCCTCCAGATACTCCCTGCGGATTTGGTGTTGTTGCATTATAAATTTGATCCCGTTTTCGAGGCATTTTCAGACGAGGGGCAGAGAATAGGTTTAATTACATTTTTTTGAATTTAACAATCCAGAGGTTCTCAACCTTTTTTTTTGTTTTTTTTTTATCTTTACTCAATCTAACATTACTAACAATATTCTAAGGTTTTTATGTACATTTTTTAAATACTTTTTTCTAACAATTGGTATAGGATTACTAACAAATATAAGATTTTTTTAACAATACAAATTATCTACAAAAACAAACAACTAGCATGGCCTGACGTTCCATTGCTGCCGATGTTGTCGGTAACAAATGGATTGGCACTGAATTGGCTCCTGACTGACTATGGATTGGCTCCTGATTGAATATGAATTAACTCCTAATTGACTCTGGGTTGGCCCTGAGTTGGCTCTGGATTGGCTCCTGATCGACTCTGGATTGGCCCTGAATTGACTCCTGAATGACTCTGCATTGGCTCTGTATTGGCACTGAACTGTCCTTAAATTAGCTCTAAATTGACTCCAGATCGCCTCTGGATTGGCTCTGGATTGGCTCTGAATTAGCTCAGAATTGACTCCTGATTTACCCTGGATTGGCCCTGAGTTGGTTCTGGATCGGCTCCTGAATTGGCTCTGAATTGGCTCCTGATTGACTCTGGATTGGCCCTGAATTGGCTCTGGATCGGCTCCTGAATTGGCTCTGAATTGACTCCTGATTGATTCTGGATTGGCTCCTGAATTTGCTCCTGAATTGGCTCTGAATTAACTCCTGAGTTGGTTCTGGATTCGCTCCTGAACTGGCTCTGCATTGGCCCTGAGTTGGCTCAGAATTAACTCCTGATTGACACTGGATTAGCCCTGAGTTAGCTCTGGATTGGCTCCTGAATTGGATCCCTGATTGACTTTGGATTGGCCCTGAATTAGCTCTGGATCGCCTCCTGAGTTGGCTCTGGATTCGTTTCTAAACTGGCTCTGCATTGGCCCTGCATTGGTCCTGAATTGGTCCTGAAATAACTCCTGATGGACTCTGGATTGACCCTGAGTTGGCTCTGAATTGGCTCCTGATTAACTCTGGATTGGCCCTGAATTGGCTCCTGATTGGTTCTGAATTAGCTCTGGATCGGCGCCTGAATTGGCTCTGAATTGACTCCTGATTGACTCTGGATTGACTTCTGATTAAAAATGAATTGACTCTAAATTAACTCTTGAGTTGTCTCTGGATTAGCTCTTAAACTGGCTCTGTATTGGCCCTGAGTTGGCTCTGGATTTGCCCTGTGTTGGCTCTGGGTTGGCTCCTGAATTGGCTCTGAATTGGCTCCTAAATTGGCTCTGGATTGGCTCCTTAATTGGCTCTGAATTAATCTCTGATTGACTCTGAATTATCCCTGAGTTAGCTCTGGATTGGCTCCTGATTGACTCTGGATTGGTCCTGAATTGACTCCTGAATGACTCTGGATTGGCTCTGAATTGGCACACAATTGGCCCTTAATTGGCTCTGAATTGACTCCAGATCGCCTCTGAATTGGCTCTGAATTAACTCCTCATTGACTCTGAATTAGCCCTGAGTTGGATCTGGATTGGTCCTGAATTGACTCCTGAATGACTCTTGATTGACTCTGGATTGGCCCTGAATTGGCTCTGAATTAACTCCTGAATGACTCTGGGTTGGCCCTGAATGGGCTCTGAATTCGCTCCTGAATTTGCTCTGGATTTGCCCTGAATTTGCTCTCGATTAACCCCCGATTGAATCTGGATTGGCCCTGAGTTGGCTCTGGATTGGCTCCTAAGAGCCGATGCACACGAGCGTTAATTGACGCTGCGTGAATTCACGCTGCGTCGCCGCAGCGTTCCTGTGGGGCATGCGTTGACATTGCGTGACGCACACGGTGCGGCGCGGTTGCGGCGCGGCAGCGTTGCGTTCTCGTGTGCATCCTCCCATTTGATTGTGTGTAACTCAGGACGCACTTGCGTGCACGCTGCGTGGACGCGCCGCCCGTGTGCATCGGCTCTAAATTGACTCCTGAATTAGCTCCTTAATTGGCTCTTGATTAGCTCTTAAACTGGCTCTGTATTGGCCCTGAGTTGGCTCTGGATTTGCCCTGAGTTGGCTCTGGGTTGGCTCCTTAATTGGCTCTGAATTGGCTCCTGAATTGGCTCTGGATTGGCTCCTTAATTGGCTCTGAATTAACCTCTGATTGACTCTGAATTATCCCTGAGTTAGCTCTGGATTGGCTCCTGATTGACTCTGGATTGGTCCTGAATTGACTCCTGAATGACTCTGGATTGGCTCTGAATTGGCACACAATTGGCCCTTAATTGGCTCTGAATTGACTCCAGATCGCCTCTGAATTGGCTCTGAATTAACTCCTCATTGACTCTGAATTAGCCCTGAGTTGGATCGGGATTGGTCCTGAATTGACTCCTGAATGACTCTTGATTGACTCTGGATTGGCCCTGAATTGGCTCTGAATTAACTCCTGATTGACTCTGGATTGGCCCTGAGTTGGCTCTGGATCGACTCTGGATTAGCCCTGAATTGGCTCTGGATCGGCTCCTGAATCGGCTCTGAATTGACTTCTGATCGACTCTGGATTGGGCCTGAATTGGCTCTGGATTGGCTCCTGAATTGGCTCTGGATCGGCTCCTGAATTGGCTCTTAATTGACTCCTGAACGACTCTGGATTGGCCCTGAATTGGCTCTGCATTGGCTCCTGAATTGGCTCTGCATTGGCCCTGAATTGGCTTTGAATTAACTCCTGATTGACTCTGGATTAGCTCTGAGTTGGCTCTGGATTAGCTCCTGAATTGACTCCTGATTTGGCTCCTGAATTGGCTCTGGATTGGTTCCTGAATTGGCTCTGAATTAACTCCTGATTGATTCTGGATTGGCCTTGAGTTGGATCTGGATTGGCTCCTGAATTGGCGATTGAATTGGGTTCTTTAGGGGTATCCGGATTATTTCAGATTCGGATTCTCCGCCCAAAAATTAGTCGAAATCCAAAATTTCATAATTTTTGGAATCTGGGAACTATTTTTAAAATGCATTTAAAGTTTGTATGGGGAAATTTTTTTGTTCGGGTCGAACTGTCATTTTATCAATTGAACTGTCATTCTATCCACGAAAATTAAAACTATTTTGTTAATTTAACCATCAAAATAAAGGTATTCGAATCCAATAAAATCACGTTATACTCAGAAAAATGAGCTCTTTCGATTAGGCTACAGAAAATAGCAATATTTTATTCACTAAACAACCCAATTGGCTCCTGAATTGGCAGCTGAATTGGCTCTGAATTAACTCCTGAGCTGGCTCTGGATTGGCTCCTGAACTGGCTCTGCATTGGCCCTGAATTGGCTCTGAGTTAACTCCTGATAGACTCTGGATTGGCCCTGAGTTGACTCTGGATTAGCTTCGAATTGGCTTTGGTTTGTCTTTCCAAAAGACTTGAGATTCGATGAAGATGTGCTTCGCATTACTTTTCTTGGTTCCATTAGGTTTCACCCAGTTTCGAACGAAAAAACATCCAAAACATAATTCCAGCAATCAAAACACGCACTCAGCTCGACTCGAACCAAAACAAGCTGTAATCAACACGTTTTCGGATAGCGCCCTCGGCTTCGACAACCACCGAAAGCAGAATCGGAACTTCTGGCGGCTACTCATTTTGATTAGTTTGGAAATTGGCTTTTCCTTTTTTACCTGTGTTTCTCCGTATGGTTTGGTAGCACTACTCTTGGACAGGGCCCCTCTTCATTTTGGCACACGATCTCTGGCTTCCGCCGGTGCCGAGATCATCGTTGTTGATCATAACTTAACGTAGCTATTCAGAGGCTATTTCCGTGATCGTCAACTTATCGACCAACCAAACAGGGTCGTTTTTTCGCTAGTTCATTGGTTCTTCTTGGTATTTCCTTGGTGGAAAACTATCAGTTTGTAAGCTAATCGTTTCTCTCAGTGCACAGTGACAGTTCTCTGACCGCTACAATTCAACACGGTTTTCTGGTACACGGAAAAATATTATAACCCAAAGAATAAGTTTTAAAAACTCAAATTTGGCTAAACTGCTTAAAGTTTTAACTCAAAGTTGGGTTGTTTTCTCCCTCGCCCCACCGCAATGTTGTCGAAAACAAAGAGAGAAGCACCGACGCATCCGCTGCTCTTCCGTGGAAGAAGCCAAATTTGGGTTTTCTTGAATTAACCCAAATTTGCGTCATTTGAGGCCTCCGTTGGGTGAAAATAACTTACCACTGGGTTAATTTTTATGCCGCTCTCAAACGAGAACTACTCACTCTCACCACTTTCGCTGTTTAACGCAAATTTGAGTTATTCCACGGAAGACCGGGATTGCGTCAAAACAACTTAAATTTGGGTTGATTTGTAGTTCAGTGTAGAGATCTAACGATCAGACGTCTTACAAGTGTCATCGATACGATTTATGATAGATTTTGTCGATTAGCTGTCTAACAAAATAAAGATGCCAAAATCCGAATCTAACTAGTTGACGTAAAAACGGTGAAAATTTATCGATTTGTTTTGACAGCTTACGACTCCAATCTTTTTTGACATATTGCTACTTGATAGAACGTCATGTTTCGATATTGACCGAAGATTTTGACAGCTCATTTGAAACGCAAATTTGTATGGATTTGACAGAATGTGACAGATGATCATTATAAGGCAATCTAGCGCTCATCACCCTTCTCTCTCAAGCAGACACAGAAGATAGCATTTTTTTATTTAATATTTTCATACGGAAACGTTTCCGTATGAAAACAAACCTATCCTCCTCGGGAGCGAAACAGAGAAAGGAGATCAAACGTCAGATAGCCTTATTCCAATGCTCTCTTATCGATCCCATCTGGAACTCTTAATTTGCTTGACGTGCGTTGAATTTAGTGAATGAGCTCAGAGTGTTTTCGTTCCTCCATGTGGGATCTTCTGGCAGAAAAACGATAAGACCTTATCGTTTAACTGTCAACCGACACCATCGTAATGTTAAGGTTAAAGACTTCTTATCAAGCGTAGATCTAAACTTCAGAAGCTTTTAGCACCTTAGGGTCATGTTTGCTCACTGGATCTCTCACAATTACAGAGGCTTCTCGTTTTTCACCACCTACCCATCAATTTGCTCGTTTCCACCTTCAATCAACGTGTGTTACTGGGTCGAGCAAATTTTCCCCCGAATGCAAAAGTAAATAAATACCGAAAGTGGATTACCCCCTCATCAAACGGGGGAGAAATCCCCCACCTGATCCACACCTGAGTGTGTAAGCGAGTCTTGTACTCTTCTTGAATGAAGGCTAAACGTTGCCGAAAATTTCGTTTTTTTGTCTTATTTGGATTTCGCGGAAACTGCGATCGACAGCGATCGATCGAGCGAAAGCGAACACAAAGCGGGGAAATCAATTAGCATTAACGCCTAGAATTAGCAAAGAGAGAGCTTTAATCCATTTGATCGATACTTTGGGGCGTCGCGTCGGATTCGTCGAAGTCGTCGGCTATGACGTCGTCAAAGTGACGTGTGAATTTAGTGTGCGGGTGAACTGAACATCCCTATCCACCCACCTCCAGGCGATCAATTTTTATAGCTACAGGTATTCATATCAATTAACGCTCGAATGGTTGTTGGAGATATCGAGGTCATCCTAATGGAGAGGGCTTCGATTTGTTTATCGGTTTCCATTTTCGGAGAAACGATTCATTAGGCGATTTGCGAGGTATTATGATTCATTAGGCCTGAGGAGAAATGCTACTGCTGCGGTTATCGAGCAATTTACGTGAATCCGTCGTTAGATGCCACAATCAGGTCGAGGTTTTGCTGTGGCTGGTTAACGATCAACTTTTGACATTCAAGAAACAATCAAACTTATCGTTTTGTTGTCAGATGACACAAATTTACCATTCAATTTGCTTCAATGATTGCAGATATATTCAGTTTACAGCAGGGATTAAGTAATCTGTCATTTAGATTCGGTCGTTTGGTAGATGAACGATAAGAGCGATGATCGTTCTTATCGATCAACTGTCAAACAGCATAAACCAGATATCACATCATTTGTCAGACAGAAGAGTACAACGAATCTTATTTGATGATTTTCTGGATGATTTTGATAGCCTACAGCTCAGGTGTGAGCTCAGATAGCCTACAGAACAACTGTGATTCTAACGTTCTAAAGAACAGAACAGCATGCCAGGACCTAGAACATCTTCGGAAGTATCTACACTTATAACTTCACTCTGACAGGCAGGCACGGGAAAATTCATTCACTCAGATTCATCTTGCCAATTGCGTTCTTTGTTTTGATTGCTTTGTATCGTTCGCTCACGGTTGGATCAAACCGTTCCAATGAACCCCACCGAATCTCAATACAAATGAACGGCAGAAAGAAAGATTGCATAAAGAGAATGGCACCAAAGAAATTCAATCATGCCGATCGTGGTTCTTCGGGTGGGCCGTGATTCAATGAATCTTTACGCGAACGTTCACAAACGAATCAAAATTTAGATTCAGTGCGAATGAAAGATTGCATTCGCGTGATTGTTATGACAATATTATTTTGCGGGTTCGGTGCGTTTTCTCAATTTATTGCCTGATGGGGAGGTAAAGCATGTCCATTCGTGTTATATTTCCTTGGTCATGTGAGGGCAAAGGGGGAAAATGCATTGACCTTGGCAGTGACATTGGCAGATGGTGCGGTGCGAAAACGGTTAATTCGGTTAAATATACCTACTATTGTATCATGTATCATGATGATAGCTTTCTATCAGGAAATATTTCTACCGTACTTGAATGCATGCATGTCTATCGCGCCGCCGGGCCCTTTATGAGGATCAGACTCACATATTTGTGCCTGATTTGCCTGAACGACAAAAATTTGACCACTTTTGACAAATATATTTCGGCTTATTGATTGATTCAGTCTGCCCCTATTTGTTTTTGAGAGTGACAAATATGTTTGTTTGCCCTGTACACCTTGGCCAAAATATAACTGTCAAAATTGTTCAATTAGTGAAATCCTTGATTAACATTAAAAACATAAATAAACCAGAATAATAAGTCTCCTGATCTATTCAAACACGGTAACATAGCGGTTGTTTTTCCTTTCCTTCACACCAAATTTTGATTTTTCCATCCAGCAAAACTAATTGCTGGAACGTGATCAGCAAACTGTAGTTTACCGAAACTACAGTAATGATAGCTGAAGAGTCAGCAAAGTAAGAAATTGCTGAACGTCAGCAAAAGAGTTGTCAAACACTTAGCATTCCCCCCAAGCATTTTCCTTGACACATTTTGCGCGTTGCTGCCCGAAGCACCGTACAAGCAGAAAAACGAGAAAATCACCTGGAAAAGCTTTTATTTTCGTCGGGATTTACACTAGAGTTGATTGCACCACTTCAATTATGAACCTTTATCAAATTTACTTACCTCTGATTACAAAAAATCAAGCTCAAACAAACATTTTAATTAATATTTATTTTGGCTGAAAAGTAAAAAAAAAAACAAAAAAATTCGGCCGGATTCGAGCTCGGACAAAATTGCTGAACGACCAGCATAACAAGCTGTCAAAATGCATTACTGAAAAACCAGCAAAAAATATTTTACTGGATGGATTACTGGTTTTACAGCATGTCAAAAACCAGCAAAATTTTGCTGGTTTCCAGCGAAATAAAAATAGTGTGTTTGTAAAGTATGTAAGCTTCATAATTTATTTTCCGGTTATATTATAATATTGGTTGCCTAAATCAGACTCCAAATTTTAAACATGTTACAAATGACAATTTAACTGTAATAAAACAAGCGAACGTAATGTAAATGAATCGGATAATTATCCCATCTTTCCTACAAGCCCAAATAAATATTAATGTACGTTTGGCGATGTTGTCCCCGATACTAGATGATTTCCTAATTAGCCTCGAAACTGAAGTTATAACACGCAATTGATCAATACCCCCAACGCTCCCAACAGATGGGATAGAAAAAACTAGCACCATCAGCATCAGCAGAAGTACGACGAACGAAACGAAAGAATCGCCGCGATTGAAGGAATGCATTCACGTGTGATCCTTTCGAGACATTCGCCTTGCGATTGCAGTCCCGTACCGAATGATTCAACGGGTGAACGTGAACAACGACGAACGCTGCCATAATTTTCGTGTATTTGCTTTATCCCCTTCATTCGCCTGAGTGCGTAACACACTATGTACAGGCTTGCTGGGATTGTGTTTCATTCCGCGAGAATGTTTGCGAGAGAGCTCGAAATGAATGAATTGTGAACGATTATTTCCATGCCTGCTGACAGGTCTTCCAGAAGATTCAATAAACATAGTTGATGAAACTATGGAACCGAATGTTGCAATGAAACAAGCGGCTGTCACGTTTGTAGATCCTATGTTCTGAACTCAACAGCAGTTTCGACGATTTTATCATGTTTTCCGGAACTCCATGGTAATATTGATGACCTAACTCTAGTCCGCAACGCGTCCGGGTGACCGCGCACTAGCCCACAGAGTATCCGAATGACCTTACTCTAGTCCACAGCGTGTTCGGATGACCGCACCCTAGTCTAAAGCGTGTCTGGATGATCACACTCTAGTCCTAAGAGTGTCCGAATGACCTCCATCTAGTCCACATCATGTTCGAATGATCACACTCTAGTCCTAAGAGTGTCCGAAAGACCTCACCCTAGTCCACAGCGTATTCGAATGAGCCCATCCTAGTTCACAGCGTTTTCGGATGACATCTCCGTAGTCCACAGCGTGTCCAGATGACCGGTCTGTAGTCCACAGTGTGTTTGGATGACCGTTCCCTAGTCCACACAGTGTCACGGTTACTTGTATCAAGGGTAGTACAGCTCCAGCTGTAGATCGCAAGTATTGAACTGGAAGACAGTTTGGACGACCTCAATCGATCTAGGATGTTAGCAAACAGCCTGGCGCAAGTGGACGAGACTTCAAGAACTCGTACAAGTTCAAAACCACATTCGAAAACAACTCGCTGTACATTATTCCTATGACTTCGATTACGAATCTTGTCATGTTCAGGACAGTCTACCTTGCCCATAAGGCTTTGAACAATAATTGTTATCAGGATGGACGGAGATCTAGGCGTAACTTCCCAGAGGAACTGTCTTGAACTGTCGGCCTGCATAACAATAGTTTCGACAAAGGTCGTTGGGAAGTTTCCAGATTGACGTCCCTGAAATTTCCAACACTGGAAAATCGAGCTTTCAAACTTCTGAGGTGAACTCTATGGATCTGCCTCTCAAGAGTAAACGTTATGAACGTGTTTATGAACTAAAAGCCTACAAGATTGTAGGCTGCTCGGACAAGTAAGCCCTAAGAATCATAAGACGCGTGGTCCCTGAATCGCTTCGGAGTCCAAAAGTCCAAAAAAAATCCAAGATTCGATAAACCTCGATTGAGTTCTACAACTAATTCAACATTTTGGATTTTTAATCCGAACTTTCTAGCTCTCTGAGTGTAGCAGCTGATCAACTCTAGGATGACAGCTAGGCAGTAAGACTTCCAGAAGTTGTTGAAGTTTCAATATCTAGATCAAATGACTTAGTTGCTCCACCATCTCATCTAGATTCGACCTTATCGGTCCAAGTGTTTGCCATATCATGGTGGTGCTATCTCTGGATCCAAGTTCAGCCTCATCGTCCCTCGATTCTACATTATCCATCAGGTTCTACCAGCTGATCCTCATTCCACCTTCTTGTTAAGGTTGTGCTTAATCATCCAGATTCAGATGCAAGATGCAGAGGCAGGATCAATCTCATTTTCATCGTTCAGGTTCTACCGCATTGTCCAGGTTCTACCTCATTGACCCGGTTCCGTTTCATTTTCCAAGTTCCATCTAATCGCTTAGGTTCTATCTCGTCATCAAATTTTCTATCTTATCGACCAGGTTCTTCCTCATTGGCCAAATTCCATTTCGTCGTTCAGATTGTACAATCCTCTTATCTATATTCACCGTCCAGGTTCTGCCCCATCGTCCAGGATAAATATCAACGATTGGATCCTAGCTCATTTTTCAGGTTCTTCCTCATTGTCCAGGGTCCATCTTTTTCGTTTAGCTTACATCTTATTGTTGATGTTCTGTATTCTCATAGTTATCAGGCTCTACCTCGTCGTCGAAGTTCTATATCATCGTCGAGGTTCTAAATAATCGTCGATGTTCTTTCTCATTGTCCAGGTTCCACTTTCACCATTGCTCAGGATTTACTTCCTTATCGTTCTGATTCTGCCTCATCGTCCAAGTTCTACCTCATTGTCCAGGTTGTTCCTCGTTGGCCAGGTAACACTTCATCGTTAAGGTTCTTTCTCCTCATCTAGATTCTACTTCATCGTCTGGAACTGGGACTTATCATTCTGGTCTACCGCATCATTTTGATTCAAAAGTTTTGTTCAGATTAGAATGCCTTTTCCAAGTTTTACCTTGTCGTCCAAGTTCTATCTCATCGTCGAGGTTGTTCCTCGCTGACCAGTTTCCACTTCATCGCTTAGGTTCTTCCTCCTCCTCATCGTCCAAATCCTACTTCATCGTCGAGATTCTACCTCATCGTTCAGGTTCAACCTTCACATCGTCCAAGTTTTTCCTCATTGTCCAATTTCCGTCTAATTGTCCGTCCAAGTTTCATCTAATCGTTTAGGTTCTTTTTTATCGTCAAATTTTCCACTCAATCCTTTAGATTAAACATAATCGTTCAAGTTCTACCTTTTCTCTAGATTCATCGTCCAGGTTCAGCCTCATCGGCGTGACTATATCTTTTTTGTAAGTTCTTTCTCATTGTCCAGGTTCCATTTTTATCGTTTGGGTTTCACCTTTTTGTTCAAGTTCTGTGCCCTCATAGCTCAGGTTGAACCACATTGTCGAGGTTCTGCCTCATCGTCTAGGTTCTATATCGTCGTCCAGGTTCTACCTCATTGTTAAGGTTGTTCCTCGCTGGTCAGGTTCCATTTTATCGTTTAAGTTATTCCTCTTCAGCTAGATCATCGTTTGCCGCATCATTCAAGATCTATCGCATCATCCAGGTTCTACTTCATCGTCAAGATTCTATCTCATTGTCCGGGTTTTTCTTCACTGTCCAGTTTCCATCTCATTGTCCCAGGACCATCAACCGTATAGGTTCTATCTCATCGTCAAATCGTCTGCCTCATCGTCCAAAATATTCGTCATTGGTCAAATTCCACTTCACCACTTACATTATGCATCATCTTTCAAGTTCTTCCTCTTCATCTAGATTCTACTTCATCGGCCAGGTTCTGCCTTATAGCCTCGTTTACGTTACATCTCATTGTCCAAGTCCTGTATCCTTAAATTGCAGAGCCTATCTCGTCGTCAAGCATCTTCCTCATTGGCCAAGCTCCACTTTATCATTTATCATCGTTCAATTTCTGCTTTCTCAACGTCCCGGTTCTGCCTCTTCATCTAGAACCTACCTCATCGTCCAAACTTTGCCTCATCGTCCAAGCTCCACCTCACCGTCTAGCCTCAATTCTAACTCATTATTCAGGTTCTACTTCCTTATCCAGGTTTTGTCTCGTCATTCAGGTTACACCTCATCGTCCAGCATATACCTCAGAGTTCAGATCCTTCCTTGTCATCCAGGTTCTACCTCATTGCAATGGTTCCATCTAATCGTTTAGGTTCTACCTCATTGTTATTGTTCCACTTAATCATTTGGATTCTAACTCATGGATCAAATTCTGCATCCTCATCCAAAAGTTTTGCTTGTCGTCCCGATTCTACCTAATCGTTCAGATCCTTCCTTCTCATTCAGGTTCTATTTCATTGTACTGGTTCCACCTCATCGTTTAGGATCTACCTCATTATTCCAGCTCTACATCCTGATCGTTCAGGTTCTACTTCATCGGCCTGGTTCTTTTTAATTGGCCAAGCTCCACTTTATCGTTTAGGTAATACATCATCGTCCAGGTTATATCTCATTGTCCTGGTTAAACCTCATCGTTTGGATTCTACTTCATTGCTCAGGTTCTACTTCCTCGTCCAGGTTTAACGTCGTCGTCGTCGTCGTCGTTTAGGTTCAACCTCATCGACCGGAATGTACCTCATCGTTCGAATTCTTCCTTCTCATCCACGCTCTACCTCATTGCATTGTACTGTTTCCACTTAATCGTTTCGGTTCCACGTCATTGTTCATGTTTTAAATCCTCATCGTTCAAGTTCTATCTCAGCGCTGAAATTCTACCTCATCGTCAAGGTTCTACCTCATTGTCCAGGATGACCGCATCGTTCAGATTCTAACTCGCTGTTCACTGTTCAGGTTCTACTTCCTTATCCTGGTGCTACTTGTCGTCCAGGTTCTACCTCATCGTCCAAGTTATACCTAACCGTTCAGATGCTTCCTTCTCATCCAGATTCTATGTCATTGTACTGGTTCCACCTCATCGTTTAGGATCTACGTCATCATCCCAATTCTACATCCTTTTCGTTGAGGTTCTACATCATCGTCCTGGTTCTTTTTCATTGGCCAAGCTTCACTTTTTCGTTTAGGTAATACATCATCGTCCAAGTTCTATCTCATTATTCAGGTTAAACCTCATCATTTGCATTCCAACTCATTGCTCAGGTTCTACTTCCTCATCCAGGTTTAACGTCGTCGTCTTCTAAGTTCTTCCTCATCGACCAGAATATACCTCATCGTTCCGATTTTTCCTTCTCATCCACGTTCTACCTCATTGTAATGTTTCCACTTAATCGTTTAGGTTCCACGTCATTGTTCATGTTTCAAATCCTCATCGTTCAAGTTCTATCTCAGCGCTGACATTCTACCTTATCGTCCAGATTCTACCTCATTATCCAGGATAACCTCATCGTTAAGGTTCTAACTCACTGTTCACTGTTCAGGTTCTACTTCCTTATCCTGGTGCTGCTGCTCGTCCAGGTTTTACCTCATCGTCCAGGTTTTACCTAATCGTTCAGATCCTTCCATCTCATACAGGTTCTATCTCATTGTACAGGTTCCACCTTATCGTTTAGGATCTACCTCATTATTACAGTTCTACATCCTGACCGTTCAGTTTCTACTTCATCGTCCTGGTTCTTTTTCATCGACCAAGCTCCACTTTATCGTCTAGGTACATCATCGTCCAGGTACTTCCTCTTCATCTAGATTCTACTTCATCTTCCAGGTTCTATCTCATTATCCTGGTTAAACCTCGTCGTTCTAACTCATTCAGGTTCTACTTCCTCATCCACACTCAGGAAAATTGCCTCATACTTAATGGCAAATATCCATGTGCCAAACCACATCCAAAGTATATGCAACCAATACCCGCTTGAGCAGGCAAATTAGCACATGAATAGTATGTGCTCCAAATTGTATGAGTCGCTGCTGTATGGTGTCTCATCAAAAGTATGAGTCGCACTAATGGAAATCATTTGTTTACCCCCATTGCAAAAATCCATGTCCCGGACACATAGAAGGAATGAAGATTTTTTTCCCAGTGCAGGTTTAACGACGTCGTCGTCGTCGTCGTTGTCTAAGTTCTACCTCATCGACTAGAATATACCTCATCGTTCAAATTCTTCCTTCTCATCTGCGTTCTACCTCATTGTACTGTTTCCACCTAATCGTTTCGGTTCCACGTCATTGTTCATGTTTTAAATCCTCATCGTTCAAGTTCTATCTCAGCGCTGAGGTTCTACCTCATCGTCCGGGTTCTACCTCATTGTCCAGGATAACCTCATCGTTGAGATTCTAACTCACTGTTAACTGTTCAGGTTCTACTTTGTTATCCTGTTGCTGCTTCTCGTCCAGGTTCTACCTCATCGACCAGAGTATACCTCATCGTTCAGATCCTTCCTTTTTCATCCAGGTTCTACCTCATTGTACTGGTTCCACCTAATCGTTTAGGTTCTACCTCATTATTTTACTTCTTTTGCACTTTATCGTTTAGTATATCGTACTACCTTTTTCATCGTCTAGATTCTTTCTGTTCAACTTTAATCTACCTCACCGTCCAGATTCTACCTCATCGTCCAAGATCTTCCTCATTGACCGAGTTCTACTTTATCGTATTATCGATTAACTGTCAAAAGCATCTGCTTCAGGCGTCTACGTTGCGCCAATTACATTTTGACAGAAGTGTTGCCAATATCTTTCTTAAGAACGCAGTCTGTCAAAATCCCTATCCAGTGCTGCCAAACGCGTCGGTTTGACGTAATTGCCCTAGCTCTTCCCACAACAATCACTCCAATTACCAAGCAAAACAAACATCCCGAACAGCAGGTGTTCCGGCCGGCCGGCAAAAACTCTCACAGCAGCCCTTTCCAGCTTCCTCCTCCCATCCGTAGATAGTAGCAAACCCAAAACAAACACGGCGTAAGCCGAAATTACCTCGCAAATTGGCAGTTCTCCAGTTTGGCATTCCTCCTCCACCCGTTCGTCTCCATCCACCGTAGGATTCGAACTCAAACGCGAGGAGAATCACCTAGAAAAAAGATAAACAATTTAGAGAAACAGCTCATCTTCATTAGTCGCTTCGCGTCGTGCCGCGTCCATTCTTAACTGTACCTGCCCGCTTCTTCCAGCGCCAGCGGCAGATCCGAGAAGCTCGTACGGCGTTTATGGCACGTTTCAATTAAGTCGAGCTGCCTGCCTGCTCGTCTATCCCAGAGAGAGGAGATAAGCCGCTCGCTTCCGTTCCGGTTTTGATTGGACCTTTTCGCCGAAAAGTTCCGCGCACCATCGTTCGTTCGTTCGTCATCCGATCGCGCAGTAGGCCTTGCGGCGGTACTGAAGCGGCGGTAATGCGCGCTTCGTACGCAAACGGCGGCTATGACGCCGACGTTGAAAATTAAACGATCAAAACGTACAAATGGCCGTGGCGTGGCAGATCAAGTGCCGTGTGTGCGGTCACAGCGAGGACCCCGGTAATGGAGATTTAATGGCTCTGCTAATCTCTGTCGATGCGTTAGCCGACGAAGAACTTGACCGCCGCAGCCGCGGGGCGTGAATTATGACGCAGAAGGTCAAAGCTCATGGCTCATGGCGATAGAGACGAAGAAATTCCTTCAAGTCATCATCGGCGGATGCAATGGGTGAGAAAGCGGTGGTTCTATCTCTATGAAAGCGGAGCCGAATGGAGGAAACGTTTATCGCGATTTCCCTTAGTGCATCCTGATCTGTCAAGTTGACGTCATTCTGTGACACCTTTTACCTTTTACCATGCCTTTTACGAACGATAATGGTTGCCGCCACACTGGTTTCGCGGTTTCTGGTAGCGATTGGTCGATCTTTTGTCTAACTTGTGTCCAATCTTATTGATTAATTGTCAAACGACACAAGCGAAACGTCAGAATGGCCAGAGCACTTGATCTCTACCATAAAACGAGCCTCGAGTAGAAACTAAGTGGTCGAAAACCTTGCTTGTGTCGACAGTTTGTGTTGACAGTTGATCGATAAGATAAATGATCGATCTTATCGACCAAATGGGAAACAAACGAGTGAGATTCGACCAGAAACCGTGCTTGGACGACCATTATCATTAATAATTCTTATCCAGCAATTCATGAACGCTAATGGCTGCCACAATCATGCTCACTTTGGCTTGTGTAGTTTGACAGCTGATCGATAAGTTTTATGATCGATCTTATCAACCAGCTTCCAAACGACACAAGCCAAACGTCATATCGTCTTATCCCTACCAGAAAGTGAGCATGGTTGTGGCGGCCATTAGCCCTCGTGAATTGCTGGATATGTTTATTTGACATTTAAACGATAAAATTTGATCGTTCTCCCGACATCCTGTCTAACAATTCTTTTTCTCCTTCCTCTCTTCCCCATTTCCAGAAGAACCGACGGCATCCCCACAGGTGGCGTCCGCGGTAATCGGAGCCGGCGGCATCGGCGTTAGCGGCAACAGTAACAGCAACAGTGTCAACGCCGGAGGTCCCGGCGGAAGTTGTAGCTTTCCCGGAGCACCGGCTCACAGCACCGTGACATTCACGGACGACGGCCTGCCGAACGGTGCCGTGGCTTCCTACTCGTGCGAGCGGGGCTTCGAGCTGCTCGGACCGGCCCGGCGCGTCTGCGACAACGGCCAATGGGTTCCCGAGGGTATTCCGTTTTGCGGTAAGTACCGACACTCAAATGTCTAGCTTTAGGAGGCTCGAAGTTGATTCCCGGTAGGAATTGAACGATCTGACGTTTCAGCGTTTGACAGTTGGTCGATAAGATTGAACAATCTGATCGATTAACTGTCAAACCTCCAAAAACAGAGGGATCAACAATCTCACATCTAAGTTGTGCCGTTTGACAGTTGAACGATAAGATTGATGATCGGTCTTATCGATTAACTGTCAAACGACGCCAGTTAGGTGTCTAATCATACGATTTCTAACGAAAATGAAACATTAATGTCGATCTTTTTGACATTTTTTGTCAATCAAATCACACATTTCTAATTGTTACATAAATGTCTTACGTTATTTCAAAGTAAACAAATGCTATTAGGCAACTTGTGAATGGAAACATTACCAAAAGTGGCTTAAATTTACATTACTTTACGATGTAAGCCACCATCAACATTGTAATCAAGTCCCTTCAACTAACCGTTCGCGAGAAAAGGGCCATAAAAACAAAACGACACAAAGAAAAGAAAGTGCCTTCAGTCGCCAGGCCAGGGGAGGCCACTGGCTTTGTTTTCGAAGCCGGTCTCGGAAGCAGCGCCACCACCATTAAGTCGCATTCCTCGGCTTGTTGTTGTTCATTTCAACAATAACTCACGAACTCCGCAATATTGGGGCCCTCGTCGTCGTCGTCTTCGACGTAACTGTCATCATTTGTTTAGTAATAATTTATAACCCCCGACTTTCTTCTTCCCAGGGGGAAAACGATAATAAATAATGTCTACTTTTAAAAATCGATCAGTTTCTCCCTGTGATGTTCATCTGAACGATCATTTGTCAAACGGGATAAATTACAACCTGTCAAATGCGGTTTTAAGGGATTTGAAGGTTTAAACAAAGCGAAGGGCACAGACAAACAGATCTAATTTATTCCCAACAAACATTTTTGCTGTACAAGAGTGGAACAAGCCACTCGAGTGGAACAAGCCACTCTTACGCTAACTGTAACTTAAGAAACTGTTATTCAGCTAGTTCTGTTACTTGGGTTGACACATGTGCGTCACTTGACAGTTAATCGATAAAATCGATCGTGAATCTTATCGATTTACTGTCAAATGGCACAAATCAAGCGTTTCATCATTCGATCTCTGTTAGAAATCGACTCTGTATCTTCCGTTAAAACAACAACCAAACTCACCAACTGTTACGTCCACTTATACGTCCAGAAACGCTCCTAGCCTATTCTCAAGGGCTCAGTCGGATTGCGGATGATTAATGAATCCAAGCAATTCAAGTAGGCGCCCAACCCAAATCTCACCGAAAAACCATCTGTGGACTGCTGTGATTATTTACAAACGTGGTTTGTTTTTCATAAACAGTCGGGCGCAATCCCAAGATGCTTATGGCAAGGTGGGAACTTCCCCGGAACGGAACAAGTTCTAATGGATGCTGTCCATCCGACTAGTAGTGATGGGAAAGCGACCCATCTGCGATCGCGCATATTGTCCGTCAAGAGATCCGCGCTGTAATTACTCGAGTACCGACACTTCCCAGTCAAAGTGGTGAGAACTTTTCTTCGAGCCTCTTCAAGAGCCTTTACACGAGAACACGAGGCATTCGCGAGCTTGTTTACATTTTTTTCGATTTCCACTTATCGCATCGTGAGCGGGCAAACAACAAGTGGCCCGCCGGAACCGTTTTGGGGTTCGATCAGATTCGATTCGATTCCGAATGAAGTGCGATTATTGTCCGCATCCCGGTCCGCACCGCAGGTTTGACGTAGGTAAGTGATACGGTTGTTGTGCGATGTGAGTGTTGTTTCGCACGAAACGGATCTATCCTTGAACAAGATGCGAGGAGGGAATAACAAGTGAAGAGAGAATCGGAATGATCGGACAACGATCGCGAATCATTTGTTTGTTTGTTTTTTTTTCGCGAAACGTGTTTATAGTTTTAGGGCGTCGATTAAATGGTGGATAAAGTTACCGTTTTATGATGAACGGTGTTTTGAATGTTTTAATTACTTAAGCACTTTATGATTCCCACTTATTATAACAACCGCTACCGCAGGTTAATTCAGTTTCTTACAGGGATCAAACGATCTGACATCTGGCGGCTTGGGCCGTTTGACAGGTGATCGATGAGATCGGTGATAATTATCTATCTTATCGATTAACTGTCAAACTACACAGATTAGGTAACAGTTGTGCGACGTCCGGTTTGGTGGCGAAGCGGCAATACAAACTGCATTTAATACCTCCTGTAGCGTCTGTTGACAAATTATTGTTAGAAACTCCTACGGAATTTTCTTTCGGATTACTTCCAACAATTTCTTCAGGAACTCATCTGGAATTTGGGAATATGGGATTCCTTCGGCAATTCCTTAAGCAACTTCTGGTGGTAATATCTTGAAGGATTTCTCAAAGAAATTGACAGAAACATTCCTTAGGAAGCAGCCGGAGAAATTCCTAAAAGAGTTCAGATCAGATTCCTTAATTCCCATAAATAAAAACGTCAGAATACTTCATGAATGAACATGCGCAATTTTTGGAAGAATTCCAGAACAAATTGCCAGAGATACTTAAAAAAATACCAGACGAATTCCTCAAGGCATTCCAAGTAGAATATCTGAAGAAATTGCCTAAGAATTCGTGAAGAAGCTGCTTTATTTTTCAGAGATTTATCTGCTAATTTCTTTGAAAATTCCTCTGACAATATTTTCAGGAATTCCTCTGAAAGTTCCTCAGGGAAATCATCCGTAAATTTCTTCAAAATTTCCTTGGAAAACTTGTAGCGAATTTTCCTGATATTTCTTCAGTATTTCTTTGGCAATTTTCTTAAAAACTTTTTCGAAATTCTCGGAAAAATTTCTTAGATGATCTTGAATTGGTTACAGAAACATCTGGGAAATTTCCGGAAGAATGAAATAACCAATTGCCAGAGAAACGAAAGAGAGAAAGAGAAAAAGAAATATTCTTAAAGAAATCATCATGGAAATGCTGATGGAATTCCTGAAAGAAATTCTGAAAATACTGCACCAGGAATTTCTAGAAAAAATGCCTAAAGAATTCTTCAAAAACGATTTCCAAAGAAAATTCCCAAGGAAACCCTGAAATATTGCAAAAGTTGCCTGAAAAATTCGTAAAATAAAGTTGCCGGACGCATTTCTTAACAAACTGCGAATTCATAGAGGAACTTCTGCAGGAAATTCCGAAGAAATTGTTGAAAAAACTTCTACAGGGCTTGCCTGAGGAACTCCCAGAGATCATTTCCAAGGAATTGAGCAAATATCAGCGAGCATTCCTCGAGACATTGCCAGAAATTCCTCAAACAATCGCTGGAGGAATTCCTTGAGCAATCTCTATAGGGATTCCAAGAGCAACTTCTAGCGAAATTCCTAGAAGAATCCTCTCTAGAAGAGCAATCTCTGAAGGAATTCGTAGTGCAACTTCAGGAGGAATTCCTGAAAAAAATCCTAGAGGATTTCATGGAGAAATTCCTAAAGGAATCTCCGGAGGAACTTCTGGAAGAATCTCTGGAGGAATTCCTAGAGAAATTCCTGAAATAATCCCTGCAGGAACTTCTAGAGTAATCTCCGGAGGAATTCCTAGAACAATCTGCGGAGGAATTCTGAGTGCAATCTCTGGAGCAACTCCTACAGGAATCCCTGGAGGCATTCCTGAACGAATCTTTGGAGGAATTCCTAGAGGAATTTCTGGAGAAATTCCTATAGCAATATCTGAAAGAATTCCTACAGGAATTTCTAGAGAAACACCTAAAGGAATTCCATAAAGAATCCCCAGAGGAACTTCTGGAAGAATCTCTGGAGGAATTCCGAAAGCAATTTCTAGAGGAATTCTTAGAGGAATACCTGAAAGAATTCCTAGAGGAATAACTGAAGGAATTCCTGAAAGAATCTCCGAAGGAACATCTAGAAGAATCACTGGAGGAATTCCTAAAGCAATTTCTGGAGGCAGTGTCGGATTTAGGGGTGGGCCAGGGGGGGCAGGGCCCCGGGCCCCCACATTTTGGGGGCCCCCACAATATTTCATTTCACGAAAAAAAAAAGTGAAACAAGAACAAAAAAAGTAGTGTGAGATACTGTTCTTAATTGGATTTTATCACAAGAATTCAAATTACTGTCTACTGGCAAGAATTTTGCGATATGTTGTGATTATTCTGAGGAAATATGTTATTAATTGTCCTCCAAAACTTATTAACATTTCTTGTGTACTGTTGAAAATGCTTTGACATCCATGTGCACAACAGAACATGTGCTCGATGAACAAATTGAGATTTGAAATTATGAAAAGAAATCCACGTACTCCGGTGAGACTCGAACTCACGACTCCCAATTCGCTAGACGGGCGCTTCTATTCCTTCAAGCTACGGAGTCACTCGACTATCTCCGTCGCCAGCAGGCCTAGAACTGAACTCGATTCCACAATCGCACATGGTTATCTTCTTTTCACAATCCAAACCCCCTTCGGATGGGATTAGATGAACATCTAACACATTGTCTGTTGTGCACATGTATGTCAAAGCGGGAGAGGAAGTTATTTTTAATTGTCGAGAGCTTCGGGCACTGCCTTCCAATTACTTATTGGTATGGCAATTAGTGTGCAGTCGGACTCTCGACGGGTCGGTCCTCGGCCGACCGAATACGGTAAGGGTGACCGTAGCACCTTACGGTCGGCCGAGGACCGACCCGTCGAGAGTCCGACTGCACACTAATTGCCATACCAATAAGTAATTGGAAGGCAGTGCCCGAAGCTCTCGACAATTAAAAATAACTTCCTCTCCCGCTTTGACATACATGTGCACAACAGACAATGTGTTAGATGTTCATCTAATCCCATCCGAAGGGGGTTTGGATTGTGAAAAGAAGATAACCATGTGCGATTGTGGAATCGAGTTCAGTTCTAGGCCTGCTGGCGACGGAGATAGTCGAGTGACTCCGTAGCTTGAAGGAATAGAAGCGCCCGTCTAGCGAATTGGGAGTCGTGAGTTCGAGTCTCACCGGAGTACGTGGATTTCTTTTCATAATTTCAAATCTCAATTTGTTCATCGAGCACATGTTCTGTTGTGCACATGGATGTCAAAGCATTTTCAACAGTGTAATTTCCCACATGGCTTGGTCAGCCAAAGCAAAAATCAAGAAATTGACATTTCTTGTGTAATTTTTTAAGCAAAATTATCGTAAATCCTGAAGAAAATCTTAGACTAAATTGTAGGGGAACTCCAAAACTATCAATTGCAGAGTCAAACAGTTCCTGTTGAATTTCTTTATTTTTATTCTGTCTAGGGTAAAAGGGTATAATGCGCCCCATCGGGGCTAAACGCCCCCCTTCATTTTCTAGCGTAATAGCGCTTTTTGCATGCGTGATCGATTACAAATCCTAAATATTGTAGAATAATTGCCATCAAGCTGGACCGTTCGTTGATTGGAAACGAGGGTTTTGGCGTAATATTTTGCCTCCTGTAAGCAGACTTCATTGTAAACGAAGCTAGTTCTGTTCCCTTGTGTTACTTTGCAACTTTTATGCCGTTAAACAGTTGTTGAAAGACCCTTCTAGGATAAGCATGTGGTGGAACTACCCCCTGGGACAGTTTTATCACGGGGCTGGACGTTTTCCCCTAGATGGGGCGTATTGCACCGGTTGTTTTCAAACGGCAAAATTTAGAACGTTTTCGAAAAACGTTTTAAAGCTTCCATAGCCGCCCCTCCAAAGGCATAGTTTGCATGCAACACTTCATTAACTTTAAGAACAATGATTTGCAGTGGGCAATAGATGTAATAAGGCTCTAGCTTCAGAGATATTGCCGTTTCTGCTTAAGGGGGGCATATTATACCTGTTTACCCTATAGTTTTTGAAAACACTTTGAAGAATTTTCTATAGAGTTCTTGGAAAAATTAAAAGATTGTTTTTGATAATTTAGAAATATTTTTGGAATTCTTGAGGCTGATTTTACTTAGACAGCTTACGACTTACTCAAGAGAGCATAAAAACTGTTGAACCATTTTTTTAGGAACTCTTGAAGACTATTTTGGAGTTTTAGTCCGATTTTTTTTAGTTGAGAATTGGCTTACTGAAATAAGGATAAACCCATGGTGTACTTCTGAATAAATCCATAGATTCCTTGAGAAAATTTCAGAAGAAATTTGTGAAGAAACTGCCCAAACATTATCCGGATTTTACGCTTAAGAACTTAAGTCTCAAATTATTACGGGAGCTTGTCATGGATTCTCTCCAAAATTTCTTCAGCATTTTCTATTAGATTTTTTTTTAATTTTAGAGTTTTTTAAACCTACCCTTGCAGTCGCGCTAGAACAAGCTTTTGATAAGTGTGATTAAGTCGATCTTTTTGATAATCGACCAGCAACTTCTACAAAGATTGCAGCATGGATCCACTAGAAATTGTCTGTGGATCTCGAAAAGTGACACAATCGATTGCACTACAATGTTTCCTGAAAATGTTTAAAAGTTTCAGCTATAAATTCTTCTTGCAGTTTCACTATGAACTCCGGCATGTAATTCTACTAAATTTGGGATATAATGCCGTCGTGAACACACTCGTAATAAGTAACATTTTTACTTTATATAATTTTTTTTATCGTTATTTTTACGTCAGAATTCAAATTCTTCCACAACGATAAAACCATCATTACAGGTACTTGTGGAGTTTGGTATTTCACTGGAATGGAATCACCCCTCACGTGCAACACACACAACCCACCCGAATAAAAAATACAGTAGAAAAACCGAATGTTGTATTGTAACAGTACTATTTAAAACCATATTGTTACAATAAACACCACTGTAAAAATAAAAAATACAAAAACAATAAGATGTAATGTTAGACACCATACAGTGAATTGTAAATGAGATTTTTACAATATACTATACGCCCAAGTAACCACGGTGCTGAAGCCTTATTGCATGCAGATATACGGTGTACTTAGAGCAATCATTACTTTACATGCAAACTTAAAGTTGATTTAAAGTGGAAATGGGCAATTATGCGACTGCTTCAAGATTATACCAGTATAATCTTAATTTGATTCTATAATTGCCCACTGCCACTTTAAATCAACCTTAAGTTTGCATGTAAAGTAATGATTGCACTAAATACACCGTATATCTGCATGCAATAAGGCTTCAGCACCGTGGTTACTTGGGCGGGTTGTTAAGTATCGTAACAATATAAAAAAATATTTTTCTCCATATATATTTTTTTACAAAACCATACATTTTATTGTAAATGAATTGTTCGAAATACTGATACGTGGGCTTTAATATACCGTACATTGTATGGTACACGTATGGTTTCAAACAATAAAATGTACCGTAAATATATTGTTTTTAATTGTAATTTCACTACTGGTTATAAATTTAATCATGGTTTTGGAATTGTTCTCTTTTGTTATGTTGTATTGTTTTACATTAGATAAACCATATAATGTTATATTATCTCGTCATGTTCCTTCGATAATGGCAGTTCTAGCCAAACTAACCTAAACTCGTCTAAGTCTGAGTAGCCTCTCATTGCATTAACAGTTGAAGCTTAAGCTCCCATGTCCCACCAGCCAGATAACCGGGTTTTGCAAACTAAGCATTATTTGTGGCAACACTTTGAGCGGCATGATGGAACTATGCCTAGCGCGCTAAGTGTTATTAGACCACTAATGTAGTTGCATGAAGTGGGTGACGAGGTACATAAGTATCATTACAGCGTGCTTAACCATTATTGCAATATTGAGGCTCCAATTTGACTGAACTATGAAATGTGTACATAACAACTCATGAGAAAACTGTCAAGTTCTTACGGGGACTGACTGGATCTATGGAAACTTGGTAGGTTTTCGGCTTTCAGTCACAGAAAAAGCGTTGATTATTCTAAATCATTGCCTACGTTTCGATCCTATGGTTGGGATCTTCATCAGGGCTCGATATGAATCAACTTGTGAAGATCGTGTTGATCACACGGTGGAATGTCGTTTGCATTGGGTTCGGGCACCGCACTTGTAACATTAGACCAACCAGCACCCTGGTTGAGATGGTGGTTGAGTAACCCCAATCTGGCGAACAAGAGCAGAAGTGTTCCCAAAGTGCCAAGTGTTGCGACTCGAACGGTTAAACGTACCACCCACCCACCATCTCAACCAGGGTGCTGGTTGGTCTAATGTTACAAGTGCGGTGCCCGAACCCAATGCAAACGACATTCCACCGTGTGATCAACACGATCTTCACAAGTTGATTCATATCGAGCCCTGATGAAGATCCCAACCATAGGATCGAAACGTAGGCAATGATTTAGAATAATCAACGCTTTTTCTGTGACTGAAAGCCGAAAACCTACCAACTGTCAAGTTCGATTCAACTATAAGTTAGGTTAAAAAGCGAAGACGACCTTATTTCAGAAGTCGTTTCAGTGTCCAGTCCAGTCCTTATGTTAAAAATGTCAAAGATAAATCGCATTTAATTCGGTTGTTGTACAAGGCAATTTCACATGAGAGAAGAAGAGAAAGAATAGTGTTGAACTCATCCACTGATTTACGGTAATCTGGCCTGCGTCTTTCCGGGTTGACCTACATTCGTATTCCTCTCATCGCACTCTACATACCTAGCCCACCATATCTCTTGGATATGCAGTCCTTAGGACACCTGGTTTACCACTTTATTTAAACATTTTATTGACTTTAAATAGATGTTTCAACTTATTCACTTTTTTCTCTTTCATTTCCTTTGCAACAAAAATGTCACGGACATCAACAAAACAAAGCACGGAAAAAATCATAAACTGAATAAAACATTAAAAATGCACGGAAAAAGTTTGTTTCGGAATAGTGAATGGTTCAAACGTAAGAAAAACAGTATAATATATTGTTACATAAAGATCGGATGTAAATGTATAATAGCTACCAATGCATTGGTAGCAATGTGCATTGGTTGCAATGTGCAAAGCTTTTAGCGAACCATTCCATTACAATACACTATATTGTAGCTGGTTCACTGTATGGTACAGGAATGGTTTTCACCAAATACCCTATGGTTAGTTTTTATCCGGGCAGGCTGACGTCGGTTCGCAAGTGGCAAGAGTGAACGCGGTTGGGCGACGCCTAGAGTTGTTGCTACGCAAGCAGGGATGCTAACACTGTCTGCTTGACAGTTCGCATCACATTCAAATGCGCTATATCGCCTGCTGTGATCATTCTCTTTATCACAGCTTTATTCAGTACATCTTATATCTCACAGTACTCTTCGATATAACGTACAAAAATGTATTCTCTATGTACGTTATATCGAAGTGTACGTTATATCGAAGCAGAGAAAAAAATAATATTTTTTGTGCTAATGTTGATGATTTCGACGTGAAAATAATTCCAAATAATGATTTCGGTGAAATTCACAAAAGCAATAATGGAAAAACATGAGTTTTCACGAAAAAGTTATTTCGTTTTTTGTGCTTCGATATAACGTACACTAATCTGCCGTGTGCGGCATAGTTGTCCCATGTTCTATGGGATTCCCTATTAACATGGGACAACTATGCTGCACACGGCAGTAATTTTTTCCCCAAATTGCGCTAATTCCAGGTAACAAGGTTAATACTGCAAGAAAACATTGGTTTGAGTGGTTTCGTTGCTTATCTGAGGGTTTTTCCTGGGAAAAATTAAAATTTTCAATGTTGTACGTTATATCGAAGCAAAATGTACGTTATATCGAATTCGCTATATCGAGGGTACGTTATATCGAAGAATACCTGTATTATATTTGTAAAATGATGATTTATTTTTTATTTTTTCATTTTATATTGGCGAAATTATATTCTCTATATGAAGGGCCCCCACATTTGTAAATCGGGCCTGACCGTATGTAGCATATGTAAACAAAAAAGAGATTTTTACATGATGAGCTAAATTTCGTTGAGGACTACTCGTATCAGTCATCTTTGGGGATGATTTGTGAAAAAATACCCGGATTTTTCACGTTGCCGAATTGCTCAATGTATGAGTTGCTATGGTAACAGCGAACTTCCCCTTCGATTTTCTCCGCTCGTTGATTTTGTTAGATACGGTGTTTGGTAAAGTTAGGCTTGAGTTGTTAAATGCTCCAACAATCATCGATCAGCAGACCTTCAGAAGTAAAACACGGCCCCTAACTTTTGACCTCTTTCTACCACGTACCACCTGCCGCCCAAATTACCGCTCAACTTCGGCATTGTTTTGACCGCGCGCTTCTCCTTTTCCTATCTCCTTCACCTCCACCTAACGCACCTAATAATCTTGCCTAATTGCGCGTCTCACTTGAACGAAAGTGAAACTCTGGTAGCGGAACGCCCGCCAGCCAGCGTACCGCTCCAAAGCCGAAGGCCCCCTCTTTAACCGCTGCCGCCGCTACCGAGACCATCAGAAGAGAACAAATTCTTCACCTTTTCACGCGGCGCCACCACCGCACCGTTTCCATCGCCCAGATTTTTTTGCCACGCGGTTGTAGCGGTAACCAAAGCCGCCTTGGATCCCCCGCGCACCTAGTATACACACTTAAATTCAGAAATTGATCTCGGTAAACGGTTTACCGAGAATCCAACAGCTGATATTTCGGTAAAATATTTACTGATTCTCGGTAAAATTTTTACCGAGATTTCGGTAAACCATTACCGAGTCTCGGTGAACTTTGCCGAAATCTCGGTAAAAAGTTGGATTACCGAGATCTCGGCAAAGTTTTAACGACATCTCGGTAAAACTTTTACCGAGATTCAGTGAAAATTATAACCGGATTCTCGGCTGTTGGATTCTCGGCAATCCGTTTGCTGAGGTCGGCGATTTAATTTAAGTGTGTAGGATTGAATAATTCTGCGCGCGCAACTCGCGCACACCGATTGAAGGCATTTTCCTAACTACGATTCGTTGACTCCCTTTACCGCCTACCTCCTTCCTAGCACTGAGTAGGTAGGATTTATTCACCTTACCCGAGTAGTGTGTGCAGTGAACAGGTCGAACAGCCGTCGTCGTGTGCGCCGCAAACCTATTATTATCATCGCGGTCGGTGGTGGTGGCGTTGTCCTCCAGTCCTCCAGTTCTCCGATCGTCTTATCCACCCTACCGACACAGAGGAGAGGACCAGCGCGACCAGCAGCGCGAACGCCAAGCAGAAGGGCATTGTTCGGGTTATTTGATCATCGAAGATTGCGTGCCGTTTTTTCTCTTCTCTTCTTTCCCTTTTAGTCGAGGTTGCGAGTTGTGGAGCGGCGGTTGCCGTGGCCACCGCACAAAATCACAACATCCCATGGTCGACGAGTGGCACAGAGGGCGAACAACGAGTAGGTACGAGCTTTCACTTTCCGTTAGTCGCTGTTAGTCGTCATCGTTGGAGGTGAGCGCACAGCACAGCGCTGTGCCAAGTCGCGACTCGCGAAAGACATCAACGACCACGAAGCGACGAAGTCTCGCTACACCAGTGCACATTTCCATGCACGAGCGTTTGATTATTAGGCTCGTTGAAGAGCGCGTTTTCATTTTCTGACGAATTGAGTTGTTTTGATTGTTCCGTCAGATGGCGGCGCACCACCACGTTTTGCAATGACGACGTAATTGAATTAGAAGGCTTTGTTTTGAAGTTCGAGCGCGGGAAATGGTCGTAGTGCGTGATCATTGTGCGACAAAACATGAGCGCCATAAGGCGCTTCTAGAGTTGGAACGTTTGCCAGGAATTCCTCCAGAGATTACTATAGAAGTCCCTCCTGGGATTATTTTAGGAAGTTCTCAAGGAATTTCTCGAGGAATTCCTCCAGCAATTGCTTTAGGATTTCCTAAAGAGATTGCTCTAGAAGTTCCTCCAGATTTTGCCCTAGAAATTCCTCCAGAGATTGCTCTATGATTTCTTGAAGAAATTGCTCTAGGAATTCCTCCAGAAATTGCACTAGGAATTCCCCCGGAGATTCTTCTAGAAGTTCCTCCGGGGATTCTTTCAGGAATTCCTGCAGAAATTTCTTCAGGAATTCCTTCAGGTATTACACTAGCAATTCCTCCAGAAAATCCTCTAGGAAATCCTCCAGATGTTGCTCTAGGAATTCCTTTAAGGACTCTTTCAGGAATTCCTCCATGGATTTCTCTAGGAATTCCTCCAGAAATTGTACTAGGAATTTCTCCAGATTCTTCTAGAAGTTCCTCTGGGGATTCTTTCTGGAATTCTTCCAGGAATTCCTGTAGGAATTCCTCCAGGTATTCCTCTCAAAATTCCTCCAGAAATTCCTCCAGAAATTGGACTAGGAATTCCTCCAAGGATTCTATCAAGAATTCCTCCAGAGATTTCTCTTGGAATTCCTCCAGAAATTGCACTATGAATTCCTCCAGAAATTGCTTTTGGAATTCCTCCAGAGATTCTTCTAGAAGTTCCTCCGGGGTTCTTTCAGAAAATCCTCTAGAAATTCCTTAAGGTATCTAGGAATTTCATCCAGGAATTTCTCTAGGAATTCCTCCACGAATTCCCTTAGGAATTCTTACAGGAATTCCTCTAGGAATTCCTCCAGATATTGCTCTAGGAATTCCTCTAGGAATACCTCCAAGGATTCATTCAGGAATTCCTCCAGGGATTCCTCTAGGAATTCCTGCAGATATTGAACTCAGAGTTCCTCCGCAGATTGCTCTTGGAATTTCCTCCAGAGATTGCTCTTTGATTTTCTCAAGAAATTGCACTACAAATTCCTCCAGAAAATGCTTTAGGAATTCCTCCAGTGATTCTTGTAGATGTTCCTTCGGAGATTCTGTAAGGAATTCCTTCAGTTATTCCTCTAGGAATTCCTTCAGGTATTCTTTCAGGAAATCCTCTAGAAATTCCTTCTGGTATTCCTCTAGGAATTCATCCAGGAATTTCTCTAGGAATTGCTCCAAGAATTCCCTTAGGAATTCCTCTAGGAATTGATCCAGATATTGCTCTAGGAATTCCTCTAGGAATACCTCCAAGGATTCATTCAGGAATTCCTCCAGGGATTCCTCTAGGAATTCCTCCAGATATTACGCTCAGAGTTCCTCCGCAGTTTGCTCTTAGAATTTCCTCCAGAAATTGCACTATGAATTCCTCCAGAAATTGCTTTTGGAATTCCTCCAGAGATTCTTCTAGAAGCTCCTCCGGGGATTCTTTCAGGTATTCCTCTAGAAATTTCTTCAGGTATTCCTCTAGGAATTCCTCCAGCAATTTCTCTTGGAATTCCTCCAAGAATTTCCTTAGGAATTCTTCCAGGAGTTCCTCTAGGAACTCCAGATATTGCTCTAGGAATTCCTCTAGGAATACCTCCAAGAATTCATTCAGGAATTCCTCCAGGGATTCCTCTAGGAATTTCTCCAGATATTGAACTCAAAGTTCCTCCGCAGATTGCTCTTGGAATTTCCTCCAGAGATTGCTTTTTGATTTCCTCCAGACAGGCCCGGATTAAGGATTGTGGGGGCCCGGGGCCAGAACAGACGTGGAGGCCCCTCGGAGCGATGCACAAAAATGTTTCTTCTTGTTTTTGAATAGTATTTGAGCAATATGAAAAATAAAGTGAATGTGTAGCAACAAAATCGGTTTGGAGCATTGAAATGAATTTTTGTTAAACGGATGAAAGTTCGATATTCATCAACCTGTCATTTGAATTTTGTTGAAATGGGGTTTTGAAGCACGAGAAAGGCTCCATCATCAAGGATGGAAATCTAGTGATCATGATAAGATCCCGAATGTGTCGCGGTTGAAGCACATCGCGCGATCATAGCAACAACGATAAAACGTTGTCGTCAAGCATTATAACAAACCACGCTCCGCGAAAATTGAATCGCGAGGCATGTGCGGCCATGATGCGATCGTTATCATGTAGTCGAAATGATAAATACCGAAAATCATTCACTTTTTGTGCATTCTTGTTGCTCTAATATCAAGATATGCCAATCAATGTATTGTATTTCATCATGAATTCTGTTTATTGGCCCATAAGAGGTTTAAATCCAGGTTTAAATCGTGATGAATAATATTTATCGCGACTTGTAACATGATCTGATAACGTGTGATCCCATGATAAAGCGTGCATCAGATGCTTTGATTGCCTATGATCCCATGATACAAGCACGAGGCGAGGGTGTCGGCATCATGCTACCGCAAGAGCAAAGGCAATCTTGGATTGTTCGTATCCTGTATCATTTGTCACTAGAAGTGATTTTCTTCCATCCTTGTCCATCATACTAGGTAGATTAATTTTAATTTTATTTTGTAGTGATTCTAGGAATTTCACGTGGAGCTCCTCCAGGGATTTCTTCGAGAGGTTCTCTCACGATTCCTGCATGAATTCTTTTTTGAAGGTTCTTTAGGCAAAAATTCAGGTATTTCTCCAAGAGTACTTCAGAAAATTCTTCCTGGGATTCCTCCAGGAATTTCGCTTGGAGTTTCTCCAGAAAATCCAACAGCAATCAGTCCAAGAATTCCGTCTGAAGTCCACCAAGGATGTCATTAGAAAGTCCTCCAAGTGTTTTTTCAGGCAGGCTTTCAAAGATTTTTACGTGAAATTGTTCGAGCATTTCTTCGGGAATTCGTTCGAGGATTCTTTCCGAACTTTTTGTTCCAGAATTCCTTCCGCAACTACTACAAGAAGGGCATCAGGATCTGCTACGAAAATGTCTACAAAAGTTGCACCTCAAGAGTTGTACTCTTCCCGGTGATTCTCCAAGAAATCCAGCAAGAATTCCTCCAGGGTTGCTTCAGGAATTCCTCCCAGCATTCCTTCGGAAATTCCTCTGCAAAATTATTCCTGGAATGCCCCCAAAATGTTTTCGAAAAATTTCCCCACTGATTTCTCCAAGAACGCCCCCAAAATACTTGTTTAGTCTCCAAGTTTAATTATTCCAAGTATTCTTTATAGAATTCTGCAAAGATGGCTTAAAGAATGCTCAAGTATTCCTCCAATGTTTCCATGATAAGTTTCTATGGTGAGAAGGTAAATTATCCGTTTCTGCAATGAAATGTTGCAAAAAGCGTGGGTATTATGATTCCTTGCCTAATTTAATGCTGTTTGTGCAAAACTCAAGGTAACTGTGTTGTTGTTTTCTCTATTTCTTGCCACTTCAACAACACATTTTCCCAAAGTTTTTTTTCCAAACAGCATCAAATTAGACAAGGAATCATAATACCCACGCTTTTTGCACCATTTCATTGCAGAAACGGATAATTTACCTTCTCACCATACAAAAATTCACCTCATTACTACAAATCTAGTACATAGCTGATTGTGTCCTATTGATTCAGAACATCATTGCATTGGTGAAAACGTTTGATCCTTGGCAGAAACATCAAGGACGACGAGTCTTTCAAAAGTTCACACAAGCTGCTCCAACCTCTGATGATCCACACAAGATCAACCAAACATATCTGTTGTAGCAAATTGCTTGATAACGGACTTTTCATTTTTCAAACTGACAGTTGAAAATTGATTAAGAACCAATCAATTCAAAACCTTCAATTTTCTACTGATAGACTATTCATCCAAGAGCACATCAAACATTCCTAAATCTGAAGGCCCATTAGAGAAGCTTCTCATCATCATCAGCAGTGATCGTTGTGGCTGATCGATCTTCTCGAAACTGCTTTCTCACCCTATAAACACCTTCCCAATTAGCACCTTCAAACGATCGATTCAAAACCCCTAAATCTAAACTCTTCCCGAACTTTGAGCCGCGACGCGACGCGTCGGTTTTCCAGCAGTGAGTGATTAAGTGAGCAATTTTCCCATAAATGCCTCGCTCATTACTCCTCTCATAGCTTATAATCATCATCATCAACACGTTGCGTTGCGTTGTTGGCGTTGGTTGGCATGCAAAATTTCCCGCGAAGAGCTGACTGACAACAAACAAACGGATAAACAACGCACTTGACCATTCGCGATCTTTTCGATCGATCCCATCCGCATCGCACCGGGGCCGGCCCGTCCAAGAGATGATATTTTGATGAGCGATCGCAGAGGATGATCGATCGCGCAACACCGAAGCGCGTGAAAGATGAATCAGATGAGCCGCCACTCACTCATCGTCGGACGGACGGAGATCATCGTTGATGATCACCACCACCACCACCACCGGGGGGAATTAAGACATTCCCGTTAGGGTCTCGAGTGAGGCTTTCGCTTACTCATCATCATCATCATCTGCAGCGGCAGCAACTCGCATCGCATACACGCGATACACGATCGGTTATTAATTGGAAACGTATCTATAGGATAATGGCTCGAATTATCGAAGAATTGAGATCGACGTGGCGGTTCGACTGGGTGAAAATCGGCTGTAATCAATTAGAGGTTCATTATGAGGTGCAAGGTGCGATCGGTTCAAGTTTTGTTTTCGGGGAATCGGTTTGTTTTGGATGATGCAAGGTTAGGAACCCGGAGTCCACATGGGACAGGTGAGGTCCGTTGATTTGAGTAATTGAGTCGAGGATCATGCAGTGCGGAACGTTATACCGCTAGGCGGCACAACATACTAGACCCAGTACTACATGTGATCTAACGGCCGCTACGATCAAGCTCAATTTCAGGTAGGGATCAACCAATCGGTGATGGTTTAGTCAGTCGTTCGACAAAGATAAGATTGATCATCAATCTTATCGATTGACCGTCGAAAGACGTTAGTCAGACATCAGATCGTTTGATCCCTAACCAGAAACCATTCTTGATTAAGTCGGTCATTAGCAAAACCAAATACCTAATGGTGAGAAAGCTCCAACTTTCGGCTTGAACGATCATTTCTCAAAACAAACATGCGACCACGTGGGACCACACCGGCTCGTGCTATGCATGTCAATTGACAGTCATTCAAGGTTATGCTGAATCGTAACTCAAGTACGTTCGCATTCATCAAAAAATCTCAATTTTAAAAGTGAAATTTCCACCGAACCACAACTCAAATCAAGCGTTCGATTTGGGTTGATGTATTTCGATTAATTACCTTTCTTCTTCCCGCTCGTACGTCGCCATCTCGTTTTATGTGGCGTGGCGTGGTGACCTGTTTCTTGCTGTTTTCCACGATCGCTAATGGCGTTGACTATGACTAGTGATCGCGGTCGGCGGCGACGGTTAATTGACCATTGCCACGGTACGAACTGCCAGTCAGTGCAGTGTAGTATACTACAACAACCGCTACATATCGCATGATTAACATCATCATTTCAACAATTAACACGCAGTCCACGCGAATTGCAGTCGACCGCGTTCAGCTCGGTTACGGAGCTGAAATGATGAACGTTTCGGTTGCAGATGATCAGCAATTAACAAAAAGTGAATCATACCCCAAATTTTTGATTCCCCGTTCATACATTCCGCTAGCCATTCAGGTGCTCGTCGAAGTGCTGCTCCCACCTTTCGATCGCTTTATGTCGTCCTTCAGGAGACTCCTGTCCTTATCCCTACACGAGTTGCAATTGCAAGATGCCTTGCACTCCTTGTTGCACTCCGCTCCTTTCGATTTTTTGCCTAAAAGGCTGCTTCCGCTTATGTCTGTATCGTTCCACGTTCTGCCGGATTCCATGCTGCAGCTTCACTGGTTGAGCTGCATTCTTTTCTTCTAAAACAATCAGAGAAGTCGACGCAAAATCCAAAAATTGCTGCTGTACGCCAATGAAACTTGGTGTGTATCATCGGAGAACACTCACCGGCTACAGGTCTTCATCAATAGACGCCTGCGGTATATAATTCGTGCAAGGTGACTTCACAATTGGATTTCAAACGTGGAGCTCCATCGTCGATCTTGTCAAAAGCCGATAGCGACCGTAATTTGGGAGCAAAAGTGGAGGTGCGTCGGTCATACTCTATGCAGAGACGAGGGTGAAATCTGTTAGGCGTTAAATTGGAACCCAGCAGGACATCACAGCAGAAGCAGACCAAGAAGCTTATGGCAGCGCATTCGTAACAAAGAAATAAAGAAAATTGACAGGAATCTGACCAGGCCTCAGCTCAAGGCGATGCCGGGCAATCGCTCATGATAAAGACTTTTCCATTCGGCCCTCTGCATCTCTATGGAAGCTCAAGAGTGAAGTTAATCTGCATCTTCCTTCTTCAAAACCGCTTTGCACTCCTATTTGAACTCAACGTCGCTTTGTCGACTTCGATTCACGTAATCGACGATGCTCTTGTCGTTGGCAGCTTTTGCTGTACTCCAGCAGTCCACCGGAGTGGCCACTTCGAACTCACTATCTTCTAGCTGCTTCAATCGCTCTAGAGTTATAAACGAGACCACCGTCTAGGATACAGTGTTAATGACGAAGAGATTACGGCGCTGTTTGAGCCTACGCTACCAACTCTGTGCCTCTCCATTATTCAAACTAGGTTTCCCTCATCATTATATACCTCCGTTAGTTTGACATCTAGATTTACTGAGGGGAGTTATGTACCTCCAGAAATTCCTACCCCAACACTCCTCCTCATCACACACTCAGATAACAACCGTATTCCTTCTTGATCCCAAACAATTGCCTACCGAGCTCCTCCTAGTACATTTTTCCTACACTACCGGGCTGCTTCCGCTGCTAAACTCCTCCTGTTGCCAAGCTTCTTCCTCTCCGACACCGAGTACCCTCTGCAGGGCTGGTAGCAAGTCACTTTTTAGTGACTTAGTCACTTTTTTTTGGGTTGGTCACTAAAAAGTCTCTTTTTTCAAGGTCAGGTCACTAAAGTCACTATTTTCACCTAAAAAGTCACTTTTTTCAACTTTTTTGGGAAATTTATAAAATGCGGATTGAAAAATATTAAAAAATGTTAAACCATCAAATGATGCCACATTAAAAAAGTCAAATTTTCCCTATACAAACCGTTCCATACAAAAAAATCGCTTCGCAACTACTTTTATGTCTTTCTTTAGGATCCTATTCTCCTATTCTGCAGTTTCAATCAAGTTGTCGGCGATGATTGAAATATTCCAACATAAAATTACCAGCCATTAAATACCTCTGAGGAAACATTTGGTCGTCATGACCCCTTTTAGCGGTAGATCAATCATTGCAGAATCTGAATCTGGTATTAGATTTCTTAGTGAAGCGTGTTTTCACGAATTGGAATCTATTTTGTAAACTGGAACAGCCATCTTCATGCACAGATAAACGCCCAAAAGTAAGCAATGCAAATGTTTATAACACCTCAAATAGTGAGAGTGAACCATGCACGGCCTTGAATAATCTTTAAAGACCATTGCAACGCTTTGCGGACCTCTAAATTCCATCGTGAACATTATTACATTACGGACATTACGGACCTTCACAGACCTGCACAAGCACTGGTTGTTTTGTGGACTGGACACAAAGGCTTATATTCCATGGAGATCTTGTTAGATCTGTACCATGTATACAGTTCAATATAATACTCAGTGTACGCAGAATATGGCACCTCAGGCGAAAAATAGGCAACAAAGAAGGCACGGCAACAACGCTTTGTTTTTTCGTTAGCATATAATGACAAAATCGCTCCCGAGTTTGTTCACAACAAAAACAGTAGGAATATTTGTCTCGTTTTATTCACATCGTGATTTTCGCTTTGTTTTACAACTGAAAATCGACTCTGAGGATGGCAAGAGTCTTAATTCGTCCAAATGCTCATGAATTCGATGATGTGGGTCGAAAATTTCAGCAGAAAAGCTGAAATATCGGCACACGCATGGCAAGCGATGTTTGTTTTATTGCTCTCATCGCTTGACTTGCGTTTGTTGCGGAGCGTCTTTGTTACCAACATGCATCGCTTAGGACAAAGCGTTTGTTTTTCGGCGTGATCCGTTTTTCATACCCTGATAATACTCCATTTACTTGTTAGAAGGGTCATTGGTCTGAGGCGTATAGAATAGTCATTCGTATATTACTAGTTTTGCTTGTAGATCCTGCACCTACATTTCATGGAATTTTGGGACGACTTAGATCATATGTAGAACTAAAAGTAGTCAAACTGTTATAGAAATCTTCAAAACATATGCCTTAAAAAAACAACATCAATGGAATCCAATCACTGTATGTACGTGTGTATTGAAACAACTTTTGTATGTATTGGAAGACTGAGTTCCATAAAGTTTGGAGAGTTTTATAAACTAACGCAAACATATTTTGTATGGGGCCGCCCCATGGTGCGTCGGTGAGAGTGCAGGCCTAATAGCTAGTCGCTAGAAATTAAGAGTTCAATTACATTTTCATAGGCTATTAAAAAAACCGTTGTTTTCTTCTTGTAATTCTTCTGAAAATTTCCAAAAGGGTACGTAGAGAAATATTTCAAGTATTACATCAAAATTCTTAATTACTTTCTGTTATTCATTTTATTTTATTTTGAGAGAATTTTCGCAAAAATATTCAAGAAATCATATTTGAAAAATTCTTATTCAAATTCATTCGCACATGCTTAAATTTGTCTATCTAAGTTGCCATCAAGTTGAAATTCATGACAGAAAACATCCAACAAGTTTTCCAAGAGTTTCATAATTTATTTATTATTTCTTGACAGAATTTCCATGACATGCTCATCTAGTTCTGCACAATATATTCTATAAAATTGTAAATACATGCAGCTTTGTAGGGTATCGCGCCACTTGGGCGGTGGCTTCTATATTCGTCTGTTTTCCACTATAACTCAGTCAATCTTGAACCAATTGACTTGAAATGTTGTACACGGGTAGATACTATACCTATCTCACCACATTCCAAAAGTTGTGTCAATTGGTTCAAATTTGACTGAGTTATAGTGGAAAACAGACGAATATAGAAGCCACCGCCCAAGTGGCGCGATTCCCTACAATTTTAGAAATGGAAGATGAAAGTTTTTCTTGAACATTTTCATTATGCGGTACTCCAGGGTTTTCTGAATCAAATTTGTTCTACAATGTTTCCTCACTAAGCATATTTTTGTGCCAAAAGTCACTATTTAGCCACTTTTTTGCTATCTGAAAGTCACTATTTGGTCACTATTTCAGAGATTTTGGTCACTAAAATAACTATTTTGACCCTCAGTTCCTGCTACCAGCCCTGCCTCTGCCATCCAGCTCCTACGCCCATCGATCAGCCCACACCGCTTCAATCACTTCAATTCTCAGGGTAGGTCCTTCAAGATACTAGATCCACAACGAGTGTTGGTCCACTCTTTGCCTCTCGATACCACAACGACTATTGGCATCCAGCGTCATCGTCTACTGGTACTGGTAGATATCGGACTCCTCATCGTCTCTTGAATTGTAAGTCTCTTCCCTTACTCCACCTGGGCCCATAACCTGTAGAAATGATAAATAAACACAGGAAGGCTTTCGTTCAATCTGCAGGTACTGACTAATACCGGCATTGACCAGTTCATACATTTTTACAATTTTCCTTCATCTGAGCTGTACTAAGAGTACCAGTACAGCTGACACAGAGCTAAGCTCGTCTGGTCCTGCAAGTAGCTTTGAATTCATCGATACTCCATGAGCGACCGCTGCAACGTCCCAGACTAAGCGCACCTTTTCGGGCCCATGTATTTTGGTTGACAACAGGGAAGATTGGGGAAATGTACCACACTCGTGAATGCTTTTCTTCAAGCTCTTCGGTTGACAGTTTTCGAGCGTAATCCTTAGTCTAGTAATCGGGGATTCTTTCACGAAGGACACACGCCAACTCCGGATCCCGTTCCATCCGCTTCTCCAAAGAATTGAAGCGCTTCTGTAACGCCATCTGCTTATTATCCGGTAAACGAGTCTTCTCATAAGTTCTTCTACTGCGCAAAACATACGCGAATAACAGCAGAGCAGCGATACATTCGAAGTTCACGTTCCGTTGCCCACCTTACTCCAACAATTTGCTGCGAAAACTGTAAACCCTTGTTCTTCTCAGTCGATTGGGCACCGCAAATCAAACAAGTCTCTTCGGGCGCAGAAAACCATTTGCTGAAGATAAACAAGTTGGTCTTAAAGTTGATGGTTGTAGCTTTCCGACAAGCTTGTTCAATAGGGTAACGTTCCGTTTGTACTCCTTCCTTGCGCAGGCATCGATTATGCTGCACAGGTTCTGAACCGCCAAAGCTTGCTCGATCTGTTTGTCTATCGCATCGGCCCTGATAGATGGCATTCCAAGGACCATCGCCCTTAACGTGCTGATTATAGCTTGGGCATTAAAAACTTAGTTTCAACGCACTAAATACCGTGGAGGGAAGCATAGTGTACCTGCAGACAGTGATGATTACATCCCTTTTCAAGCAGTTCCGAAACCGTATTATGTTCTCCTCATCCTTATAGGCGCGCATTCTCGATGATATGGTACCATAGACCACAGAGAACAGACATCCAAGTCCAGTTCCGAAACTGTGTAAGGAATTTAACGGCCATTTGAAATCGTCAACACAAGTGGCAATAGCGTGGCGCTACAATCGGTTGATTTCCCATACTAATTTAATTCACCACTTGAAATGTTTCAATTCACCACTGACTGTGGCAATATGGTGTTTGGTGGCGTTAGTGTTGTCATCGTGTATTGGTTTGCAACCTTACTCAAGTAAAGATTCAAATCCTTACACAACTTTCCGAATGAAATTTGTTCTAGCCTGGATGTCTGTTCTCTGTGCATAGACGTATTTCCTGTTAAGGTTTCCAATACATCAATTGTGACAGCACATAAATACAACTCTGGTGGTAGAGATGAGTGTAGCAACGATTGCGTTGTTGACATGCACACATGCTCGAGGCATGACACGCGAGTTTGCCATTTCATTTTTACCGAAAGTAGACAACTCCAGGTGCATAAAGTTTCCTAGATAGAAATTTCCCTTACGAAAGTAAGGTTCTTGGACTAAATCCACTTGGGCTGTACCATTTTGCATTAGTATGCAAAGATTGATTATTGCTGCTCTGAGCTATCCCAACTGTAGTCACTCACTACCCAAAGGTAAGATTAAACTCTTTACAATCACAGAACAATAAAGAACAGCAGCAATGGAACCAGATCAGTATCGATTGGAAAACGCCAAAAGCGTGGATACACAGAATACTCTGTGCAAATCGCATAATGCGAAACCATATAGGTAAAAATTTACACTAATCAATGGCCTCTTCATAATCTCGTCCTTATACGTTTGAGACTAAAGGCTTCATTTGTGATTTGGTTTTTATTAGACCCCCTTACGCTTCATTCCTAGGCAGGATAAGCATATGGCCGTATCACACCATGAATTAAGGGTCACCTGTTTAATGGACTCTTACCACCGGAACAGGCGATGCTTAGTGCCAGTTGAACTAACCGCTACCAAAACTACACAGCTATGTATCTAGGCTGATCGGGAAAAGAAGTTAATTTTGATGATCAACTTCACATGGGCCCGATTAGCTGCGAGTTCCTCTATATTTTTCTTTTTCTTCCTGTCCACTAGGGTTCAGGGGGCGTCCTTTTCCTGACGTGCTCTAATCTATGGTAGCAATGGTAATGGTCACAACTCTCTGATCCCTATCCGACCCGTAATGCACGTCAAACACTTTCGGTGGTACTGTTCTATTCCTAGGTTCTTCATCATCCGCTGCCTTGACGTCTAGGATGGCTGGCATCCTTCGTTACAGGATGCCGCAGCATTCCTCGACTTGTTTTCACTCAAACTTGTCTGCACAGCCCGTCTCGTTATATGAAAGCAAAATGAATGCGTCTCCGCATTCGTTTCTGATCGATGGATCTACGGCGACAGCTAGATCTCTAACCTTCGACTTCTCCGCTTCTTCGTACTACTTATTACGCCTAGCAGTAGTCGGAAGGTACTCCCGCACCCAACGATGCCAGAATCGATTCATCAGGCTCGTCGTCGGTGGCCAGTTTGTCCTTAGGGACTCTGGATGTTCTCTAATAGCCATCGAAGGTTGAGCAACCCCTTGCACGCTTCGTAGCAAAAATTGGTTTGAAGTAAGGGCTGCATGAGAATCTGAACCCCGCGATACAAACGTCAGAGAGATCTGGATAAGACTATTCCTTCCGTTTTGATCATCAATGTGTGAAGAGCCTCGACATCGGGACTTCTGGTGGTCGATAGGGCGGAAATGGCGACCTTGATCGATCTGACAAGCCTCCCTAACGACTCATTCATGTGATGGCCCTTTTTTAACCTCACTCTCTTTCGGGTTTGTTTACGAGACGTGCCTCCGGTAGTGGTGTCTCACGGGGGTATTCGGGCTACGCCACAGTCTTTGATGAACAGTGGCACCTGTTGATCCGGCTGGTTCGGTTCAGTTTCGACTTCTTCCCTTTCTTCGCTTTCTGCAGCTGGACCAACTCTTCGAGAAATTCAGGGTGCTGCGCCTATCGCCATTGTGAGGATATCCAGTCCGGTTAGTTCAACCAACGGCTGTCGATTTTTAGATTCGGTCTACTGGCCCACTTTGTGTCATCGTCTGCGTAACAGACCTTGGTCTACGACATTAGCCTTCGATGCTTCGATGGAACGTACATACCGCAACTCTGCGGCATTGAACATGGAGAGAATTTCCCCTATTCTGCAGTCGACGAATTGTCGGTAGCTTCAGTGGTCGGAGTGGATCCAAGAGAGCACGGTCTTCGAGACGGTCCGGGACACTCGCTGCGAATCGGCAGGCTGTGGCTGTTGCAAAGAGTTTTCATAAGCCTGCAGGTGCCTACAGTCTGTGAGTATAGCCTGGAGATCTAGCCTCAGGATCGAGTGAACATTTATGGGTACAACTTTCGCTTTTCCTCCGACAATGATGCACAATGATACTCCTCTTGATTAGTGGCCCTGAATAAGGCGACGCACGCATAGGCAGTCTCGGTTCTATTGATGAAGACTTAAAGCTGCAAAGTTTCGACAGCAAGGAAGAAACGTGTCAGGTTGTAGAGGAGTTTAAGCTAGTGCATCGGCGTGACAGATTCACCATTGATTCTCAACTGGCTTTCGAACTCGTCCACAATTCTCTGACGGGTCGGGAAAACCGAGGCCGCCTCAAAGAAGGCTTACTACTAAAATACTGATTGAATAACTATTCACTGAATAATTCTAGCTGACCTTGCCTTCTTGTCTAGTTTACAAACCTCAGTTTACTAGTAAAGGTTTAGAATTTGCATTAAGCAAGTCGCACAAATTCGTAGGTGGTACAGTCCCAGACCGCTCCAAGGCGAATTGCCTACTTCCTGTCCGTTACCAAAGTACAGAGATTTGAGACTCAGACAAGATTGATGCAATCCTCCAACGAACGAGAGCTGTTCTGGCCAAGTCCTTGCGACAGCTGAGAGATGGAAAAGGAAGATTAGTTGGACACCTAAGAAAGGTATGGAGAGACCTCTACGTCCTCTCAGGCCTAGGTGCCATAGGAATTTGCTGCCGTTCTTCTGCAAAGTGACGTTAGCGACATGGACAATTTTGATACATTTTTGGTTATTGTTCATCAGATGCTTGATCGTTCGCTATGTTTTCTTCCAAAGATGCTAGATTACCACTAGATCTTGCATCCTAATACAGCAAACATACCACAATGTTATTATTTCATCAGATATATACCAAGTCAACATTTGGAATGGCGCTTACGTCACTTTGCAGAAGAACGGCAGTTTGGGTATTGTTAGTGGAAGGGTTAAGTCCAAGGGATACGTTGACCAACGTTTAGGCGCCACATCGATGTACAATAACAGACTCACCAAAATATACGAATTCCACAGTACTCTCGAGACGAAATTGTTGACTTCCATTTGCGTGTCCCGGACATCCAGCAGCTATATGTCCAAAAACTACAGGCGCATCGCGCGAAAATGAAGACGAATTCCGGCAGCCCGATAAGATAAACTCTCATAACAATCGCGAATTATCCGGAGATCAATTTACAAGCACTTTCAGAGGCAAAATTTGCAGCACCAGCCGTTTCTTAATTCGACCGGCCATAATCAATACAACGCGCGCACTTCTTCTTCTTCTTCTTCTTATTTCTGGCGAGCCGACACCGTTCGGCATCAGCTCTAGTTTAACGTCCGCCTATTTCTGGTACTAAGCCTAAACACGGACGGTCAGGGAGACATCCACACACACCTGACACCCTACATATCGAACCCATCAACACATGGGCCGGGACCTACGGCTTTACTTCCTATCCGAGGGAAGGCGTGATCAGATATTTTTGTCTCAGAAATACCGACGGCGTCGACTAGGATTGAACCTAGACCGACTGGGGTGAGAGGCAACCACGCTTACCACTACACCACCGACGCCGCTAACGCGCGCACAGCTTGCTACGATCCAGTTTACAAGGAAAGGTTTGAGGGAAAATGATCGGAAGTTGCGTCAGCTGATGTCTGTCAGTGTTTGACAGCTCCATAGGGCTGTGCGCTATTGGTAGGGGATTAGGCGTAGGCACCAACAAAGACTTTCTCTTGTCCCTGCTCTCCTTAGAAGAAATAGCCAACCTAATCAAGAATTGTTGCGAAGGAATTAACCTCACCACTACCGCTACTAACTACGTTTGATTTATTTCAGCGTTCGTAATATACTTTCTATTAAAACCAAATTGTTTTTCGCTAAGTTTTACGCAAATAGTTTCCAATCTGGCACGTGCCATCGATCATTATCGATCGCGCGTCAATAAACTTCACTTGACCTGCTTCTTTGCTGACGTGAGGGCATTCTTTGCTCTCAAATGTATTTATGTAGGTTTTCGCTAGCAAACTCACCTAGAAACTCACCATGTGAATACTAAGTGCAAATTGAGCGTTTAACCCCGAAGAAGCTAAGATTACCCCAACCCCTACGTAGTTTCGCTGCGGACAATGGACGTGCCGTGCAATCATAATTCCCGGTCGGCTTTAGTTAGTCTAGTCTCGAAGAAAACATATGGCATTACCGTTTTGTAAAACGATGTTCCCCACAAATAAAAAAAAAAAATCCCGACCGTTTTACAACACCAAATCAGTACACATCCAGGCCCCCGATAAGTGACCGTAAATCAACCACCACCACCGTTCGAGAAAAGTGGGGAGGTTTTAAAGGCGCAAAAACGCGCACTGATCTTCGACAACCTGCGAGCTGAGCTTTAACTTTGACCCATATTTCTTCCTCTTGCCTACTGTTTGTGTGTGCGGTGGGGCTGCTAGAGCATTTTTACACCTTATCATCCATCCATAACCGGTGAAGATTGAGTGAGGCTCCACGCACGCAGCGCACCTGGCGTTTTGCGGGGCGCGAGACCAGTTATTCGGTTGGGTCATTATTGGGAAATCGACAGCGCGGGAATCCATAAATGAACTTTTTTTCGAATGTTTGATCGGCATGTAAAAAAATAAGAATCGAAACAAACCAAATGGGGGGCTTCGAACTTTTATCCGGGCTCCCATAATGGCATCGCGATCACCATATTGGCAAGTGATTTACACTCGAAAGGTGGGAACTAATATGAGGTTACGTTAGTCGATCCACGTGCTACCTGTGGGTCAAGCAGGTGCGAGATCAACCGATCATTGAATCTGCGGGGTCAAAAGTTTACCTAACGGATTCGATCAATGGGTCAATCGCGTGTCCGTCTGATTTCCCGGAACCGAAAATTCGCGCATCCGACGCTAGGCATCTTCATTTCCGCGATCACATCCGCGCCGCCGCCGTTCCACTCAATTGATCTTAGCGAACAACAATAACAAAATTGCGTTTGCTGGTATGGCAATTGTTTGATTACGATATAAAGCAGATTGGCACCCCCATTTCGGAAGTAGAAAGAAAATAATCATTTCGACTCGACCAAACTCGAAAAAAACCAGGTTACATAAAAATGGTCGTGTTCAGTTTCTTGGGGTGGTCCGTCGTGATTGGCGATCGCTTCCTCGAACTCCCCTCGAACAGTCCATAAAAATTCGTGTAAAACAACAAAATTGCAAGTCCATGGCTGCTGACGCGGCGCCGCGCAGTAGGTAATTAAAAGCACAAAATCAATTTGCAGCCTGGGTGTGTGTGTCGTTCGTGTGCTGCTTTTCTTTCGGTACTCACTCGCTCATTTGCTCATTTGTTAGTCTTTGGGTGTGCTGCCTGCGCGGCTGTTTTCCGGGCGATTGGTCGTAAAAAAAAAACTGTTTAACAGCGTATCGATCGCGAGTAAATGTCCGGAAAACACTGTTTTTTTCTAATTGTTTTTCGACTGTGAAATGAATAGGTCTGTTGGCAGAAAAAAAGTGAAAGTATTGGGTTGGTTTGGCATAACCCTATGATAGACGTAACGCCTAGAACATTATTTACTTGGGTACTTTAACGGGTTTGTCGTCCGCGAAGCAAACAAAACGACTGGACATTTTGAAAGCCTTACACGTTGCCACATGACAGCTTCCAGCGCAATGAGAAACGACGAGAATTGTTCTTCAAAGATGACACAAGCTTCCTAAGACACACAAATTCTTCATCAACTTCATAATATCCATCTCCATCAGTATCAACACCATTAGATCTGCAACTGTTTTTACCTGCTACCATGTACCATGTCCTTGCCGAGTTTATTGTCAACTGGAACCTCTTTCTGGGTCATTATCTGGGGGTGTATAAATTCAAACCCTAATTAATCCACCTAGCGGTGATGGCGCCTTTCTCGTGCCATCGAAAACCCATTTCACCAAAGCTCAAGTGACATGTTGATAAAAATCAATGGAACCACAAATCTTTATCTGGCTTTTGATATTTGAACATTAAATTTACAATAAAAGTAATCTTGAATTTTGAGCCGCAATTTTTAATTTAAGTCCGCCATCTTTGAAATTCTGGTCGCAAGTGTTGGACTTCAGACTTCATCCCCATTTATTTTAAAGCCTAAAACTCCATTGAACAGCCGCCATGTTGGTTATTCTGGTGCCTATTTTTGGACTCCGGAAATCCTCCCTAAACCATATCATATATACCCATATTGCATGGTTTTAGGGCCTAAAACTCCATTATACAGTAGCTATCTTGAATTTGGAGCCACCACCTTGGATTTTAGACCACCATCTTGGATATTCTGGTCGCCATTTTTGGAGTCCAGACTTCTTCGCTATATCAAATATACTCATATTGAATGGTTTTAGAGCCTAAAACACCATTGTACAGCTGCCATCTGGAATTTGGAGCCGCCATCTTGGATTTTGGAACGCCATTTTGGCTATTTTGGTTGTCATTTATTTTTTACTCCAGACATCTTCCCAAGCATCTTCCTCTTACCAAATGTACCCATATTGCATGGTTTTAGAGCCTAAAACACCATTAAACAGCCGCCATTTTGAATTTAGAGCTACCATCTTGGATTTCAGGCCCCCATCTTTAATACTCTGGTCGCCATTTTTGGAGTCCAGACAACTTCCACATATAGCCGAGGCGGTAAACGCACGGGTATTCAGCATGACCATGCTGAGGGTGACGGGTTCGATTCCCGGTCGGTCCAGGATCTTTTCGTAAAGGAAATTTCCTTGACTTCCTTGGGCATAGAGTATCTTCGTGCCTGCCACACGATATACGCATGCAAAATGGTCATTGGCAGAGGAAGCTCTCAGTTAATAACTGTGGAAGTGCTCATAGAACACTAAGCTGAGAAGCAGGCTTTGTCCCAATGAGGACGTTACGCCAAGAAGAGAGAGAGAGAGACAACTTCCACATGTAAAATATACCCATATTGTATGGATTCTGTCACATTTGCCCGAAAACCATTCGCCCAAATGACAAACGCCCGAATAGATCATTCGCCCGAAAAGACCATTCGCCCGAAAGTCATCCGAAAGAACGATTCCATGCAATTTCTTAGAACAATAATAATCATATTGGCTTAGTTTGAAAGAACGGCCTATGTTTTGAAGAAGGCCTAATTACTTGTGAAACAGGTAATTAATTGTTAGCTTTGTTGATCGAAAGGATAAATACAAAACTTCAGCACAGAGTAGTCAACACTTTTAAGTTAATAGTGTTCACGACTGATCTATTCGGAGTAACTACGTTTCGTAAAAATGAACAATAATTGATAAAAATTAAAACGTGTGAGCTAACGGATGCAGAAAAACACCAAAATCGCGTGGAAGTGCTATAAGAACACTAAGTTGAAGCGAGGCAGGCCAAGTCCCGGTGGGAGCAAGAAAAGCCTATTAACAAAAGAAGGGACAATTCCAATCAATGTTTCCACAGCTATATTGCCGAAAATATCTGTAACAGTTTAAGTCTTAAATAAGACTGTGTTTAAAGAAAGCAACACTCTCTGAGTTGATAATTGCGTTCAGCCATACGAGTGGACGGCGCCCAAATTGATTTCAGACAAGTGTTTTCAAGATAATTATGGTTTTCGGGCGAATGGTCTTTCGGGCGAATGGTCTTTTCGGGCGAATGGTATTTCGGGCGTTTGTTACATTCGGGTGTTTGTTATTCGGCCATTTGGAATTCGGGCGAATGGTTTTCGGGCGAATGTGCCAGAACCATTGTATGGTTTTAGAGCCTAAAATACCATTAAACAGCCGCCATATTGCATTTGGAGCCGCCATATTGGATTTTAGACCGCCATCTTGGATGCTCTGGTCACCATTTTTGGACTCCGAACATCTTCCCCATATCAAACCCCATATTGCATGGTTTTAGAGCCTAAAACTCTATTAAACAGCCGCCATCTTGAATTTGGAGCCGCCATCTTGAATATTAGGCTGCCATCTTGAATTTTGGGCCGACATCGTGGAGTTTCTGGTCTCCAGTGATGATGTCCGCCCAAAATTTGTCAACTATCCTGCAGGTTACAGACATCGCTGCAGTTTGATGTGTCGCATGATGGGGTTCAGTTTTATGTACGGCCAGTTCTACCGGTGCTGGTCCAGATCACTGAAATGGCCATAACTCCGGAACCGATCCAGACCATTTTCAATAGCAAACAATGCGATAAAATTCCGGTTCGATTCGAGCTATAATTTGAACAATCGGCCATTGGGATGTGCCTTAAAAGTAAGTAAACTTATTTTGGGCACAGACATACATACACACATACAGACATCATCTCAATTCGTCGAACTGAGATGATCGGTATATGAGACTTGATCCTCCGAGCCCTTTTTTTTCAAAAAATCGTTTTCTGAGTGAACATATAGCCTTTCCAGTACACTTATTGTACCAGAAAGGCAAAAAGTGCCGTAAAAGAGAGAATGTTGTACATAAATTAAGTCAGAGCTTCAATGAGCCATTGTAGTTAGCGACAACAGGTTTTGCTCCTGAGCATTTGAAATGGGCCCCAGAGGGTTTCTCGGAAGTTCCCAGAAGGCCCATGACAAGGGGGTTTCAAGGGGCTTCATGGGCGTTTCAGAGGGGTATCATGAACCTTTGAAGAGCGTTACAAGCGGTTCCAAAGGGTTGTTTGGGGGGAATTGGGGATTTCAGTACCAATTTATGGGCGTTCTGAGAGATTTTAGGAGCGTTTGAAGGTATTTCAAAGCCGCTTTTGATAACCATGGATTCAATGGCGGAATTTTGACGTATTTCAAGTCAAATTAGAATCTGGGTGGGGGGTTCAGAAATACACCAGGGAATATCCTTAAATCAAAGGAGTGTTGAGGGGCATTTCAAATGGATTACGAGGATTTCAAGAGCATTTCAATGGGGTTACTGATGTTCCAGGGGCGTTTCCAGGTATTTTAAAGGGGTTTCAAGGGCGTTCGAAGGTTTTTGCGGTGGTGTCTCTGAAAATCCTCTGAAACTTCCTAAAATGCTTCTGAACTCCCTCCAACCCCATATAACGCACCTGAGACCCTTTGAAACTCCTGAAACGCCTTCATAACTACACCGTAACGCCTCTGAAATTTGTTGAAAATCCGCTTAAATTTCCAGAAATGCTTTCAAAATACCCTCGGACCAATGTAACGCATCTGAGACTCTTCGAAACCACCGGAAACGCATCCGTAACATCTTTGACATTCGCTGTAAATTTTCTGAAACTTCCTGGAATGCTTCCAAAATCCCCCCAAAACCCCCTCGTACCTAAGACCCTCAGAAAATCTTCTGGAACTTCCTCAAATGGCTCTGAAATACCCCTAATAACCCCCTCGGACCCCATGTAACGCATCTGAGATCCTCAGGAACCTCCTAAACGACTTCGTAGCGCTTGCGTAACGCCTCAGAAATCCACTGAAAATCCTCTGAAACCTACTGAAATGCTCCCAAAATCTCCATAAAATCTTCTCGAACCCCATGTAATGCACCAGAGACCCTGCAAAGCCTCTGAAAATGTCTTCGTATCCCCCCTCTGAAATCCGCTGAAACTTCCTGAAATGCTTTCAAAATTACCCTAAAACCTCCTCAAACTTCCCGAAGCCCCTTGAGAGGGCCCTTTAGACCATTTTGAAACGCTTCTGAGATCTCCTGGTATCCTACTGGAACTCCTTGGGATCTCTGAAATGCCCTTGCATCCTCCCTTTACTTTTCCGTATAAACTTCCCTTGGCCACCGCTGCCATAGCTAAATTTTCTTATGAAACATATTGATGCTGAGCTCTTCCTCTTTTTATGCAGAGCATGAAAATAGGTGCATTAAACTAACCTGCATAAAAAGAGGTTTTAGTGTACCATTCCTTTGGACGCCAAACCAACCAATGAAATTCTTTCGGTTGCAACGATGATCTTTATATGTAGTAAAAAGTGCTTCATGCTGTTTCAATCTATTTCACAGATCATTTTGACTGCGAATATAAAATTTCCAAAAATTCTAGGAATTCCACTAAGGGATTTCCAAAAAGTTTCTCCAGGAGGTTCTTCAGAACTACGAGAATTCTTCCAAGAAAGTCCCTGAGATTTCTTGTGTTATCCGAAAGGATTGGGAGAGTTCGACTGAATGCAATAACTATGCTGCGGAAACGGCAGAGCAGTCTCGAAGCAATCAAATGATATTATTTGGTTTTTCCCAATGGCTCGACCACTTTCATGGTTTTCTTCAGAGGGTTAATCGGTATTATCGTTCTTTGCCAAGTGTTCTACATAAAACTGTGAATATCTGGCCAATTATTTGGTACATCAAGGTTGTGGATTAGTGGTTTTCGTAGTTTTTTTTTCTCAATACTCGTCACTAATTCTTCTTATTCTAGGCACTGTTTGACTTTCTGTTTTGCAAGTGTGAAATTGAAAAAAAAAAGCCGATTAACCCCCTGAAGAAGATCAAAACAGTGGTCGAAACGTTAGGTAAAACCAAATAGTGTCGTTTGATTTCCTCGAGACTGCTTAGCCGTTTCCGTGCCATCCTGCTAGAGAGTCGTTCAAGCATATTTCTAAATATTTCTACATGAATTCTTCTGGAGATTTCTTCAACAAAAATTTCAAGGATTTTTTCAGAAATTGCTCGGTCGGATTATTACTGAAATTTTTCCCGGGATATCTTCAAAATTATCTCCAGAGACTTCCCCAAAATTTTAGGAATTTCTTCAGGGATTTTTCAAAAGCTCTTCCGTGGAGTTTTTTTCGGAAATTCATCCAAAAATTTCTTTAAAAATCTTACGTTGATTTCATCGGAAATTCCGGAAGGGTTCCTTCAAGAATTCATCGACAAGTTCTATCAGGGTTTCCTACAGAAATAAATTGAAATCGCTCCTACGGTTCCGCTAGAAATATCTCCTGGGACTCCCCTTCGGAGATTCCCGTAGGAATTGTTTCAGCAATTCCGCCAGGGATTGTTTTTTTTTTCAGAAGTTCTTCCAGAAATCGCTCAAAAATGACTTAAAGAATTCTTGAAAGAATCCCTGAATGAATTTCTAAAGAAATCCCTGGAGAATTGTCTGAAGAAATCTATAAAAAAACTCCTGATTTCAAGATAAAAATTTGAAAATTTTCTGAAAGGTTTTCTGAAGTTAATTCTGGAAGCAATTTCGGGAGTTATTTCTGGAGGAATGCCTGGGAGAATATTCCTGATATTTCTTGTGACTTCCTCAAAATTTCAAGATTTGTTTTTCAAAAATATCAGCAAGGGACTTCTTCAACAATTCAACATGAAGTTTTTCAAAAATTCCTCCAACCATTTTTTTATAATCTTACATTAATTGCTTCGAAAATTCTTCCAAAGGTTTCTCGAAGAATTCCTTGATTAATTCTTTCAGGAATTCCACTACAAAAATTTTGAAATTGCTCCTGCTGGTTTCGCCAGAAATATCTCCTGGGATTCCCTCGAAGATTCCAGCAGAAATTGTTTCAGATTTTTTTTTCAGAAATTCTTCCAGAAATTGCACAACATTGACTAGAAGAATTCTTGATAGAATGATGCCTGAAGGATTATCATAAGAACTCCCTGGAGAATTGCCTGAAGGAATCCCTCAAAAAACTTCTGCTGATACCTTTGAAGATTTCAAGAAGAATTTTTTGGAAAATTTCTACAAGGATATCTGGTCAAAAAATCCTAAAGTTATCTCTGGAGGGAATGCCTAGAAAAATACCTGGAAAAACTCCTTAATCTACCTCTGTAGTTCTCAAAAAACAAATATGAGAAACTTCTGGAAGAACTCTGGAAACAATTCTATGGAAAAATTGCTTGAGAAATTTCTGAAGTAATTCCCGGAGAAGTCCGTAAAGTAAATTTGGCGCAAATCTCTTAAAAATGTATGCAGAAATCCCTGCAGAATTTACAGAAAAAGGAACTGGTGAAATTCTTTTAAAAATACCTCTTCAAATATCTGAAAATTTCCAGGGGAGAACTTCCTGAAGAAGTCATTGAAAGAACCTCTTGAAATACCTCTGGAGGAACTCTTTCTGAATTTCTGATACAATTTCTGAATGGAGTAGTACACAAATATCTCTTTTGTACTAACTAGAGAAATTTCTGAAGAAAATCCTGCAGAAACAAAACAAAAATTCAGGAAGGACTCCTTAGAGAACCACCCAAGTAACCATTAGCTCTCTATATTTTGCCTTTGTGGGCTTATCGGGCTCGGCCAATATAGAGCAAGTCAGTTCCATGATCGCACTATACTAGCACGCCAGATGAATTATAGTGCCTAGTAGTTGCTTGAGCACTGAAGAAAATGGTGCAAAAAAACATTCTTTGAAGGAATCTTTGAAAAATAAACTCCTGAAAGAATTGGAGAACACTCTGCAGGTATTCATAGAAGAAATTCTTGAAAAAAAATCCTTGAAAAATACCAAGAATTAAATTCCCTAGTAATTTTTGCAGGAATTACTGAGAAATATCCTGAAACGTTTAAAAAAATCCTAAGCAATTCCTGGAGAAATACCAAGAGCAACTTCTAGACAAACCCCTGGAAGAGCTACCAGAAGAATCTCTACAGAATTTTCTGGAGGAATTTCTGTATTAATACCTGAAAAAAATCTCTGAACATATGAAGTAATACAAGGAGTAGTTCCATCAATAATTTCTGTAAGAGTTCCTGGAAAACCTTCTGAACTGATGAAGAAACACCCTAGACGCATATCTGAAAATATCATTGAATCTCTGCGAAATACAAAGGGGCATTTTTTGAAGAAATCTTTTGAGGAATTCCATGGAGAGACAAAAGAATTTCTTGAGAAATTTCTAGAAAAAATCCTGGAAAAATGCCGAGGAAAAACTTCCGGAGGAAATTCTGATGACATATCTACATACGTGCTCCATACCATTGAGATGTTTGTCGAAGTACCACTCCTTCCTTTCAATCACCAACAATTCGTCCATCAAGGTTTGAAATTCTGTTCATAACGTTCCTCTTTATGTAGCATTCCTTGTTCTCCGAAAGCATGCCTCATTATATCCTCTGTTGTTGACAGCATGAACCCAATCATGTTTCTATAAAAACCTCCTTCGGTAAAAGCGAAAGTCTTTCTCAAAACAATAAAAGAGCCATCAAAAGCAACTACCTAGTGATCGCAGAAAAAGTGAAAATGTGACGCAACCACGCTCTGATTAACGCCTCCGCGCCGCAAAGAAGTCTAATAACGCGTTCACACCTCAGTTCTTTTTTTACTTGAAACCGAAATGTTTTGGCATCATCATCATCATCAACATTAGCATCGTCGTCGTTCGTTGTTGTCGTCTTGTCGTTTCGTTTTGTCTTGAACTAAAACCTGTCAGAGATAGATTTACGCGTGCAAAAAAAACACGCCTTCCCACTCTGAAGACGGGTAGCTATCAAGATTAGCTGAGTAATAATTGCGACAACTTGGCTTTTTGTACCTGCGCTGTTTCGAGGGTAAAATAAATAAGTTTTCAAAAAGATACTTAACAATTCGAAATCCCATTCCTAATTTAGAGCAAAATCCGAATCCGCGATCTCAGGTCAAACAAGATCACCAAAAGCGATATGAGTTGAACTGATCTCTCCAAGGTCGTTAGAGCATTACAAAACCGGAAAAAAAAAAAAATCGACGATGCGGATTTGAACCCATATCTCTGCAACTCGCTAGAGAGTGTGCCTTAACCAACTTCGCCACAGAACAGGTTTACAAGTAATAAAAAATGAGTGCTGTGGAACAGGCAAACAGCCTAGACACTAAACCCCCTTTCTGTGATGAAGTTGGTTGACGCACCCTGTCTAGCAAATACGAGAGACGTGGGTTCGAATCCCACATGTGCTACATGGTTTTTTTTTTTCAGTTTGTCCATTTTCCATCACATTTAAGCCAATGAGATTCATGCTTTAACTATGTTCATTATGTGTCATCATTGTTTTGGGGAAATATTAAAATTTCTGAAGCAATTATTTGTATTACGACATGTTGAGCACTTGTCATCATTTGTGAGCACATTTTAATTGTGTTTATCTCATCTTCGAAGCTTTTTAATTTATGTCTAGATGAAACTGTTAGTTTCTGATTGAACAATTATCGAAGTTAGGTGCCGCAATAATGGACGATTTTCCGGTTCAATTTTACTAACAGTTCCATAGAAACTTTTGAAAAATCCCCTGAAAGAATGCGAACACCACTCTAAGGTGTTAGAATACAATCCTATTTTTTTCTGAAATACTGGATCCTGAATCCAAAATTTTTGAAAATACCCTGGAGAAACGTTTGTTCCTATTGCTAGTAAAATTTTTCGAGATTTTTGTTTGTTTTAAAAAGCTTGTGATATTGTTAGAAGAGTTTTATACAAATAACTGCTAAATTTATTTTGGAATTTCTACACCATTTTGAAGTGAGTTGTGAGATTATTCTTGTAATAAATTGCGATGTTATTTACGCAAGAGTTTAAATCCTTTAGTACTCTTTTGAAAACCCCTGAGGACAATTTTCTGATAAATCCTCACAGAAGTTGATAGTATTAATTCTGAGGGAACTTATATTTGATTTTTTTTGGTGAAGTTCCTAGAACAATCTAAAAAAAGATTGTCTGGGTTGAATTCATCATCACAGCTTCAGGAAGGAAACTTGGCGTTTTTAAATACGCAGAGAAATTTCTGAAGGAGAAACTTATAATTGAATATTTCAGAACTCATTTGCTTTCTTTAACAATTCGGGACACAATAACTTTTTCCCAAACTTTTTATATTAGTGATTTTTTTTTTTACTTTTAGTAGTTCTTGTTTTTATTTTTTTACTGACGAAAGCTCTCAAGTATAATAGAAGAGTTTTAAAAGAAACCTGAAGAATCTTTGTGGAACTCACAATAAAATTTCTCGCAGCACTTCTTGAGAATATTTGAGGGGATTCTAAAAAAACAGGTGGAATTTGCAGAATTTGTCAAATTAAAAAATCAGCTCCTAATGGAGGAATTTCCGGTAGGCGCCCCCTTCAATGCTTCCCGGAACTTTGCCAAAAAAATTGTTACTCAAATTTCAACAAAAATATGTCAGGTGGTATTTGGAAATGGTTTCGCTTAACTTTTTTCCGAGATAAGCCTGAAATTCTTCGCACATTTTCTTTTTATTTTTAAATTTTTATTTTTTTTTTGCGGATGATTTTTTGTGTAAAACTTCATCAAACCTACTATTTCTTTTGGTATATTCTCAGATTATACCATATATTATATATTATAACAAGAACAATTTGCAGATTAAAGGCCTCATGTGCATTTGAATTCCTTTAAGACAAACACATGATTGTAAAACAAAAAAAAAAGAACTTCGTGAGAGCTTGTTACGCAAATTTCAACCAAAATATTGCAGGTGGTGTTTTGGCAATGCTTCCGATTGTTTTTTTTTACTCTGGAATTTTACGCAAATATTTCCTTTATGTTGCGTATTCAGCAAAGAATTTCTTCTGAGACATTCTCAGATTACACCGAAAATTCCCAAAAAAACAACATATTGGCGTCATGGCTGGGCATATGAAATTCTTCAAGAATTTTCAGCAGACATTACTCTTAATGATTCTCGGAACTTCGCAAGAAGCTGGTACACGAATCTTAACATTTTTTTTTACTTCCAACACGTGTTCTCGCTAAAAAATAATTTGTGTTTTCGCCTAACTTCTACCTCTTCGCAAATGTTTTCCTCATTTATTTATTTATTTATTTTTCTTGAAACATTTCCAGGAGCTTGCTGCAAAATACATTCAAACAACATAAGAAATTTCCCAAATTAGTTCCCAAAATGTGGGCTTCATGACCAGGGTTGTAAAATGTCACGGAAATGTAATGAAAAAATGTCATAACATTTTCCAATTGTACCATTACTAAAATGCAAATTTCCATCTGTGAAACGATTTTCACAACTTCTGGTGAAAGCACCATCGAAGTTTTTGAGAAAATTACGTTAGTCACTGTACAATTCAAACACATAATATTCCACAAAAACATCAATATCAGTATTTACAATGTAATCTGTTATTATTTTTAGACTTTATTCAGTAGATTCTTTCTATGAAATTTTCTGTAACGTTATTTAGGGTCTACCGGCATGAGCTTTACCAGTCGCTTTTTCAAAGCCTTTTCTTGTAAATCATATTTTCGAAAAAAAAAAATCCTAATCGAATTACCAGAAATTCACTAAATTTCTGCAAAAAATCATTCCGAAACTTATTCAGAAATTTTTTTTAAAATTCCTCCGGGAAAACATTTTGAAAAAACCTCACGGAATTCCCTCCAAATGATCCACGGGTGACCACTAGAAGTTCACCAACCAAATATCTATCAATTTCAACAAGCTGTCATAATCCATGATTTACCTTTTTTTCCTAAACAAATAAGCACACGCAATTTCCTGAAAAGTTGATTTTTATTTCCAGGAAATCAGAAGAGTGTCAGAAGTTCGTAATGAGAATTTCTCAACGATGTGACTCTACATACGTCCATTCTTGACTGGTCGAAAAATAATGTCTACCGTTAAAACAACGCCAAAAGCAAATGCACCCTTTTCTTTTTTTACTACTTCTACTACTACTGGATTCATACAACTACTTACTTACATACTACTTCTAGATTCATCAAAAAATATAAAATATATTTAGCTTACATTGATTTCCGGCAATAATAACGTTCCGTTAGCCAAGGATTTACGCAAACAGAAGATAGTGTTTTTTTAGATTTCTCAGATATTTTGAATCGAATTTCTTGAAAAGTTTTTTAAAAAAAAATTGAAAGAAATTTATAGTGGAATTTTCAAACGATGTTTTGAAACTGTTTCTGAAATGTTGCATTTAATAGAGAGTAAGAACTTAGGCTCTTAAGAAACTCAAAAAAAACTCCCGAAGAAGAATTTTTGGTAAACCTTAACAAAATTCACCCAAAACTGCTCCAAAATTTCTTTCAGATATCTTTCCGCACTTCTGTTAAAACTGTTTTCAAATTGATACTGTTTTTGATACCTTCTGGAAATTTGTTTTAAATTCTGTAACGACTTCCAAAAATACATAATTTGTTTTTTTTAGAATTCAGCCACTAAGGAATTTCCAAAGATTTTTCGTAAATTTCATAAAAATGGTTTCAAATTATTCAGAAATAACTCCATCATATATCAATAGGAATTCATCAACTATTTCTTAATGAATTCGACCGGCATCTTTTTCAGAACCGGCAATTTTATTCAGAATTGCTTCCTTTTGCCTAAACTCTTCCCGAGAAAAAAAAAATAGAAATTTTTAAAATAAGTTCTTGGAAGCTTTTTCCGATTTTTTTTCCAGAAAAATTTTCTGGATTCTTTACAGATACTTCTGGAACAATAAGATCATCAACAAGAACTCCATATTTATGTTGAAACAGCACATTGGTTAATCAGTAGGTCGGATGAAGCGGCGCGTTCTCCTCCTCAATGTTCAACGCGCATGTAAACGCTCATTTCACAATGAAAAATTACAAATCCAGAACAATTAAAATTCAACATTTTTTTTTCAAGAAGCCTGGCAGAGTATTTTGAAAGTATTATCAGTTGGAGTTTGAAACTAATTTCTGGCATTAGCTCACTTTCGGAAAATTTCTAGAGATAATGACTTGTAAGACATTTCTGAAGCACTTTTTGCAGATTCACTTAGAGTTTTTCATACTTACTTACCTTATCGATCAGACTAAGGCCTGGGTGGCCTCTGCTGTACATAGTAGCCTCCACTTGGTCGACCCACCTAGCTCGCTGCGCTCCACGTCTTCTTGTACCGGTCGGATGACTCTCGAGAACCATTTAAGTCGGGTTGCTATCCCGATGACGTGACCCGCCCACTGTAGCCCTTTCGATTTTCACGGTATGGACGATGGTTGGTTCTCTCAGCAGCTGATGCAGCTCGTGGTTCATTCGCCTTCTCCAAGTCCCGTCTTCCATCTGCACTCCGCCGTAGATGGTACGCAACACCTTCCGTTCGAAAACTCCAAGGGCGCGTTGGTCCTCTGCACGTAGGGTCCATGTTTCGTGCCCATAGAGGACGACCGGTCTAATCAGCGTTTTATAGATAGTCAACTTCGTGTTACGGCGAACTTTATTCGATCGTAGAGTTCTGCGGAGTCCAAAATAAGCACGATTTCCTGCCACAATGCACCTCTGAATTTCTCTGCTGGTGTCGTTATCGGCGGTCACTCACGGCCCAAGTACACGAATTCTTCAACCGCCTCGATTTCATCACCGTCGATATAAATTCGGGGTGGCGAGCGCGGTGATTCCTCCCTGGAGCCCTTTTCCATCATGTACTTTGTTTTCGACACATTAATGACTAATCCGATTCGCCTGGCTTCACTCTTTAGTCGGTTGTACGTTTCCGCCATCGTCTCAAATTTACGAGCAATAATATCAATATCATCGGCGAAACCAAGCAGCTGAACGGACTTCGTGAAAATCATCCCACTCGTGTTTATCCCCGCTCTCCTTATTACACCCTCTAAAGCAATGTTGAACAGCAAGCATGAAAGACCATCACCTTGCCGTAACCCTCTGCGAGATTCGAAGGGACTCGAGAGTGTCACTGATACTCGAACTATGCACAGCCCTCGATCCATCGTCGCCTTGATCAATCGTATCAGTTTATCCGGGAATCCGTATTCGTGCATAATCTGCTATAGCTGTTCTCGATCGATTGTATCATACGCCGATTTGGAATCGATGAACAAGTGATGTGTGGGCACGTTGTATTCGCGGCATTTCTGCAACACCTGGTGGATGGCGAATATCTGGTCCGTTGTAGCGCGTTCACCCATGAATCCAGCCTGATATTGCCTCACGAACTCTCGGCAATCGGTAATAGACGGCGGCATAAAATTTGAGAGAGTATCTTGTAGGTAGTGCTCAGTAGTGTGATCGCGCGGTAGTTCCCGCAATCCAACTTGTCGCCCTTTTTGTAGATGGGACACACGATACCTTCCATCCATTCCTCCGGTAATACTTCCTCCTCTCAAATCTTGGTAATAACCCAGTGTAATACTCTCACCAGTGCTTCTCCACCGCATTTAAGAAGCTCGCTTGGAAGTTGATCTGCTCCAGCGGCTTTGTTGTTTTTCAACCGGCTAACCTCCTCCTCAATCTCTTGGAAGTTAGGAGCTGGAAATCTTTTGTCCTGTGCACGTACTCCTAGATCTGTTACCACGCCACCTTCGGTACTTGCAACGTCGCCATTGAGGTACTCATAGTAATGCTGCCGCCACCTCTCGACCACCTCACGCTCGCTCGTGAGAAGACTCCCGTGATTGTCTCGGCACATGTCGCCTTATGGAACAAAGCCTCTGCAAGAACAGTTCAGCTTCTCGTAGAACTTCCGTGTGTCCTTAGCGCGATACAGCTCTTCCATCGCTTCGCGATCTCGTTCTTCCTGCTGGCGCTTGTTCCTCCGGAAGACTGAGTTCTGCCTGTTCCGCGCCTGTCTGTAACGTGCCTTATTCACTCTCGTACGGTGTTGCAGCATTCTCGCCCATGTTACATTCTTCTCGTTTTTCAACTGTTCACATTCGCCGTCGTACCAGTTCTGTGATTCGGAGTCGCCAAGGCTAGTGCTGCAGCCGAGGTACTACCTATGGCGGATCGGATGTCCCTCCAGCCATCTTCAAGTGTGGTGGCGATTGATGGGGATGTGTTGAAAGTTGTTGAAGAATTTGTGTATAGGCAATTAATACCGTTTTTCGGTAAGTGAAAAGGTGCATTGCAGCTGCGAATATGGGCTTCTATGAAATACGTAGTCAGATTAGTCCCGTAACATGCAAACGCCACTGATTAGTACCCTGCAGCAGTAATTTACGAATCAAAGGTGGATACGTGAAAGTATACCTGCTGGCGCTTCTCAATGAGATACCAAATGCTGTGAGCCTTATTTCAGTAGCTTCTATGTAAGCTCCTTTCAGAAAATTGTAAAAGCACCTTGATGGGCCATAATAATCTTGGTGGTTAAAAATAAATGAAGGTGAAAAATAAACAAGGTGACTAAATTGTTAACTTCTCATTCAACATGGTGGTAACCCTATTCAATGCGAAGCCCCAACAAATCAAACGGAAACTGATTGCTGATCAGAGCGAGATATTTCCTCCAGTTTATCTCGATCGCGTTTTTTTTTTGTTTTTTTTTCTTGTATTGCTGCGTTGCGGGGAGGTGCGTTATGTTTTGTGTGTTCGGAATCAATAAATTGATCGTGCCGCGGCGCGGTGGCGCTTCGTAGAGCGGTGCGATAATTTTTGGTTATTACACTTTTTTCTTCAGAACTGACCTGTTACTGTTATCTGCTGTGCGCCGGTGCACGACGTATGCTATGCGATGCTATGCATGTGGGGACCTGATGAATTGTGAAAAAAAAAAAATTAAGAGCTCTAGCGGACTTTCTCGGAGGAGCGGCGATTATCGCCGCAGCCACGATGGAATGGGTCCAAGAGGATCCGGGAGGGGACTCACGGGGGCCGATTAATTAGGAAACAGTTAAAGACCTTTAGTACCTAGCGTAGCGGTTGGTTGGTTGGTTGGGGTCTGTTGTGTGCGATCATTAATCTTCCATTCATTCGGATAAAACGAGGGGCGAGACACATCGCCGTAGTAGTTAAGTGGAAGGAACAATACCATTTGCGCATACACGTAGGAAAGCGTATGATTGGCGCGCAAGTTGATCTACGGGAGCGAAAGGGTCAGGGAACGGTATTTGACCTGCGGGAGATTTGCACAAGCCTTTTGGGATTAGGAGTAGCGGGCTTCTAAAAAGGCGAATGATTGATTGCGGGAGACGGATGCTGATTATGGAGCTGGGGATGAAAAAGTTCAAACCGTTAAAATGTTGCGGTAGGAATTTGTCGGAGCCTAGCTGCACAATTGAATGGTTATCGTGGTTAAGGTATCCCAATAAACATAATCGCTGTACAACAGATGAATAAACCTCACTTAAGCTTAATTTTGGAAATTTTGGCTGAATAAGCTGTTATTCAGCTATCATTACTTGGGATGAGTCATTTTGAGAAGCTTTTAAGATATGACCAATATGTTGCTAATATATATCTGCTTCAATAACGGTGCTACAACCTAAGTGCCAATTAGCAATTATAATTGGCTTCAAATCAGCACTAAAAGCGTTTTCATGCGTTAATGCAGACTTATGAGTGTGAATAAACACTATTAGGATTTGCAATCCGTAGATGCATTATAGGGCCCGTATAGCCACAGCTGTAAAGGCGTGATTATTCAGCATGAACATTGTTGAGGGCTATGTGTTCGATTCCCGGTCGGTCCAGGAACTTTTCGTAAAGGAAATTCCCTTGACTTCCTTTAGCTTACAGTATTTATCTTCGTCCCTGCCACACGACATACAGATGCTCATAGAACACTAAGCTGAGCTACAGACTTTATCCCAGTGAAGACTTTACGCCAAGAAGAAGAAGAACACTAAGAAAAATAACACCCAACGAAACGCCTTACTATGTAATGGCCCAGTTTCCGTACTCTCATGTGCAACGGAAACTGTCTCAGCCTGCTATCAATTGCACTTGCAACTGCTCTATTAGCGCATCGCTGCAATAGCTTTTAGCTTCGTTTTTTTACATCTGCTCTACTATCCATACAATATAAATACCTAAAATCAATTGGATGGCATCCGTCGTATACAAGGTGGTCCCTTCTTATGCGGCGCCTGTCAATTCCAAAATCAATTCATTTCATTCGTTCGTTTTCCGCTGCGCTGATGGCTCAAACTGTGTAGGTGAACCATAAATTCTACAGTAGACGTTCACTTAATGCAACATTTTCATTGCGAAATGAATGTTGTTCAAACATTCAACAGATGGTAGGGCTTCTTTGATGTTAAAAATACATACAAGGTCATTGAGCTCATCCGAGGATGAACTCTTAACTTCATACTCGTTCAGTATTGCCATTTCCTTTTATTTTACAAATTAACATAATGGATGAACTTCGTTAGGAGGCTGTGCACGTGTTCACGCCTTGACGTTTGAGCGGCGCTGTGTTCATGAAAAATGTACCAGTTTCCATGGCCATCTTGGCAACACAGCTGGGCCCGAAAGACAAATGGATGAACGCGTTCATTCATCCATGCCCAAGTAACATTTTGACGGCCAATTAGTCTTGTAGAGGTTTTCAGAACCGTCATAACACCAAATATCTTTTATTTTGGTGTTATGATGGTTCTAGACCTCCTCTAGTCTATTTGAATAAAAAATGTTACAGGTGTGTGAGATGACTGTCAACTGGGAGTTTATTCCTTCATTCCAGTGTAGGAACGTAACTTACAAACGACAAAACCTATTTTTTTGTATGGAAAATTACCAATATAGAAGTGTTTCAAAGCTCAGTGTTTCCTAAATGAGTTATATTTATTTTCAAAATACTAAAAGTGTTAAATGACAAAGTAGTAACCAAGCACATATTGGTGTTGCAAAATTCACCGAATCCCAATTTATGATAAAAGGCCATGCAAATGTCCAGAGCCGACAGTGTTGAAAGAAGTGCAAGTATTACAACAAATATTAATGGGTTGCAAAGCTCAATGGTTTTTCAATCCAATGTAGTCATGCGTCAAACCCATTTCAGTATTGTTGATTGTAGTTGTACTTGAGACGCAAAATTTAGAAAACATTTGCATTTCTTTCTAGCATTTTTGGTTCTTGAGAAATGCACGTGGACCGTGACCGCAGAATGGGAACCACTGATCTTTTCAACACAACTATATTTTGGTAAGGGCTCTCTGATTCTCTGAGCTAGAAAATCAATTTTCTTTCGCGTGATTCGCGATCGATAGTTTGGTAACAGCTGATCTTTGCATGTAGCCCGTGGCCCTAGGTTGAGAATCACTGAGATGTACAAAACTTTTCAGAAACTACCTGATACTTCTCTGAAATGCCCTGAAACCGTTCGAAACGTTTGGAAACGCTTTGCCCCGCGAAAAGCTCTATAAGACCCCGTAGACTTCCTTGAATTTCAACTGAAGACCCGTGAAGGTCCCTGAAATGAACTGAAACACTTTGAAACCTCACAGAAAACTACCTTGAAACCAACGAAAACTTACCTTACTGTTCTACTGAAAAGCCCGGGAATCTCCCCTTGACCCCTCGAAACGCCACAAAACGCTATGAGCCATTTTTGATCGCCTGGGACCTCTATAAACTTCGCTTACACTCTTTTAGAATTGCTTTGAAACTTTTCAGATGGAATACCCTCTGAAACCCCCGAAAACTCCCTAAAACCACTGAACAATCTTTAAACGCATTGAAACTCCCTCCTCCCAAGCTCGACAGCAAGTCCCTGAAGTTCCCTGGAGGTCTACTGAAAACTCAAGCAATCCCCTGAGACCCTCTGAAATGTGTCGAAAAGCCTGGAAACGATTTCAAACGCTTTGAAACTCCTCCCCCTTTGGCCTCCGTAAACTTTCCTAAAATTCTGCTGAGCCGCCATGAATCCCCTGAAATTCCCTGAAGCTCTCTGGAACCCCTGAAACCTCCTGAAATCTGTTGGAACTACTAAAACCATACATAAAACCACCCTGAGACCCCCAAAAATTTCTTCAAAACCCTAAAGCTCCTTGAGTGGAAACCTCCCGAAACGCTTAAAAATGAAACACCGTAAACCTTTCAGAAAACTCCCCTGAGACCTTTGCAAACTTCCGTTAAACTCTACAGAATCTCTTTGAAACATCTTAAATCTAATGAAACGTCCTGAAACCCATTTGTAATCCCTCAGAAGATCTTATGAAACCCCATGATGCCCCATGAAATCCTCTGAAACCCCAGAAAACTCTCCTAAACCACTAAAAAGTCTTGGGATGCTTCTTGAGGTCTACTGAAAGCTCCTGAAGCCCCGCTGAGATCCGCTGAAAACTCATGAAATCCCCCGAAAGTCTCTGAAACTCTTCGAAACGCTTGGAAACGATTTTGAACACCTTGAAATTCGTTCGCCCTATAACCCCTCGAGTTGAAAACCTTCAAACCCCTTGAAGCCTCTTGACACGCTTTGAAACACATGGAAATCTGAGACCCTTTTAGACTTGCCCCAAACTCTACTGAAACCTCCTGCAACACCTTACAATTCCTCAGAAAACCCCCTGCCACTCTACTACAGAATCCCTTTGAAATCCCTTCAGGGTTGTTCATAAACCTGGTGAAATTCTAGGAGGGAAGGGGCGGTCTGGCCAAAGTCTATGCTCCATACAAATTTTCAAATTTTTGTATGAACAAAAGTCCACGAGTGGAGAAGGAGGGGATAGTCTGAGATGACCAAAATTTGGTCTACGTAGTAGTGGTTTATGAACGTACCCTTAGAATCCAATGAAAGGCCTTGAAACCCTTTCGTTGTCTCTCTGATGTTCTCAGGAAAGCCTATGTAACCTTTTGAAAACCCCGTAACACCTCCTGAAACAGCCTGAAGACTCCTTGGGATCCACTGAAAGCTCATCGAGTCCCCTGAAGCCTATCGAAATGCCTGGGAACGCTTTTAAATGCCTTGATGCTTCTTGAAATCTTCTAGAAAAACCCCTTGAGACCCCCGTGGACTTCCTTCAAAGTCCCATGAAGCCTTCTGAAACCCCTTGTAGCTTTCTTTAACGCTCTGTAGCTTTCTTTAATCCTATGCAGCTTTAAGAAATTCCCTGAAATCCACCTAAAACTCTTCGAAACCACACAGAAAACCACCCTCAGACCTCCAATAACTTTCATTAAAGCCTTAAAGCCCCTTAAGTTGAAATCCCTCAAACCCCTTGAAACCCTTTGAAACGCTTTGGAACACCTTCAAGCCTGAGACCCCTTTAGACTTGCCCTAAAATCTACTCAAACCTCCTGAAACTCCTTGTAACTTCTCAAACAACCCTCCGCAACTCCTGAAGATTTCGCTTAAACTCTACACTACAGAATCCCTTTGAAATCCCTTAGAATTCAATGAAAGGCCTTGAAACCCTTTGGTTGTCCCTCTGAAGTTCTCATGAAAGCCCATGTAGCCTTCTGAAACCCCCGCAACACCTCCTGAAACACCCTGAAGCAGCCCCCTTGGGATCCACTGAAAACTCTTCAAATCCCTTGAAGCCTTTCGAAATACCTGGGAACGCTTTTAAACGCCTTGAAGCTTCTTGAAAACCCCTTGAGACCACTGTAGAATCCCTTTCAATTCAATTGAAGCGCCTTGAAGCCCCCTGAAGTCCCCGAAGCCTTCCGAAACCCCCTGCAGTTTTCTGAAATGCTCTGCAGCTTTGTTTAACCCTATGCAGTTTTGATCCTCTGAAATCCACTAAAACTCCTTGTAACCATACGGAAAACCGCTTTGAGACCTCCAAAACCTTTAGTTAAAGCCCTTTAAGTTGAAATCCCTAAAACCCCTTGAAACCCTTTGAAACGCTTTAGAACACCTTGAAACCTGAGACCCCTGTAACCTTGTCCCAAACTCTACTGAAGCCCCCTGAAGTCCCCTGAAACCTTCCGAAACGCCCTGCAGCTTTTTTAACCCTGTGGAGTTTTCAGAAATCCCCTGAAATCCACTAAAACTCCTTGAAACCACACAGAAAACCACCCTGAGACGTCCAAAAACTTTCATTAAAGTCCTAAAACCCCTCATGTTGAAATCCCTAAAACCTCTGGAAGCCCTTTGAAACGCTTTGGAACACCTAGAAACCTGAGACCTCTTTAGACTTGCCCTAAACTCTACTGGAACCTCCTGAAACCCCTTGAAATCTCCTGAAACTCATTTCAACTACTCAGAAAGCCTCTTGCCATTCCTGAAGACTTCGCTTAACCCTTTGGAGCCGGCTTGTTTTGCCGCTGCTGTCGCAACCTCTGAAGTTCCCGTGAAAGCCCATAATCCCCATTGAACCCTCGAAAACTCTCCTGAAACCATGTAAAAGTGATGAAACCCTTCTGAAGTTGAACTGCAAGTCCCTGAAGCCCCAAAGATCCGTTGAAAACTGCTAAAATTTCTTGAAACGCCTCGAAGTACCTCCACTCACAATCAACTCTGACATCGGCCCAAATGGCTGCGCCCATAAGTCAAATAAGTGAATACGTGCATAGGTCCATCAGGTATCAGTAGGTCAACTCCAGAGGCACGTTCTCCTCCATTTGGGAAATTTGTGCCATGCATAGGTCCATAGCCTGATAGCCTGACAACTCTTTAAAATTCCAAGGCTATTACATACACTAATCGGCCATCGAACTTTCAGTTAACCCTTTGAAGCCGGAATTTTTTCAAGCGTTATTATGGAGTTTTTTCTACGTTTTTCTGTTGTTTTGGTGCTCAATTATGCAGAATATTTTTCTGGGTGTCCTAGGTCATCCAAACTATTTTTGAATTTAGGTCCTTAGATCTATGGAAGTAACGGTAACTTTTTTCATTATAGAAAGCTATGATGTGTAATCTATCATGCCTAGTAAGTCTTCTGAAAGGTTAATAGACAATATCAGATCAGTCAGGATATCCTAGGTCATACAAACTGTTCTTGAGTTTGGATCCTAAAGTCTACGGGTGTTACAGTAACTTCTTTCATTATACAACGCTACGATTTGTTATCTATCATGTCCAGTAAGTCTTCCGAAAGGTTAATAGACAATATCAGATCTGTCGGGATATCCCAGGTCATCCAAACTGTTCTTGAGTTTAGATTCTAAAGTGAATGGATGTAACGATAACTTCTTTCAATATACAAAGCCACGATTTGTAATCTATCGTGTCTAGTAAGTCTTCTGAAAGGTAAATAGACAACATCAGATCAGTCGGGATATCCTAGGTCATCCAAACTGTTCTTGAGTTTAGATCAATATCTGCGGGTGTTACAGTAAGTTCTTTTATTATACAAAGCTACGATTTGTAATCTATCATGTCCTATAAGTTTTCTAAAAAGTTAATAGACAATATCAGATCAGTCGGGATATCCTAGGTCATACAAACTGTCCTTGAGTATAGATTCATAAGTCTACGGGTGTAACGGTAACTTCTTTCATTATGCAAAGCTACGATTTGTAATCTATCGTGGCTAGTAAGTCTTCTGAAAGGTAAATAGACAACATCAGATCAGTCGGGATATCCCAGGTCTTCCAAACTGTTCTTGAGTTTAAATCCTAAAGCTTACGGGTGTAACGGTAACTTCTTTCATTATACAAAGCTACGATTTATAATCTATCATGTCCAGTAAGTCCTCTGTAAGGTTAATAGACAATATCAGATCAGTCGGGATATCCTAGGTCATCCAAACTGTTCTTGAGTTTAGATTCTAAAGTCTACGGGTGTAACGGTAACTTCTTTCGTTATACAAAGCTACGATTTGTAATCTATCGTGTCTAGTAAGTCTTCTAAAAGGTAAATAGACAACATCAGTTGGGATATCCCAGGTCATCCAAACTGTTCTTGAGTTTAGATCCTAAAGTGTAACGGTAACTGATTTCATGGGTTTTCGGCTTGCAGTCTAAAATAATTTGCGTTGACTGATTTCAGATCATCGCCGATGTTTCGGTCCAGGTATGGGACCTTCCTCAGGGCCTACAATTTATTGCAAATTGGCACAAACATAATGATTATTATGCATATAGTTTTTTAACAGTTGAATGTTTTGCACCTATCGAAGTTAACCTGTATCCAGAGAAGAAACGACGGCTTCAAGAAGATGCACCTCAATTGTCTCGGCAATTGCACCAGTTGTGCACCACGCGGTCCATCCACCACTACTGCTGCACCGGCAACAATTTGATAGATTGTTGAATTTGGCTTTCTTCCTTTCCCTGTTATTGGTACTGAGAGAACACCGAACAACGATTGACTCAATTTCCGCTGAAGCTGAAGCAGGAAATTATCGTGCCACGCACAGTTAATTCGAACGGACGACGAAGACGAGCGACGGTGGCGACGCTGATTGCGCATAAAATTATATCCCGCAAAGTGTTGCGCAATATGGCTGCGCGCGGTGCATGCGCTGCGCTTCGCAACGCATATGCCCATGTGCAATTTTTGACGCTCTGCACTGAAAGGCGGCTTGCAGTTGAAATTACTATTCTGAGGGTCAACTTAAATGCACAACGCCACTTGATTTGTGCAGACTGATTTTCGTTTCATCTCAACAGATTTATGTTTTCAATTCTACCATGGACCCGATTTACAATTAAAAAAAGTGTCTGTTGGCAGCCGGATTCGAACCAAGAACCTTGAAATCACCAGGCTCGCACGCTACCACTCAGCTATCGAACCGGTTGATAAGTGAGGAAACAAAACGCACACAAGAAGCGTTTGTTGGTCGATGATCACGTTTTGCCATGGTAAATTTGAAAACATTTGTGTGCTCGTCATTACCGCAAGCTGTCTATCAGTGTGATTGCGGCGGCGAGTGCGCCCGGTTCGATATTAGGGCAAACGAATTTCCAGGCAAACGAAAATCAGGCAGGCAGATGGCGTGGCACAGTTCCATGACTGTCGACAGTTTCGCACGTTGTGCAACGTGTTGTTGGCTGCGTTGTTTGAATGGATCGAAGATGCATCGCTCGATGACTGACTGCCCTTGCCAAACAAGGGGGTCGTTCCATCGAAAAGTACCGTCGTGCATTAGCCGATAATAGACCGTGACTGATTGTGATGCAACAACTTCAGTCAACAACAGGCTGTGATTGGATCCACTCCACTCGTCGAAGCGAATTTGTTTGGTTTTCTTTTGCCCATTCATTTGCCAGAGCCCTTCATAACTGCACAGAAGCCCTTGGAAGTCGGTCTGGGGGTCACATATGATGGGGGGACCGTTGTTCCTTGGAATTTGGCCCTATTTTCCTATTATTATGATTTCTAGTGCAAACACCACCGTATTGATGATAAAAAAACGTCAGGTCTATTAGATTGTTTCCAGGTCAGTGAGAAGCAATTCGGTCAAGCCATTCGAGTCAAATGGAGCATCCGAACATACAATTACTGTTCGGTGTATGGTTGTTACCCTAAGATTATTATTAGGTAAATGGTTACCATATAGAAAACAGTACAGCTTTAAAGTAGATGCAGACGAAAAAACATTGAAATCATTTAAAAATTATAATACACATGATTACTATAAAACGAATAATCAAAAAAGATAACCTGTATCATAATCATATGGTAATCGTTGCTTTATTCAAGTAAAGACCCCAACAATCGACTTTGATTAATCCACCTGTCATCCTCCATCAAAATGACAGCATCAGCACTTTCAATCTGGTCGGTGGCGCCATCGAGTCGAATCGAATCGCATCGAATCTAGCGAGGTTGTTGTCACCGTCGTCAGTCGTCAATCGTCAGAACATTAACCCACATTTCACACTTTCTCCCCACCGATCTCGGCGGTGGTGGAGCTTGACGTTGTTGGTTTGAGCGAGCATTTGTGTGAGGAGAGAACCACCCGTTTTGAACGAAACTGAAGAAAAGCGACTGCTTACGAGGTGTCATTAGCGTCATTACGCCAGTGACGATTATTATTGGTAACACCACCAACTTACTGGGAGGGTAATTGAGACCACCTTTTGAGACTTGTAGTGTATGTATTTTCGAAGGGGTTGGAAGCTTGAGGCTTTCCAATTTGCCTACCAAGTAGTGGAGATTGAGGTAAAATGAGCCTCTTCACGGATTGAAACCCCAATTCAGGCAGATGCTTCAAGAATGTAGTTTAGTGAGCTCATAAGGTGTGGAGCGGACCTGGTATGATGGTTAAAACACGTGGCAATCACGCCGAGGACCTGGGATCGAATCCCACTCCCGACCAACTCGCAAAATGTGAGTTTTTCCTTCGGAAAGGAAGTGAAGCCTGGGGCTAAAAATCTTGTTAATACAGATGAGAAAGAAAGCTCATAAGGTTTATGAAACCATTACGGTAAACAATAATTCACTCTGAATTGCAGATTTTTTCTTTTTAAAGAAAACCGGAAAAACGATCAGTTGCTGTTGAATTAATAAAGGAAAAATTTGCGTAAAATTTTGCAGAATTTCTGGAAGAATTTTAAGCGGAAGCCTGTTTTTTTTTTGTGAAAAGCTCCACTCGGTAGAAAACGCCTTCGGGAGGTTCCTTCATTAAACTTTTTTTTTGTTTCAAAAATCATATGTTCGGTTTGAAGAGTTTCAAATGCACAGTCACCAGGCCCACCTGCAAATTGTTCTGGAAAATTCCCAGTAGAAATACTAGGTTGGTTGCGCTGAAAATTCATGGAAAAAAATTTAAAAAAAAAATTAATAGAATATAAAAATTTATAAAAATCGGAAACATTGCCAAATGTTGCCTGGAACATTTTCGTTGAAATTTGTGTCACATACTCTTGTAAAGTTCCGGGAAGCATTGAGGGTAATACCTACCGGAAATTCCTTTCATTAGGAGCTGATTTTTAAATTTGACAAATTCTGCGAATTCCACCAGTTTTTTTTTAGCCTTTTAAATACAATCAGAACTTTCATTGTGAATTCCACAAAGATTCTGTAAGGTTCTTTTAATTTGTTTCTTTTAAGCTTCAGAGCTTTCGTCAAAACTTTTTTAGGTTTTTGTTTCAGTAATTCCACCATACCGACTAATACCACAGACAAACAGACGTAACACCTTGAACGATTTTCATGGAAATCCATCGCCCAGTTCACACTACCATCACCTGGTGGAAAAGTTGCACGAATCACTGTGTTGTGCAATATCGTCAACAGAAGGCGCTAGTGTGAAACGTCAAACGCATAGAAAAACGATGCGCGCGCCTCTGGTTGTGAAAGCCACAACTATGAAAATTTAAAATGATCGTTAAAAGCGTGGTTGATGGAAATTTCGCAAGTGTTACGTCTGTTTGTCTGTGCTAATACCTTGTCTTGGAATGATACCTGACTTTGGTATGCTGCAGTTATGTGTCAGTTATTATCTTCTCACACTTTCAATTGTTTACTTATGATACGTATGGAAGAAAAATGAAATTATTGCAGATTACGATAACTTTCATACAATGTATTGAACAGAAATATGTATTTTTTCATCCAAAGTTGATAATTTTTCGTTGCCTAACCTCACATTTGATCGCCAATAGCAGTTCCATTTTTTCTCATCAATTTCTCTCCCCTTTATCTCTTCCAAACAGTGCTGAACGTGGCCGCCGGCAAAGCCCCGATGCAGATCTCGACCGATGCCGCCGGAATCCCACAGAAGGCCATCGACGGATCGACGTCTGCGTTCTTCTCGCCCGAAACATGTTCCCTGACGAAGCCGGAACGCGTCCCCTGGTGGTACGTGAACCTACTGGAACCGTACATGGTGCAGCTGGTCCGGCTGGACTTCGGAAAGTCGTGCTGCGGTAAGTGTTTGCTGAGTTTTTGATAACCATAACTAGGGTATAAATTTACTTCGTCACGTGCGCTGATTCCCGTCATATCAGACGGAAAGTAGCCAAAAATTGCCTATATTCCGACTTACCTTTACCAATGACTCATCAAGTTGGTAGCAAATACTGGTAATCGAACAATAACGCGAAACTTCACGTTTCAATTTCACTCCACTTACAAGTTACAAATTTTCTCGTTTTGCCTACGACGAAGGCAACCGCACCTAAGCAGCAGCTAGCCGAACTGTTCTTCATCACCGTTCGATTTTCACTTCGCCAGATTCACTTGTTGAACCAACCTTCAATTCACACCCCACAAATGCTCTGTGGCACTTCAATTTCGGGCTATTAAGAAAAATAAAAAAATAAAATAAAAAAATGAAAAAAAAATTAAAAAAAAAAACTTTAAAGTTGGATATCACTGCTGCAGAATGCAGCAAAAGCTGTTCAATCAATCAAATCAATCGCTTTTTCCCGTCGGTAAAATGTTTGTTTGCAGTTCTCTTCGCCTAGGAAAAATGCGAACAAAGCTGTACATCCATCTCAATTTAAAAACTTTCTGCTGAATAGTACTTTGAACACATGATTTGATTTTGATTGAGCAGAATTTGACCGCTTTTCGAAAAAAACATCTACGGTCAAATCATAATGTTTGACCATCCTATGTACTATAGTGTCACGTGGAAGGTGTGTTGGGAATTGAATTCAGGTTGTACCTGAAATAGACGTTGGCTAGACGGAAATAGAATTCCAGGGAGAATTATTCAATCTTATTATCTTAAGGAAATTGTTGGTCTTTAAAAATATTTTTTAACATGATATGGAAGCTAATTTATAGACTAGTAATTGATACCAAATTGGTCATGTTGCTTTAGACGAGGTGCAAGAATAAAATCGATCATTATTGGTCGGAACTCAGTTAGACGGGAATTAGATAAAAACCCTAGTTAATGAAAAGTTTAAAGTTTAAATGTTCGAATGCCTGTTTACTGCATAATTACAGACTATTTTAAAGAGATTCTGAAACCTAATTGCCACATCTCCGAAATGGCTAGTTCGAAAGCAATTAGAGTCATACAGGGGATGGCCAAAATGTTTGGGATAGGCCACTTTTTTTTCTCTCACAAAAAAGTTCAACAAGCTATAACTTTTCATAGAGCGCATCAAAAAATCTCAAATTTTGACTGTTTGTCAACCTATTATGTGTGCATCATTGGTACAAATTTGGGCTCGATTGATTAATATTTCGCAAAGTTAGAACCGTTCGGGTAAAACACTATTTTTCAGACAACTCATTTTTGAGCTGTCATATCTCGAAAACCAGTGAACCGAATTGAATGAAATTTTGAACGTACACTAACAATATGTAAATGCGTCACAAACTATTAAAACATAGGTACTTTTTAAACGTTGAAAAAAAGTTATCATAAATTGCCACTTTTTGGATTTTTCTCGAAAAAAAAAAATTTTTTACATTAATGTCAATAAATTTTAGTTTTGATATCCAAAGATTTTCCACTTCCGTTCTCAAGTTATCTCTAATCAGATATATTAGAACCTATTTAGATTGAAGGAAGAACACATTTAGTATTTTTTGTGTGGTATTGTAAATTTGGCTTATTTTCCTCTATATGGGTAAAAATTTCAATCCGGTATAACTTAATTCGCCGTGAAAAAATATTACATTTTATAACGTCGTATTAAGTATCATTATATTGTTGACAAACGTTATAAAATTTATTAAATTCGGTTCACTGGTTTCCGAGATATGACAGTTCAAAAATTAGCTGTCTAAATAATAGTGTTTTACCCAAACAGTTCTAACTTCGCGAAATATTATTCAATCGAGCCCAAAATTGTACCAATGATGCACATATAATAGGTTGACAAACAGTCAAAATTTGAGATTTTTTGATGCACTCTATGAAAAGTTACAGCATAATGAATTTTTTTGTGGGAGAAAAAAGTGGCCTATCCCAAACATTTTGGCCATCCCCTGTAGTTTCACATTTCGACAAACCAATTTTCCCAACTCCCACACGCAAATCTATTCAAAAAATGCCATTCGAGAAAAAACCCACCTTCTACCCACAAGTGAGGAGCTGAGGTCAACGACACCATTCACTCATCGAAACCGAAACCCCTTCAACCGTCGTAGTCGTCGTCGTCATTACATCCCTCCAGCAATGCAATGTGCGGCGAGGCGAGAGTGGCAAGTTCAAGTTTCAAAAATTGTAAATATACTTTCCACCATCCACTACTGTAGTAACTGCCTTTTAAAAACGGGTCGACATTCACCTACCTATGGTCGTAACGTCGCGTCATAACCTTCCTTCTTCGTTCGGTCAGGCTTCGAGTATTCGAACATGTGAGAGAGTTGCTTGCTGTGCGATCCAGTCGAATTCAGTCAAGTAGTCTAGTACCATCTAGCAGTCCATTGTCGAAGTGAGGGAGAGTGGAATAAAATGCGCATCTTCATGGGAATTTCCGCTTACAATTTACTGTGGTCTTCCAGAATGGTAGTTATTCAAAAAAATGTTTTTATAATAATTATACAACATATTTTTATTTTAAAACATCATGAGGTTTCGAGTGGTTTCCCGGGAGTTTCAGGGTATTTCCAAGGGGCGTTTCATAGGCATATCAATGGTTTCTGGAGGGTTCCGGAGGAGTTCCCGTTGTATTGAGGGGTGCCCAACTAACAATCGCCAACCGCAAACAAGCATGCATGCTGAATTGTTGCTTTATAATAGTAATTATAGCTGAACTAAAATTATGCTGTACACATTACTGTACAAATTCTATTTCAATTGAAAAAGTAGCCAATGTTCAACTTTTCGTATTGGTATTGACAATGATAATTTAAAACACTTTTCAAGCGTTCAATAAGATTTTTATTCGACTCTCAGTAATTCCTTTACAACATAGTTTAACAAGCCTTTTTCTGCATCTTGTTAAGTTCATGTACAAATTAGGACATGTATCTGTATAATGTGTTTTTCACAAGTACAATGAGTGCTTTCGTTTTATCATACTTCGACTCAGAGTACATGATGAAAAACGCGTGTTTTTACTGAACAACAGCTGGATTAAACTGTTGTTCACTTCTTCACCATAATGTTGTGCTAATTCATCACTGCTGAATAGGAGTCGAAGTCTGATCATTATTAAACCACGGGAAGTTTATGCTTTGATTCATCATCTCTAGGATGGCGCAGATAGGAAGGCATGCGGCTGGCAATCGACAAGTCACGAGTTTGAATCTGAATTTAGGTAAATTTAAATGTAGTTATTATTTCACAATATTTGTTCACAGCATTAAGTTCCAATCATAAACTCTCGTGGAAATTGAAATATTTTGCATTTTTTTTATTTTTAATCATTTTTGCTAAAGCTAAATAACAGCTTTACTATATAGTTGTAAAACGATTTAACAACAAACAGTTCAGCTGGTACACAACACTATGCTTCATAGTTTCTCCAAATTTGTGTGAAAAAACCCCGAACAAAGGTTGTGCCTGAAAATTATCAAAATGTTATATAGCTGTTATCATGCTGAATCAATTCGTCGTAAAGGTGCCTGTAAAATGAGTGATTGTTAGTTGGGTGGTTTAAGGGACGTTTCAGCAAGGCATTTCAAGACTTTCCGGGGACTATAGGGGGTTTCCAAGGATGTTCTAGAGGGAGTTCTAGAGGATGTTGATGCGTTTCAAGGCATTTCAAATGGATTCAGGGCGTTTCGAAACGCGCCTGAAACATCCTGGAAACCCATGGAATCCCCTTAAAATGGTCCAGAACACCCCGATACCCGACTAGAACCGCTTTGAATCGTTCTTGACACCACCTGAAGTCAGGAAACTCCCAGAAACCCCCAGAAACTCCCAGATACCCCCTGAAGAGCTTCTGAAACCCTCTGATACTCCTAGAACACATTTGCAACCCTCCTGAAACCTCCTGAAACTACCTCATACCGTCTGGAACAATCACGACGACCCAGGACCTTCCTTGCAGCCCCTAGAACGACCCTGAAATCAGGAATGGAAACGCTCACATGCAAAGAGGTACATTCACTTGCTACTCTCTAAGTTCAGAAGGATGTTATCAAAACAACGGTGTACTTGTAGCTTTCAAGTTTATCTAAAACTTTGCCGAATACAGTAAAGATTCCAGACTTCTTAAGACTGTTTGTCTTAATGCCAAATATTTGCCATTGTAGCCCGCCATTCATCCAAGGTTGCCATGATTCACGTCGTGTTGAGAGAGTTACTAGGGCGACTCTCCACGCGGTGAATGTAAATTACACTCACTCTGGGGAGAGTAACCTTCGTAGCTCTCTCACGAGTTCAGTATCCATGTGCGACCTTTACAGTATTCGCCGAAGTTTTAGTTAAAATTACAAGAAACAAGTCTTACCTTTTTATAGCATGCTTCTGAACAGAGATAGTAGCAAGTGAATGTAACTCTTTTCAAGTGAGTGTTCCCATCCCTGCCTGAAACCTCGTGGTACATCCCAGGGAGCCTCCAGAAACTCCCTAAGATACCTGGTTACATTCCTGCAACGCCCCTGAAGCACTCCTGCACCACCCTGAAATTCTAAAAGCTTTAGAACACCTCTGAAACCCTTTGAAAACATCTGCAACGCCTCTGGAATCACCTGGAACGTTTCTGAAACACCCTGGAATTCCCCTAAAACTCCTTGAAACTTCCTGGAACGACCTTGAAACCTCCTGAAACCCCATGACCCATGATACCGTCCGAAACAACCAGAACGCCGCTGAAACGTGCTGAAGCACCTATAACGACATTCGACCCTGGAACGCCCCTGGGAACCTCCAGAAACTCCCTGAGACATCCAATTACATTTCTTGAACGCCCTGAAATTCCCTGGAAAGCCCTATAACATCTCTGAAACCCCCTTGAAAACCTTTGCAACGCTTCTGAAATTCCCTGGAATGCCTCTGAATTACTCTGGAACTCCCCTAACACTCCTTGAAACTCCGTGGAATGCCTTTGAAACGCTCATTCAACTCCCTGAAACCCTATGGAACACTCCTAAAACTCCCTTAAATCCCCTGGAACACCCCTGATACCCCTTGATAACCCCCTGGAACGATCATGAAATGCTCTGGAACATCCCTCGAGTGCTTCTGAAACCGCCTGGAACACCCTGAAACCCCTTGAAAACATCTGCAACGCCTCAGAAACACCATGGAACTCCCGTAAAACTTCTTGAAACGCCCTGTAACGCCCTTGAAACTCCCTGAAACCCCATGACTCATGATACCGTCCGAAACAAGCAGAACGCCGCTGAAACCTCCTGAAGCCCCTATAACGACCTTCGATCCTGGAACGCCCCTGGGAACCTCCAGAAACTCCATGAGGCACCCAGTTACACTTTTGGAACGCCTTGAAATTCCCTGGAAAGCCCTAGAACACCTCTGAAACTCCGTTGAAAACCTTTGCAAAGTATCTGAAATCCCCTGGAATGCCACTGAAATACTCTGGATCTCCCCTAACACTCCCTGAAACTCCGTGGAACGCCTTTGAAACACTCCTAAAACTCCCTGGAACCCTATGGAGCACTCCTAAAACTTCCTGAAATCCCCTGGAACTCCCCTGAAACCCCTTGATAATCCTGGAACAATCATGAAATCCCCTGGAACATCCCATGAGTGTTTCTGAAACCACCTGGAACACCCTGAAACCCCTTGAAAACTCCTGGAACGCCCAATAATCGCCGAACCCCTCTGGAAAGCCACCTAGAACACACCTGGCACTCCCTTGAAACCCTTCCTAAACCCCCTGAGACTCTCTGGAACACCTCTAGAACGCCCCTGAAAACGAAAAAAAATCTGAAGTGCGAAGAAAAAAATAATTTTTAAAATCGCGACGGGGATGCAATTTTAAACCATCCAAAAGTGTGAAGGACAGACATCCTTCTATGTCCAGTAACTATGGTATGATTTTGACATTTCCTCCAAGATACCTTCAGAAATTCCTTCTATTCTCTTCTTCTATTTCTCAATACTTTTATTTTATTTCTGGGTTCCTCTTGAAAAATCTTCAACGGATTTCTTTAGAAATTTTCCAGAGTTTCCTTCAGAAGTTTTTCCTGCAAAATATCTGAAACTTTGGAATCCTTCAATAGTTATCTTGGCAATTCCTCCATGGATTTCTGTTGAAAAGCCTGCACAGTTTGCTTTAGAAATCCCTCCAGGGATTCCTCCAGAAAAGCCTTTGAGAATTCCTTCAAAAATTTTCTCATATATTTTTTTTTAGAAAATCGTTTTTTTTTTAGTAATTTGACCCAAGTATCTTTCGGAAAGTCTTCTATAGATTCCTTTAGAAAGAAGACATCTCTCATATTAATCATATCGCATAGAAAACCTTCCATCGATTCTTTCCAAAATTGTTCCATATTTTGTAGAGATTGCTTCATGAATTTCTCTGTTTCGAGAACTCCCCTAGAAAATTTTTGATTTTATACAAAATTTCTCCAAAGGGTTTTTTTGAAAGCCTTCTATGGATATCTTCAGAAAATTTTCCAGAGATTTCTTCATAAAAGCTTTTGAAGAATTTTTAGAAAATCTTCAAGAAATTTCTTAAGAAACAGGGATGCTATCGAAAAAAAAAAGTTTTCTTACAATGCCTCAGGCATTTCTTCACGAACTATTCCAGGAATTAATTTATGAATTTGTGAAATTTATGCACCAATCTATATCAGGAATTTCTAATTATTGTGCTGGTCTAAGTGAGATTCTTAAAACTCCAAAAGTGTTCGTACTTATACGCGTATGAGAGAAATAAATTTTGGAAGGTTTTGGAGGCGACTCTCATAGAAATTCCTAAAGAAAAATAGAAATGAAAAACACTATAAGAAATTAAAAAAAAAACGAGGTAAATTTGTTTCATCGAAGCACCAAAATCCGAATTCTAAAGAAACTTTGAAAATATGAGTATAAAATATGAATACCTACCAACTTTTGCAAATTAGCCATGTCGTTGGCGCCAAACTGGATGCTTGCCAAGAGCGCCATGGGACCAGGCTACGGCTCTGCAAAAAAAATAAAAGTTCTGATTGTCCAGGAAAGAAAAAAAAAATTAAAAAAAACTATGACTGGTGATATTTTGATGGAATTACTTGGAAAAAAAATCAAGCTGAATCCATGGATGATTTGCTTGAAGATGTTAATAAAAAAAAACTAATACCTAGCATTTCGAGTTAAAAAAAGGAATATTTTTGGAAAAAAAACCTGGAAGAACTTTTGTAGAAATTCCCAGTCCAGAATAAATAAGAATTCTTGATCGGTTATGGGACGAATTGCTTGATGAAGCTGAAAAAAAAATCCCCAAAAATAAGTTAAAACTTCTGATGGATTTTTATGAGAATTGTTGAACAAAACTTTTTAAATAATTCCTTTAAAAAAATATAAAACAATCCCTGGCGACTTCTTTCAAACAATGTACGCTAATATTGCTTGGGAAATAAAAAAATAATTCAAATAATGCGATTGGAAGAATACTTGGAACAGCATTTCTGGAAAAAATAAAGAATTGATAAAACAGCATTTTTTTTTTGGTTGGAAAACTTTTTAAAAAGCTTTTGGACAGAATTTCTAAAAAAAAATTCTGAACATATTTTCTGCTAATTCTTCTAAATCTTCTTCCAGGACAAGTTTCAAAAACTCCTCCAATAATTCTTCACTAAGTTCTATCGAAAATTCTACATAAAATCTCACAGAAGACTCTCAGAAAAAAATCGAATTGGTGGATAATTTCGAGAAAGATTCATTTCTGGAATAAAATTCTAAAAGTATCTCCTGCTAAACAAAAACGGAGTTTTTGAAAAAACTTCTGGTATAAGTTTTGGAGAAATTCCCAGAGGAGTTAATAAGATTATTCGGGATTCTCATGAAAATTCTCGAAGAAAACTTTCGAAATAATACCTCTAAATATTTCCCGAAGGTCAAAAAAATACGATTGTTAAAATACTTGTCGGAATCCCTGCAAAATAATTCTTTCGGAAACAGCTCCGTATTCCTGAAAAAAAAAACAATCATGAAGAATTCCTAACTCAACAGCAATTTAGATTTTTTCATGGCTGGCAAGTTTTCTAAAAAGTTTTCAGGAAAAAATCGAAAAAAAGTTGCAGATGAATCCAAGAAACAATGTTGGAAAAATTCCTGGAAATTTGTAGAAAACTGTTTAAACGTATTTCTTGCATTAATTCTTGTATAAATTTCACCAGGAATAGTTTCAAAAATTCCTCTAAGAAATTCTGTCGATCTGTAGAAAAAATCAGAAAATATTTCAGGAATTCCTAGAGAGAATTCTCGTAGGTTTTTCTTGAAATGGTTCAGGCAGGATTCCCTGAACATTTTCCAGTGAAAACTTAAGAGAATTCCTTTGAAACTTACATCCAAATATCTTCAAGAATTTCAACAGAAGCTCTTTCAGGAATTCTTTCTTGTTACTAACATTTTAAATAAATTACGAGAATTCAACAATTCATATTAAAGGCCTACTTGAAATTGACTCAACAATCACCACAGGACATTTCAGTTAGAGCTGTAGAGCGCTTCATTAGAAGAATTCAAGTTTTTGAGAACCGTCATTATTTTAGTTTTATGATGGTTTTGAGAACGTTTTCTAGTATCTTGCTGGGGTTACCACTTCTCTTTATTAGTCGGTCTGCCTAATTCCAGGTCCCGATTACCTCATTCCTTTACACAGTCAGTATGATCTAGAGGGCAATCACTTTCAGTTTGGTGATGGCTCCACTTCGTCTGCAGCTTCATTTGTGAACCTGCACCGTTACGCGACACAACTCTTCGATACATTTGACTCTAACACCGGATGTATGTATCCTTGTGTACTTCTGCAAACAGTTTGAAGTTCAAAGAAAGGACATTTGATAACTAAATACGTATTATGGATCAAACTTCTGTTTCTCGTGTTGTCTCACTCTTGCAGATTTTTTTTTTTTCAATGAACCTCACTCCGAGTCCATTACGATAGGGCTTCCTCGCTCACGAACAGTTTGTACAGATTATAGGCCCAGAAGCTGCTTGTTCATTGCTTGCTTACTTGCTGATCGCCGGCAAGTTTTCTAAAAGGACTTCAGAACAAAGTTTCTACAAAGCTCATACTTTGTGCAAAAATTCAAGAAAAGAAAAATAAGAAAATCCTAAAAAAATGTGTCTATAAATTTTTAAAAAAATCAGAAATTCAACATTAAAAAAAAAAATACAGAGAATTCGTTTTGAAATTCTTACAAAAGCAACATCAGAATTTCCTCTCAGCATTTCAATTCCTAGTACGATCATTTTACCGAAATTACAAGAATTTCGAAGAAAAACCTGCTTGAACAGGCGATGTTTTCTGAATGCACATTGGCTGCATTCTGCAGCAACTGACAGTTCTTTGACGTCTGTCAGTTGTTCCAGTTATCGAATTTCATTCGGTAAATAAAACGCAACGTCTATTGTATACCTGTCCTTTAGCAATTTCGAGAAATATGTGAGTAAATTTCTAGGAGGCTAAATTTACTTGCATATGTCTCAAAATTGCAACAGAACAGGTACAGTAGACGTTCGATAACTGCAACATGTTTACGTTTCACTTAGCGAACAAAATTCGATAACTGCAACGTCAGACAGGCGTCAACAACCCACCAATTGATGTTCATTTAAACGTAAAATTCATTCGACTGCTCATTTGGGCTAACTTGGCGCACCGTTTTGACGGGATAGCGGTGCGATAACTGCAAATTTGATGGACTTACCGGACTTGCAGTTAAAAAGCATTGCAGTTAAACTGTATACAGTAGACGTTCGATAACTGCAACAACTGACATACGTCAAAGAACTGTCAGTTGCTGCAGTATGCAGCCAATGTACATTCAGAAAACATCGCATTGCATCAAAAGTACATGCGAAAAACATCGCATCGCTGTTGACATTTCAGTTTGACGGAAAGCGGTTGTTACGTTTGTAAATAGTTGTGAACATTTTGTCAGTCAATTTTCTGTTTTGTACTGTGATTTGTTCATTTGCCCCTAAATTTTAATGTGCATTTGTAGCGCTCCAAACATTTCAGGAGCGAACCAGCACAAAACACGCAAGCCGTCCCCTAACACGGACATCAAATTGTAGACGGTCTTGTGTTGTTGCCCAAATCAGGATGCCCCTTTAGGATTAGAAATTCCTAGACCAAAACAAGCTATGAATGCCGCAACAGATGCTGCGAACTAAAAGGCGAACTGCCAGAAAAAATACGATTACAGGATTGACTGATGGACCAAGAACAAAAATGAAACCTCGTCATCCTGGGTTCGGACTTAGTTATCTATTTGAATAACTGGGCACAATTTATGTTATGTGTTGCATGTTTGTGTTTTGTGCATTTGTAATGTTCCATTTTATTTTGCGTATCTAAGTTCCCAGACGTGGGGCCCGATACGGAAAATAAAATGTGCATTTATGAGGTTCCAACGTACTATTCGTTACACGGTGCGAAATTGTTACACTTAGCGGACTTGCAGTTAAAAAGCATTGCAGTTCAAGCGTTTTCACCGAGTGAACGTCTACTGTACGTGTACCTTTGATGGCGCATTGAGAAGTACAAAATTTGGATGGAGCTCGCAAATGGGCGTAGTTGGATAGTTGGATATGCGATGTTACAGTTCATAGTTAAAATAACAACTGTGACGGCTGTAGATGTCAAGTGCTAAACTCCAGGACAGTTTGGACGGCCTGAATGTCCGGAAATAATGAAGTTTAATATATTAGTCCTAAAGTAGGCCCAGTAACTGTAGCTCATTATGCAGCGTTACTCTGTATAGTGGATATGACTACTGTCAACGAGTGTAGATGTGAATTTCTTCTCTTTAGAGTACAGAGCAAACGCTTTAACTGCAATGCTTTTTTTAACTGCAAGTCCGCTTAGTCCAACTATTTTGCAATTATCGCACCGCTATCCGCCAAAACGAAGTGTCAACAGCGATGCGATGTTTTTTGCATGCGCTTTTGTTGCAGTGCGATGTTTTCCAAATGCACATTGCTAGCTGCATTCTGCAACAGACAGTTCTTTGAACTCTGTCAGTTATTGTAATTTCATTCGGTAAGTGAAACGTAAACATGGTCTTCTAGAATATTCCAAAAGAGATTTGGAATGGTTCGTACAATATCAAGGAGGTTGTTGATAGCATTTTATAGTGAAAATAGTTACTGTAAATTACTGTAACGACTTTATATGACAATGATTGAACTCCATGACAGTTTGGATGACCCTGTGTTTCCGAAAAAGTATAAAATTTTGTGTATCGGTCTTCAATCGTAGTTGATTGTGCATCATCGTAGATCTGGAGTGGTCATCAGAACCCCTGGAATATCCTAGTAATGTCTCTGAATGGCACTGGAGTTTTCAAGAGATTCACTGATTTCAGCAGATCTTTATAAACAATAACTTCTTTCACCCCGAATCCCCCCATGATCACGTTTGGCAAATTGTTCGGAAGCAAACAAAAGCTTCCCTCGGTCGGTGGTGAAAAGGGAGTGGGAGCACTCCCCATTCAGACAGACAAACCAAAACAACAAACTCCCTTCCTCAGCTTCAGCCCAACCAACCTCTGCCCTTCGACTTCGACAATGAAAACAACAATAAAAGACTCCGTCGCATCGAGCACGTAACGGGTTACGGTGGCGTGGCGTGGAGGAGGATCAGAGGCGGTGGCCAACCAGCCACCACAACTTTCACTTTGTGGCATCAGAGCGGGGTTACCGTCATCGCCGCCGCGATCATCTCGCGCTCACATATGCCCTGTGGCGGCGGCAACGACAGTAACCACGCCAGAGACTCGGAGATGACTTCCTTCGCTTGAGGGCACGTGTTTGGTTGGAACCAGGGCCACAACAACCAACAACAGTCTCTCGGAGGAACGACTTAGACTTAGTACCTACACTGATAGACAGCTTGCGGTAATGACGAGCACACAAATGTTTTCAAATTTACCATGGCAAAACGTGATCATCGACCAACAAACGCTTCTTGTGTGCGTTTTGTTTCCTCACTTATCAACCGGTTCGATAGCTGAGTGGTAGCGTGCGAGCCTGGTGATTTCAAGGTTCTTGGTTCGAATCCGGCTGCCAACAGACACTTTTTTTAATTGTAAATCGGGTCCATGGTAGAATTGAAAACATAAATCTGTTGAGATGAAACGAAAATCAGTCTGCACAAATCAAGTGGCGTTGTGCATTTAAGTTGACCCTCAGAATAGTAATTTCAACTGCAAGCCGCCTTTCAGTGTAGTGTCGGTCGAGGGCAAACAGATGATCGAGCTTTCGCGCGCATAAAACCGACCGCAAACCGCACACACGGATCGACCTCTTCTCTTCCTCTTCGGTTCAAGCGAAGAAGACGTTTGAAAACGTAACTTGCCAAGGCGATACAAGTCGATGGCCGCGCCACCTAAAGCTGGGAATCTAAGCGGATAATTGACGCGGTGAGCAGCACTTATAGGTGCATACTCCCTGCCTCAAGGGTCGTGTTGTTATTCGGTGATCTCAGTGTCTAAGAGGGAACTGCGTGCCGCTGCCATGATCAAGGTTGAACGTCGGCATACCTAGTGGTATTTGAAACACACGTCTTCAAACGGTAATTGAGCGCAGTAATTAAGCTGTGGCCCTTGATCAGGGATCCATGCATTGGGATTGCGTCAGCTGAAGGGTTCTTTGGCGATGGTGGATCTTACGGTATTTGATCAACATCAAGCGAGTAATCACCGGCGGAATTTCGTTGATTATGATCACAGTTTAAGCGATCAATTTCTTCAAGTGAATTGTCTGCATGCCATGGTTATCACCTCATGGATACAGGGCCAACAAGTGGTAACAGTTCGTGGAATCTGCCACAATCTTTAGAACGTTGAAGACTACGCAGATCATCTAGCATGTCTGGTGAGGGATCGAATGACCTGACCTTCTGGATGTATCGCTCATCATTTCAACTATCAACTGTCAATCAGCACAAGTTAGAGATTTGGTCGTTTAATTCCTACCAGAAAGTAAACTTGATTGCAGCAACCACTACCACTATTTCCATCTTCAGTTTTCGGCTATTCCAATTTCTCGGAATTCCTTAATTCCCCCAGAGATTTCATGCAAAATTCTTACAGGGATTCCAACCAAAATTCTTCCTGTGATTCTTTCCGAAACTTTTCCAGGTGCATGCTGCAGAATATTTCTAGTGATTTCTTCCAGAATTTTTCCAGGAATTCGTCTCGCAATTATTCTGGAAATTCCTTTCGGAAATCTTCCAGAAAACCCTCTCTCCGGAATTTTCCAGATATTTATCCCGGAACTTATTCAGATTCATCCCGGAGTTCTTACCAAGTTTCCTCCTGAAAATTCAGCAGCTTCCGGAACTCAGACATCTCCCCGAAATGCTCTACAGATTTCTGGCAATTTTTTTCTAGAAATTTCTGCTTTGTTCCTAAATTCTTCCAGGGATTCTACTTGAAAAATTCCTCCGGATATTTTTTCACCGATGTTCGTTTCTCAACGATTCAGATATTCCTCCCGGATGTCTTCAGGCAACTCCTCACTGGATTTTTCCTGGAATTCCCGGAATTTCTCCCAAAATACCTCTGAGATTCCTCCCAGAACACCAACAGGAATTGTTGCAGGGAATTGATTTCGGAGTTATTACAAATGAAGAAAATAGAATAATTAATGGCTCACGTTGGGTTCCATATCACGAACAAACAATAATGGAACCCTATAAATGTGCTATTTTATTTTTCACTTGGCCCCGTGAAAAATAAGACAGAATACTATAAATGCACAATGGTGCACGACTTGACACACACTAGCATAAATTTGACACAATACGACACTAAACATAAAATTTGGGCTGCTACCTCAATGGGTAACAAGCAGTCGTTCTGGAATTGTGTTTTGAATGGCAGTACGCCTATTAGTTCACAGTCTTAGTTCTGAGCTCATAGCTTAATTTTGTCTAGGGAAACTAATCCTAATTGACCATCCCGAACCGGGTTTTAATGCAAGACGGCTGCATTTTGATGTCCGTGCTAAGGACCGGTTTGCCTGTCTTGCAGTTATTTTTCGCCAGAAATGACCTAAAAGTATGCAAATACACCGGTTGCTAGGGTTGCCCCTGAACGATAGAAGAACCCTATAAATTGAGCAAACATTCACAAGTTAAAATCGAACATACAACAGAAAAAAAACCGTTAACAGAGTTCTTCCACCGATTTTTGCTGGTACTATTTCAGTTCTTCCTCTCAAAAATCCTAATTAATTTAGAGAGTTATATTCTCTTGGATTTCTCTCAGAATTCATTCGTGGTTTTCTCTCGAAATCCATACAAGGATTCTTTCCGGATTTTTTCTAAAATTTCCTCTTGGAGTTTTTACAAAGATTCCTTCCGAAACTCTTCCACAAACTTTTTCCAGGAATCTTTTTAGGGTTTTCCGATGCTCTTCTAGAGTTGTCTTCCAGATCTCATCCCAAAGGATTCTTCCCAGGTTTCTATTTCACTGATTCTTCCCGGAACTACTAACAGATTTCTACCCGAGATCCCAGGGATTTCTTCCGCAAATAGCTACAAGGATTTTTTTTTCGAAATTCTTCCACCAGAATTCTCCCAGAATGCTTCCAGGAATTCGTGAATAGTTGACTAAATTCTCATAGAAATTCCTTCCGGAAATCTTTCTGAAATTTATTCCGGAATTTTCTCAAGGATTTTACCCGATGTTTATGTAGATATTTTTACTCTAATTCTTCTAAAATTCCTCTCGGATAATTTCAGAGATTCCCACGGTTTGTTAAGAGATATTCTTTGGAATTTTTCCAGGAATTCTTTTCAAAATTCTGCTCAAGATCTTTCCTGCAAATTTTGTAAAGATTCAAGCCAAAATTCTCCAGGAATTACTAGAAGTTTTTTTTTAATTCTTTCAGAGAATAGTTTCAGAAATTTCACAAGATTTACCCGGGAATTATTCTAGAAATTTTAATCGGAATTCCATCTGAAATCTTCCGAAGTTCTTCCAGAGATTCCTACCAGAACTATTCCAAGTTTTCATCCCGGAGTTCTTGCAAGGACGGTTTCAAGACATTTTTTACATTTTTTACGCATTCTTACTTGGCAAATGTTCAATGATCCTTGTCGGATTTTTTTAAATAACTTCTTCTAAAATTCTTCCAAGGATTTACACTGAGTTCTTTAGGAATTTCACCAGGATTTTTTCCTGCATTTCATGACGGATTTAATAATTAAATTTTCCAGGGATTCCTCTCGGAATTCTTGCAAGGATTTCTCCAAGCGTTCTTCCAGAGATTTTTCGCAGAACTATATCAACAAATTACTCACGTTTTTTCCCAGTATTTTTTGACAAAAAATTATCCCATATTTTTTTTATTGGTAGATTTTGCCAGAATCCTACCAAACTTTTTTTCCCGTGATTCTTTTTTGGAATTCTTCCTAGGATGGTTTCCAGAATTTCTCAACCTGTTCCTCCTGGATTGTCTTCCAGTGGCTCCTCGCGGAATTCTTTAACGTTTTCCTGTCAGATGTATTTAAGATTTTCCCCCTAATTTTTCTCATATTTTTTTCAGAATTCTGCTAATGATTTCTCCTGGAATTCTTTCGGCAATTTTTCACAGTTTTTTGCACAGACATTCCTCTCGGATATTTTCCGGGGATTCTTCCAGAGAACTTCCAGGAATTCTTTCGGGATTTTTTTTCAATTTGTTTTTTTTTTTCAAGAATAATTCCTGACTTTCCTCCCATCACATTCAAACATTCCTCATGGAAATCTACGAGGTATTGCCCCGAAATTTTTCTTTCGGAGATTCTACCCGGAACTTCGACCAAGGTTTTCCCTATTTTACTGATTTTTACCGGAATTCTTCTATGAATTCCTATCGCCATTCTCACTGGGACGCTTTTCACAAGTTTCTCAAGATTTTTTCCTGAACCTATCCCAGTAAGTTCCGTCAGGTTTTTTCCCCGAATTGTTCGGGTATTTTTTTCTGAGGATTTCATCCACAACTCTGTGAAAGATTGTTTTTCGATTTTTTAAAGGAATTTTCCAAGTTTTTTTTTCCTAGCTAATCCATTGTACTTCTTTTGGGGACTTCTACCAGAACTCCTCTAGATATTCCTCCAGTATTTCCCACAGAAACTCTGTCCGGAATTTTCAAAATTCTTCCTTTAATTTTTTCCCGAAATTTTTCTTAGCATTTATCACCGGAATGCTTCCAATGATTCCTTCTGAAATTCTACCAGCATTTTTTTCCCGAAATTCTTCCAGAAATTCCTCCCGGATTACTTTCGAAACTTGCCCGGGAATTATAACAATTATAATTTTGGGATTCCACCTCAAATTGTTTTCGAAAATTTTCCAAAGATTTCTTTCCAAATTTCTCCCATAGAACCCTACCAGAATTCCTACAAGATTCCAACCGGAATTGTTCGAAGAACGTCTCCTAGAACATTTCCAAGGATTTACGTCGGAATATTTTCAGGGGCATCTCCCCTTAAACCTTTTACAGATTTCAGCAGAAACTTTACCAGGATTTTCCACTGGAAATTTTCCAGTGTTTTCAACGACCAGTGTGCCAGTGGTTACACTCGAAGATTTTCCACGGATTCTAACCAGAAATCTTTCCGAATGTCCTTCCGGAATTCTTTCAGAAAATCTTCCAGTAATGCATCCTGTGAATCCTCCCAGAAATTTCTTGTGGAATCCTTCTAAGAAATCTCACCAGTATTTTTGCTGCGATTAATCCCGGAATTCTTCCAGGCACGATGGCAGTCGATTCTTCTGGAACTCTCAAAGTTACTTCACGCTATTTTTTTAATGGAATTCGTTTCGGAATTATCTCAAAGAATTCTTCTGGGATTAAAGTATTTGAAAACTCCGCCGGCGTTCTATTCAAGTATCATGACATCTGTATGATGGTTTATTTTTATTGATTTTGTATTATTCTTTATTGTTGTTGCGATTTCCATTGAAGATCCGTCATAAAATTTCACAATATCAGTGGTTTTTTTACGGAAACTTTACTTGAAATAGCTCGGCAGATTCATTTCAGGAATATTGTTTGAAGTTTCTATTCAGTGTCTGTCGAAGATTCTTATCAGAACTCTACAAAAACTCAGAGAGTCAAATTACGAATCGCAGGAGATTCCCTTCAGAATCGTATGAGGAATCTCTACAAAATTCTCTTAAAGTTACCAATGGTAACTTACCATCAGAGATCTCCAAAAATTTGAAATCCGCCACACCCAACTTTATTTCGAAACTTATTTCTCGGTAGTAATTATTAGAAAGCCGTCCAAGCATTTGAATCGGGTTTCTTTCACAAACCTTTCACAACAAAAAAAATAAAAAAAAAATACAAAAAAAAATAAAAAAAAAACAAAAAGATAAGATCTTACTCAAAATTGTTTCAAAAGACTTGTAGAACGACTTTCAAAATTGATTTGTAACTTTTTTAGAAGATCCGCCAAACAATTTTTCAGTATTTCAGTCGTTTTTTTTTCTCAAGAACTTACTTGAAACTAATTGCAAAGAATAGCGTGAAGATTCTCCTTCAGAATTAAATGATGATTTACATAAGCATCATTCAGAAATTTTTTTCAGAAAATACTGAAAGTTGTAACCTCAAGATTCGCAGAAGATCTCCTTTCCACGCTTCTGGGAGTTTTCTTCAAAAACCTCTGAAAGTTCTCAACAGAAAACTCTGAAGAGTTTCAATACTCCATGTATACCGCCACCCCCAAATTTATCTCGTGACGAATTTCTCTGCAGTTAGAGCATCGAACAGGTACATATTTGAATTGGAATTTCTTTCAAGAAGTCCACCAGAGAATGCTATGGAAGATAACATTGAAAAATAGAAAAAAAAATAAAATAAATAGTCACTCAAAGTTGTTTCAGGAATCTCGTGATTTCCCTCGAAGGTCCGACCTACAATTTTCACAGAATTTCAGTAGAATTTCTTTCAGCATCTTAACTAGAAATAACTTGTGAAGAATAGTGAGAAGATTTTCTTCAGCATTGTATGAAGTTTTTCGTTCGACTTTCGAAATGTTTTTTTTTAATTTTTTATACACATATTTGTTTTTTAATTTTCAAGTCTGTACACTACTTTCACAGAATTTCAGTTGATTTTTCCGGAAACTTAACTTGAAATAGCTCGTATAGAAAAATGTTAAGATTCTCTTCGGTATCTTTCGGTGATTATCTTTGCAAATACAAAAAGTTGTCTTCAGAATTACCTGTGCATTCTTTTCAGAATCACCAGAAGGTTAATTTAAGAATCGAAGGAGATTTCCAGCAGAATCGTCAAATGTGGATGGCACAAACTTCCCAAATGGAGGAGAACGTGTCACTGGAGCCAACCGGCAGATATATGTATGATATCGCCACACCGTAAGTGGCTGTCTCTCTCTGCGGTGTTTTTTTTTTTTTTTGAAAGCCAAATGGTTGAATCAGAATTTTACTCACAAACTTCCCCAGAAAGTAGAACTTGAAAAACTTGTTTAAAAAATGATCAAAATTAAAAACTTTCTCAAAACTGTTTCAGGAATCCTGTGTGAAAATTTTCGATATAAATTTCCTATTTTTTTCTTATTATTTTCCTTAAAAATCCTTTCTAGAAGATTTTCCAAGAATTTCAACAGATTTTTTTGGGAACTTAGAAAGCTAGATACATCTCGTAAAATCGTAAAGAATAAATTAGAGATCTAGGATCGTCAGAATATTCTCATCAGTATCTTTCCAAAAATTTCGTTTCAGACACCTCTGAAATTGACAAAATTCAGAATTCATTGGAGACTTGTTTCAACATCTACTGATGATTCTGTTCAGACTCCTAATAATGTTATCTTCAGACTCATCTTGCGATCATTGCCAAAATCGTTTTTGTATTTTTTCTGACTCGTTTAAGATTTTCTTTAGTATCGTACAAAAATCACTTCATATTCAAGAGGTTCTGGTCTGATTCACTTCATATTCAATAGGTTCAGGTCGGATTCACTTCATATTCAAGCGATTAAAATCTGGTTCACTTGATATTCATGATATTCAAGTGATTGAGGTCTGACTCATTTCATAATCAAGTGATTCAGGTTCATTTCATGTCATGAATAGTGTGAAGATTCTCCTTCAGAATTAAATGATGATTTACATAAGTATCGTTCGGAAACCACTGGAAGATGTAACCTCAAGATTAACAGAAGATCCACAGAAGATTGAAATTCTGAAAGTTTTTTTTTTCAAAAACCTCTGAAACTTATCAATAGGAGACTCTGAAGATTTTAAATACTCCATGTATACCGCCACCCCCAAATTTATCTCGCGACGAATTTCTCTGCAGTTCGAGAATCGAACAGGTATATGAATTGGAATCTCTCTCAAGAACTCCACCAGAGAATGGTATCTTCAATTTTATAATGAAAAAAACAAAAATAAACACTCACTAAAAGTTATTCCAGGAATCTATTGATTTCCTTCAAAGGTCCAGCCTGCAATTTTCTCAGAGTTTCAGTCGAATTTCTTTCACCAACTTAACTAGAAATAACTAGTGAAGAATAGTGAGAAGATTTTATTCAGCATTGTATGAAGATTCTCTTTCTACATTCCGAATAATTTTTATGTTTTGTTTTGATTTTTTTACATTTTTTTTTTTGATAGTGTGTTACACAAACTTTCCAGTATTTCAGTCGATTTTTTCCTAAAACTTAACTTGAAATAACTAGTATAGAAAAGTGTAAAAATTCTCTTCAGTATCTGTCGGTGATAATTATTATAAAAATATAAAAGTTGTCTTCAGAATTGCCCATGTATTCTCTTCAACATCACCAGAAGGTTAATTTAAGAATCGCAGGAGATTTCCTTCAGAATCGTCAAATGTGGATGGCAAAAACTTCCCAAATGGAGGGGAACGCGTCTCTGGAGCCGACCTACAGATATATGTATGATTTCACCATACCGTAGCTGACTGTCTCTCTGCGGTGTTTTTTTTTTTCTTAAAGCCGAATAGTTGAATCAGAATTTTATTCACAAACTTCACCAGAAAGTTGCACTTGGAAAATTAAAAAAAAAAAGATCAAAATTAACACCTTTCTCAAAACTGTTTCAGGAATCCTATATGAAAATTTTCGATATAAATTTCCTATTTTTTTTTCTTGTAGTTTTCCTTAAAACTCCTGTCTAGAAGGTTTTCTAAGAGTTTCAACAGATTTTTGTGAACTTAGAAAGCTAGTCTCGTCAAGTCGTAAAGAATAGATTGGAGATCTAGGGTCGTCTAAATATTCTTTCGAAATTTTTTGTTTCACCTCTGAAATTGACAAAATTCAGGATTCACTGGAGACTCATTTCATCATCTACTGATGATTCTGTTCAGACTCCTAATAGTGTTATCTTCAGACTCATCTTAGGATCATTGACAAAATCGTCTGTGGATTTTTTTCTGATTCGTTTAAGGTTTCTTTTTAGAATCGTACAAAAATCACTTCATATTCAAGTGATTCAGGTCTGATTTACTTCATATTCAATAGGTTCAGGTCTGATTCACTTCATATTTATGTGTGAATGTCTGATTCACTTCATATTCAAGTAATGCAGGTCTGATTCATTTCATATTCAAGCGATTAAAATCTGGTTCACTTGATATTCATGATATTCAAGTGATTGAGGTCTGACCCACTTCATAATGAAGTGATTAAGGTCTGATTCACTTCATATTCAAGTGATTCAGGTCTGAGTCATTTTAATCCAAGTGATTCAGGTCTGATATACTTCATATACAAGTGATTCAGGTCTGATTCAAGTCAGATTCACTTCATATTCATGTAATTCAGTTCTTAATCACATCAATTTCAAGAGGTTCAGGTCCAATTCACTTCATATTCAAGTGGTTCAGGTTCCATTCACTTCATATTCAAAAGCTTCAGGTCTGATACACTTTGTGTTCTATTGATTCAGGTTTGTCTCATTGTAATCCTAGTGATTCAGGTCTGACTCACTTGATAATCAAGTGATATAGGTTCCATTCACTTCAAATTCAAGTGATTCAGGTCTGATTCACTTTATATTCAAGTGATTCAGGTTTGATTCAGTTGATATTCAAGTGATTCAGGCCTGATTCACTAGATATTCAAGTGATTGAGGCCTGATTCACTTGAACTTCAAGTGATTCAAGTCTGCCTAACTTAATACTCAAGTGATTCAGCCTTGATTCACTTGATATTCAATTAATTCAGGTCTGATTCACTTCATATTCAAGTGATTCAGAACTGATTCACTTCATGTTCAAGTGATTCAAGGCTGATTCATTTGACATTCAAGCAATTCAGGCCTGATTCACTTGATATTCAAGTGATTCAGGTCTGATTCACTTCATGTTCAAGTGATTCAGCTCTGATTCACTTGATATGCAAATACTTCAGGTCTGATTCACTTCATGTTCGAGTGATTCAGGGCTGATTCACTTCATGTTAAAGTGATTCAGGGATGATTCACTTGATATTCGAGTGATTCAGGCCTGATTCACTTGATAATCACTTCATGTTCAAGTGGTTCAGGTTCCATTCACTTCATATTAAAGTGATTTAGGTCTGTTTCACTTCATATTCAAGAGGTTCAGGTCTGATTCACTTCATGTTCTAGTGATTCAGGGCTGTGTCATTTTAATCCAATTGCTTCAGGTCTAACTCACTTATTATTCTAGTGATTCAGGTCGGATTTACTTCATGTTGAAGTGATTCAGGTCTGTGCCATTTTAATCCTAGTGATTCGGGTCTGACTCACTTGATATTCAAGTGATTCAGGTCGGTTTCATTTCATGTTCAAGTGATTCAGGTTCACTCACTGATTCACTTGATATTCAAGTGATTTAAGATCCATTTACTTCATATTCAAGTGATTGAGGTCTGATTCACTTCATATTCAAGGGATTCAGGCCTGATGCACTTGATATTCAAGTGATTAAAGTCTGACTAACTTAATATTGAAGTGATTCAGCCTTGATTCACTTGATATTCAAATAATTCAGGACTGATTCACTTCGCGTTCAAGTGATTCAGGGCTAATTCACATGATATTCAAGCGATTCAGGCCTGATTCACATAATATTCAAGTGATTCAGGTCTGATTCACTTCATGTTCAAGTGATTTAGGTTCCATTCACTTCATATTCAAGAGATTGAAATTGAGTCTGATGCACTTCAAATTCAATTGATTCAGTTTGATTTATTCCGTGTTCTAATGATTCAGATCTGAGTCATTTTTTATCCAATTGATTCAGGTCTGATTCAGTTGATGTTCAAGTGATTCACTGCCGTGTGCAGCATAGTTGTCCCATGTTAATAGGGATTCCCATAGAACATGGGACAACTATGCTGCGCACGGCAGTTCAGGCCTGATTCACTTGATGTTCAAGTGATTCAGGTCTGATTCACTTAATATTCAAGTGATTCAGGTCTGGTTTACTTCATAAACTGCTTGTCATTGGGAAATGCTCATTTTTTCATGCTCACTAGCGTTGCCTAGCGGCAGAATTGCAAACCAAACTGCTTGGCATTATGATGCCCACGACCTTCCGAACAACTTTGCCGAAGACTTGAACTTTCTATCTTATCAGTAGGGACAATGGAAATTCGCGGTAAAATTTCTCAAATTTCGCGGGCCAACATTGAGAATTTCGCAGCGAATTCGCGGCACCATATTTTTGACCGTATCGTTGAAGAAAACACCAATTTCGCATGCAAAATGAATCGTTCACTTGGATTTTGAGAGGAGTTATCATAAATTTACGGAAGAAGTAACAAATTTGATGAAAATTCAGAAAGAAGTAGATTTGAAATACATTAAACTTTTATTTTGCCAGATTCTGAATCATAAATTACTTTACACTGCTAAAAGCTATCAGCTAATTTATGTTTCAAAATTTAAAATTGGCGGAATTTTGAGGTTATTTTCTGAAGTTTCCCAGATTTCGCGTCATTTCGCGGCATTTCTTAAATTTCGCAACCATTGCCCAATTTCGCGGATTTCGCGGCTTTCGCGAAATCGCGAATTTCCATTGTCCCTACTTATCAGGATCACGAGATAAAGCTAGTCAAAAATGCTCATTTTTCCATGCTCACTAGCGTCTCCTAGCGGCAGAATTGCGAACCAAACTGCTTGCCATTATGATGTGCATGACCTTCCGAACAACTTTGCTGAGAACACTACAAAAGTAACGTGTATCAGAATGAGCAGAATTTTTGGATGAATTTGGCCAAAAATCAGAAATTTGGTTTTCAGTATGGAAGACTCTGCCTCGTCCATTAAAGGGAAAGTACTTCATTTTTTTTTCTTCGTCAAACCCATCACTTCCCTTTCACCTGTCTCGAACCAAGAACTCGACCAAGCCGCAATAAATAACGAAAGCGACTTGGTCGAGGAAGACATCGCGATGAAAGAAATTCTACGCTCTAATAATCACCCTTCAAGTTCCACACGACTGTTCCCCCGATAACTGACAATGATGAAACAAACCGCAATACCTGCTTGTTGTAGGTAACCATCGCCGTCGTGAGAACCTTCCTGATGGGAGCTTCTCCGATACGGAGGCATTAGAGGTATTAGGTCATTCTTCTGTTTTCGTTTAGACATTCTTCCCATTTTCGTTTTGCAAGAAACTCGGCACCACATTCGTCTGCACATCGCAACGAAACTGCTCTGGGGTGGTTAGGGTATTTACCATCATAAAGAGCGCGCGAAGTGATACCTTCCTCCGCACGGTAAATTACCGCGCACGATCGCGCATAAATTGACGCGCGATCGTTCGCTTACGCGAAACCCTCCGCCCCGCGCCATCCTTTCCGCCATCATTGCGCAGGAACGCGGACATGCGCCTGAGATCGTACCACCAAGACGATCGCGATCGTTCGTTTGTTCGGACGTCTCGGTCTCGATCTGGCTGGACCGCGGTGGTGGTCCGATCGCGTTCGTGCAAAGCAAAATAGAGAAAGTGAAAGCCAACAAAGCCCGGGCTCGGGCAGACCAGGCAAAGTTCGCGGAAGCCGAGAAATTAGCGCCCATGACGTAAGGTTTTTCGCGCGATCGCGATGCCGTTGTATGACTTATTGCGCGCCGCGAAGAATTCTTTATATAATCGAGCAGCAACCACTGACTGTGTGGATGCATCATGATTGATGTGGAGCGTTCTTTCCGAAGTCTTCGCTGTTAACAATGGGTAATGGGAAACACGGTGATGAATACTAGCTGAAACAGCTAACATCAATGTAGTGTCCGGACGGACAGGCCGAAATCCTTCGTCAACGAGGACAGATACAAATGAGCGCTTGCACGCTGACGTCATCACTGTCTCCTTCTCTTTCTTTCCTTCGGCGTCGGTCCATAAAGCCGTCCTTGCCCTCAAAAAAAATTTGAGGGCAATGTTTACAAATCGTATGGGATTTCTTTTAGGTTAGGTTTTCGCTGCAAGCCTCTATATGCAACCTACTCGTGTGAAATACTTTACAAGACTAAAGTTTCGATTTATTTTGATCGTTTGTTTCGTTTGCATTGTTTATCCAGTGGCGCATCACCGCTACTAGTGCTATATGCCCTGTTTATCCTTTTCTCAGTATCCCAGCCCGACGCCTCATTGTAGTCTATTTTCTCATACCTAGTACTAGACGCGTAACGCGATTTACGCGTCCATCCCTTCTCAAGGTTGATACATGTGCAGGGACACGGATCTGGGCCCATAACCTGAGAAGGAAAAGTGGTGACCATCGGCCAGTATAAAGATATGTAAACAGCAGAAGTTGAGAGATCAATCCACCACTTTTCCCGATCTCTTTCACTGAAGGCCGCTCATTCAGAGGGTTGTCCAACACATCTCTTGGTTTCTTTCAATTGAAGGTTATTCCATCCAGAGACATATTCAACGCGACTCTTGGTTGCTCCAACCGAAGATCACTTCATCCAGACGTGTTGTACTTCTGGTGTCATCAAATGTAAAAACCAGCCCATTCAGACGGTCATCCAACACGTCTTTTGGTTTCATTAACTTGATCCAGACGGTCGTCCAACACGTCTATCAATTTCTTGAACTAAAGGTTATTTCATCCATATAGTTATCTAACACGCCTCTTGATTTCTTCAACCGAAGGATATTTCATCCAGATGTAACATTCTTCTCTATCTCTTTTCCTCCATCAACAGGCAACGGAAAACCGGCGACGATCGTGGTGCGGGTGGGCAACAACCGTCCGGACCTGGGTACGAATCCGATTTGCAATCGGTTTACCGGTAGCCTGGAGGAAGGACAGCCCCTGTTCCTGCCGTGCAACCCGCCGATGCCCGGAGCGTTCGTGTCGGTCCATCTGGAAACGAGCGGCCCGAGCCAGCTGTCGATCTGCGAAGCGTTCGTCTACACCGATCAGGCCCTACCCATCGAGCGGTGTCCGGCGTTCCGCGATATGCCCCCGGGTGCGTCCGCCTCCTACAACGGAAAGTGCTACATCTTCTACAGCCGGCAGCCGGCTACTCTGCGCGACGCACTGGCGTTCTGCCGATCCCGTGGCGGTACGCTGATCAACGAGAGCAACCCGGCCCTGCAGGGCTTCATCAGCTGGGAGCTGTGGCGCCGTCACAGGAGCGATACCTCTTCGCAGTACTGGATGGGAGCCGTGCGGGACACCCAGGATCGGAACAGCTGGAAGTGGATCGGCGGCGATGACGTGTCGGTGTCGTTCTGGAATCTGCCCGGAGGTGACGAGGACTGCGCACGCTACGACGGATCCAAGGGATGGCTGTGGAGCGATACCAACTGTAATACCCAGCTGAACTTCATCTGTCAGCATCGTAAGTATTATTTGAAGAGGTGAAGATCTGGGTTTCATGTATGGGTGAACATTTCAGAACCTAAGGCCTGCGGACGCCCGGAGCAGCCACCGAACTCGACCATGGTAGCCCCGAAGGGCTTCGACGTAGGCGCCGTCGTTGAATACAACTGCGACGAAGGACATCTGCTAGTTGGACCATCGCAGCGAACCTGTTTGGAAACTGGATTCTACAACGAGTTCCCTCCCGTTTGTAAATGTAAGTATAGGGGAAGCGGGTTCTGTAGCTCCAAATAAACGGAATTCTTCGTTTCAGATATCGAATGCGGTCTACCTGCGGCCATTCCGCATGGATACTACGATCTGGTGAACGGATCCGTCGGTTATCTGAGCTCGGTTCACTACAAGTGTAACGAAGGCTACGAAATGGTTGGGCGAGCTTTGTTGACCTGCGACATCGACGAACGCTGGAACGGACCGCCACCACGCTGCGAAGTTATCGAATGCGAACCCCTGCCGACGTTGTTCCCGAACGGAGTTGTAGTGGCACCGAACGGCACAGATTACGGATCCCGAGCGGAGGTTGTTTGCAACCGTGGATACATTCCAGAATCTCCGGACACCAACATTGTCTGTACGGCTACCGGTCAGTGGAGCAACCTGCTACCGAAATGCATTGAAGATCCGGCTACCAAGACTACAACACCCCCTCCAACGACAACTCGTCCACCAATTGTGATTGTACCGACCACGACGGTTCCGGTCACCCAGTACACACAGAAGCGACCTCAGACGAGAAGACCAACAAGACCAGCTAGCCGGTTCACGACAACCACGTCTACGACTCAGTCGCCGCTGTTCAGCATCGAGATCGACGACGGTAACGATAGTGACGGCTTAGACGGGTTCTACGTCGGTACTAACGAGGATTACTCTCTCCCACCTCTAGAAATCCGCCCGGGTCACGAAGAGGGACCCTCGCGTAAACCGTACCGCCCCGGCCAGAACACAATACCAAAGATCCCAGGCGCTCATGTACCACCGCCGAAACGGCCGTCATACTACGAACCACCAACCACTACTCCGACTACCACAACAACAACCACTACCACTACACAAACACCATTACAAACACGCCCCACTACGACCAGTACACGGCAGACTACCACCTCGCGTTCCCCGCAGGACATTATCCTGTCGCAGCACCCGCAAGACAACGAAATCGCAGGCTCCGTCAACATCCGGCAGGATCAATCGCCGAAGGTCAACGTACCGTTCGCCGTCGATAACTCGGACGCCGAAAGCACCGGCGGAGTCTATGGCGGCATCGGAGGCAACTCGAACCTTGGCTCCGGTTCCGGCGATCGGAAGGAAGCCAAGAATGCCCGCCTCAATCTCGGAGCCATCGTGGCGCTCGGCGCCTTCGGTGGTTTCGTATTCCTAGCGGCCGTCATTACCACCATTGTGATCGTAGTGCGAAGGTGATTTGCTTGTTTATGAACCGACCTCACCAATACATGAAAACACTACCACCAACCACACACATCCACATCCAAAACCAAACCGAAAGAAACCTAACCGGTGCATCCGAAACAAGCGAAAACCCGTTTTGTGACACGCCCGCATGCACACATCCAAACACAGTCACACATCCGAGTTTAGATGCTTACCGTTTCCAAAACGAACTAAAGCTGATTGATTTACCCTAGTTACTCCCTATCCTGTCCTTCTGCAAGAAATGCTACAGCTATCCTTTAACTTCTTTGTTTCCGTGGTTGCAGTTTTACCAAACAATACCTTCCTTTGCATGTACGAACCTATCCCTAACCCAACACCACACCTGATTCCTCTCACAGCCACTGCTTTTTTCCTCTGGTTTTAATATTTAGATTTAAGCCACGCCCATTCACACTCGTGCGCTACAATACGAACGCCGCCATCCAAGTACTCCATAAAACGGAGAGAACTGGCAAAACGAGAGCACGTTCACCAATACACTCACACGTTTCACGTACTCTTGCTATCGAGTCGTTTCTTTTTTCTCCCTCTTTCTCTACGACTGCGTGCGATTTTACTTTATCTCTGAACTATCTGTTTCTCTAACTTCCAGTCTTTTGAACGCATTTGACTCTATATACTGCCGCAAGAAGTAAACCAAAACAATAGACACTCGAACAAACATCTATCATAAACACACGCACACATTCATCACATAACCACATCAAAAAATGTGTTTGAAATCATATGAACCGACCATTAAAAGTACCTCTCCTCCTTTTCCCGCATTTTGTTCTGTGTTCCACAACCACCAACCACCATCACCACAATCAAAAATAACCATCAACCGAAACCAAAAACCAAAAAACCAACAATCAACTATTGGGTAGAATGAATACATTATATTCAACGGCGAGGGCACACAAGAAGAATACATTCTCCTACTCCTAGGGCGTCTAGGGGGAGAAACAACTCGGCGTGAGGCCTTGACCAAACACTGAGTACTGACAAAGATCGAGAAGACCTCCGCCAGAACCTACCCCCGAAACAACTTCCAACAAGCGCACGGTCACAAGTCACGAGAGATTTCAACTGTCACCCTGCCTCCTGCTATCAACACTGTCCAGTCTCTCTGTCTTCTTCAACACTACTGTCTCTATCAACCTTCAAACTTCTATGCGCTCACGCTCACACCTCTATCCACGCTCAGCAGCTCACGCAAGAGATTGCATTGCCTCTCGCTCTCCGGAGTGCGAAGAGAAAATGGGACAGTGGCTTCATCTACTGAGAGGCTCAATCAACTCCCTGTCCTCCTCTCAGGCTATCCCTCTCTGGTTCTCCTTCCTCGAATCAAACTACCAATCGAACAAGATTTCCATTAATCTATTGTTTAATGCCCTGCCCGAAACAAAACCTCGCTCATCCCGCCAAAAACTAAATCCCCGAAAAACAAAAATCTTCATAACACCAACCCCGTAATCAATGAACCCAGTTCATCGCCGGATTATCCGATCGGCAGCCCCGGTAGCATCCCGATGCGCTGCTATCTTCCGAGGGCCGCCGATTCCCTACGACCAGCGGCTCGCCGCTTCTTTTCTCAAGCCACTTCTGGCACTACCAACAATGGCGCTCCCACGACCACCGCCACAACCGGAAAGTACTACTTCTCCGACATTGTCAAGGCCCGAGACCTGAACAACAACAACAACAGCAACGCCCCAACGTCCAACCAGAAGAACAAGAACAAGAAAGACAAAAAGGCAGCCAAGGGCTCGAGCAAGGACGTGCCCTCGCGTTGGTATACTGTATTGGCACTACCGTTCCCGGATCAGACCGTCGGACGACGTGACATTCTTGGTACGGCTTATGGACGTCGGCGTCGGCAACAGCTCGAACAGCATCATCAGCAGCGGGAAGACGAACGACCACGGTTTCTACGGCCGAAGAAGTCTACGCCTTCGCCAGCCCTATCACCATCGCCCCAAACAGCGACCTCAATCACCACCTCCAAGGCCAGTAACATACGGCTGTTCTCGAATAGCGCAGAACTCAGCGATTCCGTAGTGAGTAGCCTAGCTGTGTCACCACAGTTCTACCGGCGACCATCCACAATCGAATACTACCGTCGCCCCGATTCGCAGTCCACGTTATGATCACTTCTCAGACTGCTCGAAGGCACAGAGCCACCGCTGGCGTATCGTATCGATCCGTCAGCTCGGGAGCGTTCGTCGCTGCTTCACCATCATCTGCGTTTCTTCCGACGCCATTACCACCACTATTACAAACACTACCTTAATCAAACGACGTGCCATAACCATACCAATACTAACGTACAAATTCGTAACCATACAATGTAAGAACCTACCGCCTAGTTCCATTATTTTGACTCACTACTCTCTGTCTCTAACTCTTGCTTTCACGCCTAACGCTTCTTCCACTTTCCATCAACCTAATCTCCGTAGTCGTAAACGCACGCCCACCACTAGATAGCGCACACCCGTAGCTGTAGTCTTCTAGTAAACGAAACCTTTCACACACTGCACCAAACCACCGCTGACTGTATTCTTCTACGGCTATCCACAGTTTCCGTAATTGCACACCGCCAGTCGAACACCCGCCGCTCTGATGTCGACCTCAGATGCTTCTGACGGTGTGCGATCGATCCTTTCCCTCTTCTACTCTTCCAACTTCCTCTTTCATTTTCTCAAAGTTCTTCTTAGTAAAACTGAAATTCCTATGTCATACCATTTTCACCCGCGATTCTGCGTCAAAGCCAACCAGCAAAAAAATCGAGAAAAGTCCAAGCCCACCGCCCACTTCCCGTCTTCTCTCTCTTTGTTTTCTCTGTTTTCCAATACCCCCCGCGGATGACCCCGACCCACACCATGTTAAGACACGGCAGAGAGACCAACAAGCGCTTCCATTCTTCCAGAAACCGCCAGGCGAACCAGCACTACCGGCACCGAGCCTCGCCGGACTGCAACACCGTCGCGTCGTTCTCCAGCTCCAGTTCGGAGTCGCGCAACGGCCTCAACCGGTACTACCGGCAGGCGTGGGAAAATCTGCACGAGTCCGCCTCCAAAGGGCACAACAGCAACAGCAACCACAGCAGCGGCCTAAAGCGGAAGGAAACGATGGATGCGCCACCGCCGAGCCGGTCGCGCTCGCGGGAGAACCTCGGCGGCAGCCGGTCACGCGATCTGGACAGGTGAGTTGAGTTCTGAAGTCTGGAAACACGCTGCACGACACCCATCCAACGCACGTCACGTCACGTAACGCACAGTAACAGGCTGTCAGGAGGGCTAACTTGGCAGTAGCAGGCAAGCAACCACAAGGCACATCAAGCGATGTGGCACTCTTGATTAGCCGCCAAGTTGGCCCTTTTGACAGCTAAAATAAAGCTCACCAGGGGTTTAGTTTTCTGGGAATACATCGCACCGGGTGGGTTTGAAGAGACGAGGAAGTGGAGAAGGGGGCCAAGACGCAGAGTTGTACAGCAAGTCTTGGGTAACAATTTCACGAGAAGCCCCAAGGGATATTCTTAAACCTCTTTAGTAAAACCAAGAGTATCAGTAGTAAACTGAAACAGACCAAAGATATAAACGAGTGACATTTCGCTTCGGCAACTCCTCAGTAAAGTAAACATTTGGTCGGTGCAAACGGTATAACAGCATTGCTTAACTTTAATCCAGTAAGTGCAACAGATTTGCAGTTGTCGCACCAACAAACATCAAAATGGTGCGCCATGTTAGCCCAAATGAACAGTCGGATGAAGTTCACGTTCATTTGACGTCGATTGATGGTTTGTTGAGATCTGTCAGTTCGTTTTGCCTAAAATTCTTTGATCAGTCTTAGGACGACTGTTGAGGAAAATTTTACTTGAACCCTCCAATGAGTTCTCGTAAGAACTCTCAAATAAACAAATGGAAGAAATTACAAAGAGTGCCAAGTCAAAATTTTGAAGAATTCCATTAGTAACTTCTTGGAGAAACTTATGCCTTTGGAAATTTCCTTTAATATTGACGGTGGCTTTTGGTTATCCTGAAATCTGCTCATGACAGTAAAGTTCATCCTAGGATGTACAATGTACATCTGTTTGCAAAGTTGTACATTTAGTATTAGCTCAAATAGCTAGCTTTTGCTGACATATTCGATCATGTTTTGAGTGATACGTGCATGAACTCTCTACACCGACCGTCCGAAGAGCCGCGGAGACGTTGAACAGGTCCACCGTGGGCACCAATATCACCGCAAAGTTAGCCCTATCGTAGAGGTTGCATATCCACATACAGCACACAATCAAATTGACTGAAACGTTCCTCAATTGCTGCCACGCTCTCTATTCCGTTCAGGAACAGAAGACGTTCAGTCGGTGCAGATGGTTCACTGGCAAGTACGGTACGTGCAACAAATGCCATCGGCCAAAATGACGCACCAAGTTAGCCTAAATGAAGCACTCTGTCAGACATTACATTGTTTGGTAAGTGATGCCAGCAGTTGCCACGTACGTTTGGCGCAAATGGTTCAACGACAAGTACGGCACGTGCAACGAATGTACAGTTATCGAACAGCCATCTGTCAAAGTGATGCGCCAAGTTAGCCCTAACGAATTTAAGGTGTCGTGCGTGGTGTATTGCCAAGCGATACAGTTCTGGAGCTCGATTTGAATAGGTCGTATGTGCTTTTGTCGATGTAAAATTCGATCAGTTTATTTTAGTTATTGTAGCCATCTGGAAGATATTTTGAAGACTTTTAATGATGGAACGAAAAGCCTGTTTTGTGAGGATTCTGTTGTATGTATGTACTTTGTTCAATTTCAACGGTTTTCGCTATAATACGCGAATCCAACTGATCGAATTTTTAATCGACAAAAGCACATAGGACCTATTCAAATCGAGCTCCAGAGTTAACGAATTTCGTTTGCTAAGTGAAACGTAAGCATGCTGCTGTCATCGAACGTCTACTGTACTGTAAACTTCGAACTAGAATCCACAACTTATTTTTTTGTACACACACGTGTTCGGTAAATTTTTGACAAAAATAGAACAGCTGTATACAGCTACAGTAGACGTTCGGTCGGTGCAAACGGTTTAACTGCAATGCTTTTTAACTGCAAGTCCGGTAAGTGCAACAAATTTGCAGTTATCGCACCGCCAAACGTCAAAATGGTGCGCCATGTTAGCCCTAATGAACAGTCGAATGAATTTTTCGTTCATTTTACGTCAATTGATGGCTTGTTGACACTGTCAGGCGTTGCAGTTATCGGATTTTCGTTCGCTAAGTGAAACGTAAACATGTTGCAGTTATCGAACGTCTACTGTATATACTGCATTGTTTACCTTTTGCACCAGATTTTGACAGTTGGTGTACTGAACCTCAGTAAAATCGATTACCGAAACTACCGAAATAGTTCTGCTGTTCTATTTTCGTCAAAAAAGTGCTGAATAGGCAATTCTGGATTGAGTGTGTATATTTTTTTTTCGGATTGCGACAGAAGAACTTTCCATTCGGGTTCTCTATCTCCCTGTATAAGTGCAACTTACTAGCTTCATCCGATCAACTCAGTTGTTCCGTATTGTCTATCAGTTCCATGGATTCTGTCCTTCGCTGTAGTCAATCCATGCGCTCATAGACTCCGCATTGTTGGTGCCAAAGAACGTTAGAAAATGTCCTTTTCCGAAAAAAGGTTTTTTTCTCAAAATTTATGCGAAATTTCATGCTTCGAAAGTTAAGTGCTCTAAAGCAAATCCAGATGCGAATTTTTTCTCAGTGTGAAGTCCGTCAAGAGATTACCGGGAATTTCGATGTGTCCTAACGAACAGTGGTCTCTTAAATTTTTCAACTTAAAGTTACTTCACCTAAGTAGATGGTTATCCTACAGATCATCTGGTGTCATCAACGTAAACCCAACCCATTCGGACGGTCGTCCACCACGTCTCTTAGTACCTTCAGCCCAAGTTCACATCACGCAGACAGCTGGCCAACAAACATTTTGGTTCATTCAACCGAATATCACAACACAGAAACGCACCTCTTGGTTCCTGAACTGAAGGATACTTCTTCAAGACGATTATCCAACATTGATTCCTACGACCGAAGATCACCTCACCAATACAGTTGTCCAACACGTCTCTTTGTCCTTTCACTGATATTTGCTTCATCCACAAGTTCAGCACGCCTCTTGCTGTCTTCTACCAGAGACCACTTCATGGAGACTGTTGTGTAACATATCTTTCTGGTTATTCAACTGATACGAACGGTTATCAACACGGCAACGGGACTCTTGGTTTTTTTTTTCAACTGAAGATTGCTTCATTCAGACGATTATCCAACACGCCTTTTGGTTAGATCAACCGAAAATCACTTCACAGAGACTGTTATTCAACTTGTGTCTTAGCTCCTCCAGCTCCTTGAATTTCACTTAGAGACGATTATTCAACACGCCTCCTAGTTACTTTATCCAGAGACCTAGAGACAGTCATAGGCCAGACCAAGACTGCGTTCTTTGCATCTATAGCAAAAGCACGACGCAGTACCGATCACTTCTTCTCTTCTGCTTTAACGTTTTCTCCGTATTCACAATGACAGTCATCCGTATCGTAAGACCAGGGTCACCGTCTTCAATGCCATGTTGAGGATACCATCCATACCGAGGGCTTTCTTCACTTCTTTATGCTATTGTAAAGAGCTCACCTTTAGACTCAATCGCCGTACGGAGTTGGCCACTGTACGGTAGTGTGTGCTTCGAAAGACACCGTTCACAATTACCTCCTGCTTGTCAGGGCGCATTCCAGCTGGTGTCGCTGGGCCCAAAATTTTCACCATCAGCTTGACCCTATGGATTGGCGTCTACTTCTCATCACAGCTCCTTGTAACACTTGCTCAGTACAATTTCCCTATTGAAAGTGTTCCTCGCTAAAGGATTCAGATCTTGCTCTTTGAAGTCATCTTCTGGCTCTAAGATAGGTAGCGTTTCATTCCACTAGTCTACGCCGACGGACATTCGTCTCAATTTACTGCAACATGCTCTCGCTACTGTTTACGTTAGCTCCACAGTCTTCTTAACGGGAATGTCGCTGTCTGCTCGAAATACTTCGACATAAAGAATCTTTTAGAAATCTTCTGTTGCCGACCAACGCTGTAATGGTCACTATGCATGTACTTCTCATTCATTTGTCAGTTAGTTTTATTCATCAGCGCAAGGCTGCAGCATGTCACATCAATGACGGATTCCCAGCCGTCTATACGAAATATGCTCATAGACTTCGTTGCACACTTTCGCGTTCAACTTCCACAGGGCCTTTCAGCAGATTATAACCATATACGTTGGACAAGCCTGCCTCCCCACTCAACGGCCCAAGCATTTAAATCCAATAACCAATAACGACCGGTGTTCATCCTATCGTCCACGTAGAGGAGCATAACAGCTACACACGAAGACGCTGTTGATTTTTGAGATAACTAAACCTTTGTCGTCATTATCCACAACCTCTTGATTAGGGAGTCCTCCCGTAACTTGGATTGCCGCAATCGTTGCTTAATCCCTCATCCAGTTACCATTATCGGAAGGAACTCGGTAAGGTTCTGCAATTGTGGTCATTGCCATCCTCCGTTTAGCAGAGCACGCATCTCGGTTGCTTTATGCAGTTTATACAGACAACATAAACACTTCCGCCGCATTTCCAGTACGTTTTGGACCTATCAGGACCCTTGCAGTTCCTCACCTGATGACCGAACTCCATGCACTCGAAGCATCTCTCCAACTATTTTCCAGCTCGAGGAGTGACTCTCAGAGTGCATATCGACCTGCCGGCTTCCATTCTGCCGGTCCCCATCTAAGGGTAGACGAATGGCCGCCGACTGGGTGGGTACCTCCAAACGCCTTCGTTATCCGAATTTGCATCGGTACATCCACGTTACACTGCTCATCTAGAGTAAACCACTGCTCCTCTTCTGTCGTCGTAATCTCATCCAGATCCTTGCACTCACGTACCGCCTCCTGTGACAAAGACCCCACGTTTGCCTCACTTTCCAAAGACTTCGCCATGAGTTCCCGGTAAGCCAAGCACTTGACGGATGGGTCTTTCTTCACCTCGACGATCATCTCACCTTTCTGCGTGCGCCGTGTGTAAACCACGTTCTCGCCCTACTTTTTCAAGCGCAGTGTACGTTGCTTTGTAGCTCGCTTCGACAAAAGGGCATCGCCCTTGCTAGTCTCCCTGAGTTTCTCCGGGTCGACATGTTTCTTTCTTTTTTGGTTTCACCTTCTTTTTCTTCTTCACCCGCTGGTTTTCAACGGTGCACCATCCGCTGTCTGTTGACCCGTTTTTTTTATGTCGGCGGAGCTTCTTCACCTCCAGGCGTGTCCGTACCTTTTTTCTCCGAGCGGTGGCTCTTCGGTGTCCCCGGAGTTTCCACCGCAGCCCATACCGTGGCTTCCGTCAGAGCTCTTCTTATTGGCTTCAGCTGGTTCAGGTCTCAATTTGGGCGTCTTCTGCTCGCGTTTTACGCGTCCGCAGCTTTTACGGCAGCTTTGATGTTCGCCACTAGCTGCTTGATCTTTAGGTGCCCGTTGTGTCTGTCGTTCACAAACAGCTCGTTCACGTTTTTCCTCGCCTCACCCAAGTTCGGCTCTTGAACAGTGCCTGTTGGTCAGATATTTGACCCTGTGTACTAACAGCTTCACTCCTGTTGATTTCTTTCGAGCTCGCTCCATATGGCATTATTGCTAGCACTCGCTGCTGTAGTTTCCGTGTGGTTCGCGCCCTGGTTAACTTCTTCGGTTCCGTATGTAGCCGGTCGTCGTAAGTAGCCGTCTTTGAGATGTTATGGTTATATTTGCATGTAGGGAGGCAATGAAATGGCTGAACACGAACTTCATGGGGTAACGTGTCCAGAGCCGGTTGACACTAGTCAGGAAGATTCAACTGAGAGCACTTCTATTGCTTAGGGTGGCAAGTTTTGAACAAACCAGGAGGTCTGCCAAAGTTTTAACGGGACGGAGGCCGTTGCAAGCCACGCGTCTATCGCCTCCGTGGTCAGCATTTCGACTCCTGTCGTGATTTCCCCGATCACAAGAAGCGCCACGTCGTCCGCGAAGCCGACGATCTTCACTCCCCTGGGAAGGTTCAGCTGCAATACCTCATCGAACTTGGCATTTCAGAGGGTTGGGTCTAATATAGATCCCTGTGGAACGTCCGCCGTAATAGCCTCACTCCTCTTTCAGGCGTCTGTTTTGCCGGAATCTGACACAGATGCTCTAGGCACCCTCAATCGGTGTAACGAATCGGCGACCCTCTTCTCTGTTGCAGCCACAACCGTTCTGATGGCATCTGCAGTGAATCTTCCTTTCCGACACCCAAACTGCATCTCTGATATACCGCTCTTATTCTACGTGTAACTTTGTGAGACTGGTTAGGATCGCTCTCTACAACAATCTGCCATCGGCCTATCACCGGGAGGTTTATCTGACTTCGGTAGCAGCGCTAACTTCTGCCATTTCCAGGGGGGGGGGGAACAGCCTTCCTGAATACAATGTTGTATTGTTGTATCCTGTATCCTGAACATATCAGGATTTTCGCAGATCGCCGTTTTTAGAACTACACTAGGAATTTCATCCAGTACTGGAGCTTTTCCGGTTGGCAAGTCTTTTGCTAACGCCACCAACTCTTCGTTCGTTACACTTACTTCTTCGTCATCGACATCCTGGTCGATGGAAAATATGGGCGGCCAGATCGCCGGTTCATGCATCTGGAACAGTGCTTCGATAGTGGTTTTCATCTTTTCCGGACACCTGGGTACAGCAGCATGGTTGCATCACACGCTCGGGATAGAGTAGCTATCAGCTGGCCTACGCTAAGGCTCTATGAGTTGTTCTCCAGTCACTGAGCGTCCTCGAACACTTCCTCATCAACGTTCGTTGTCTTCCACCTCATAAGTAAGTAATACGGTACCGGATCGCTTGATGGTCGCTATGGGTATATTCCTCACTTATTCTCCAGTTTACTGATCTCATCAAACCAGGGTGTCAGTTTTATAAATGCCACCTTCGTGTCAGAAGGTCCATTTCTTATACGGATGGTCCTCTGGACTTCTCCTACGTAGCTCACGCTGCCCCTAAGTTGGCTAAGCCAAATTCTTCCTCGGATGTGACCTCGTCCTGTTAATTTCGGGTTTTATACTTTAAAAAAAGTTCACGGCAGAAGGCGGACCACGAGGCAAAACAAACGCGAGACTGATCGGAAGGAAAGTTCCCTTTTAAGGTTAAGTCACTGTTTCTGAGCATGGAGAAACACGTCTACTTCTTTCGGTGTCAGATGTAGGTACAAAAGAGCCCGACAGTCATCGGATTGATTGTTCAAGCCTTCATGCTATAAACATTTGGCAGACTCTAAATCCAAACATATGATATAAAGTTAGTTTATACACGTTTTACTTTTATAGTAATCACTCTGAAAATATTTCAATTAATGAACAAATCAGTCCGAGTCTTTTCTCTGGGAAGGGTTGCTTCCGGGCACAGGGCTCTGATTTCGACCTAGTCGCCCATAGTGTAGGGACTTATAAAGAAAGACGTACAGTTCGTAGTCCGGTGTTCTTAATTATGACATAATACAGTTTACGCAACGGCAAGGCCTACTACAGTTCGGCCATCTTGATTCTTCACATCGTCCTCGATGTGCAAGACTGCTTCAACTTTATTTTCCATTAAGCTCCAACTCGTCGACAAAGTCTTCGATGTTATAATGCATCACTTATGCTCAAATCTTTACCTGATGATCGCATCGCTTCTGTATCATCCCATTTCGTAACTCGTCTCGCCGACATCGTCCGAGAGTAATGGCCGGATATGGTCTGCGTCTAGATCCACTGTCGTTCCGCAGGCATTTCACTTTTTCCATAAGCAATTGTAGATCTTCAAGATTTCGTGATGATTTCTTGAAAGGCAACATCTAATTTTGATGAAATAGTTCCAGAAAGTTCACGGTTCCATCCCACTTCTGAAATGAAGGGACTTATAAAAAAGACGTACAGTTCGTAGTCCGGTGTTCTTAATTATGACATAATACAGTTTACGCAACGGCAAGGCCTACTACAATAGCTTTCTCTGTAAGCTCTCTGTAGCAGGAGCTGTGCTGGCTTTGGGATCCCTTTTTAACTCCAGGAACATTTCTCCATTAACGGATGCGGCTGATTTTCTGCACTTCTGCGCCTAGCTCCTAGATCGGGATTTGTCCGCATGATGCGCGGAACTTTCGCATACGTGTCGTCGCTTGCTTTGACGATGAGAGCTTCGGCTTTATTTCTCCTCCTGATAAACTTCCCTTTTTCGGGCGAAGCCCTTGGCATCTTCGGCGTCTAGAAGGATGTAGTTGGCATCCTCTGGGAGATACTTTCCCTACGACACTGACTTCCTCAGCGGTTGAAATGGGTTCTTCCATTGGCGCTTCTGATATTAGGGTTGCCACACAGGCAGCCTCAGCTGTTTCGGCTCTCACAGTGCCATATTCATCCACTCCGTCACTGACGATCCACGAGTCCTTTGGATCTCAATCACTAACCAACGCTTTGATGTCCTTGTGCACTTTGCTTCTATTATCGACGTAATCGTGCAGCTCATCTCAGTTGTGTTGCTGCCTCTACCCTTGGTAGTTTCGGTACTCTCGACCACGCGCTTTACTGCTGCTCCGGCTCTTGCATATGTTGCTTTTGTTCTTGCGCTAGCTGAGTTTGCGGTGTCTTCGCCAACCCAGTTCTGGCAAACGAATTTGCTGCCTCCTGCTTCCAGCCGTTGTGCGTAGACGCTTTTGTGAGTCCTTGGTTGTCTATGAAACAGAAAGGCCAAGCGATGTACAAATTCCTTCGAGGAGGTTGTGCTCAGAGCCCATTAAATTTGTTGAACAGATGTTGAACGTATTCAGCGGTTTGCCGGAACGTAATTTTAGCCCGCTCGTCTTGATGTTTCATTCAAACAGCTGTCCAACACGTGCATCTTAGTTCCTTCAACTGAAGATCACTTCATCTAGACTGGACAAACGTCTTCCGGTTTCATAAACTGAAAAATCAACTTATTTAGACGGTCGTCCAACACGGCTCTCGGATCTTTCAACTGAATGTCACTTAATTCCGATGGTTACCGAGCGCGCTTCTTGATTCCTTCAACTGCAAGACACTTTATCCAGACGGTTATGAAACATACGGCAATAGAGTCCACATTTAGCATCAAATGTAATTTTTTGTAGTTCAGCGTAGCGTTCTTCCATGCACAAACCACTTTCGGTTCAATGATTGAAGCTGTGCGAACAGCTTTCGTTCCGTGCCTGACCAATTATGTTCATACCAGAAGCACCTGATTTCCTGACTGATCTTGATTGTTCTGTGAAGTGAACAATTCCACACCTACTCCACGAAGGCGCCGCTGGACTTTGACATGTCAACAACAGATGCCAAACAATTTTTGAAACCAGGACTGCGTCTCTCGCCCCAGAACCTGTTGAAACTACTACTACAAAACAAAACAGGAAGGCTCATCGTTTTTCTGCAGGCTAATGAACTTCTTAGCGTCGCATATAGTATTTTGGCCCTAGCTGGGCCTATAATCTGTCTTACTCTGTCGAAAACTTATCAAAAGGCATCGGATATTCAGGTTTTATGGAAGATTGTTTGCTGAAAATCCTGGAGGCTATTAATATCCACTCTTGTAGTAATCTCTGATAGCATTCGCATCGTCAGTAGATAAAAATCTACGGGGAACTTCTGTAGATGTTCCAGAAGAAGTCCCCAGGGAAATATATGAAGCAATGTCAGTGGAAGATTTACAACCATCGTATTTATTCAACTATTTTAACCTGTAAACAAATTCTCACGCACACTTACAAAGCACACAACAAACGATTGCTCGCACGCACCACACACTCATACACAAACACATACCCAAAACGCTCGCACGAACGCACAAACGCTTGGACACCAACAACGCTTAACCGACCAACAACCGCTACCGACCCTCTCTGACCGAGCTCTTTTCACCTACTGTAGATTTTTTATCGACAGATCCCGGGAAAACCTGTCGTCCAACCGGAGCCGGGACTACCCCCGGGATAGCATGGCCGTACGGGATGGCTCCGAAATGGTCGTATCGGACGTGTGCGTCAAGGGTGAGAAGAAACGGCACCACCACCATCACCACAAGAGCAGCCACCGCGGAGGCGACGGCCAGGAGCGAAGCCGCGGCGGCAACCACCGGGACAGCCGGGACGGAGACTTCCGGGAACCGAACATCATGGGCAGCGGAGGCAACGGAGGCGGCGGCGGCAATGGACGCCGTGGCGACCATCGCCACTACTGACCCCGTCGAATGGTAATCACTATCAGAATGGAAGGACCGTACAAGGACCGCCGCGACGAGGACGAGGGTCGCCGGGTTCTGATGAGCCCACTGTGGGAGTGACCACCCATTTACTTCAGATGACATCTCTTAAAGAGCTCTAATCCCTCTCTTTTTTCCCTGTCTAAATTTCGCCTACAGTTTCTCCTACAATGTTGTACGTATTTATTTATTATCGATTAGTTTCACTAGTTTTTAGAACGTTGCTCACATTTTTTTCAGTGCAGGAATCCATTCCTAAAGAATCATTAAAACCAAAAGCACTTTAGACAGTTATAGGTCGACCGATAGTCAAGGCATGAACCATTCTTAACCAACTTATCGTTTGACATGTGCACCAACTCGACATCTATTAGTCACACACTGAAAGAAATTTTCTTCTCATTTTGATTGTGATTTACCAAGCGTTTTTGCTTTTTTTTTTTTGTTTATTCCCTTGTTTTACCTATTTTCCCTCTAAGTTGACAAACGCATGACAAAAGTTAGGAAATTTCTTTCAGAAAAAAATCACCTTTCGAGCAAAACTTTCAAATGGGAATCCGATCTTGACCGCGTCTAAACCCACGCAACGCAAACACATAAAGGTTAACACACAAAAACACACACACACCCACACAAGCATTCCAGACAATTCGTCGGATGACGTTTAGTCACGGTCGACATTGCTACCCGTTGCACCCCCCTGTTTACCTATCCCTCCCTCTCTTCCTCTCTTTTCCACCGGAAAAGGCTTTGTTTATGTTACTATTTCGTCGTTAAGTCGTTAATTTATTACCGTTCGTTCATTCGTGTTTGTTCGTGTACCATTGTTTCGAAACGATGCGACTTTTTTCCAAATTTGTTATCACTTTGCGTATTGTTAACGTTAGCCTTCAAGGAACTGAAGTGAAAAAATAAGAAGAGTATCACGAAGAAAAAAACAGAAATCTGCAAAGGCTTCACCTCTCTTACAAAGAGTTTGTTAGAAAGAAGTCTTTGAAACAGAAATGAAAAAAAAACATGTGGAAAATGACAGACGTATAAGCACAAACAGAAACACACAAACACTAACATGTAGAAAGATTTAAAGAGACAAAGATTAGGAGAAACGAAACCGCAGTTGCAATATCGAGTTCTAGTGGACAATTAGGAAAGCAAGCAAACAATTATCGTTGTTTTTTATTAGGAAATTGAATTAGGAAAAAAACTAAGTTGACTGTTTTCTCTACTACCCCGGGTCGATTTTCTTCTTCTGTAGAATTAGAGTGCCATTACAAAGGCAAATCAAAGGTAAATTCACGCGCACCACCAACCCACTCAAGTAGGTTTTCTCGATCTTAACCGTACGTCCGTCAGGAATCAACACTAATATTTAGGAAACAAAAAAAAAAACAAGTAAATGCATTTCAGTATTTTTCCCCCTCAATTAATGTTTGTTAGACTCGTTTAGACACATTTACATTTTTAAGGCCAATATTTAGGGAAATCAAAACGCAAAATGCGTGCGCAGCGCGCTTACATCAGACCAGCTTCGCGCGTTATAGGAAATCACACTGTCTGTCTAGTTAAACACTACCCCCTATGTAATTGTAAATTGGTTTAGGAGACCCCCGGAACTAACACAACCGAACCATAATGTTTCGGTTTGACACCACTCAACGAGACAGAGACAGAGAGAAAAGACGAGAAAATAAACCAGGCGAATTATTTCAAGTGTGTAACTAACTGCTAGGAACGAAGGATGTTTTCCTCGGTCTGAACGAGGAGGAGAACGATCCGAACATGTTGTAAATAGTAATCGTATTTAATAAAGGATAAAATAAAAAATAATCGATTAAAACTAAGGTTTTTAGAAATGATCATTTTTGTCCGAAAGTTTCTAGGTATTTTGTCTGGCAAGCGGCATACTTTATTACACCAACAAACCTAATTATTATTATTAGCTTTATTAGGGAGATTTTCAGCCCGAGGCTGGTTCATCTCCAAACAAACCTGTGGTGGATGCAATTAGAATTGTAAATTAAACATTGTGATTTCATTATGTGTGTGTTGAAAATAGCGTGCTGATTTGGACATCCCTAGCAAATCAGTGTGGAAACGTGGCGAACACGCAAAACTTAACGAAAGTTTGCTTCGGCCTGAAACAAGACAATGGAACGAGTCAAGATCGAGGCACGGACTGTGAATGTAGTGGTATAGTCACAAAGGTTCGCGTGTTGGAAGAAATACAGATGGAGGGCATTCTAGTAACCAAAGTTTTACCGATCGGATGTGGTTTTGAAATCATCCTTCGTTACGACAATGGTGCAGCCGGTAGGCGATTTCATACAGATTATCCAATTTAGTGGCAATTGTGAGCAGGCAAATAAGAAAAGAAGTAATTTGTATCGGTGCTCAGAGTGAAAGTTTGGCTAATGTGGAGTTGTGAACAGTTGTAGTGCAGGATGCAGAAGAAAGGAATGGTGAACTGATGGCAGGATGGAGGCTCCGGTGAATAGGTTTGAGTTTGAGCGAGGAAAGATGCTTGGAAATGTGGAACCGAAAAGCAGATGAACGGAAGGCGAGTTGCTGCTTGGTAAAAAAAAACAAAAAAAGGGGGATGGAGAAATGGAAAGAACGATGAACGGAAAACAAGAAAAGAGTAACGAGATCCACTGGCAAAAAAAAAGGATAAGCCAAAAAGATGAGGCAAAAAAATAGATGAGCCGAAGATAAATAAAGAAGAGTAGTGAGATGGATTGGCAAAAAAATAGATAAGCCAAAGAGATGAGGCAAAAAAATAGATAAGCCGAAGAAAAGTAATGAAGAGTATTGAGATAGATTGGCAAAAAAATAGATAAGCCAAAAAGATAAGGCAAAAAAAATAGATGAGCCAAAGGAAAGAGAAGGGTATTGAGATGCGTTGGAAAAAAAATAGAAAGATGTTAAACGAAGACGGTGATTGCTAAAAAAAAACAAAAAGGGGGAAAGCGGAAAAAAGAGGCTGGAAAGAAATGAAGAAACACACGAAACATGAGAAAAATGTTTGAAACGCCTAGAAGAAGCAAACAAATGAACGGAAAGTAAGAAACGAGTTTTGATACGAAAACAGGATTTAAACTGATTCGGATTTGGATTGCATTAGGGTTTGAAATATTTTCGATTTGCATGTAACATAAATTGAATTCGTGTTTAATATGAATTAGGTTTTGGATGGTTTTGAATCAGAATTGGATTGGAATTGGATTTAAAATGGATATGGATGGGATTTAAAATGAATTCAGATTGGATTTGGATGGGATTTAGAGTGGATATGCATTGGATTTGAATTGGATTTAGATTTGATTTGAATTGAATTGGGAATTGAATGGATTTGGATGTCATCTGATTTGGATTGGACCTGACTTGGATATGGACTAGATTTTGGTTGGATTTGGACTGAATATGGATAGGATTTGGAATTGTGTTTGGAATTACATTTGGATGTGATCTAGACTGAATTGAATTTGGATAGACTTTTCATTAGATTTGGACAGGATTTGCATTAGATTTGGATGGGATATGAATTAGATTTTGATTGGATTTGGAATGGATTTTGATTTGGAATTGGATTGGATATAATTTAGATCGGATTTAGAATAAATTTGGATTGGATTTTGATCAGATTTGTATTGAATTTGGATTTGGATGATATCTGGATTGGATATGATTTGGATTGGATATGGAATTGGATTTTGGTTTGATATGTACTCAGTATGGATAGGATTTGGAATGGTGTTTGGAATCACAGTTGGATGTGATTTAGACTGAATTGAATTCGGATTTTCATTGGATTTGAATTGGATTTCAAATGCATTTGAATTGGATTTGGATGGGATATGAATGGAATTTGGAATGGATTTTGATTTGATTTGGATTGATTTCGGATTGGAGTTGAATCAGATTTGGATTTGAATTAGATATAGATTGAATGCGGATTGGATTTGGATTGCTTTTGAATTGAATTTTGGTTGGATTTGGATTGAATTTGGAATGGATTTTGATTGGATTTGGGCTAAACTTATATTGGACTTAGATTGGATTTGGATTGGATTTGGATTTTTTTGGATGACATCTGGATTGAATTTAAATTTGATTGGATATGGAATTGAATTTTTACTGGATTTTGAAGGAATTGGGATTGGATTTGAATCCGATTTGGATTGGACCTGGATTAGATATGGATCGGATCTTGGTTGGATTTGGACTTAAGGTGAAACATCAAGAAATCCCATTGCAATTTTGCATACAAACTTTAAAGGCACAAATCTGACAAACGAAGCATCGAACCAAGCCGCACTTGATTTTCCTGGTTTTGCTCACTTGCAAAAAGAAGCAGCTTTTCCAAATTGAGCGCATTTGTTTACGATTTTTTAAGATTTGTGCTCTTGAAAACGTGAGTAGGGGTCTAAGTCGGCCATTGTGGCAGCCATATTGGTATTCTTTGAAGTTTCTCCTTAATATGGATAGGATTTGTAATCCTTTTTGAACTTACATTTGGATTCGAATTGGAGTGAATCGAGTTTTGATTGGATTTCCATTGGATTTGAATTTGATTTTGATTGGGATTGGGATAGGATCTGGATTGAATTTGGATGGATTGTACTGAACTAGGATGAGGTTTTCAAATTGATTTTTGAGTGGGTTTGGATTCAATTTGAAGCGAAATTTGGATTGGAGTGGGATTGGTGAAGTCAATAATTTAGGATAGATAGGATCTTTGGGCTAATTTGTATTGAATTTTGATAGGACTTAGATTTGATATTAATTGGTTTATTTAATTTGAATTGGATTTCAATTGGATTTTGATTGAATTAGGATATTTTTTGCATAAATTTATACTAAAATGTGATTAAAAAAAACGTGTAAAAATAAAATAATCGAATGGAATTTGCATGACACAAGGATTTTGATATAATTTGACAACATCATCGGTTGAAAATTACAAAACAAAGAAAACGTACACGTTAGGAGAGTAGAGAAGAGGGATAATGTGGTGGATGCAATTAGAATTGTAAATTAAACATTGTGATTTCATTATGTGTGTATTGAAAATAGCGTGCTGATTTGGACATCCCTAGCAAATCAGTGTGGAAACGTGGCGAACACGCAAAACTTAACGAAAGTTTGCTTCGGCCTGAAACAAGACAATGGAACGAGTCAAGATCGAGGCACGGACTGTGAATGTAGTGGTATAGTCACAAAGGTTCGCGTGTTGGAAGAAATACAGATGGAGGGCATTCTAGTAACCAAAGTTGTACCGATCGGATGTGTTTTTGAAATCATCCTTCGTTACGACAAAACCTAACCTCAAAATGACTGACAACTCTCAGGTCATTTTAACAGATGACATGAGCATGAAAAGGACGGTAACAATATCGATAAAGTAGAACATTATGTTTCTCAAGAAAAATCAGAGTATGGCGATTATCTGCCTCTGGCTTCTGATATAAGCACGACAATTACTAATCATAACAGTGTCACCAGATTCTAAAAGTATTCATTTCTTTTATATGGGGTTTGACAGCAAGCACACTCATTTCACTAAACCACTCATGCCGTTCATCACAAATACATTCAAAAAGATGTGTCACTTCGCGAAACCACGTGTTTTAGTTTTGGGCGGGAACATGTTTTCTTTTGTTTTGCCTTGCGACTGCCACACTTTTGTTTTGCCATACGACCGCCGCCGGATTCTAATAAAAGATAAGCGCGACAATATATGATCCGTCTTTTTCGTGCGTGTGTGATCTGTCAAAATGACCTGAGAAGTGTCAAACATTTTAATGGCTAGCTTTTTTGGTGCAATAAATTTCTTGGAGCAATAAATTCCTGCATTTGAAATTCGAGATCCATTTCCTCAATGTACTCGTTAGTTTGTGCGATATTAGGAATGTACGAAAGCATTCTGATGCTCAAGAGAAGCAGATAAATTGGTAAGTCAACTTCGCTATGAATTAATTTTCACTTTTTGAGTTTCTGTTTTAAAACAGAAATGTTAGAAGCCGTGCACAAATAACGTAACGGAATATATCTGCGAAAAATGTCTGCATTTTTTAACGATTCGTAGTACCCCCTCAGCAGGTTTGTGAGATTTTGTCGCGGTCTAGTGTTGTTTTCGTCTGTTTGTTTTATTAAAATTCAGGATAGTGTTTGTGTTGTTAGTTTCCACTCTTTGTGTTTGTTGGTCACCCGGAAAGGACGCAGCCATAAGTAGCAGCTACCATCATCCTTCAGCCACCAGATGACTCAGCCTTGCCTGAAACATGAACATAGACGGTGGTAGCGAAAGGAAGCCATTAGGATCTTGAAGATCCTCAATTGAACCTAAGATCGGTCATACCCAAGTGATCTATAGCCAGTGGCGTAGCCAAAATTTGTGGAACAAATTTCCAGTATAAACCTATGGCTCAAATTTAGTGTATTTATTCACGAAATGTGAGTGTCAAATAATTGAATATCGAAAACCCCTCCCACAGCAGATTTTTGGCTACGCCACTGTCTGTAGCAGTATAGCCACAATAAAACCTACAAGAACGGTGTGATATATCTGTAGATCAGGCGTGAGCGATTCCAAGGACACATGTAGAACCAAAAAAATATTCAATCGATTATACAATACCTGGATTCTCCCCCTCCCCATCTCTTGCACAGAACCCCGAGGTGTTACAGTTAACCACGGGTTCCCTCAAATCCGAGGTCCAAGGCGAACCCTCGACACAAAAACGAACCCTAACAGCAAATTGGATAACCTTCCGCCGTTAACAAGATTCCAGCGAAGACTTGGGCAGGTGAAGTTCCGGCCATCCGTAACACCCGGCCGAAGACCCAAAGGATGCTAATTCTCCGAAAGACGAGGATCTCCCGGTTCATTTAGGCGACAAAGGTCGCATTTGAACCGAAGGACCGAGAAGGAGCTGGAGAGGCGAACAATGGAGGATAGCAACAAGAGCAAGGGGCCCCACAGGAAAGGTTAGACTAGATTAAGGAAGTGGGTGGAAGTAGAGTGAAGGTGGATAGCTAGGAAAGATAGACAGAAAGTGCACAAATACCAAATATTCAGGTGTGTGAAAAAGGCAGTTCATGTGTTTCCCTGATTACGTGGAAGAGCAAGGATAAGCGTGACGACCCTAGAGATGAGGTCAAATACAGAGTCTCGTTAGCCTCTGAGAAGGGTCACCTTTTGTGACCCTCTCCCCAAGCCAACGGTAGCAGTCACCAAACCGCACCAGATACTATCTAAGCATCTCGTGAGCCTCTGCAATGGCTATTTTAAGGTCAAGGTTCGTAATTCTGTCCGGACCAGAAACGTTACCTACGCTAAAGCATTTTGCTTTCCCTACAATCATCGATGGAGCCCCTCATCACCCGCTCCAGTTCCCGGAGACACTGCGAAAAGAGGTCAACGACTCGTGTTATGACCCGGAGAGACCCTCGATGATCTTTTCCAGCATTGCTGGAGATTGATCGGTAGCAACTATTACACCTCGTGTCTTAACCATCACGACCCTGTAAGCGCCGTACCACAGATTCGTTCTAACACTTTTGCACATACTCTTGCTCTTTTCTTTGATATTGAATGAACCTTTGGCGCCACTCGTCGATTATCCTACTCCTCATCAGTACATGCATGCTGTATTCGTCACATTGCTTGTAGACAAGCATAGCGCACAGGTTCGCAATAGCTTGAGTCCACCAATACACCGGAGGTCTCGTATTTCCAACGCGTACCACTACCAACAGGTCACCACTTAGACTGGCAAATCGCCTCTCTAAATACTTCGGCGTTGAAGAATAATCTGCGACACCTGCGAGGGCTTGGCTTAGGTTCCCCTTCTTCCACCTGCTGCCTGCTGCTGTTTCCTGTTGTTGTCGATACTGTAACGAACCACCAGGTGATCGCTCTGCGTGTAGGCATCGTCTACCCTTCAGTTCAAACTACATGTTAGACCGAGACTACAAAAAAGTAACGTCGATGACCGAGTCCGCTCCGTTCCGAATAAAGGTACTTTGTGTAGCTCTACGTCGAGCATGGCCAGTGCCTCTACCAGGATCTGACTCCACTGGTTCGCGAGACGGCTTCCCCATTATACGCCCCAGATATTGAAGTCATCCTCCCTCTCCACCGGCCTTCGTCTTGTCAGATCTGCCATCATACAGCCCAGCATCTACGTCCAGCATGACGGAGTAGTTCGTCAATCACCAAAGAGGTGTATGACTGCTACAGAAGAATACCCCGCTCACCTTGGTGACCAAGAAACCTTCGTTAGATGTTGACATCACCTCCTGAACTCCTGGGTGTTAACCCGTCGTTCACATTGCCGCGATTTTTTACCCGTCCGCAATCCAATTACCTACCGCTTCCGATGGGTATACACGGAGACAAATTTCGTTCGTTTGAAACAAAAATATTCATGTCTATTCGGTAAACTGATAATATGTTTAAAACTAAAATTTTGATTTTTAAAGCTAACTCAATTACACTTTTATTTCGACAATACCCATTGAGGAGTCCCCGCTCAAACATGGATTGCATTTGCTTCAAATGTGACGTTCAATTTGCTCCAGACAGTTTTATTTTTGTTGCCTGAACAAATTGACAATTTATTTGAATTTACCTCAAATATTTTTGATTTTGACATAGTTGTTTCTGCTTGTACGCGGACCTATGGATTCGATATGATGGTAACATCCGTCTCCTACTTAGTAGCTGACTGACAAAGCAGTAGCTGAGCTGCGTGGCAGTGGTTCAGGTTTTGTTGCATTACCTACACTGCGATTTATCAGCTCAGTTTCTCTTGAAGGTCGGGCTAGCTAGCCCTTATCTGAGCCTTTGCAACCTAAAGGCTTATGTCCCGGTATGAAACACCTGGAGCAAGCCTCCGGTGGCCAGGAAATGTTCAACGAGCACATCGATCTACCCACCTTGCCTTTCCCACTTTAACGGCTACTGAATCAAGGTCATCTATGTCCCTAACGGGCCTCTTCACGCACGAAGAATGGCCACGGTGACCACCTGCACATCGCCCTGTGGCCGCATTGCCGTATCGAGCTACTTAACCTCCGTGTTTTCATCCAGGCGTGATCGAATGAAAAACGTCTGACCTGGTGTAGTGTACGTTAACATTCCCAAGAGAGTATTTGTATTATAGCTAATAACTTCTTGTCTTCTTGCTACTTGGGTCAAGAATGGCGCCTGGATCAGAATATCTACCGATTGAAGATGGAAAGATGGAAGCCACGTGTACCAGCTTGATCGAATTCGCCTCTACTTGCTCTTCAAACGAAGTGATGTCGCATGTCGATATCCTTAGTTCTCACCAAGTAATCCACCTCCTTCTCATCCCGACAGACTGAACTCTTGTTGTCGCATTTGAAGACCAGGGATTCGTTGATGCCGTACAGCTCACGGGTGGACCCTCGCCACCAGATGGCGTTTTAAGTAATTGTGGAAAATGTTTTCCGCCTCCGTGGCAAATAGAGCAACTGCTACTTGCCTTCTGAAACTTCTAGAACCCGCTCCACCAAACTACAGAAATACGTAACCGCTGATAGATCACCTGGTGTCCGGATCGTTCGCCCATATTTCTCGAGCAATTCCTCGATGTACCGTTCCTGGTCGATGGAAACAGCGCTGCAGCGTCGTCAGCATTGTTGACTCGCCTAGGTCGTTCATCCACAATTTGTCGCACAACTTCTGCATCACATCGTCAATCAACCCTTGATCGCTGAAGCACAAAAAAATCATCGAATTAGACTGCCACAATAATTAGCGTGCCACTCTCCATCTTGTGATACACGCACATGTCGTACTTCGAGCGCTTCAGCTCCACCCACTCTAGTTTCTGGTCCAGTTTGATGTTCCATACTCTGCTGGCCTGATTGAGGCCGTAAAAGGCCTTCTTCCGTCGGCAGACCTTCCTGGGTGCGGCTTCGTTCCGGAACCCCTCCTGTTGCACCATGTATATCTCCTCATCGCATGCCTCATCATCCTGATCACCTTGGAAAAACACCGTCACAGAGTCCATTTGATACACGATGAGATTAAGCTGCGCAAGGAGGTGTCGAAATGGTGGCGATTCTATCACTTGCAAGAATCCTTTTATCACAACTCCTGCCTTGTAATGTTCGATAGTGCCGTCCGGATCGGGTTAGACCTTGCAGCAGACCCTCTTGTTCTTCGGAGCTTTCCGTCCCTTCGGAAGATCCAACTGACATGTTTCGTTCGCGTCCAACGCATCGAATTAGGCCTCCATTGCTTCAATCCATCGGTATTGGTCGTCCCGGTTTAGTGCTTAATGCAGTTTATCAGGGTCCTTGAAAACCTGTGGAATGTATTCCGGCAAGAGATGATGGCCGTTATCGGAAGAAAAATCCAACTTGCCTTGGACTGAGGACTGGGTGCTCCCAGTCACTGCGCCCAGTTGCGTGTTGCTTTCCAACAGCTATACCTCCTTCGAGTATGACGGGAGCACACAATTGCCCATGCTCCCGTTCTGCGAGACACGTCCTCGTTCTGGTCCTAATTCATCTCATAGTCGACTCTGGAGAGTTTCAAACTTTTTAGGCAAGACACTGTAGGACACCTTAATTTGCATACTTTCCTGAAAATCGGCACAACCTCACGCTACGGCTCATCGTAGGAAGCTATGAAAAATCCGAAGCGAGTGCCAGCGGACTCTCCCAGCACACTATCCACCGACGTCGTCGTACTGGCATTCTCACTCTCTGAGCTTCTAATATCTACATCAAAGTCAGCAACGGCATGCTGCTGGTTGACCACGGTGCACTGACCTGTTGAACTCTATCCATGATCTCTTGCTGATCAACTCTCGTGAAAACTATCGATTCAACGGTCGAATCGGTCTCTTCCGGTTGCGGAACCTCCGTTACCTGACGTACATCCCGACTCCCGACTTTCGGAAACTTGATTATTCTTCGGGTTGAACATTCGCCTACACTCTTGACTCTCTTTTCGTAGATTCGACAGATCATGTTTCTGTCCTGTAAACTTTTCGAAAGGGGTGACGGAGGTACCCTTCGTCGGTGACCGGTTGTCCACACCGCTTCCGCACAAAATTGTTTGTCCAACTTGTTGTCTAACTTGTAGTCAAACTTCAAACATCAGACTTCTCGCTCGCTCCTGAATCGTTCGGTTCATGCACTCAATTAACCCAATTTGCTCCAAGTTGTGAGGCACCTTTGTCTCGTGACGAAAGCTATGGGAAAGTACTCGAACTGCTAACCTTTTACCGGTATATTCTTTGCCGTTTTTGATTTGCAGACATTTCTGCTTCTTCCTAGTCTGGTTTCGGAATAAGCCTTGAACGCCTCGAACACATCCTTCATGGTCTTCAGAAAATAGACGAAGGTCATCCCGCTCGCATCATCGATGAAGGTGATAAAATACGTGTTCCCGCCAAGGGAAGGCTTTTCCATTGCTATTCATACATCCCAATGCACGACCTCGAGAAAACCGCTGTGCCACCGGATTTAAATGGTAACCTCGATGCAAGGGACATTGGGTGACATCGTCCCACTAGAGATATCTATGCCGACCACCATTCCAGGTAATCGCTTCACGGTTGTCCACCTTAAGATGTCCCAGCCGCTGATGCCAAAATTTGGCAGAGATTTAATCTCTAGAGTAGTGGCTTGGCTAGACGTGCCACATATGCAAACGGTTAACCACCCTGGTTCAGTTGGTAGAGGCCAGCCTTCCCGTGGCGATGACTTTTTCCATGACTCCCTCGACAGATTGACAACACAGAGCACGTTAGAGATATCTAGGCTACAGCATTTACCATCCACATCAGCATCCAGCTCGTTGTTCCCCGTGGCCACAACCAGTATATCGAACGCGTTCGACGCAAAGATAGACTGTGACATCATAGCTTAGCACAAACCAATATGCACTCGTCAGGGAGTTCCGCTTCTTACACGCCAAGAGTGCCTTCTTTTTCATACTCCGAGAATTCTTCTCGTTCTTGGTCGTGTATTTCTGTTGTTCTGTTCTCAGACGCGTAGTGCCCAAGTTTCTCGCACTTGAAGCACCTCTACTTGTCCTTTTTCCTGCTATCCCTACTGCCTGGCTCGATCGTCACGTCCGGGAGAATCTTCGACTTCACCCAGTCTGCATTCCACTTGATACCTGATACGTCAATTCTCATGGCCATTGATACGACAGCCCCATCATGAAGCGACATCCATTTGAGGACCCCCATGTCCTGCAACTTCTGCAACTTCCACGGAAGAACAGTCTTCGTGTTTCAACTGCATCAGCTTCCGCAGCAGACTAATCTTCCGATACTTCCCGCTGTTCTGGAAGGCGATTCGAAGACTATGCCAAGTTTCATTGGCCTTCAGCTTCTGATGGGACGTCCTGATGGGCTCATAATAGTCCTGTTCAACGACGTAGGTTGAACTTGTTCGAAGTTGCTGCATCTCGCTCTTACCCGTACGTTGACAAATGGGTAAGAGCAGGATGCAGCAACTTCGAGCAAGTTCAACCTACGTCGTTGAACAGGACTAATGATTTATTGTGAGGATGCAAATCTACTGTTTACAATATTCACAGTATTTACACTGGAAAATCGTTTCAGCAATGAAAGCTGTACTACGCCAAAGAAAGCTTAAGGAAGCTAAATTAACTGGTTTCCGAGGGTTCTTTCCAAACGATTCACAGAAAACCAATTCAGGCTTATTCTGCGCGGCGTGTGAGGTGAGACGAGTCGAATGAGGTGACAAAAGTCGACTCGCCCCATTTGATTTACATTAGTCGTCTCACGTCACGTGAGACGAAACCGTCCGTCTCACCTCACACGCCGCGCAGAATAAGCCTGATTGTATCTCAATCCTGAACGGTAGAATACATTTCTAGCTTCACCTCTCTTTCTCTTGCCGTTGTCGACTGTTGCATGCAGAATCACATCACCGTAGTATTTCACCGGATGTTTCACTCCATTCATCAGCTACACTTCCACTGGTTGCTTCAAACGTCACATTTTATCAAAATAACTTGTATCCTTCACTATGTGGTTCTTCACTCCGGAGTCTAAACACCACAGCATTTTCACCAATTATTGCTCTGTTCCTGTCGACGCTACAAAAGCGCCATCCGAGGTACGATGTTTTTCATCGCTCTCACCATTTTGTTGCGTTCTTTCGTACCGATTCCGTTTGGGAACCACTGACACACGACAGTTGGCTCGTTTGTGACCAAGTTTTCCGCGCTGAAAGCATTTAACTTTTTCCCACGTGTGTCTGCTTATCGTATAAATGTCGCTTTCATCATTTACAAGATTTTTCTTCAAATCAACATCTAGTAAACGCTTTTTCACAAACGCCATCGTTACTCCATTCGGAAGAATTTCGATGGCAGTAACAACCGGATCAAACGACGATGGAAACGCTAATAATAAATGGCAAATTGCATCCGATTCTTCCACTGCCGCACCACTTTCTTAAAAGTTTACGAATCGAACAGTCGAACTGGATTAAGTGTTCTGGAAAACTAATAACAGTTTCCTCAACACACTTCAATGTCTGCAGCAGCTTCCTTATGTTACCGAGCTACCTTTGTTACCAAGCTCCTCCTGGCAAAAAGTTTCATCCGACACCGACCTTCCACCTCCGCCATTCAGCTCCTGCATCCACCGATCACTCATCGCTTCGATTCCTTCAATTTACAGCGCAGGTTCCTCAAGGTCCTCACCAAGTGTTGGTCCCCTTAACGACTATTGGCACCCAACCTCATCGCATCTTGATACCTCATCGGATATTGGCCTCCTCATCGTCTCTTGAATGATCGCATCTAGGTCTCCTCGCTTCCAGAACCACTACCTGGGCCCATAACCTGTTGGAATTTGCAACACAGCGGAAACCTCACAACAGCGGGACGAGCAAGGCATTCACAGAACGGAGAAGAACGAAAACACCTACGTACTGTTTCTTCTTCTTTTCTTCTTCTTCGCTCTGTTGCCACCTTGACAGTGACTCTGGGGATGGCACAACTTTAATCGCTATATTGCCAGCAGTTTAGTTTTGAGTCTAAAAGACTTCACGTGAACAATCCGACTGTTTATTTATATTGTGTTTTTGATTTCTCGTAAAAAGTTTGTTACATTTTGTATTGACGATTGCATGAATTTTTAGACTCTAGTGCAATTTTGTTTTATTTAGTGAGATACAATTTGCACACTCACTAATATTAGTAGGCGTGTGCATGGAAATATTTGACATTTTACCAATACTGGAGAGATGAACTCACAGACCTTTAGTGAGACTTGTTTTTGGGAAATATTTCGTGTGTCAATCGGTTACGGTGCAGCTAGACCGGGTGAAATAAGGTGTGAAATAAGGGTCAATTAGTAGTTTTCCCCGAGTGATATGCTGTCGATCTGTGTGAAGCAGCTAATGAGGTGCCGATTTTTGTACCAACCATCTTATCCCTGCTGAATCTACGAACCTTCCTGCATAACTACAATTACAATTACTACCAGACGTATCCTTTCATAACTCTACGGACTGAATCAATCCCCAGCTTCACCATGCATTTATTTGCTTCCGATATGTGATCCATCCATCCCACAACTTTCATCTGACTGATTCCTGACTGATGGCTCTTGGAACCCCACATTATTTCTAGATTCCCCAGATTCAAATAGCTGGCTCACCAAAACTTTGTAGAGCTTCAGATTCTCGTCAAATTGTCCCAAGAACCCCAAGTTCCGGAATACATGAGCTCAATTTCGCTTTTTTTCGACGGGCGGATACGGCGGTACCACGTACCACGGTACTTGGTACAAGCAATTGAACACATCAAACGATGAGTGAAAAAATCCTAACCATGAGGAAACAAATTGTTGTCGGGGTAACCGTGAGGAAACGCAGGTGATCAGTGAGGTGTGCAAATAATCACTGTGCAAAAATTATTTGCACAATAGTCTAATAAATTTTGAGATGCTCAATACAAGAGACAGATCTTTTTTCTTATTGATTTGTTACATATTGTAGTGTAGCGGTCCTGCCGACCGAAGGAAGCATTTCCCTCCCTGTATTGAATAGTTCTAAAGATCAATGATCACCATTGATCTAAGAAAGACTCTTTATTTCCCCATGGTGCTCCACGCAATTAGTGGATTACATCACATGTGGATTTCACGGTCATGTTTATAGACCAACGCTGGTTGCTGGTTGACCTGGTGATATAACGTTCTCGCTCCAATGCCGGAGAAATGTTTTTGTTTTATTGCTGTGTGCATTCAAAATGCAAATATCAAATGCGGGAGCACCAAATGCGGTAAGATTTTCTATCAAGTAACCCGATGTCAGTGGGAGCTTTCGAATCCTAGGTTGGCGGTGATATTGACTATGGTTGCTACGTTGCCTTTGGTAACATTGTGTTACCGCGTTTGAAGCGCATTTGGACACCGTTTGCATCTTGAACGCACACAGCAATAACTTTTTGTATGTGTCACCCGGCAGCGCTGACTGAACCCCAACAAGGTCTCAGTCACGTGGCCGAACTAATAACACCGACGAACCGACGTGACAGCTAGAACAAATAAATTCAAATTTGTTGCCCGCGACGCCATGATGAAAAATAGCCGAACACTATCGCCACCTCTATAACGGCTCGCGATGATTTGATAGCTCGACACCGAACCCCCGTGTGTTCATATAGGAAACGGTTCGCGTCTGCGCTGATTTGACAGAAGCGATCGCTCGCTTCAGTGGTCGACCGTTAAATTTGGGGGGGACACTTTTGAATCGCCACTGTCACGTCGGTTCGTCGGTGCTAATAAAGCTAGAGTGGACGACGCCCGGTTTGGTTTTTCTCTTTTCTCTTATTTCTTTTCAGATCGGGAGAATGAGTTCTTGCGACGGCAAGTTAAAAGACCCGCGATTGACGCCGGGGCGGTGTTGTATTGTTGTGGTGCGCGTTTTGGACTGTCCGCGGGGTCCGTTCGTCGTCGCCCGTGTCGCTGTGTGATTGATCGTTGGCTGCTGGTGTTCAGAAGCTGGTGTTTAGAAGCTGGTGTTTATGGGAGTTAAGAATTGAGCCTTAAGAGTGTTAGAGTAGTTTTTGATAGTGAATAAAGTTTAGAAATGATTTCGACATTAGTGTTAGCAGTTAGATGTGAAAGAAATCCAGTGCCGTGCCGCTCACGCCTATACAGTAGTATTGGTCTAGGTTGTATATTTGCCTTGTTGTTGCGTGCTTAACACAGTAAAATATGACGTGTCTAGAGTAATGTACAGTAGATAGCCACGGCTTCTAAGGGGACGTGTTGTTTATCTGGAAGAACTTTCTCCCTTTGCCAAGTTTTACTATATAGTTGCTGCGCTGCCTAATCGCTGATTGTAGAAAAGTAGTTCACCACGTCGAGTATTAACCATTTGTTTTTGTAGATCTTTTCACTTGGCCAGCTGTTTTGACATCTTGTTGCCTTTGACGTGTTCGGGTATCCACTGTATCGTTGTTTCGAAACATACATAACTTTCGAAACGACTCTTCAATTAGGTGTTTTTAAAAAAGGAACAATTCTTAACCACGATCAAACTAAGACTGACTCTTTATTTACATTTTCTACATCAAGTTAACTTCATCGTATATAGATTGATTACTTATTGCCCACCGGATGGCCGCATTCTGGGGAGTGCTGATACAGCTGGTCGTTACCACGTTGCTACCAGAAAGTCAGGCTGTTGCCGGCTGATGCAACCTTTGGTGCCGGGGTGGTTTTGCTGATGCTGCTCGTCGGTGTTGCGCTCGACGTAGAACCGCTGACGTTGGTTCTAAGAGCTGGAGCCGTACTTGGTAAAGACGGCGATGTCTCCAAGGAATGGCCGATCTCCTCGTTAACTCATATATTGCCTCAATTTCTGCAGACATAATGCACACCATGTGCTGCAAACGAAGATTTATCCTGATGTTCCGAGTTACATGGAAAATCACAATACCACTACTTTCACCGTCGTTGGAAACGTCAGTGTAGATAATCTCACGACCGCTATACATTCCGTTTATCAATGATAGGGAAATCTGCTTGAGTATTTTTGCGTCAGTTGTCTTCTTTGACCAGAACTCCATGCTCAGAGCAGTCCGCACATGAACTTCTTCGAACTGACCTTCCTTCTTGATGCGGTGTGACATGTCCTGCAAAACATGGTTGTGTAGCTTCTAGATCCTTTTCGTCATCGAAATCCTGAAAAATTTACTCGTCGGCATGCTGTTGTCTAAGTTGGTTTCATACAGGAGTTCCTTCATAGCAGTGTTTAGCTACTTGTCGACCAACTACCTTGATCCTTCTGAAACAAAGCGGAGGCTGTGCTGATATAGCTTGTAGAATATTTAGCGGGGTTGTTTTAGTACATCCAATGTTTCGTCTTAGACATGAGTTGTTGATCTTCTCTATTTTGTTCAGATTAGTAACACGTGCTGAGCCATAGACGCTTGCTCAATACTTGATGAATCCTCTGAAAAGAGCGATGTACAAAAGCCCAAAAAAAAATTAAAAAGGAACACTAGCACAAGAGTTTCAGGATATCTGCCGTATTTTAGTCCACTGATTACCTTCACCATGTTTAATCTTTCCGTCAGCTTGTACAAGAGCTCTCGGATGTGAGCCCCAACCCTAAAGATTTATCTAACAATAAACCTAGGTACATATGTGTCAATTCTTACGGTTTCTATCTTGTTAGCCTCTTTACAAATACCGAGATCTTTCGGGCTGTTGTTGATGACTATTTTTTTTGGTTTTCTGGGCGTTCACTGATGTGATGTTCAGCTCTTTGGCTTTCTCTATAAACTTGTTCATGAAACGTTGTCCTCGCGCTTCTACTTCCTCAATGCTACGTCCTTCAATGATTACTGCTAAATCATTCGCATATTGGACTAACACCACACCTTCTTCCTCTATGCTGTGCAGCGTCGCTGTGTGAATATTGAACATTGTAGTTGAAAGACCACCTTGCGGTATTCCTTGACTTACATAACGTGTTATGGTGTCTTTGTTTACTGGTAACTGAATAGGTCTATTAACCAGAAAGGCAATCATCTAGCTGTAGAATTCCAGAGGGACTTCACTAGACAACAACGTCTATTTCAACACCTCTACTTTAATCGCATATGATTTACTAGTTTTATCTGATGGATACTGTTAGCACCAAATTCCAAGCAACTGACCGACCATTGACAGCCGCTTACTGAAGCCGAAGCACAGGTCTGGCAGTACCGCTTTCTCCTCTAGATTTTGATGTAGATTATTCAGTACTCAGTGCCGGATTTAGAGGGGGGCCAGGGCCCCGGGCCCCCACATTTTAGGGGCCCCCACAAAATTCCACTTCACGAAAAAAAAATGTGAAGCATGTGCAAATAATAGTGCAAGAAACTTGATTTGAGTTATGTCATTAGAACTTCAAATTACTGTCTACTGTCAAGATGTATGGATTATGTTGTGATTCTTTTGAGAAAGACTGCAACTATTTGTCCAGATATTTATGAAATAATGAAATTTGCCTCCAAAACTTATTATCATTTACTTTTTTTATGCAATTGCTTAAGAAAATCTTCGATTTAATTCTAAAGAATTCCTGCAATATTTGTTTGTTTTTTTTTTGTCTAAGGCTTTTGGAAATATCTTAAACAATTTCTCATAGAGTTGGAGTAATGGATTTTTTTTTCTCAAAACTTAAAAGTTTCTATTACGTGGGTTTCGGCTTCTCAGTCATGAATTTTGCGTCGACTACTTGGTTATCTTCGCTTACGTTTCGACCCGGGATGGGGCCTTCGAAACGTAGGCGAAGATAACCAAGTAGTCGACGCAAAATTCATGACTGAGAAGCCGAAACCCACGTAATACCAAATTGCAGTCGAACTCCCCTTCCTTAAAAGTTTCTATTTGGGTACTCTAGAGTTTTATTTTACTTAGACAGCTTTCGACTAACTCAAATTGTAGATCATCAAAACTGTTGAAATCTAGCATGAATTTTCGAAGAGTTTCTGATTGTTTTGAAGAGTGTCAGTACGCTGTTTTTAGGATGAGAGATTCGCTGACTGAAGTGACTGTTCATCAATTAAGTAAGGGTTTATGGGGAAGAAGGGGTTTTTAGAAATCTTACGCGTCATACAAAAATATACTAATTCTAATACAAAACATCTTACAAGGGAGGGAGGGGGTATCGAAAAATCGTGATAATTTCCTTACGTAATAAATTGACAGCTCCTTTAAGTAAATTTTTGGAGGAATTTGCTCAGACATTTCCACCAAAGATTTTCGAGATATTTAATTGAAAATTCTATTGAAAATAAAATCAGAAAATCTATCAGGAACTTATCATGGGTTCCCTTTGAAATTTCTTCATCATTTCATATAAAAATTTACTCTTTGATTTTTGAAGTTTTGTGGAAAATTCTTTTGGGAAGCCGCCAGAACTAGGAGAGGTCGTATTAAAACATGTTTTTGTTAAGTGTTCATTCTTTATGGTGATCGACCAGCAGCTTCTCCAGATTGCAGCACTGATTCATTAGAAGTTCTTTCTGGATTTCGCAAAAACGGCACCACCGATTGTGCTACAAATTTTACTAAGAGACGAACCAGCCAAGGGCTGAAAGTCTCTCTAATAAAGACAAATCAATCAATCAATTTTACTAGAAATTTCTTGAACATTTTACCTTTGAATTCTTCTTGCAGTTTCTCTAGGAACTTTGACATTAATTTTAAGTAGGCATGGAATCTAATAAATAAATTTAATGGATATTAACATTTTTCCTAGTTCTGCATATTGTTCTAGATTCATTTTTTTCACAACGACATTAAAATTTCTTAATGATATTTATTTGCAAGAATGATTAATATATTTTACATTTTTTTTCTATGTTACATGAACAAAAAAATATCTCCTCTAAAAAGGGCCCCCACAACACTGTGGCCCCGGGCCCCCACATTTGTAAATCCGGCCCTGTCAGTACTTGAGTAGCTTCAGGACGCAGTTAACAAAGGAGATTGGTATGGTTTCTTTTATGATTCGTATTTCCTAGGATAACGAACACTTTTTTCACATGCGGTTCATACCACGGATAATGCTGTCTCGAACGTCCGGGCTTAGGGTTCTTAGTAGACTGTTATATGTTTTTTCCATCAGGACCAGACTATGAACCTGTTTTGGATGCCAGAGTCATTTCCCAGAACGCGGGTGTGATGATATCGTACGTTGGTAAATAACATTGTGTTTAATCGAGACGGTCCTCCTGGATAAAGTATTTGTCCAGAAATACTCGAGCCATCGAGGGATCGTCAAGGACTTCCATTCAGGCATCTCAGTTCCTGCCATACCTCTCTTGATGGTATTCGGGGGTCAAAGGTACAAACTCTTCAAATCGTTGTTTTAATGTCTCCTTCTTTTTGTTAGAAACCGCATCCGCTTTCTTAACCTCTACCAGCTGTCTCATCACTCCATCTCTGTTGAAAGCTGCTCTGGCCTCCCGTTTGTCTAGCCAGGCCTTCCCAACTTCCTCGGACCACCAAAACTCAGAGGTGTACTCGTTCGTCTGTCTGGCCTTTCTATGTATCCTCTTGGAAAGAGCTCGTTCTTCTTCTTCTTTTTGTCCGCGAACACTGTCACTTGCTCCGCAATGCATATTTACTCGATTGGTCGCTTACTGGTGCGTATTGGTTGGTTTGGTTGCTCCACTGGTCATTTTGGAATAGCTCACCGCAATCGTTGGCGTTTTCCAAGATTTCGTACCGGCGCGAAGCACAATGCTGATTCTGTTCGTTGGGATTTTGTTTCCTGCTTCGTATCGATGCAACCGGTTGATCGCCAGAATGGGATAATCGCTGCTGATATTTTCGTCGATCTCATCCAAGTCCATATCGGTGGAAACTCCTGTCACAACTCCGGAAACCGAGACATAGCTACGCGGAATGTAGGCCTTGTAGTTGCTGTTCTTCAGAAGTGGGTCTAATTGTAGCTTGTTTGATGTCTGGTAGTCCTTCAGGAACACGATAGAATTTTATTGGGTCCCAGGGCTCGCATGTTGGAGATGTTGTTTTTGTAGCCGTTTTACTTGCTGACCAGCCTTTCGAGTGTGAGTTTGTTAATGTGTAGCTCAATTTTGTTGTCGTCCGCCGGTTGAACGATAACCCTGTATGGGGCCACATCTTGTTGGTGGTACTGGTAGACGGTGTAGACCCTTTGCGGCTGTTCGGCATTCTGGAATTTATAGGTTGGCTCCGCCATGGTGTGAGGTTAGGTTTCGGGTTTTTTGCTTTATTTCACAGTAGCACTTCAGTCGTAGTTTATATTTCCAACAACTACTCTCAAGAAAAGGAACTGCACAGAATTCTTATATTCGGAGATAATAAATTCACTATTTCACTAATTCGCAAATATTTTTGCGGAAAAAAAGCCAAGATGACGTCTTAACCACGTTTCTATCGCGATCGAACGCTACCTGAAGAATGACGTACTGTTTCACTGTACACGATCGAATGGACTTTCTACTTTTTCCGAACATAAACAATAACAACTGACAACACACATAACCATGGTGTATCCATATTTCATAAATGTTGTCCCGAGAACGAGGGGTACTCGATTCGAATGCGTCTCTCAACAGAACATGCACTGCTGTGTTTGATGCTGTCATCCGGAAATAAAACGCAGCTTCACATTGCGTCTCGTTGGTGGTTCAGTCATATTATTGCTCGTTCAAAAAGTTTTGATAATAATTATAAAAAATCCATGAAAAAAACTAAACAAAAAATACAGCGCTGCCGACCTTCATGATTCATCGAGGCTTTCGAAGCTCCAATTTAACAAAAATATGAGATACAGACAAAATGTAGCCAGAAATTTGTTTTGTAACACACACAACCCATTTTTTAGGTGCCATGGACTCGGGTAGAGCAGAGCACGAACAGGGCAGAAGCAGAGATGAGTCAAAACAGACAAGAAGCAGTGAAAGAGCGAAGGCATTCTAGTCTGGTCTAGTCTAGTCTACACATACACAGCCAATCATTGAAAGAATCCTGGAAAATTCTATTTAATTCCACCAGAATCGACTAATTCCACCATTTTTCTTGCCATTAATGCTTGCAGTACATCGGAAATGCATTACAAGCATTAAAGCGGCCAGGCCTACTGTTTTACAGCTTTTCGGTGGGAACATCTCGTACCAATCGCTTAGCTTTTTAGAAAGCAAAATATGTGAAAATCGATGGGGGTGACGATGCTAAGAAGGTTAGTGAAAGAGTGAATGCATACCAGACACAAAACAGAGGCAGCGCAGAAGCAATATAGACACAGAACACAGTAGAAAAGTGATGGAACCGAAGCAGTAGAGAATAAAGGCCAAGCAGAGCAAAAACAGAACAGAGGCATGTGAAGTCAGAACGGAGTCATATAAGATATTGGATAAAGGCAGAGGCAGAAGCAGAGACAGACAGAGGTAGAACCGAGCAAAGACAGATGTCGAGCATGATACAGAGATGTTGGCTATTTCATTTGGACTTCTTTCACCTATCTAAATCTTTAACAACCACAGGCACAATTCGATTCCGGTTAACTGCTTCTCCAGTTAATTTCGCACTGTTTTAATACTTTATTGCATTTTTTTCTGAAATGAACTCCGAGCTACCGGAAGCACTTATTCAAATGTTATTCTTGATAAACTGTTGTCAAATTTCTAGGTTTCAATTTGTTTCCGATAGGTATTATGATGGTATAAAAAGGTGTCCATACCGGTCCTAAAAAACTGTCTACTCTCTAGTAGGAATAATAACATCGTTCACTTTTATTGGTTGTTTACAATTTTGAGTTTTAATTTGATTTTGTTATTACTTAGGTATGTACAGGTATGTACCTACAAAACCTCATTCACTGATATTTTTATTTGTCGCAAAATTTTGAACTGTGCCGTTAATATAATAGACCTTTAACCGTCAGATTCAAACCCTTATTGTGTGCACATTGTTATTGGTGAACAAACTGTTTTCAACGATCTGGCATCCCTTTCTGGTGGGGATGGTACGACCTGACGTCTGGCTCATGTCGACTTGGCGTTGGCAGTTTATCGATAGCATCGATAACATCGAAGAACGTTGAAGTGCTACAAGCTAGACGCCGGATCGTTCGAAAATTGCAAGAAAGCAAGCACTAACATGGCGACCGTCAACATTAGGCCATCCCTATTTGTAAGAAACTTAATTGTAATTACAGAATTTGGGAACCTAGAGAGCGAACAAACATTCGGAATTCGACGAAAAACTATCGAAAAAAAAAAAACGTTTTTGCAAGGAAGATGTTCTTCGATGTCAATTTATTGCTGAAATAGGGATTGCCTAATCACCATTTATCAAAAGCTCCTTCATTTTTCAATAAATTTCTCATAAACTTAGTCATTTCAACAGGTAATTTATAACAAATATGAAACTAGGTTTGAATCTGAACGAAAACTGCCTGCTTAAAGAGTGTTTTAAATAAAATTTGGCACATTGATGAAAATTCAAAGTTGAATACTAACTACCCATATCAAGTTCAGTTTAATATTAGTGCATGCTCAATTTGATAAGTGTTTCCCGCTAGAAATATACGTCGTAGGTTTCAGTCCAATTGTTGTTCGCTATTATAACCTCACTTTTGCACGAGAAGTGTAAACCAAAAACAGTATTATAGTTTTGTTAGATTATTTGGTTAGCATTTCATTCGAGACTACGAAGTTTCCTCCAGCTCTGATTTAAACATACGTAAAACTGGTGTTTTACGTAAGTTTAACATCGCAAAGAATCCACTTCAAAGTTCCAAACACGACCTAGTAACAGCTACATGATGAGTGAAGTTCATTCTTTTTGTTAGTACGATTATCGATTATTGTTTCTGACTTAAATAGGTTTTTATTTAACAAACTTCGAGATTGTAGTGGAACCGATTATACGGTACAGATGCCAAAAAGGGCGCGAAAAAAAGACAAACAAGAAGAGTAATAAATTAAAAACTTTCTCAACATTATTAACAACGACTTACTTATGAGTAGTACGAGGAGAAACTTTCACTTAAAGTCTACCCGAGAGAAAACTAGATTGCGCGATCGGCTGCGGTTGCTTTTCAGTGGAACTTAAGGTAAAAATTCGTTAAATAATGCTGCTAAATATTAAGAAGACTCAGCTGCCGCCCGCACACAAACTAACCTCATTTGGCTTATGGTTGGAAGAAGTTTTGAACGTCTGACATACACAGGTTCGCTCGCATACACGCATACAACCCGGAAATTGACTTACGATTGGGCCTTGCCGTAGGCCCCGGCCGGCGGTCGGTACACCTGCGGAAGCGACAGAACCTGCGGCAGATTGAAGGCGTACTTCCGCAGGCCGATGTTCTTCATGGTGTTGTCCGAGCGGGTTCCCTCGCTGGAAGAATTCGGGAAATCACGGGTTTTGGGAGGAAAGAAAAGAACGATTTAGAAATTGCGACATACATATTATGAGAACAGAGTACGTTGCCGCCATTTTAGGTACGCCATCTTGGTTTTGAAATGGTGTCGAGCACCGAATATCAGACTCGAATTTCTTCACAATACTCAAAAGCACCCATATTGCATGGTTTCAGGCGTTCATTCGTAATCGTACGACCGCCATCTTGGAATTTGATCCGTTGATTCAGCAAACACCAATGACTAATTTGGTAACTCTGGTAACGCTGAAAGCGTCACAATACCCGGAATAGAACCCAAACAACCCTATTTTTGCGTTACGCAACCCATGATATCCTCCCCACCTCACCCAAGAACTCACCTTCGCATCGTATCCAGCACGTTCTGCGCGTTGGCACTCGACAGATGGAACTCCTGTTGCAGCACCCGGCACTGCTCCAGCGTAACGCCCATCGAGGTCCTATCCTTGGCACTTTTGCACGAGGTAAACCTCAGCCCCTGCACCGACCGGGTAATGTCCTCGGCCAGCGTCAAAATCCGGTAGTTCTTGGAACTGTTCGCCCGCAGCTGTTCCTCCATCTCGCCGAACAGGCTCACGACGGCGTGTTCCGGCACGAGGACCTCCTTCTGCTGGGTGCTGGCCAGGCCTGTTTTCGTCGGCGTATCCAGCGCCGCCGAGCAGGAAGGATTGACAAAGTTGAACGGGATATGTCGGTACCGGGCGTGGTACTGCTTGAGCCGGTCGTAGTTATCCCAGTTGGACCGGTGCTGCTCCTTGGTGTATCCTAGGGTTTCCGCCAGGGTGGCCTTCTCGTTGATACCGATGTTGAAGAAGACCGGAGTCACCTGCGAGGAAGAAGCACTTGATAATTCTTGAGAACCCCGTCATCCCTGACCCGTCAACTTACCTTAAAGCTCGTACTCTCCTTCGTTGGAAGATGGCAGAATACCGACTCCGGAACCGGAAGCAGGACGCTCATCTGCTGCCGGGAGCCTATGACCCTCGGAACAGGCAACGCCTTCGAATCCCTCTGGATGTTGCTCCGTACCAGTGTAAAGCTAACCGTACCCAAATCCGCAATGGCCACGCCCATGTCGCCCCACATATCCGCCTCACTTCCGTACAGAGACAGGAAGCCCTCGAAGCAAGCCAGGGGACCCAGGTTGCACAGCAAACTGATGTAGTTCTCCGTGACGTTCTGCCCCCAGAGCTTGGCCATCAGCGCCGAAACCAGGGCAGTCAGCGCCTGGGAGAAGCAGACATCCCGTCGATACATAACCGCCAGCACCGTAGAGGTCTTCTTCATGTCCTGCTGTAGCCGTTGAACGGAGTGCATCAGCCGTGCCGTCTTCAGCAGCCCGTCCATGGCCTGGCGGAGCTTCTTCATCGAAGGCCGCAACTCCGAGGCCCAGTCCGTTGTCAACGAAAGATCCAAACCATCCGTGAACTTGTTGCCTTTTTTAACCTTGCGGGTGACCTCTCCGACGGCTTGTGTCAGCGCTAGGTTTAAGTCTTTGCTACAGAGCGGAGGTTTTCCGGAAGGTCCCGGAAGGAGCTCCTTCGGGAGATTTCCGGGCATCGCCAACGGGTCTTTGTCCGAATCCTGCTCCTCGGCGCAAGGCAGCGACATCGGTTGACTGGTCACCACATCCGGCGGAATTGTACCAAAAGGGACCCCTCGAATGGCCTTCAGAGAACCCTTGGGTTGCCTTAGTCGGACCGCCGGACTTCCGCATCGACCACACAAAAACTTAACCTTACTAACCAGGCACATCACACTGGCTTCGATGTTGAGCTGCGTCAAGTCCAGCGGTTCCGGTTCCTCCGTAGGCCGGTAGTAGTTGGCCGAAGGACTCGAACTCATCACTTTGGTGTCCAGGAAGGCCCCGTTGTGACCCAACACGATCGCCGTATTCTCAATCAGATACCCATTCTCGTCGTAAACATTGGACAAAAGCTCGTTCTTGTTCTCCAACAGCTGATTCACGGAGAGCCCCGACCCCCGACAGGCCTCCGGCGTTGCTTCCTCCGCTTTCTCCACTTCCGGCGATTTGATGGAAGCGTCCACAGGTGTCGAACTCGTCACCTCTCCGTTGACATCGAAGTGGGTCTCGCTGAACTTGAGGTCACTCGCGGAAGCCGACGACGCCTCCGTCGGGGTGGATTTCTTCGATTTGGACTCCTTCGGTTGTTCCGTCGGGAGGTAGCATGCCGCCGGAAGTGAGCAGGACATCAGGTAGTCCTTCGACTTGCTGTTGTTGTTCATCTGGCTGAACGTGCTCTGGATGGTTGCGATGGTGCTAATGTCCACCGAGGATGGGGACTTGGACTTGGTGCTGGTCCCGAACGCTCCCAGGACTCCGGACTTGCTGGTCCGAACCTGCGGCCACAGATCCGGTGCCGGTCCCATCGGAGTGGAAAAGTCCTCCAGTTCGGGGCTCTTCAGATCCAGTGCACCCAACTGTTGGGTGATCTTCTTGAACGGTGACATCGGAACGGTTCCCCCACTGGCAACAGCGCCGGAACCATCCGTCGACTGCGTCGGATCATCGATGATCCGGTGTCGCTCGATGAACGCGAAGGCCTCCTCCACCAGGTTCGGTTCCCAGATGTTGAGCAAGGCGCGTGTTTTGGTCATCATATCGTTGCACAGCGGAAGCATTCCTTTGGGGTTTTTGGACTTTGCTAGGTAGAGTAACTGGGACATGATCTCGACGATCTCCTTGCGGAGCTGCTTGATGGCCTGTACGGCGTCGTTTGCCGCTGCCACTTTTTCGGAGTTCTGGTAGGAAGGTCACAATATGTGATAAAAAAGTTCAAAACTCCAATGCTTTGAGTAGTAGGTGCCGACATAAAGTTCTCCAATAACCGGGTCTTCCCGAGATCATGATCACATGACCCCGTAAGTTTTATGACGGTTTTAAGGAGTATTTTTTTTTCGAAACCTCCATAAAACCATGAGTGTTCCTTGAGAAAGGCACACCAAAAATTTCAAGTTTGTATAGCAGCTGTCCACTGTGTACACTACAGCAGACTCCATTTCCGGGTAATCCTTGAAGGGTTTCGGACGGGCCCCACAGGTCCTCCAAAAGGTCCTCTTACAGGAAAAAAATCGTGGTTTCGACGACGTTCATGAACTTATCATCCAGATAAGCAGATCAACATCATGTTTCCGGTAGAAAAGGTTCTAAATGTATCCAACTGGAGACTTATTAAAACATGGAAACCAAGAACATCTGGGAGGAATCTAGATCATCTGTTGAATGTCCATCAAATGAATTCAATTGTCTTCTATATGGAAAATCTTAGGGACATCATGAAACCTACGACGTCGAACATTTACGGTGGGCAAGGTTCTATCAATGTAATTTTGGTATCCTTGTCACGAGAATATTTTGGCCATTTTACGGGGGTTCCTGATACTGGTTCCGTCGGCCATATTGAAGGTCTTCAGATGATATCAGATACAGATCACAAGTAAATCAATAAACACTCTTCCAGATGCCTTTGCAGTGACTGGAGCACTCTGACCATTTCACGGCAATTCCAGATACTTACACCGGAAGTCTGAAAAACTTGATGTCTACACCCATCACCAGAATCTAAACAAAGACTACTTACCCCTCCATCCTTCGCATTGGCATCCTTGATCTGCTGCAACAGCTTCACCAACCCCCCGGTCTTCGATTTTCCGGAATGCCTCGTAAAGGCGCCCACAGTCGTCACGTCCAGCACTCCGGCCCGTTTCAGCGTATCATTGTGGGCCCACATCCGCTGCAGGTGCAAATTGACCGGAGCGAACTCCAGCGTCTCGTCCGCCTTCTTGCAGCTCGGCTTAAAGTGCTTACCTTGCTGTTGCTGCTGCGCCAGGAACTGCTTCGCCTGCGAGTAGTCTTTGAGCAGCTTCAGATGCTTGTCGAGCAGTTCCATCTGGCGGTGGCGCCACTCACCGCCCAGTTCACCCATGCCGGAAATTTCCTGCAGCAGTTCTTTTTCCCGGGCGATCCAGATCGAGCTGTGGGGAGTTGGGGGAGTGAATTGGGTCAAGACATGATCAGATTTCCCACAGGGGATGCGGAAATACTCACAGCAATTGCTGAGGGATTATGTAGCAGAGTTGGCTTTCGAGCATGATTTCCTGGACGCTGATGTCGCCACCCAATCCCGAATGCAGACGGTAGGTGTGAATCTGTAAATTGAGGTCAGATAAGCTTTACAAAAAACTTCTGAAGTATGTATCCTACGAATTGTCCTATTTTGAAATACTTTCAGAAAATTTTTAAAACGCAGCAGGAGTGATTCGAATACATCAACTGCAGCATGTTTCCAACAAAATAAATATTGAGTTTTACCAACGGTTTAGATTATCAAAAAAAACGGTGGACAAGACTGCAGATCTACAGGCGTAAAGTTGTATGGTAAGAGGCTGAAGGACCTTACAAACCACTTGTTGCATTTTAGTTCGAATTCGCCTACCACACTTGCCAAAGAATACTAGGTTCATATCATCGGCGTACACTACCAATGAGGTGTACTCCCGTAGGTTTGCGTTCAAAACCTGAGTTCATTGCGATGAGAAACAGTGTGACTGAGATGACAGACCCTTGCGGAATGCCATTTTCGCACAACCTTGGAGTGGAGGTAGTTTCTGCGTGAAATCCTCGAAAACTTCGGTTGCGTAGGAAGGTGGCTACGCGGTTAAACATGCGCCCTTGGATATACCGTCCCTTGAGGATAGACAGTCAGGAAAGGGAATCTCCACGTCATGTCCAAGGCCTTGAGAAAGGTCTACACCTATCGACGCTTTCTCTTGAAGCATGAAAAGAACGTTTACGCGTCACAACCGCATTGGAATGCATGTGGGTGAAGTCGTTCATGTCTTTCCAGCTCTGTTGACAGGCAGCGATTAACCATCCACTTGAGTTGGAGTTGGTAAGAGATTAACGAGGTTTTCCAAAGTCTCAGTTCGGTTACCACCCAGGTGGTCATAGACGACTGCCGTATGTTGTTCACAATTCTTAGATGCTTCATTTGATCGGTAGGCCGATTATGGATGAATTTCCATTGCTCATGTAGCTAACTGCCGTCGTTCACGTACCGCCCACACCTTGGAGTGTGTTTTGCCTCCAAAACCCTTACAAGATTTTCAAGAAGCGGCTTGAGAGGGCGAAAAACCTAGATTTATTCGGGGTATCGTTTTATGATACATACGCTGTTGTTTGTTTAGTCTTCTTTCGTTGTCCTATCGGAAAAAAATCGCACTAGCCATGTTTGGCTTAAGTATAACCTTGGTTTGTGCTCTAAAAACCCTTGTCTTTGGTTGTGTATTTGCTTTTGGTCTCCGTGTTTGGTTTATATTTTGTTTAATAGTTCCGTTTCCTTGAGAAACTCAAGGAGGTTTTTTTCGCTCGTTTCTGTGATGTTCTATATATCTGGTCCTGTTTTATTGTATTTTGTTCTTGCTTCTTCGTATCCTGTGCAGTTCCTTATTATATGGTCTGCTGTGAGTATAGCGTTACTGTATTGACATCTTGGTTGATCTGCCTTGTGTAGGGCGTATCCATGTGATAGCCAGGTGTGGCCTATTCTTAATCTTGTGGGTGTTCTTTGGTCCTTTACGTTTTTTTTCTGTCTTTCCACGGTAGTGTGGTTGGTTTGGATCTTCTGAGAAAGGTGACAGATTTTCTTCTCCAACGGTACTCGTGGGACCATACTGTTCTTGTCTTGTACCAGTTGATTGCAACTTGTGCTGGTACTGCTTCATATTTTGTTCCATTTTCCCTGCTTTTTCGTGCTGCTTTGTCTGCTAGCTCATTTCTCTTTATGCCTTCGTGGCCTGGGACTCAGCATATTGTTATATCTTTTTCTTCCGCTGCCCTTCGGATCTTCTCTATCCACGGGTGGTGGGATGTTCCTTTGTATAGTGAGTGCATCGAGACAACTTGCGGAGTCAGTGAAGATAAGGTTGGGTTTGTCTTCGAGTGCTATGTGTTTTATTATTTTTAATTACTTTTATTAACGACAGTTTACCTTCTGCGGCATTCGAGACCATGTGTTTTGTGGCTATATGTAGCGCTTTACTCTCTGCTGAGTATGTGGTGCACACTTGTTTAGTTTGATTGTGGTTTCGGCGTTGTTGTTTATTCCACAGCCAACTTCGTCTTCTTTGAATTATCTATCGGTATATATTACATTATGATTTGGATATTTGTTCAGTGTGTTGCGGATTTCTTGTTTTGCTATGGTTTGTTATCCCCCTGCTTCGATTCTTTTCTTTATGGCCCAGTCAATTTTGACTTTTGATTCATACCATTTTCTTCCTAATGAAAAAAAAAAGAAATGGGGTTTCTCTTTTTGCTATCTCTGGTAAATTTTCGCCTGTTAATTCGGCTGTAAACTAGGGGTTTTCCTAGATTATTGTTACCATCATGGAGTTCCATCCATTTGATTGCTTTGACTATGGTGTTCAGTTTTATTTGTGTATTGAGGGGTAGCACTCCGGCTACCGCCAGTATGGATTCTACCGGGCTTGTTCGTAGTGCTCCGGTTATTGTTCTTATCGTTTGGCTGATTTGCGTTGCTATTATGTCCCACATTTCTTCAATACTTGATGAGTATAGGTGAGCTCCGTACAGTATTTCAGATGGTGCACCATTTTTAAGCATGGTGGTGCGGTTTGCTCCTTTGTATCTTCCACCTATTGCTTTAACATGTTACATCTATTCCATCCACTTGAGTGTTTGATCCTTGCAACTAAATAAGGTTATTGGTCTACACCCCTCCGTTAGCGTTTTATGTTGTCCCTCCTTAGGGATAGGATGGCATACCACATATCGTCAGGGCCCACAACCTATTCAGTGCCATGGTTTAGGTCCAAATGAGCTCGTTCAAACTGAAATACTTATTGTAATGTACTAAAGTCGTTTTCGTCTTTAAGTGAGCACTGCAGCAGAATTCCGCTTCAGCCAATGACATGCTTGGTATTCCACCATGGTAATTTTTGGACCACCTTTGCAATTCAATTGCAATTCCACCCGTAACGGTTGACCATACAAATCGAGCGCTCGGGTGCAGATCATTCGTCGTTGCAATCTTGAAAGCAATTTTCGTTTCACCTGACTGCAAATAGCTAGAAAACATCATCGTTACAAACCCCCCCAGCAAAACCCATACTTACGTTCGGGTTGGTAAACACCAGTGCCACCTTCGAGGGCGGCGGAATGAACAGCTTCACGCCCAGCTTGGGCGGCAACGATTGCGACCGCCGATGGCCAATGGCCTGCTGTTGCTGATGGTGCTGCTGCTGCTGTTCCAAACCAACTTTGGCCGGCGAGCGTGATGTCTTCTTCTCCAGATCGGGCGCACAGGTAGCAATCGTTATGAATCCGGCATTCCCCCCGCAAGGACTCTGCGTCCGCAGCGGTATCCTCAGCCGCGAGGTGTCCGTTATGACTCCGAGGGCCACTTCGGCCCATCCTATGGGCACCGCCGTCTGCGTAACCTTTTCCCGCACGTCGTACGCCGTGAAGCGGATCTGAGATTTGGCATTGAGACCGTCCCCCGTCCGGAACGTTATCGTGCAGATAAACTGAGGATTCGAGCTGCGCTCGATCACTTCCGTGCGGCCGTACTTGACCCAACCGCTGGCCGCCCGGTTGTTGGATGTGACCTGCACTACGACCGACGGATTCGGCGGCTTTCCGTTGCCGTCGCAGAGGAGATTATCGCAGGAGATGGCTGACTCACAGATTGGAACTTCGTTGAGCTCTATGGGAGAAGTGGGAAGCGTGAGCAGCGACATTCTACGACTGAACGACGAAGGTTGATGATGCGAACGAAATAACCGACTGGTGCAGAGATCGTGCAGATTTCAAAGAATAGGACCGACTACCAGTTGATAGCAGTGGGATTAGAGCGGTGAGTTAAATCGAAAAATGGGATTCTCTATCGCTCGTCTAGAGCAAGGGGATAAGGTAAAGAATAACACAACAAAAGTTTACTGATAACGACAATGGCATGGCTTTATTGAGACGTAAAATAAACAACACAAATTAAAAACTTTTACTCTAGTAGGTAGGTAAATGCATGCTTTGGTCCACGATCTTCATAAATGCTTTCCATATATGTATTCGATTGTACTTTGAGAATCCTAGTTTTGAAATCTACACTTTCTCCACAGCACCATCACCATCAACCTGTTCGTCTCTGATATACGATTTTGCGCATCTAAGTTCATTTGTCTCGATTTTCTATAACTTTAAACCGATCTTGATGAAAATTTGAAATTTTATACCTGTTATCGAAGGTTTGGACCTGATTTAGTTTGCTTAAACATTGGTTCAAAATCCTTGAAAATAAAGCCAAATAAGCAGCAAAAATTGGGTGCACACAATACGTTACGAGACGATAAGGTCACCTTCTCCCGTTTAAAAATTAATCAAATCACCTATCTCCTTGCCGGTTTGCAGCCGCAACATGTCCACATCCACGTCGTGGATCATGCCACGCTTCTTGTCGATCTGTTCCCGCAGATACTTCAGCTGGGCCCGTTTAACGTCGTAACCGGCCAGCCCGATGGCCTGCATCCATTCGAGCCGTTCCTGTTCGGTATTGGTGGCAAAGCGCTGCCTCAGGCCGTCCTCGAACTCTGTGGAAGGCACGTACAAAAACAGAAAATAAAAGAAGATCAATCCAAGTAGGTTTGTGTGTGCGTGTGGAAGCTCACGCATGACTCACCCAAGTAGAACACGTAACCGTCGTACTCCTTGTGGTCGCCCTGTTTAACGCAGCGGTACTTTTCCAGCACGATGCATCCCTGCGGTTCCGAGAACTGGTCGCTGGTTTTGAAGTAGAACAGGAGATTGCCCCGAAGCCGGCACCACTTCTCGAGGCTGACTGTGGGTGTGTGCGTGGATGATCGAAAAACAGAGAAACCATGATCAATAGGTGAATGAATATAGACCTACAACACTTTATCAAGACTAGCAACTCTGTTGAAAATCGAGTGACACTGTCGGCAGCGCACCATGTGGATGAAATCGGAACTAACTATGGACAATTTCAATCAGAAATTCCACCTTCGCTCAACAGAGGGCAGTGTCTTCGGCGACGTTTGACGTTTGTTTGCCAAAAATGGTAGAGTTCAAAGTCTTCCTGATAAAGTGATCCTCGCTATTATAGGGTTCAGATGGGTTAGTTCAATGTGAGTTTATTGTGTAGGTGCAGCAGCAAACAACTCTCAGGTGTGGAAGTGATCGCGAATGATTGTGTTCACTGTTAGTGATATGTAAATAATTATTTTTACAAGCCTTGGTTATTGACGACGGTTATCAGTTCACGAGTGTAAGTGATTTGCCTTATGAGTTTGCTTACAACTCCTAAGCATGGTTTTCCGACGAAACCGATTAGGTTGAAACGTGCAAAGTAATTAACCCCACACCTTAGTGATTAGTAACCTTTTTCCACAAAACTAAGTCTACATTCCCGCGTTAATTACTATTTACAATATTACAAGCGATGATCCCACTAATAGTTAGTACCCTTCACACGTGATGCACTTTATGAGTGAGCCAAATATTCAAAAAAGCAGCCGAAACCAATCGAAATAATTTCTTTCTTAAAACATCATAACGAACGAACCTTTCTGGGTACCACCAATGCAACTGAGCGACTGTTTGCGCTTGTGATGATGGGTTTTATGGCCGGGCGCGGCGTTTGGGACGTTGTTGCTGGTTTTGTTACTGGCCGAGTCTTCTGCTGAGATTGGGATTGTTTAGGTTTCGGAAGATTACGAAAAACCCGAGCCCGACGATTAATGATGGTTAGGGTGTACCGAAAAAGCAATACCCAACAATGTTCGAGAAGTCATGGTTATTCAACCGCAAATGAAAGATTTAGACATTTTTCGTGAACCTTTATGTTTCTAAAAAATCATTTAATTTAATAATCAACCTTGGGAATATCATATTGTCAGATTTCTTGAAACGTAAACACCGCGCGGTCGTTGAAATGTTTCAAAAAGGGGCTTTGCACAAAAGTTTACGCAGTCTATCGTTTTCGAAAGGAACAGACGCGCCGTAGGAGACGCCGCAATGTTATTTCCCATAAGGATGAAGTAAACAGGAAGTGGAAACCGAGGCTGTACCTTTTGGAAGCGATAGACTGCGTGCACTTTTGTGCAAATAACGAACTCACTTACTCATGTATCCTGAGCACCCCTAGGGGTACATAGGGCCAACGTGAAAGATCTCTATCCTAGGCGGCTGCTCTCTTTAGCCTTGACCTGAACCCAGATGAGATTCCTACCGACTATCATTATTTCCTTGTTGAGGCTTCGTCGTCACGAGCCCCTGGGTCTGCCTCTGCTGGACCGTCCTGCCGGATTCTAAACTCCAAACTCGCAATAGCAGTCATCGCCTTCTTGATCCGTGCTCCTATGATTGAACTTGTCGCGATCCCGTTGCCAAGATATTGAACGTTTCCGATCTTCTCCACTGCTTGCCCAGCTAATTCAAAGTTGGAGGGGTCGTCCGTATTGACTACCAACAATTTGGTCTTGTTGACGTGGATGGTTGCCAAAGCTCATCTGTATTGTCATCGCGCGCGATTATTGACCAATCCAAATTCCTGTGTGGTAGTGGTTTGTGTTCAGATTTCCCGTGTTAATCTATCTGTAAGAACTTTGTAAACATCTTTTGTTCTCACTTATATGGATAGGCTTGCAGTAGGTTTCGTGAGACATTTTTTGGACAACTCAATGCTGTGTTCTGATCATCGATGTATAGGATGTGACCGTAGGTCAGACCGAATGCAATAAAACACTTGATTGCTAGTCGGTCAAATAACAACTAATAATTTAATTAGAACACCAGCTGCTACGCGGAACTTCGTCAGCTTCTGGTTGGTCAATGGCATCGTTAGCATGACCCCGAGCAGGGAATGAGAACAAACCCATAAGTAATTGATAACTCATTTTGTTATTGATAACAAAATGAAATCAAAACAAGTTTTCGTTACGAATTGTTTTTATTTAATATTAAATTGAGATATCATTTTGTTATCATTTCAAAAACTCAATGATAACAAAATTTGATTTCAAAAATCCAAAATAGGTAGAATATGCTTTATTAACATTAATTATATTCACAGAATGCTTGTTTATAAAGATAAAAAAGATTATAATCTATTATTGGAGGGTTGTTCTCTTCGTTGAGGGGTTTTTCATCGGACAAATTACCTGAAACTTGGTCCACAGACAAACAGACGTAACACTTCGAACATTTTTCGATTCAAATCATTGTCACGCAAACATATTCGCCCAATTCTAAAAGGACTATGTTTGGCCGACCACCAACTAGGTGGCGGTAGTGAGCAAGCGTCAAACTCGAACAAAAACTATGCGAGCGCCACGGTTGGGCAGTTGGCCAACTATCAAATTTTGAAAAAGACCGTTAAATCGGTGTACGATGGGAATTATCAGAGTGTTACGTCTGTTTGTCTGTGCTTGGTCGTATAGCTCAGCTTGGTTGGGAAAGATTTGAGATCAACGTTGAATTCAACAGTTTTCAAAAAGCCTTCCATGACGAAAAGAACAAAACTGCCCAGAATACAAAAGTTCCCCTATAAGTTAATCAAAACAGTTTCAATCTAAACATATTGCCAAATATTTTGAAATTTGAACTATTCGCACTTTCGTAAGGTAATAACGAGAGTTCCACAGTACTGTAAATTTTCTCACATTTTAGGTCGTTTGGTATAAAGTCATTTGGCATAATAGTCGTTTAGCATAATATTTATTTGGCATAATTCTAAAAGACAAATGAAGTTGGATATGGCCAACCGAAGTAATTCACAAATTTTACCTTTATAAAGTTTTCCCGAAAAGGAAGAATTCATTCACTCAGCCAAATAACCTAAAGATTTCCATAAGGTCCAACTTATAAAACGGCCTTTAAATAATTCATAATGATTCGGATGAATTTCATAAGGTCGCTCTATGACGTAAAATCGTCTCAGAACTTGGCTTTTATTCATGTTTAGCAACATGGTATTCTCAAGCGTCGGTAGCCGTGTGGATAAATAACGGGCTCAGTGATCCCGACGTTCATGGATCGAATCCAGTCTGCATCATTTTAAGATTTTTTTGTTCTTTTCATAAGTCTATCTCATGAAATTTGTCATAGCAAGCATGATCAATTTTCATAAGGTATTCTTATGGCACCCATAAAGTTTCACTTATAGCAAAAAACAAGGTATTTTGATGAATTTCGTAAGTTTTTTCGCTGAGTGTTGTACCTCCGTACCAAAATGATGAATCGCGTGAAGTTTGATACAGTTTTGAAAATTACACTGATATTTATCATACATGAAAATGATGAATGACATTTTACTTATTGTTATGCCAAACGCCCATTTTGCCAAACGACTATTATTCCAGCTTATGCCATTTGACCATTATGCCAAAAGACTATGCCAAACGACATTATGCCAAATCCGTTAGAAATAATGTAGTAAAACATTTTTCCAATCGGATGCAATTTTAAATCTCATCATTTTTCCGCGGGTAACGAGGGAAGGAGCTGAGAAGCCGAATGCGACTCAATTCGTTGCTCGATGTCATTCAATTTGAGTCCCGATGCACATTTGTTTGACTGCAGTACATATAATCAGAAGGAAAAGCTGAAATATAATTAGGTACAACAAAAATATTACGTGCAGTTGTCCTTTGACTACAATTTTTTTTTCTTTGTAACTTCAATGTCCATCAGTTGAATCATGGTATACACTACCCATCATAAGTACGGACTCGCAAAAAGTATTGCAACAATATTGCATCACCCTGACTCACCTCGATATCTCTAAGACCAGAACACCTACAAAAATGCCGCCTTCAGAAAAGTTGTTGCTTTTGGTCTTCTGAATAACTTACCTGAAGACAGCATCTTTGTAAGTCCTCAGGTTTTGGAGATATCGAGGTGAGTCAGGGTGATGCAATATTGTTGCAATACTTTTTGTCAGTCCGTACTTATGACGGGTAGTGTAGCTACGCTGCATATCTATGAGGATATCATCCGATTTCCATACAATTTTTCTTCGTGTAGGCTCCAAGTTAGAAATGACTGTTTATGAAATGTTAATGTTACAATCGATAATACTACGCCATTAATAGGGGCCATATTCTGATGATATCGTATCCAAGCAAAACAAGTTTTTAATCACGAAATTCTTCTGAATTTAAAATAAAATCTCATTTAAATTTTTACTTATTTATGTAAATTAATGCCCAATAAAATATCAAAATGAATACTAAATTTGTTATTAATTTTTAGTTATTATCCTATAGATATGATAACTCACTGAGAACTGCGTATGATATCAAGTCGTAAAATGTGGATGACAAAATGAGATATCAATTTGTTATCAATGAGAACTCATTCTGTTATCAATAAGATATTCCAGTACATTATTTTGTTTTCATATTTTGTTATGTTAACACTTAAGTCATACAAAATGAGAACTCACTTTGTTATCGTAATTCGTGATATCTAAATAAGATGTGTGAGAACCGCTAGATCACGAGCGTGTTGTGTATAACCGCTGTTCAATTTTCGCATAAAATAGTGTGACTTGTACTCTAATTCAAGCATAAATTGTGCTTAGTTGAAGAAGAATTCAATGTTGTATCGAATGAGCAAGAACTTTTGTTACTAGTATTCACAGACTGCTCTTAAACGTCGAAAACATTATTTTCGATTAGTTATAAGTAACGACAACACGAAGACCCATTATCGTTTTCATCTGTTTGTACTGCTTGAGTTACCGGTACGGACCATACACTGGCACGCAGATTTGATTGTGGTAAATGCTCTTCGGCTATCGGTGCATGGGACGAGAGAATTGTGTGTGAAGACTGTGGCATACAAAACCACTTAAGTTGCACGAATATGAACCCATATCAGATGCGGGTTTGCGTTGATTTTAACAATGACCTCTGGTTGTGTGACGATTGTCTCTTTTCGTTCCGCAAGCAGCGCTCCGCACCGACAAATCAAGCGATTGTGAAGGACCTGATTGAAAAAAATAGGTTGAAAGCAATGTGGAACATACAGTGTATCAGCTTCAATCCGAATTTGCAAGTATTAAGGAGAGTTTTGCGGAATGAATTAACTACATCGGCTATTTTCCTACTCTCCGCATCAACCAATGTGGCGCTAGCTTCTATGCGCGAAAAATCGCTAAAAGTAAATCGCAAAAATATTGTATGGCGAATACCATCTAAAGGCAAATTCTTCAAAGTGGAACACATTATTCGAAAAAATATTTGGTAGTGGTTGTGCACAATGGTGACCACTATTAAGCCTACCAAATATTATTTCGGGAAAAGCTTTGTATTTCAAGTAATTCAAGTTTAGATGCTTTTCACCATACAAAATAAAATTGATTTACTCCTGCTGATCAACTGTGGGTGTGCGCCAAGCGGGTAATCCATTGAAACGAACGTTAGCCGGGGACCAAGAGACCGATAAGAACCCGAAAATTCCGATTACGTCTACGCCGCAGAAAAATGGCTGCAACTAAACGATACTTCTCAACTGCAAGTAGGATCTAATGTAAAAACTGCTTCTACTGGATCCCGAAAATGTTGGATATTTTTCACAAGAGTCGCGAAACATGTTTCAACCGATGATATGCGAAAAATGGTGTATGACTCTTTGCCCAGCCAAATGGACAACCTGAAGTTGTAAAATTGGTACCGCGTTGGAGCAATCATGGAAATCTACGCTTCATCTCATTCAAAGTTGGCGTTGATTGGAAATATAAAGATAAAGCCTTAATGAACTCAACCTGGCCGGCGGGACTGCTGTTTAGAGAGTTTGAACATCGTGCATCCGGTTATTGGGAACCATGAAGTTTTAGTGTGCCGTTGAAGTGTATTGTTTTGATTTTTCTGTAGAATGTAAAATTACGTTGGTTTTGTATTTATTTAAAGTATTTTGTGAACTATGTTACCTGTACTATGTATATTTAATCTATGTAACTATAGTAATAAGAAAGTAAGATCATTGGGGCTAGCGAAGCGTGTTGATCAAATAAATGAGCTTGAGCTTGAGCTTGAGCTTGAGCTTGATTGACCGCCCGTGGATGCTACTCCAGTATCGCCAGACCAGCTACACTCACACAAGGACCAATGAGATAACTGCCGGGGACTAGCAGGCATCTTCAGTGTGTGAGCGTTGGTGATCTTCTATTTTTAGGCGACAATGGCGCCTGCCACGTCAGGTTGCAGGTCAATGTGGGGAAGGGGTAAGGAAGTGATGATTGCAATCGTTTGTATCCACATCTGGCCGAATATACCTCTGCGCCAGCACAAATTCATGCGGATGTTGGAGTGTTGGTGGGAATTGGTTGGCAGAAGGTTCACACATTGGTGTGTGGATACCAGGAGAAGGTGATAGAATTGTGTTTTTATTATTTTGAATATGTGCGGCACAGTTCGCTTGATTGCATAACTTGTAGGCGTTTTCTAATAGGATTGTGACACTGTGCTGTGAAAGTTTGGAAGGAAGGGAAACGGCTTTTTCAACCCGTTTCTGTTCTAGCGACGGCTATGAACATGTTTATATACATGAGTTGTATATGTAGAGAGCAGAGAGAAAGTATATAGAAAAATACAAAGTAGGAGGAAAGGGACGGGCCAGGGATTGAACCCAGGACCTTCTGCATATAAATCAGAAGCGGTAGCCACTAGACCACCAAGCCCGTCATTGATCAAAGCGAAGCGTGTTGATCAAATAAATAAACAAATAAACACAAATGATAACTCAATTTGTTTTCAATTAGTTCTCATTCAGCAACCATGGTCAGCAACCATGCTGTCGGTTGGACAGTGTTGCACCGAGATCTTGGTACTTCGTGTCGATGTGCTTCGATCGCTTGTTTATCTTGCCGGATTCCAGCTGTTTCGTACATTGCTGGTTGTCTTCAAGGATACGAATCGGCTTCTCTACGTTCACGTCGAAGTCGCTCAGCAAATGGTCATTCCACTGTTACAGTTGGCAGCACTCGGCGAGCGCAACAATTTCCGTTTCGGTGCTGCCCAACGCAACACATGTTTGCTTCCAAGATGCCCAGTGGATTGGCCCACCATCGAACGTCCAGGAATCCGGCATTCGACTTCCGGGTTTTTGCATCACTGGCCCAGTCGGCGTCGGGGTCTAGCGTAGACCTCCATGCTCGCTTGTCATGGTCCTAGTACAAGCTCGTGATCCTGGGTGAGCTTGAGATACCAGAGGATTCGTTTCGCCTCCATCCAATCCGCCTGTGACGGATTTCTCACTGATCGACCAAGTATCGATACACTGATCGCGATGTCCGGTCGGGTGTTCACTAGTATGGGACACGCTTGTATGAAAAATATAAATCCTCGCTCCAGTCGACTTTTTAGATCCCATTTAGGTCCCATATGAACTGTACAATATTTCAGCTCAATCGGTGAAACTATAATTTAGCGCAAGCAATTCAAAATTTTCATAGGATTTACTGTTGCTCACGCAACGAGATGAACACAGTATTCCGAATTTTAAACGATTTATTAACGATACGTTAAAATTTCCTAAAATGGGTTCAAGTGAACTATTAGTACAGTGGTTAATCGCTGCTGCATGTATCTTACGTTTTATGGGGTTTTTCTGGTTCGAGCCAGGGATGTGGATCGTGCCGAACGCTACAAGATTCAGCTCTATACAAATAGTTACACAAATACCCTATTTTGGGTTGTAGATTGTTCAATTTTACCTGTTATATGACGTAGGTAGGACGCAAGTTAATTCGTGATCGCTATAGTTCAATGTCAGGCATAACCTAGGGTTCGATCTATACAAAGTTTTAGCTTAAATAAGGAAATTCTAGCGGAATCCAGTTGCACAACTTACCTTATCGTAATAATAGTTTAACAAATGCTCTAATAATAGTTCAATAGCAATTTTAAGGCAATAATTCATAAAGAAAATTCGTAATCTTAACAATAACAGAGTGTTGATTTCGCGTGGTACACATCAATAGCTTTTACATCTCTCCCCTTTCTGCTCGCATTGACAGCTTCGCCCATCACATCTTTCAAGCGACACCGGCACGGTTGATGAAAGGTTGTTACGTTTGTAAATTGTTGTGAACATTTTGTCAGTTTATTTTGTATGTTATACTAAGGTTCAGTCCCTCAATTTTAATGTACATTTGTAGTGCTCCAAACATTTCAGGAGCGATCCAGTACAAAACACGCAAGCCGTCCCCTAACACGGACATCAAATTGTAGACGGTTTTGTGTTGAATGCAGCAACAGATGCTGCGAACTAAAAGGCGAACTGCCAAACAAAATACAATTTTAGGATGACTGATGGACCAAGAATAATTATGAAACCTCGTCATCCTGGCATTGGACTTCGTTATCTGTTTAGATAACTGGGCACAATTTATGCTATGTGTTGCATGTTTGTGTTTTGTGCATTTGTAATGTTCCATTTTGTTTTCGTATCCAAGTTCCCAGACGTGGGGCCCGATACGGAAAATAAAATGTACATTTATAAGGTTACAATTTTATTCGTTATATTGGTGCCTAACGTGGGGCCTGATACGGAAAATAAAATTAACATTTGTAAGGCTTGCGATTTGGGACGGCTTGCGTGCACACCAAACGCTTTCAGCAATATTTTGCTGAATTTTTCCGAACTGGAGGGTCCAGCAATTTTTTTTGCTGATTTTTCAGCAAAGTTTGCTGAATTTCAGCAAAATGTTACTGGTGATCAGCAGAGTTTACTGAACAAATCAGCAAAATTTTGCTGAATTTCAGTATTTTTTTTTGCTGAAACCTTCAGCTCGGCAAAATTCAGCAAAATTTTGCTGAAACTCTCAATCGATTTTTGGTGTGTGTTTTGTACTGGATCGCTCCTGAAATGTTTGGAGCACTACAAATGTACATTAAAATTGAGGGACAGATGTACAAACCTTAGTATAACATACAAAATAAACTGACAAAATGTTCACAACAATTTACAAACGTAACAAGGTGTACTCACCGACGAGGGGCTTTCGCAACATTTACTATGGGAAAAGTTACACTTTCAAACAAAAAATCCTAGAGGTTGCCCTTTGTCTCCTTAATTCAAATCGATCAACGTTTCTAAACGGGCTTGGTGGTCTAGTGGCTACCGCTTCTGATTCGTATGCAGAAGGTCATGGGTTCAATCCCTGGCCCGTCCATTTTCATCCTACTTTGTATCTTTCTATCCACTTCCTCTATCTCTCTCTCTCTCTTCTCTACATATACAACTCATGTATATTCATATGTTCATGGCCATCGCTAGAACCAGAAACGAATTGGAAAAAAAATCGTTTCCCTCCCTTCTAATTTCCACTCACAGCACAGTGTATATAACGCCTACAAGTTATGAAACCAAAGCGTGCTGTGCCGCTTGACCTTATTCACCTCATTCACCACACAATCTATCACTTTACGAACACTATAAATAATCCCCTATCCATGGATCGCATCACCGACCCAACGGTGACTCCCAGATCTCCTATCCTTTCCGTCTAACAAATACCCCAGTCCGTGCTGGTTGTGGGGATGCAGAGGTGGTCTCGGTCTTTAGTAGCAACAACCAGCACACTCTAACATTCCTTTCCCTTCCCAACTGACTATAAGGACGTGGCCGGCGCCGTTATTGATCCAAAATGTATGAGCTGCTAGAATTGCACTTTGAGAATAAGTGGAGTGTCCCAGCCCTTATTCATTTGGATCTCAGTGCAATTGGTACCAGCTCAGATCAATCACGGAGGAGCAACCATTGACATGTATAGTCAGATTTGATCGATCGTTTTTTGATCGTTAATTCAAATCGATCAACGTTTCTTATAGAACAATTATTTATGAAACTTTCCTTCGAAGACCGCAAAAAAATTGGATGCTTGTGGAAAAAGTTATTGATTTATTACCGATTAGTGATCCAACGAACAGCTTTTTATTTTGTTTTATGAGCAGCACTTGCTGCTGCCGTTGTTGCATGGGGTGACGGGAGGCATCACCACCCCCAGAAACAGCACTGCCCATAACTGCATAATTGTAACATTTGCATTTTTTGCCAATATTGAGTTAATACCGGGGATCATCTCCCAATCATCAGTACTTTCATCCACCCAAATGAACTTTTTAAGTATGTTCTGCAAAATGTGAAACAAATACCAAGTCGTTTTGTCTCATTGGCTAAAATTTATGAATGTAACCGCATAACAGTCACACTGGAAATACACACTGGTGTCAAAACGTAATATCAATCATATTTTGGTCTGATTAATTTTTTAATTATTCGTCCAGCATAAAAGAAGAGCTGTAGAAAATTTCATTGCAAAAAGATGAATTTTAAATTATTGAAATTTTTTTGAAATTTCGTATCGTCTCCATACTAGCGCATGTTGCAAACTTTAAACTCTATTTTGTACAATGCCTACTTTTGTCGAATGTGACTGTTATGCAATTATGGGCAGAGCAGCAGTCAAGGCAGCAGCTACAGTGCTGCTAATATAAAACAAAACAAAAAACCGTTCGTTAGATCACTAATCAGTAATGAATCAATATTGTCGCGCTTATCTTTTATTAGAGTCCTGCGGCGGTCGTACGCTCGCAAGGCATACCGCCGCATGACAGTCGCAAGGCAAAACAAAAGAAAAAGTGTTCCCGCCAAAAACAAAAGCACGTGGGTTTCGCGAAGTGACAGATGTTTTTTTAATGTATTTGTGACGAACGGCAAGAGTGGCTCAGTGGAATGAGTGATCTTGCTGTCAAACCCCATATAATGGACTGGTGACGCTGTTATGATTAGTGACTGTCGCGCTAATATCAGAAGCCAGAGGCATATAATCGCCATATTCTGATTTTTCTTGAGAGGCATAATAACTTTTTCCACAAGTTTCCAATCGTTTTGCGGTCTTCGAAAGAAAGTTTCATAAATGATTGTTCTATAAGAAACGTTGATCGATTTGAACTAAGGAGACAAAGGGCGAGTTCTAAGATTTTTTGTTTGAAAGTGTAACTTTTCCCATAGTAAATCCTATGAAAACTTTGAATTGTTTGCGCTAAATTATAGTTTCACCGATTGAGCTGAAATTTTGTACAGTTCATATGGGACCTTAATGGGATCTAAAAAGTCGACTGGAGCGAGAATTTGATGTTTGTCCCATACTAGTGTTCACTGCCACGTACAACAAACATACAATTAAGCTTGAATACTGGTGATTGTTCGGCAGTTTCTCACTTTCCTTCTTTTGTTGTAGGTGGCCAGGGTCCACAGGAATCTTCGACGACTTCGCTTCGGTCAACCTAAAACGCTCCAACAGTTTCTCGCTGTGTCGGACTTGGATGCCCGGGAAATGGCGAATATGGCGATTTCAACGTAAAGCCACAGACAAACAGACGTAACACTCTTCAAAACAGCTTGGCACATGCATTTAACGATCAATTCAAATTTCATTTGATTTGCGCGATCGTTCCACCAGAGGCGCTTTGACGTTTTCCAGTGTAAACGTTGCTGAATGATGCAAACGAAAATTACAGGCAATTTGTGTAGTAGTGAGCGTGTTAGCAAAACGTCAAATCGAAATCCATCATGGCCGACAGTGTCGCGCGCGGTTCTACCAACAGATGGCAGTGTGCTCATGAAAATGACACTGGGCAAAACTTTTTGATGAATTTCCTCTAAGAGTTACGTCTGTTTGTCTGTGGTAAAGCTGCGGATTAGAGCTGCCATCAGTTCGGTGTACTTCGGTGTGACAAGCCATGACCATATCGTCTAAATACACGACCAGATAGGTAAACTGGTTGCCTCGTTGTCGAACGTACAAGCACGAATCGTTGGCTAATTGCATGAAGCCCAGCAGCTTCAGGACGCCATCGAATTCCCGGTTTTACATGTGTCTCGCTTGCTTGAGACCGTAAAGACTCTTCTGCAACAAACATACGTAGCTCTTGTCAACCACCTCGTAGCCGGGCGGTTGCCGTATGTAGACCGTCTCATCCAGGTCGCCGTACAGGTAGGCCGTCTGCATGTTTCATTAGTTGTTCTTTGCACTGGCAACTGTGCGCAACGCCGTAAACGTTACCTGTCGCATAACCGGGGCGAACACCTAGTCGAAGTCCGTCCCGAGTACCGTTGACGAGCTGAGTGCGCAGCAAAACCCAGGTTATTCTCGCTGGTTTCAACGAAGGTATTCTTGATGACCGTCTTCTACACTGCTACCTTTCGGAGCTCTACACAGGAGATATTCTTGACGGTGTGTTGAATTATCGTCTGAGTCTTTTCTCCTACCGCTGGATCCGAGCAAAGCGTAGTCGAATCTAGCCGATTAGAAGGTGATGGCAGACGCAACGTCAGCGCAGCGTTTATACCGGATGTCAAGAAGGTTCTGTCTTGATGTGGTCAATTTGGTTTTCAGTAATGTCAATCACGAGAGCCCCACGTGTCTTTATGCAAGCCCTGATCCTCCAGGTCGTTGTTGCCACAAAACTCTGCAAACAGCCTACCGTTTTCGCTCATTTCTCCAAGACTTATCGTTGCCGTCCCTGCGCAGAATTTCTGTTGTCAACGGCTTTTCATGACATTGACGATGGAGCTTCATGTTGGAGATCCAATTGTGAGGCCACCATGCACGAAGTATATACCGCAGACATCTATTGATGAAGACCTGCAGCCGTTAAGTGTTCTCCGCTGGTACAAACCTTCTTCTTTGTCTTTGTCTGTATTAACGAGATTTTTAACCCTAGGTTAGTTCATCTCGGGACCCACGCTTTACTTCCCTTCCGAAGGAAGAACCCACATTTTGTGAGTATGTCGGGAGTGGGATTCGATCCCAGGTCCTCGGCGTGATAGTCTTGTGTTCTAACCACCACACCAGGTCCGCTCCACAGGTACAAACCAAGTTTGACTAATCTGACTGTTTTTTTATACTTTTCTTAGACTCGCAAAGGCAGCCTTCGTCTTTTTGAACCATGCATCTATGTCGATCTTGGTGCCACCATCGGCCACCATTTAGCTACCAACTGGAAGCTTTCAACCTTGATTATATATCAATTTTGGTTTTGTTGACGTTGATGGTAAGACGTGTCACCGAGAAGCGATCGGCAAGATCATTAAGCTTACTCTGCATATCTTATAACACCACAAAAACCAAGCAGATCATTGCGCTGGTGGTCATACTGCCACCACTCGCATTCGCATAACAGTCCCATCTTTGCTGTTTTTCCAATTTATATGGGACTGTTATGCAAGTGAGGGCAATATAGTGAACCAAATTAAACACGGCAGGCTGCGGTGGGCTGGATACGTAGCTTTGTGGAAGGCCGCACACACGTTCGATTTTTACAGTTGAGGAGAACCTTAGGAATCTAAACGTTCAGGGCGACTGAAATCGATTGGTCCAGAACCGAGATCGGTGGATGTGAATGTTTCATTTAGCGTAGACTCGCCACTACGAGTAGTAGCATCAAGTAAATACCTCCAATGAATTACAGAATTGAAAATCGTTCAATTTGCGGCGAACACATATTCCGAACTTTTTTGTATCATTTAGGTACCGATCTAAAAATCAAAATGTTATCATTTATCAATTGGATGTTGAGCATCCATGACTTTTCGCATATTACTTTTTTCGGAACACCCTAACAATGACGTCGATTGATTTGGAATGTTTGTTTTTACGATGAGGATTTCTTTTTGAATGCGTACCGTTTCTTCTTATGAGATGATACCAGGAATGATGATGAAACGGTCCAATCTTCAAATCTTCAATTACCTTCGGTTTTCCGGAAGAATCCTTCCTGCTTCTCGGTCAAATACAGTGGTCCTTCCTTATCGAACTTATTACTCGGTTGGGTGGCCAAAGAGATCAGTTCCTGCTTGTTGAATCTCATATCGCAAGCGAGCCACTTTCCTCCGGCGGTAACAACGAAGAAACGCCCTTACGATGGGCGCAGCTGATTTGCAGACCTCCCTTGGAAAGTAGGACACCCTTTCCCCCACTCCCGGCAGCTAGCAGTAGCAGTTTGATGGATGGCAAGCAAAAACACCTCCTGCAGAGCGATTATCGATTGGCGACTTTTTCACTTTCTGATTTCAGGCATTTTCTGCAATGGAATTTACACATTAGGGCCTTAAACTAGATTTAGTCGCAGCTGATTGTGATCAACTAGCTACTCTAGCTAGTAAACCAGTTTTTCTTCCATCAGACAAGCCCATATTTTGCTTCCATTTTTCACTCCTACCTTGAGGCAATTCGAACGAAGAGAAAAATCACGATTATTCCATTCCGGCACAAATTTCACGTTGCACTCAAACCGTCGAACGCCGCAAACACACGTCACGCAACTTTTTAACACGATTTCAGGCGTTTTAAATTAGAAATTCACGCGAATTTTCGCTAAAATTTCACTGCAAAAAAGGCAGACCGCAGACGAGATGCACTCCCTGTTTTTTTTTGGCTCTGGTCGTCCTCCACCCACTCGATCTGTTCTGCCACCGCCACCCCTTCGGTGCATCAGTTTTGACAGAACGATGCATCGCGGTCACTCAAATTTGACTTATTTTTAACGGATTGGCAGCAGGGGTGTGTTCAGTATGACACAGTGGCACAGAGAAACCCAACCTGGATTAAAATCATTATTGCGCATTTCCCACCCCACTGGACCCCTTTCGCAGTTAGTATAATACCCCAGACAGACATGTGATACGAGTGTGATTCCTGTACAACGGTACGCAGTGTCAAGAAAATTCTAACAAGACTGACTTGATCTGAGAGAATTTTCAGTATGGCACTCATTTCAAGCGCATTTGTACAGTGATTCTTGTATCACATGTGTGTCATAAGTATAAGTGCGGGATCGTGAATAAAACTGCTATTTTGCATCGAATCGTGTCGGTGTCTTCTGCGCACTTATGCTTTACAAAGTGCTGAATAAGTGCGCAGAAGACACCGAAATGATTCGATGCAAAATCGCAGTTTTATTCACGATCCCGCACTTATACTAACTGCGAAAGGGGTCCAGTTGGGTGGAAACTGCGCAATAAAAAAGTTTTCCAATAATTGTGATCGATAGGAATTTTTGGTTAAATCGGTTAATCTAAAAGATATTATAGTACAAGATAAAGATTGTCGCTAGTGTAACCATTGTTCCGGCACCGCAACATGCTAGGTACATATCTGTCAAAGCTGAATGTGGATGTCTCGAAATCACTACCCGAATAAAAAATACAGTAGAAAAACCGAACGTTGTATTGTAACAGTACTATTTCGAACCATATTGTTACAATAGACACCACTGTAAAAATAAAAATACAAAAACAATAAGATGTAATGTAGACACCATACAGTGAATTGTAAATTAGATTTTTACAATATATTATACAGGTTGTTAACCCTCCAGGACGCGCGCCATCAAGCAACCGAAACTGCACCGCGCTCGCGCTGTATACGAAAAGCGAGGTTTTTTGGTAGTGTTGTACTTTTTACAACAGCGCGCGCGCTGAAGGGTTAAGTATCGTAACAATACAAAAAAATATTTTTCTCCATATATATTTTTTTTGCAAAACCATACATTTTATTGTAAATGAATTGTTCGAAATACTGATACGTGGGTTTCAATATACCATACATTGTATGCTGCATATAGTTTCAAACAATAAAATGTATCGTAAATATATTGTTTTTAATTGTAATTTCACAACTGGCTATACATTTAATCACATGGTTTTGGAATGGTTCTCTTTTGTTATGTTGTATTGTTTTACATTACATAAACCATACACACTTATACCCCGGACAGACATGTGATACGAGTGTGATTCCTGTACAACGGTACGCAGTGTCAAGAAAATTTTAACAAGGCTGACTTGAACTGAGAGAATTTTCAGTATGACACTCATTTCAAGCGCAATTGTACAGTGATTCTTGTATCACATGTGTGTCATAAGTATTAGAAAAAATGGCGAATTGCGGAAAAATTTTACCACTATGATTTCTCCTCTGGAACACTGCACGACGATGGCCACAAAGGCACTGGAGGAATTCACTTTGTTGGAGAACGCGAATGGTTTCTCCTCCTCGTTTCGCCACTTGTTCATCGCCCATGACCATTTTATCTTGGAACTGTTTTCCGTAAAAGTTGGCGACGTTCCGACCAGTTCGAGATCGCTGACTCAGCTCAACAAAACTTGCCAGATTCAACCGGAAACAGGTGAATCGTGAACAATTCCTTCCTTCCAATCCAGCAGCAGATGATTGTATTCAGTTGAAAGCAATGACAAACAAAACAATCCAGCAGTGTTACCAGAAATATTGGAAAAACCATGGGGAATGACATATCCTTCGCTAACCTGAAAAAACCCGCATTTATCCGTTGCTAACCGTCGTTAACCGCGTCTAACTGCTGCTCAGATAGCAGCGGTTAGCGACGGTTAGGAAGGATTAAATGCGGATTTTCCGGTTAGAAAAAAATATGTCGTTCCCCTTGGGAAAAACACAAAAAAATGACGTCTCGCAGAGATATCAGGCCGAACATTTCAATAGGTCCTATCTGCATTTGAGAGGCTCTCTTTATTCACTTTCTCTTTCAATTATTGCAATGTAATGGTACACTTTTCAACTACTTTTGCATTACAAATCAAAAGACAATTGATTTGACCATCGTTTTATGCAAGGAGATAATCATAATTCAAATGAACAGCTGAGATATTAACGAAAGAGAGGAAAACCAAAGAGAGCCTCTCTTCTGCAGATAGGACCTTTAGACATGTTTGGCCTGATATGTCAAAGTCGCTGTCAAACACACAGAAACACCCAAAAGCACTCAAAATTACCCGAGGAACACCGTTCGACACAATTTGAGGTGTCAGAGTTTCCAACCCCTTGAGTAAGTATTATTTTGACGGATTTGGCAAGGGGTTGGAAACTCTGACACCCTTGATTGTGTTGCAGTGTGCTGATCGGGTGTTTTTGGGTGTTTTTCAGTGCTTTGACGTTTTTGAAATATAATGTGACAGACGTCACTTTTTTACAAATTACTGGCAACACTTGAGCATTTTTTCATCGTTGTATTGTTTTGATGTGAATTTGCGATCATCGTCGGTGGTCCGCTGGTGGGCAATCTAAACGGCCGAAACGACCTTATACCTTGCCGGATGTTGCAGAATTCCGGTCCCGGTAAGTAAGGGAAGCTGTTAATTCTACGAAGCATTATTGATCAGATATTTTTCAACAATTTTTTATTTCAGGAATAGAAAGTTGTCGATCAGAAGCTTGAATCAAATTCAACTCCCTCGGAAGCAAGTGCATTTGCCCAGTCCATCAGGATGCTTCGCCAAAACTTAAAATTAAACGGAACTCCCAAGGAAACCACGCCGCAAAAGCAATCGAGCAAAGAAGGGAACAAAAACATCGATGCTGCTCTAGCCACCGTTGTCGAGCATGCCGTGCTGGATGACATTCCTGTAGAAGATCCGAAGGAAGAGAGGTCGATGGGTTAGTAATTGTGGAGTCAAACGGTGACGAGATCTGGCAGGGACAAGGGAATGATGTTTCTAGTGTGATGAACTGAAGGCAAACGATGATCCAGTCCAGCTCTTGGTCCAGGTGGTCCAGCTACTGCAGAAGAAATCGGTGAAAAAGTGGAAGAGGGCGGATCTCAGCCGAGTGACTCGATGAACAGCGAGCGGGCATTGATCGATACAGGAAGACGAAGAGAGCAAAGAGAATAAAAAGATAAATCTTCCGACAGGAGGTTTCTAATAGGAATGAACTAGAAAAGAAAAATTAAATTGATTTTATAAAATTATTTTAATTTTATGCTTATCACTGTACATATCACATTGTACTTTTCGGGTGTCTTTCTCTTGTGTTTCTTAGCCACATCGCGTTCCTCGGTGATACGAGCGTGTCCAGTTGTTTATAAATTCTGCCACTGATTGCCGTGATTTGACTTCCGTCGTCTTGATGCAGGACGACTCCTGATGGCTTTTATGTACAGTAGACGTTCGGTAACTGCAACATATTTACGTTTCACTTAGCGAACGAAAATCCGATAACTGCAACACCTGACAGTGTCAACAAACCATCAACTGACGTAGAATGAACGTGAAATTCATCTGACTGTTCATTTGGGCTAACATGGCGCACCATTCTGACATTTGGCGGTGCGATAACTGCAAATTAGTTGCAGTTACCGGACTTGCAGTTAAAAAGCATTGCTGTTAAACCGTTTGCACCGACCGAACGTCTACTGTATGTTTTGGATCGATTCGGTGTTTCCCAGAGATTTTGGCTTGATTTATTTAGTCTCGGCTCGGATCATTCAGGGGCGGTGATCGTTACGGTGCTGATTTCGAAGGTTTCTGGATCTTTTCCAAAAGTATCAAGGATTTCGATCAATTAAATTTAACCTAACCAGCTATCAATTTCCGATCGGGTTTATTTGAACCCGGTAATGACTCTCGGTCATTCTTGTCTCTGCTGGTGTCATTGATCGGCAGTGACCAAATCATTCGGAACGTGGTTCATGGCCAGGACACAGGAGAAAGAGGCGCCGGACGGCGAACAACCGCCGTTTAGATGCTTCCATAGACCATTACACTAATGTTACTATTGACGGTGACTTCTGGGACTGCTTCGGGACTTATCGTCAGTAGGGTTGGTAGAGGAGGCGTTGTGGTCCATTCCGCCGTTCCGTTTCGGATGATGAGGCGCGGAGGATCATATTGTCCATCTCGCGGTTGCTTCTGGTAGACTCTGTGCTTCTGAGGAGTGATTGTCTTCCGTTTGTTTTCATCATCCATTTCTACCATCACTTCCATACCGGTTAACTACTGGTGGTTAATCCAGATGTTGCATCACAATCTCCATACGATTCAGGCCGTTGTATTTGCCCAAACTGCTGCTGGGTCTTGGCCGGTTCTTATCCTGCATTTCTTTGCGAGAACGATGTCGTCAGTGCTAAGCATCTGGTAATCGGCTCCTTGATCGGCTCCGAGCTGCTGCGGTGGTGGTAGAATAACGTCGTGCTGTGACTGATGGTGGAAAGGTTTGTTGGAACCGCCCAATGAGAACCCAAATGCAGAGGTCTTTGGCTTTCGTCCCGCCAGTTCCTCCTTCTTGCCGGCTTGTCGTCCCATTATATTCTAACCGCCGACAGAATTGCCTCCAGCTTTTCGATTTTCGCAATCCAATTCATGGTAGATTTTGTCCATCAGCTGCGTCGACCCGCCATACTCGGCGGTTTGGTAAACGTAACTGGTCCTTCGCTGCTGCTCGTACCCGGTAACGAGCAATCCGAACTTCCGTATTCCGAACTACGAGCCATAATTGGAGACCGCGACGGTTATTCATAAACATTGTCTGAAAATGTATAAACATAAACACCGACAGAACCGTGTTGGCAGTAAAATTTAAAAAAATCATGGTGGCACATTTGAAAGGTGTCGGAAAGGTGTCGAAAGGTGTTTTTGGTGTGCGAAATGGGTGTTTCACACAAGGTGTCAGAGTTTCCAACCCCTTGGGATTTGGTCTAAAAAAACATCTCGCCTCGAAAGAGGGAGATGCCTGACGGTTGATGAAAATTTGACCGGTTCAGGCAAGAATATCTCGTCTCAAAAGAGGGAGATGCCTTTGCGGCGGATGAAAATCCGACCGATGCGGGCAAGAATATTTTGTCATGGTAACGGGAGGTGCCTTTGCGGTAAATGTACACCGCTAGTCGCGTTCGGTAATTTTTACCGAAATCTCAACAGCTGAGCGATCGGTAATGGTTTTTTACCGAAATCCTGTAAAAATTACCAAATTTCGGTAAAATGTTATCGTTTATCTGTCAAAATTTAACGAAGTTCGGTAAACGTCACCGAATTTTTCCGGTAAAAAACTTAACGGTTGAGATTTCGGTAAAAAAATTACCGAAGTCGGTGATTTTTTCCAAGTGTGTAAGAAATAGGCCACACAAGGCGGAACACGTTTGCCTGTTTGAAAATGAGGCATGTCATTTGAAAGAGTTGGAAACCGGGCAAGATTTGCAAAACCTGGTAGTCATTTAGCAAAAATGGGGTTCATGTAAAGAAGATTCGTGGCTTATATCATACACAGTTAGAAAATATCACCGACTTCGGTAATGTTTTACCGAAATCTCAACCGTTAAGTTTGTTTTACAGGAAAAAATCGGTAAAGGTAGTAACTTTTACCGAAGTTCGTTAGAATTTGACAGATAAACGATAACATTTTACCGAAATTTGTTATTTTTCTACAGAATTTCGGTAAAAATCCATTACCGAACGCTCAGCGGTTGAGATTTCGGTAAAAATTACCGAACGCGATTAGCTGTGTACACCTGAAATCCGAGAACTTCCTGCAATCAATGATAAGCAACCCGCTTGGAACTGAAGGAATTAAAACTGAAGGCGCACAAACTGTTTGCCAAGGAGAAGCGGTCGGACGACATGAGCGGGGGCAATCTGGACACCCTCTCGGTGGATTCCTCCTCCAGGCCATACAAGATCGGAGGCATGGCGTTCACGCTGGACGACATCCAAAATGTGGTACCCAACGAACCCTTGGCGGAGTAGGATGCCAACAAGGAGAACGAAGAGTTCGGTGGAGGCGGCGGCGACGACGACTTCGACAGGATTCGACGTGAACGAGAACGAAGACCGGATTTGTTGCCGGTGCCACTCGGAGGAAAATGAGGATTCCCACGAGAAGAAGCCCATCTCCAAACTGCATCGAAGAGACACTCCACATCATCTAACAAAACTAACGCGTACATCACAATGCCGCCGTCAAGAACAGCAGTCGGATGCTGAGTTCGCTGAAGCTGAAAGTGTCGCTTTCGCCACCGCCGAAGCTCAAGGAACATCCGACCTTAGAAGCGGCCATTCAAGGTGGTGATGAGCAGGCTGATGTGGTGGCAGTGGCGACGGCGGCGGCAGTCGAATCAAAAGATGCAACGGACGCATTTACGGAGCTCAAGGAGGACCAGTCGGAGATCCCCACACGCATACCAGGAACCTAAATATTATCGAACTTGCATGAACCTAAAATCTTTTTTCATTGGGTTTCAGCCTATGGTCTAACCTTTCAGAAAAGCCTTTGTTCAAAATATTCTATCGGTGAAAATTGAAATAAATCAAGTTTGAAGATTTTCTATCAAATGAGGTATATTCAGAGCATAATTTTGGTGAACGTCCCGAAAAGGCATCGTGCGTGACCTGTCACAAACCCGATGGTCTCTACTTAGTTTTATAAGCATTATATTCACTTGTCATTTCTCCGGCATCTGTGTTATATGATCAGCCCAAGGGGGTCTTCCGTGGTTAATGAGTTAATTTTTTATGTTGTGGGCTTCGTGGTCAAGCGATTAGTGGTGGTAAACGTTTAGTTGTATATGTAGATGTAGTAAGTCATGGAGTGCGACTCGGAAAAAAAACTTTTCGTGAAACGAATAATTCCTAACTAGCTTCTGTGTGTTGTCGATTATACGATGATAGTAACATTCAGTCTGTTAAGCGTCTGGCTGAAGACGGTGTGGATTGCCATATTTGTTTAATATTTTAAGTAACATGAACATTCACCGATACGATTTCCATACCAGTCATCTTCTTTACCCCTACCGCAATATCGCAGCTTTTTCCATCAGACTTTATTTACGTGGTTATCTTAAGTTATGCCATCGTCCTGCTAACAATTGGGTGTAAAACAACTAAGAAGCATTAACGAGGGCAGCAATGCGTGTGGTGAGGCACACGGTATACCAGAAGACCAGGCACGCTATTTAGCAATGTAAACTTCAATTTTGGACGTCAACTTGTGACGACATCGTTATCGTCCTCTTACTTGGATGAAATTGATGAGGAGAAATCGATCGTTCAAAAAGTCATTTTTGAACATATTATTTTCAAAACCCCGTATTTTAGTGAATAATTGAAGTTGCTTTATGAAAATTTCACTGCAACGTCAGAAAATATAGGAAATGATGTGGTCGAAATTTGAATAATTGTAATCCAGTGATTTGGGCCACAACGATCGTCAAAGTTGAAGTACTTAGTTGGATGCCCACAGTTTTCACTTCAATATTGACCATAATGAAGCACCGGTGCAGCAGAAAAGCCTATGTCAATTCGTTTCATTCCATGTTAAGTTCTAAGTTTTTAATAAACAATTACTTTTGTATGACGCGTTTACTTAAATTTCCGTGTATTAGTTGTTTATGAAATGACATCCCACTCGTAACACATAGTGTGTTACGCGTAATCCGTTACAAACATATGTCAATGTATAGATAATTGTCTATATTTATCAACTTAAGTTTTGTGTATGAAGTTCAAATGTTGGCTACTGTAAAAACTTTATTGTAAGCAAATAAGTGTTGTTACACGCGTTACTATATATAACAATGCGTTACCAAGTGATGCCCGCCAACTTGCTTACAATAAGGTACACTGGATGAAAATACGATCCTATATTTTCTGACGCTGCAGTGAAATTTTCATAAAGCAACTTCATTTTTTTACTAAAGTACGGATTTCTTCAATAGTATTTTTTTTTTCACATAACCTATCATAATTCAAAATATGAAATTTCTATTAATTTGAAATTTTGACCATAGATTGTCAGTATGAACTGATGATGAAGTGGTGCATATTTTAGTCAAAAATATTGATAATTGCCAAAGTTATAAAAGATTGAACTTCACGGATTTTGGGAGGAAAATTCGGCTCGTTTTTTGCTACTGAGTACTTGGAGGTTTAGCAGGCGATATGCTAAGCTCATGTACACACTAAGATTCAGATGTTCCAGCTCAGTAATTTTTTCACTGAGTTCAGTATTTTTTCCATCTTTTTACTGAGTTTTCAACAGCAGATTTATTTCGGTACACTCGGTAATCGTATTTACCGTTCACCAGTAACGATATTTACCGTGCTTCAGTAACTTTTGACAGTTTGTGAGCTGAGCTCGGTAACTCATTTACAGAATATCCGCAAAATAAATAACCGAGCGTACCGAGTTAAATCTGCTGTTGAGAACTCAGTAAAAAGATGGGAAAAATACCGAGCTGATCTTAGTGTGTATCTGAGAGCTGACGCGAGCTGCATCAGACGTACTCGTACTAGTGAAGGATGTCGAGCAAAAGTGCTCTACCGTCTACCCTCGTTCGTTTGACCGCATGTAATCTGAACACTTTTTAGTTTGACCCCCTCTAATCTGCACATCGTTCAAACTAAAAATGGTTCAAACGTCATTCTGCTCATGGAACGGTGTGAAACGGAACGCAGAACCCAAACAAAACACCAAATCAGGTTGCCAGCAGTGTGTTTTCCGATGCTAACAGAGTTGCTAGACGTTCAAATTAAAAATGAACCCCGTTGGTTTGCATGAGGTGCCGTTTAAACGAACGGGGGTAGACGGTATCTACACATTTTTGGCGGAGGAAGTCCTTGCACTTGCGTAGGGGTTGGGGGTTGGGGGTTGGGTTTTGTGATAGGTCATTACAATGATGGTGTAATATATGATCATGGTGCGAAATAGAATCAATGTGTTACACACAATATGAATTCCCTATATGGGGTTTCCACAGGCTGTGGTGCTAACATCGCCAAGTAAAAAAAAATAAAGTTTTTAGACCATTTGATTATTATCGAGCCCTGAAGAAAGTCCGATCCGAGGATCGAAACGTCGGCTAAGATAAGAAACAATCAACTCTAAAACCAAAGACTGCCTAAGCTGAAATTCGAAATTATAAATCGCTAAGTACTTAGCATTGGGATTCTGAAGGAGGCTTTGATAAACGTATCGTATAACTGGCAGTTTGAGTGTCGACTATTTGGATGCACTGAATGTTGAATTTTTCGGCTAAGCAGTCAACAAATCATTTGGTTAGACAGACACAGAACGAACAAAGATTTTTCCTTTGAAGATGACAAAAAACATTGCCGAATCGTAAAGAAACGCATACCAGGAACCTAAGTATTATCAAACTTGCATGAACCTAAACTCTTGTTTTGGCATTTCACACCGTCTTCTGCCAGACGCTGAACAGACTGAATTCCACCATATAACAGACAACACACAGAAGCTAGTTAGGATTTTTTTGGTTCACGAAAAGTGTCTTCAAAGTCTTACTCCATGACTTACTACAAATACACCTAAACGTTTAACTCCACTATCCGCTTGACCACGAAGCCCACAAAATAAAAAAAGAGCTAATTAACCACGGCAGACCCCCTTGGGCTGATCATATAACACAGATGCCGGAGAAATGACAAGTAATTATAATGTTTATAAAACTAAGAAGAGACAATCGGGTATGTGACAAGTTACGCACGATGCCTTGTTGTTTGCAGTTCGGGACGATCAACAAAATTATGCTCTGAATAGACCTCATTTGATAGAAAATCTTCAAACTTGATTTATTTCAATTTTCACCGATAGAATATTTTGAACAAAAGCTTTTCTGAAAGGTTAGACCATAAGCTGAAACCCAATGAAAAAAGATTTTAGGTTCATGCAAGTGCGATAATATTTAGGTTCCTGGTATGCGTGCCCCATCGAACGCACATCCACCGGGCTGGGGTTAAACGCATAGTCCTTTGTTTTTTTTTTTTTTGGAAAAAAGGAGATGTGGTAGTCGGGTTCATCTGCAGATGATCACAGCAACCGTGAAGTTGAGAAGACTGACAGCAGAGGGTGGAACACAGTCATTGGAAGACAGAATATACTTGCACCAGTGATACTATAATAAAAGAACAAATATTTATAACCTATCGTGGCTGCAATATTTCAATAAATACCACAAGAAATTTGAGCCAAAATAGGCTCAAAAGTTGTCGTAGAAGCAATACAAAACTCAATAATTAATCAGGTATTTTTTTCGTTGCGATTTACTTGTTAACTTGCGAAAATAAATTAAATAAAAATTTCTTATTATGGTTTTAGCCAGTTTCAAAAACTACACTTGACTTGCGCGCAGTCATTAACCATCATCAACCGGATGATGATTGAAAACGTAAACATCAGAGCGCGTACTTCTGTCGTTTGACTAGCCTCATAAAATAGACTATGATTGCGAGGATTTCAAGGATGTCTTGTATCGATGTGGATTACCCAAGGTGCGGCGAAAGGAAACTAGTCTGCTCTTTCATTCCTACGGCGTGTAAACATGACGTTACTCCCATAAGAGCCGACTAGTTTCCTATCGCCGCACCTATGGGTAAATCCACATCGGTCTTGTATCACCTTAAGATTCCACAGATTTTTTTTAATATTTTAGAAACAGCCCTGCATGCTTGGCGTTTCCCAAGAACTCACCGTTAATAGTGCAATCGCAAATTTTTGGCGTAATTTCTCAAAACGTCCCCAGTGACGATTTTCTCGGGGTTAGCAAACACGTAACCAACTGGATCCTTATTTTCTGCTCACATTTTGCGTTTCTTATCTAATTGTTAAAGTAAAAATTTCTGGATATAGGTATATTGCGATCTTATTGCAATTTAAGCGCTTTTCAAAACCGCGTCGCGAATCCGTTATGAAAACAAAAGGTCACTCACGAATGCATTTTGCTTGCGTGGTGGTAGTGATAGGTAGTGATGTGTGCGTCTCTGTCCGCTTGTAGTGGTTCTATCGCGACGTGCTGCATTCTTGCGTGTAAACGCGCCTCCGTTCACGCTGGCTGGAAATATTTCAGTCCATGTTGACCCGCTGTTTCGTTCGGACGCGTAAAACCGGTAGCTCGTTAGTTGATGTGCGTGCGGCGCTGTGTTGGTCTTATTCTTCCGCTGAGCAGCAGTCGATTTGTCCTACGATACGGTCTGCGTTGGATGCTGGGACAAAACCAGAAGCTGATAAGCTGCTTCCCATTCTTTGGTGTTGCTGGCGTTTGATGGAGAACATCAATAATAATTAGACTTGGTTCGATTTCGGTCGGTTGATTCGGGTGTTTTCGGTGTGCGCGCGGAGTGGTGGAGGAAGCCAGAGTGAATTCCGACGGTGAGAATCTTTTCTTCCAGCCGTCTTGGCGGTTGTGCTGGTGGCGGTCTTATTAAATTATCCACGAAGAAGGAAAAAGAGTGTACAGAGTGTGTTCTTGTTCAAGAAGATAGCCCCGCGGTGTGCGCTTGGGCCTCTTTACCTGGGCACGGTTTTCCGGGTTGGTTCCCCCTGTGGAGTGAATGGGCAAGTGAGTTGGTTGTTGTGTGCAGCACAGAAGGCCGGGAAGAGGAAGTGACGAAAACAGTCGAAAAAGTGATTTCAATGCCGGTGTGTGGAATGTGCTTGGATGTTGAGAGTTGAGACAAATTACTGTTAACTGCGGATTCTTAGTTTGGGAAGAAGGTGAGATCCCTGGACGATTTGTAGAACAGGCAGTAGTGATAGGTAAGTGTTAAGAAAATAATTAGATTGATAATCCAAGAATTTTGTAAGTGTATTACTTAATCCTTGTAAATGTATTGTATTGCTTAGAGATTTCAACATATTTTTTGTTAAAATTGTTTAAAAATTCCTTAGAAGTTTGAATATTCTCAACACTTTTTGGATTAATCTTTGACAGAGTTTCAGGCAGATTTTTGAAAAAAAAAAATACGTAGAATCGCATTTTACATGCAATTTTGTTTATTCCTGTGGTGCTGAGATCTCGGAATTGATTCCCTCAGCAATTTTCTCAGAAATTTCGTCGGCAACTTTTTTGAGAAATTTTTCGGTAATTCCTATGATAACTTCTTGCAGAGGGAATTTACAAGATTTTTTTGTATTCCTTCTGCAATTCTTATGAATTCTTTAGACAATTTCCACGTGAAGTCTTCAGTAAAGCTTTTGGAAATTTCTGCGACGGTCTCTTCAGCAATTCCTGTGGAACTTGTTTCGAATTTTTCTTAAGGATTTTCATCACCAATTACTTGCGAAAACTTGTCAGGCAAATATGCTTGAGATTTTTTTGCGAATTTCTTTGAAATATTCTTCGGAATTTTTTTCAGAACTTTTTTGAATGTAGCTTTAGTTACTCTTTCGGTATTTTTTTTGAGAATTTCTTCGGGGATTCCTTCAACAATTCCTTTGATGCGTTCTTCAGTAATTCGTTTATGAATTTCTGGCGTTTGGCAATTAGTATTGTTTTTGGAGAATGGCTCGGTAATTCCTTTGAAAATTCCTGTAATTAATATGGGGATCCAAAAACTACTTTTCGTCAATTCTTTGGTGAATTATAATAGTAATTCCATTGATAATTACTTCCCTCCCCCTGGATATTCGATCTTGACGCGATGGGAGGGCTTAACCCATTAGCACTTTAGCGCCAGTTCATTCACCACCGCTTGGACTTTGAGCTAGATATATCTAGTTTACGAGTTGAGCGCAAGTGAAGGAATCGCCGTAAGTGCTAATGGGAACCAAAGGAGTATCCGTCGTGCATTTATCACAAGTCAAAAACAAATTATAATTCAGCTTGCATAGACCTAATCTTTGCATTCTTTGAATTTACTCAAATTTAACAATAATTGTTAAAATTAACGTAACGCAAGAGTGGGTAGAGGAGGTCTCTGCGTTACACTCATCATTCGTTACTTGAATTCGTTAGTACACATGACAGGGGACGCTAGGATAAGTTGACTTACAGCCTTACAGATTAGTTTCATTACAATTAGAAAATTATGGACTGATTAGGTGAAGATAAAACTGTTGATTATAGGAGTTTATATTTGTATTTCTTATTTTTATGGGTTTTGTGAATTTATAAAAGTTGACAAATAATCATTACCATTTTTATCTTTGACAAGAATCAGTTGACTGAACTTTTTTGTTTTTATATCTTAGACGGTATTATTTCACTGATAAAAAAAAGCAGGAATTTAGTTAGGACTTAGGACGGTTGACATTGTAAAGGGTTACGATGGATATAATATTACTTTGGACTGAGATGATCACAGATATGCAGAAGACGACTAGCGAAATTAGAAACACAATTTGATACATTATTGACTATATTTTGACAAAAAGGCTTTGACAAATTTCTTTACAATATCGAATGGAAGCTCAAAAAGTGTTATCTAACACTAATATGAGAGTTATTTGGGGATGATGCTGGTGCTGTCAATGACTAACATCGGTTATTGACACTATTAGTAATCAGCTTGAAATAATTTTCAGAATGTATTATAAAATAACTGAGGATATTATCTGATTATTGTTTGGGGAAGCTGTCAGAAAAACTAGTTGCCCATATCGGCTAAAAACGCTAGCTCTGGTAGCTGTCTTCGAATAATTTTCAGAAATATCAAATCTTTAAAAATTAGCTACGACACATTTTTTTTTTCTTTTGCTCTTTGTATATTTTTTAAGAATAGTACTCTGAAGGCGTTAACATAGACATAGACACCTTTTTTTATGTCTGAATGTTGTCCAGTGGCCTCGGAGATTTTCGATAATTGAAATATTGTTCAATTATCAAATCATTTTTGGAGCTTCCATTCGATAAAAACACTAGTGCGATGGGAAAAGTTAAAAACAGTATTTTTAAAAAACTACTACGACCCAATGCTAAATTACTACACACTTTGCTCAAGTTGACGACATCGTCTAGTCCATCGTGAGTATTGGTCCTAGTAGGGGGAAAGTTGGGAAAGGGTCCAGGCTTTGCTATCAGCTGTCCTGCAGCTCCACCTGGTCACTCTTCAAAAAAAAAAAAAAAAAAAAAAAAGATTGTTTAAACTTTGTCATTCTAAAAAGTGTATATAAATATAGATGTTCTCAGAGACTTACAACATTGTTGATCAGAAGGATGCTTTAAACCGACAATTCAATATTCAATTTCAATAGAACATGCTGTCATTTTTATTATGGAATCATTGTTTTTTTTTATTGAATACAAAAGACTGCAGCACTGTTTGTTTTGTTTCCTAAAATATGAACATAACAAGTAGTAATGCAATTAAACTGTGAATATGGAAAGTTTCTTCATACTAGCTTTAGTAATACGCAAAGTATAAGTCCAAATTCTAGGATCAAAAAAAAAAAAAAATTCTAGGATCGAGTAGAGACAAATCATACAGTAATTGTTTAAAATTGCGTGTTTCAAAATTCAAATCATTGGCAGAGGGTCATCAATGTACTATATTTAGGTACATGTGATGATTAAGTGAAAAGAGCTTCTGTTAACTAAATTATCACGTTTTTATTGCTCTCAAGATTACTTCTCTCAATTATTTATGTTTTCAATTGAACGAATGAAACAGTGAGAAGTTATGTTAATTCGTTGATCCGTTCTCGTGCCAATGTGACATACAACAATATTTCATTTTGTATATATGTAGGCATTTTTTTAATACGTGATTCTTTTGTTTAAGTGTAGAATTTATTTATCTATACTTGTAATAAATATCAAAGCATTGCTGCTGCATTGGAAATTCAATAACAATGTGAATCAAGTACTTGAAAACCATCTGTTTTAACTTATTTCAACCTTTTTATGTTAAGGATAATTCTCAGTAAAAAACAATGACTTCAATAGCTTATTATACAAACATTTGTGCCCAATCAAAATTAAAAATTTTAGAAAAAATACCTTTTAATCACTATGGTGAGAAAACTGGTGTAATGCTGTAATTAGCTGTTTTTCTATCTATTCTTAAAGTGTTAGTATTTATGTGTATGTTATTTACATATTATATATTTTATCATCTCTATCATCTGTTCGAAACATTTTCTATAAAGTGACAGACAGAAAGAAAATATAGAAAATCAAATACACATTAAACCTGTAATTCAGTTCCGATGTGTCACCAATTTTATAGTATTTTCTGCCCTCAACTGTGTGCGTTTAGAACATATTGCAATGCAAGAATACCAAGCGGAGTTACTTGTGGAATTATATGAACAAATATTACCTGTCAAGCAAAATTAAGTGAACATATTACCAGCTCGTTTCATCAGAATGTTGATACCAACTCGCAGTATGCATCGGTTTTCTGCTCATTATATATTGTTTTCTTAGGTCGATTGCGGAACACAGTACAGTGTAAAAATAATAAATTGAAACCATCCAATAAATATAATATTGATACTATTGGTGAAAATTCGGTAGAATACGAAGTGGAATTTGACATCACGATTAATTAAACCTCCACTTTTTGTATTCAGTATATGTAGGTGTAATATGAAACAATGTTTTGATATTACCTAATTTTTTTCACTATTTACCTATTTTACGCATTGATACAATGTACTGATAATTATAATACAAAGTTAATGTTATTGTTCAATTGCACAAATCAAAATAAATGTACCATGTTGAACAAAATTATTTTGTAATCTTTATATAAGGTATTGCTTAACAACCAAAAGAGTGTTACATTGATTCGCCTCAATATAAATGGATCTCGTCTCAAGTAATGTGTCGAATTTTATAGCGTATTTCAGCACTGTATTATAGAGTAGATTCTCAGGACCCATGCTTTACTTCCAAAGAAGTATCCGCATTTTTGTGAGATTGTCGGAATAGGGATTTGATCCCAAGTCCTCAGCGTTGTTCTTCTTTATTTAAGCTATCTAAATGACTCATACCAGTCTCCTTGTTTTTTTTTTTTTTTAATGAAATGTAATACACGTATTCAATTCATGATTTTTTTAGTTGGCCTTACGGATAATTATATATTTGAACTCCGTCTTACTTTGAATGTAAAATTAATCTCTGTATATGAATGCACAATGCACCATAATGCATTTAATATAATTGCTGATAGTTATCTGTATTGAGATCTTGGCACCAATATGAACCAAATAGGCACTCTGAACGTGCAGTACGTCAGCGTTGTGTTTCTAGCGAAATTCTTTAGCAGAATTAAGAATAACAACTACTTATTTATTCCCATTTTTTTAATTTTCATTCATTTCAAATCTTGTATTTTTTTTACAGTAGGTACCATACAAATATCATCCACGATGCCTTTTTAAGTGTATCTTTTGACCACTCGTCAAGTAGGCTTTGCCTGAGTATTTTTATTTTCATAACTGTCAAATTGTTTCAAAGTTGTAACCATTGCCATTTCTCATGCAATGTCTCAGCAGTTATCCTCCTTTTCTACTAATGTAGCGGCTATCGCCTGTTTTCCTGCGAATTGCAGCGGCTATCGCCTAATTTTCTGCGTAATGCAGCGGCTATCGCCTGTTTTCCTGCGAATTGCAGCGGCTATCGCCTCATTTTCTGCGTAGTGCAGCGGCTATCGCCTGAAATTAGCATTTACCATGCCTTACTTTTTCTGCTTTTTCGCAGCGGCTGTCGCCTGTTTCCATGGAGTTCCATGGACTGTATTTCCTGATCCAAATACAATGTCCTTCCGACCCGGAAGTGACAGAATTGTAATTTGTTCCCATTTTATCTTATGTAAATACCTGATTTTTATCTATTCCGATTACTCCTCGTCGCCAGGTAATTCGATTTGTTATTCATATGATTATACTTTTCCACCATTATAATTTGGAGAAATAGACGACACCAGAAAATCAGCACTTCTTGACATTTTGAATACACACTTTATTATCCTGCCTAACAACCACTTCTAGACTACTTAGATGTATTTGGCTATCACATATTTAATATTATCTACAACTGATTCAACTGTTTAACTTCCAAGCATTACTCTGAGCACCCTCCAGGATTATCCTTCTGGAGTTCCTTATAGGGATCTTTCATGAGTAGCTCCGTAGCAGTGACTACTCATATTACTGTACCCGTTAATCAAAAGGAGATCGACGTTGTCCCTGAAAAATAAGCTTGCTGTCTACAAACAGATTAGCCTTCCAGTGATCGAGTACGGTATGCTGGTTTGCGAAAACTGCTTCAAAAGACACCATCTCATACTCCAGAGAGTCCAGAATATGTTTTTCCGAATGATTTTGAACGTTCCACGGAGGATGCGAAACTCTGAGGTCCACCGTCTGACTGAAATCAAGACCCTCGACGAGCGATTTGCTGAATCAATCAATCAATAGATATATGGCACGTTGCTTCACAATCCTGCTGGTCAAGTTCGCGCGGAGCACTGCAGCTGTCGAGACCCAGAAATCGTACCACAGAAGCTATAGACTCCCCGTGCATTGGATTTGTAGAAATTTTCAAGATAGTTCATGGCAGAGAAGCTGGTACCGTTTTCAAGGCTAAACGGATTCAACTATGACAATTCTAGCTTTTGGAAGAAACTGGTGCTGGTTGGCCGTCAATGAGGAGTACATAGGACCAGTTACTGAAGTGTGGAAGAACAAAGACGAACTTGCGTTGGCAAACATCTGGCCGTTGAAGATAATCAACTTGTTCACATCAGGAACATGCGAAGTCAGCAGATGAAGCCTGGAGCAGCCTGAAGAAATTCCATTTGAAGCGGACCATGAGCACGAAGGTCTCCGTGATGCGGAAGATTTATGGTATGTGGGGGCAAGATGGGTCAGGGGGCAAGATGGGTCAGTACCGTTTTCAATCGCACAATATATGTTTTGAATCTTTCAATAATTTTCCCAGATAATCGACGGGGATACACAAAAAAGTGGTATATTGTTTTGAAAATTCTATACGTTCCTCGCACAGAAAAAAACAAAATATTTTTTCGTTATACTTCTTATGCTATACATTCCATATAACTACGTGTATTGTGTAGACGGGGCAAGATGGGTCACCCTAATTTTTCGGTATGCTTGCATAGTTTTTGAAAATGTTTCATTTTTCATGGAAAGGCTATTCTGTGACCTACATTATCGAAGCGATGAGAGCACTGAAAATTTGAGAACATATTTTTTAAATTTTCCTTCAAAAAATATAGGTTTTCAAAGTCCGTTTATGGCTACCCGAACAAAAATCTTCTAGTTCTGAGAATAATCTACCGATATGTTTCAACACTTTCTTCATGTAATCTGTACGTCTATGAAGTTTAGATGTATAGAGAAAAACTAGAAGATATAGTATTTTTTGTTGGAGGAAAATCGGGTTTTCTTATAGCTGACCCATCTTGCCCCCGTTAAAATGAGGTGGGGCAAGATGGGTCATGTTTTGAAAATTGTTTGTCAAGAAGCAGGTATCAAACTTTATTACCTTTTTATACTCTTATATCATAGCTGACTAGTGTATCTGAGAGTCGTGGTAGAATACAGAGAAATGCGATTTATATTCAGAATGTTATAGGGATCCATGTCATAGGTGACCCATCCTGCCCCCACTTACCATATTAGTTGTGTCTGGAAAAGCATAGTGCCATGGAAGGTCATATCGCGAAACTTAACAAAATTTTTGAAAAAACTGAAAGATGTGCCGCCGGACACTGTTCAGCAGCTTACCAGAAGAGTACCAATCGTTTGTGACTGCTTTGGAAGCAAGACCGAATGAAGACATTACCCTGAACTTAGTCAAAGGTAAATTGCTAGGTGAATGGCAGAAGCAGAAAAACTGAATCGATGGTGAACATTCCGAGACTATTCTGCTATTCTTCAACTTCAAGCCGGTTCCAAGGAATTAAATCGTGATGCGTCCTACTTCTGCAAGTTACCCGGACATCAGGAATCTAAAGGCGAGAAGTCCAGGCGAAAGCAATCAAATGATCTGAATAATGTCGAGAATGAAAGTGCGTTGTGCCGATCAATGAGGATCAATCGCGGACAGCCCCTGAAAAGGTATGCGTCTACAGTCGATTTGGAAGAACGAGAACCGAGGCATCTTTTGGATTTCACAAACAAAATTAAGTGGAAGAGCTAGACGCTATGAAAGAAAACAATACTTGAGATCTAATTGATTTATCTGCTGAAAAGAGACGAATCGGTCGCAAATAGGTCTAGTAGGTGAAGCGAGATGCGACAGGAAAGATTACAGGGTGGCCACTCAGAGCGGCAAATAAAATTCCCGAGTTTTTCCCGGTTTTCCCGATAGCTTTTTGAAATTTTTCCCGATTCTAAAGTATAATGATTTATAGTGAAAATTAAACGTAATTTACTAAGAAAAATTTAAGAGAATTAATATTGAATATTTTCAAATCCTTGGATTTAACATAGTATTCATATGAACTTGAAAATAAGTTGTGTTTTGATTTACGAACTTATTATTTGTGGATTTCTTAGTAATATTCCAAAAATCTCTTCTAAAAATATACTGGTAAGTTCGTTTGGGAAACTAATTGGCAGTAACAGAATGCCCAGAAAAAAAAAAACATTCCGGATGAACTTCTGGTGGAATATCTGCATAGATTACTCGTGAAAGAATTTTGGAAACGATTTCTATGGAAATCTTCAGTGTAGTATTTTTGATGGTGATTTTCAAGATATTAGGGGGATTCACTAAACAGCGTAAACCGATTAAACTGATTAAACATCGCGATCACCAAGGCAATCTTTGATTATTTCATCCGCAAAATCATGAAACATTTTAAATAATCAGAAAATCATGGCTTACGCAGCAATTTAATCTGTTTAGTGAATACCCCTAATAGGAAACCAGTGACGAACTTTTGGGTAGCGTAAATGGCTACTGCAGAAAGTCAGGCAGGTTACTTAGGCTAAAATCGTAAATTCTAGGAGAAATTTGAGAGATCAAAGAAATCTTAGATTTTGTCTGATAATCGTCTAGCATTCAGTTATTCCATCAGCTGTTGCAATATGAAGTTCTCCGAGATTATTTTTTTTCTGATCACATTTTCAGATATGTCAGGAATTTCTCCAGGAATTCCTGAAAGATTAGTTTTTGAGAAAGTATTTCCCCCAAAATGTAGAGGCAGATTCATTATTTGGGAATTATTTATTTCCATAAATCATACAACTATATTGCTCCAGATGCTTTTGAATACTCACGGGAACTCTCGCGAGAATTTCAATTGGTAGTTTAACTAGAAACAACGAATACTCGAAATTCTCGAGAATTTACTGAACTAGGAGTTTTACCAGGGAACTAATGCTTCGCCAAAAAGGGATTTTGCCGATAACTTACTCCGGTTTTCTCCGAACATTTTTATTCACAAGTTCAACAAATGAGTACATACATCCAAGAATTTCATGAAAAACAACAGAAATCTTTCAAACAAAATATTAGAAATACTTTTATGAACTACAATAGGCGTGCTTTACGGAATTCCATCAGGTATCAAAAATCCCTTTAAATATTCTTTCAATTGTTTTTCAATAACATTTTTTAAATAGTAAGATTGTTTTCATCAGAATCACTCATTCAGATTTTCATAATTTTTAATTTTATTTTTTTCTCGGGGCAATTCATTCATTCATTCAAAATTTTATTAGCTAAGCATCCTGTTCAAATTTCTCAAAGATTTCTCGCTCAAAGGATAAATGCTATACCAAGTATTCTCCTAGAGATTGTACAAGGATTTTTATTTAGAAAAAAAAGTAATAATTTTTGTGGTATTTTATAAAACTTTTATAGGACGCTTGATGTTTTCTGGAACATACATCCTGAAATGCATAAGTGATATGAATCTATAAATATTTGAATGTGTCTCAACCAGCCTTTCCACCAAAATATTCTTTAGAATATCTTTGAAATTGTTCAAATTGTGATGTTAGGTATTGCTGACTGCACCCCAAATTGGACTGACATAATAGTGTGCACACACCTTCAAAGTGTGATTACAGCGCAGGGATACGTCGGATCGAATTGAGGTCTTCGGTGCACTTATTCCTTGTAAATGGAGGAATAAGTGCACCGAAACTGTCGATATCTCCATATCTCGATGCGATCTCGTTCGTTTTTGTTCTAGATTTTCTCTCTGTATGTCGATATGCCCGTTTTCACAGGTTACTAGACCTCGTTTCTTGAATGCAAAACATTCTGGAAAGGTAAGGTGACATCTGTTTGTTGTCAGTTTTTCCTAGTTACGGAGGATTTTTCAATCTAGTGTTCCTTACAAATTGGTTCGTCACTCCGATCTCTCCTTATCTCGATAGTCCCTTCAATATCGAGACATGGAGAGTCGACTGTAGTCCAATTTGAGATGTACTCTGCAATAACATCACTATGGTTAACTTTAATTGTCATGACTCGACGGGGGGGTCTCCAGTTAGCCTAGTGGTTAAGGCTATGGATCGCCAATCCGATCGATTCCCGTTCCAGTCAGGAAACTTTTCGCGACTCCCCGGGCATAGTGTATCATTGTACTTGCCACACAATATACAAATTCATGCAATGGCAGGCAAAGAAAGCCCTTCAATTAATAACTGTGGAAGTGCTCTAAGAACACTAAGTTGAAGAGAGGCAGGCCAAGTTCCAATGCGAACGTCGTGCCACAAAGAAGAAGACTCGACGACAAGATATTAATTACCAATAATGGTTTTACGCCAGTTCATCCACTATGTTATATAGTTCAACAGTTGTTGACTGCATTTCACACAGATTCTCGTACTTATGCTTCTGGACACTGTACAAATTTTGGAATTCTGGAAATTCCCGGTGGCTAGCAACAATTCCCGAGGTTTTCCCGACTTTTTCCCGGTGGTTTTGAATTCCCGAGCTTTTCCCGGTTTTCCCGAAATTCCCGACTGGGTGGCCACCCTGAGATTACGGGGTTTAAAGCACGTTTAGTGGCCAAAGGATTCAGTCAGCGCTACGGAACTGCTTATGATGAAGTTTTCGCTGCTGTAGTTTGGCAGACAACAACGTTCAGGACCCGGATGTCAGTAGCAGCAAAACGAGGAATGATACTTGAGCAGTATGATGTGAAGGCAGCTTTCTTCCTTAAGCCTCCAGGGTTCGCGGCTAAAGGACAAGAGGATAAGGTGTGCCGTTTGAAGAAAAGTATGTATGGCCTAAAACCAGCAGCACGTTCAGGGAATCACCGATTGCATTAAGTTCTCGTGGAGGATGGAATCAACCGATGTGATGCGGATCCCTGCTTGTTCGAGAAACTTTCGAATGGTAAACATTGCTCTGCGCCGGTATACGTAGTTGACCTAATCGTTGCCAGTGAAGACAAAGAGATGATCGATGCTGTGGCGTATGCACTGCCAAGAAGCTTCGAAATAAGAAGCCTTGGTGATTATTTTGGAATAGACATTGAGCGTGACGAAGTTGTGGATTGTATACAGCGTGAGCGCGGTGTAGTTTCAACTGCTTGATGGCGCGTGTTCTGAAAGGTTAAGGGACCTGGAAGAAGATGGAACAGAAATCGTTATGTTTGGGGATAACTAAAGTTGCTTGCACGTGTTGGATTCGGAAAATACAGCAATCCAACCAAGCACATTGACACAAGACACCACTTTACGAAGGATCTACAGCAGACTGGTATTGTGAAGTTCATCCACTACTCTACTGTAAAAATGCTAGCGGATTTGGTGACCAAACTCGTTCCAAGAGTTCGGATTGAAGTTTTGAGACAACTGTGCGGTTTAGTAGGTACGTTGAAGAGGAACAGCAATACTGGTCATTGTAATCCCTCGTTGAGGAGGAGTGTTCGAGTCATCGACCACGCAGAGTGCCATGAATCGATATTCCAATCATACATAGTATGCAGCGATTGATGGGTGGCAGGTATAAAAGCAGTAGCTCCGTAGCGGTGAGTTCATTCGTTATCAAGTTCTTATAGAAGCAATATCAAATGAACTAAGAATTGTTAAACCTATCTTCCCTATCTGGAGAACACAATCCAGGAGCATCCACGTGGTACGTGTAACATCGTGAGCAAGCGCCACATCGCTCCAGTTCATCACCAATGGCGCGCGTCAAGATCCAGCTTTAACACGTTTCCGCTCTTCTCGCGATTTCTCCCGGAGGTTAGCTGGAGTTTCTACAAAGATTCTAAGAGTTTTCTCGAATTTGCTCTCTGGGTCCTTCCCGGGATTTTTCTGTATTTCTTCCGAGGCTCTTACTGCCATGAATCGCATATCAGTCCCATCTTTGCTGGATTTCCTATCCAAATGGGACAGATATGCGATTCACGGCAGTTTACGAGTTGTGACTGAGATTTCTATTAGAGTATCCCCTACGATTTCAGCAGAACTAATTCATGAATGATTCTTTCCAGAGTTCCTTCAGAGATTTATCTATAGTCTCTTATAGTTTTCCGGGATATCTTTCTAACTTTCAGAAATTTTTGCGAGACTTCTGCAGGAGTTCTTCCAGGTATTTCTCCCAAAAAAAGTTGGAATTTCTTTCGGAGTTCCTATTGGGATTCCTCCCATATAGCTCCTCCGGGAATTTCTCTCAAAAGTACGCCCCATATTCATCCTAGAATTCCCGAATTCAAAAATGTTTCTGAGATGTTCCAGTTTTTATCTGGATGTCTCACAGAGTTACTCTCGTTATTTCTCCAACAGAATTCCTACCAAAATATCTTCGGAAATTTCTTACACGGAGTTTTGTAGCTTGTCACAAAAGATAATTCGACAAAAACGCCGGGATAATCCCGTCGAGAGCTTCACTGATTGTCTCCTATTCCTATATGGAATTTGCTTCTAAATTTTGTTTGGGGATTTTATCAGCTATTATTTTAAAAACTTGTCAAGCAAACATTTTTGGGTTTTTTTTTGAGAATTTCTTTGAAAAATTCTTCGGAACTTCTTTTAGTAATTCCTTTAAAAAGTCCATAAGTAATTCTTTTAGGATTTATCTGGCATTGACTTTAAGAAAATCGTTTGGTAATACCTTTAAAAATTCCTTATGCAATTAGTTTGAAAGTCCAAAAATTACTTTGTGAATTCCTGTTGAATGTTTTTCGACAACTGCATTACAATTTTTTCTATAATTCCTTTGACAATTTTCTTCGGCAACTTCAATAAAATTCCTTCAAAGCTCCTTCCTGGAATCCTCCGAGAATCCCTTCAGATATACCTTCAGAGATTTCCCCAGGAAAATCTTTCGGGATGTGTTACTTCAGGAGTTTCTTCTGGGTTTTCTAGGACAGTTTCTGATGAGATTTTATGGGTTTATTTTGAGTTTCTGCAGAAATTCCCTTTGGGACTTATTTAGTATTTTTTATTTTTTTCTGGCATTCCTAAGCAGGTTCCATTCAGGATTCAGTCTGGATTTTTTTTCGTTATTGTGGAATTCCTGCAGGAAGTTCTTCCGGGATTTCTCCAGCAATTTCTCAGCAGATTCTTACAGAAATTCCACCCGAGATACTCTCTGGAAGTATTTCAATTCTGCTGGGATTCCTGTTCGTCAAAATCTTCAGCATCAACGTTCACTGTCAAGAAGATCAGCAAGAAGGAAAAGAAAAACCAAATGAAGACAATCCAATCTGGTAAGCACATTCGGAGCCGAAGACGTTACATGACGGTCATCTTCAACGGCATCGAAGCAGAGTTGCAGCTTGATTGTGGCTCGGATATCAAATTGATCTCACAAGAAACCTGGGATTAGATTGGCAAGCCTGCTATTAAATCCACTCGTCAATTCTCCGGTCAAATCGACCCGTACCTTTCCATGCCGTCACTCAAAAAGTCGAAGAGGAATTGGGCAGACTCCAAAGCTTCAATCATAACACCCATCGATTGTTCGGCTTGGGCAGCCCTGATCATTGTCGTCAAGAAGCCTGGTGGAAACGTCCGTATTTGCCCCGATTATTCCACCGGACTCAATGAGGTACTAGAAGCAAACCATTACTCTGTACCAACTCCAGAAGACATTTTCACCAAACTCGCAGGCAAACGTGTCTTCAGTATCTTCGATCTTTCCGACGCCTATCTATAAGTGGAGGTTGATGATGATTCCAAGAAGCTCCTGACATTCAACACCCATCGTGAGTTGTACAGATTCAACCGTTTGCTCATGGCGAAGATGATACCAGATAGGGAAGGAGTTCACACTTTTCTGTGTGACTTCATTGTGTACATCGCAGACGAAGAAAAACACTATTACAATCCTTATTGCACTCTTCAAGCGACTTCGTGAAAAAGAGATCCAGCGAAGATTAAAACGATAGTTCGAAGTCAAACAACTTCTATGACAAATTTGTACGAGAGGGGCGTCAACTTCGCCATCATCTATCTTTTGATGAAGGACGCCAAATTCATCTAAAACAAGGAGTGCCAGCAAGCGTTTGCGGACATCAAACGGATTCTACAATTAAATCTGCTAGTGTACAGATGTTGGTTTTCTCGGTCTGGGGTCAATCTAAACGCAAACTTAATGGAAGATTTGTTGTAGTTTCACTGTCAGGATTCTGAAACACCAATATGTAGGTGATCTGTTCATCGTACTACCCAAAACCGAAGTCCACAGTACCCTTGCTGTGTTCAACAACTACGATCAACATTTCCAGTAGAGAACGAAAAGGATGGAGCCATGGATGGAGCACTACCTTTCCTGAATACCCACGCGATACACTACCACGATATAACCGTAAGCACGAAGTGGTATTCCGAGCCCATCTCTTCAGGGCGTCTGTTGGATTATCCTTCCATCCAACGAACATGAAGCTTAACGTAACGAAAAACATTATAAATCGAGTAACACAGCTAACCACCAAGGCGTCAATGGAACAACACACAATTTTCCAAATCCTATGACACAACAACTACCCTTCGTCATTGATCAACAGACCAATAAGCCACATCATGAACAACCTAACGGCGCTCATCACGACAGCTCCCTCCAATCACAACATGCAACATAGCCACCCACCACAACAACCATCGCTGTAAGCAGATATACGAACAACAACAATCCTCCCAGTATCGCAGAACACTCCGCAGGAACCAAACAGCCAGATACCAAACGATACCATACACAAATCCATGACAAACATCGCAATACTAAGCCGTTCCATATCAAAGATCCTCAAAAGATAATATCTCAAGCCTGTGAAAGTTGCAGTTACAAGGCAAATGCTATCTCAAGCTTGTAAAAGTTGCACCCTTAAAACAACATAACGTCATTTACAGTGCACCATGTACCGACTGCGATAAAGTATACACAGGTATGACAACCAATCATCTCAAAAAGAGAATCAGTGGACACAGATTGAATGTAAACAAACACTCCAATACCACAGAACACGATACTCAGTCCAAAACAGCACTAATACAACATATGGGCGAATGCAAACAGACATTCAATCTAGAGTCTAGGACGGTACAAACGGTAGTCAGCAGATCGTTCCGTTCTTCTGCTTTACCGATGTTGGAAATGTGGAAATATGCACATCACATCCAACACGGTCAACTTTCGTACAGACGTTGATGGGTCAAATATCACGTATGCTGGTATTAGTCAAGACAACCCAATCACGGAGAAAACAAGTGAGCAACGATGGACCAAATACCACAGTAGAAACCAGTAGACCCAACAGATGTTGAACAATAGCTCAGAATTTAACCCTCAAAGTTTAAAATGGCCGTTGAGTTCCGTCAAGCAGTGTAGTGTTCTCATGTGTGGTCTAGAAAATTTGTAAAAAAAACTGTGTAATTGTAAGTGTAGCCCTATCATGTTCCAAGTCCTTCTTATAATATGTATTATCTACTCAGGCAGAAAACAAGAAGCCCAAACCCCCTATGACGGCATTAAAGTATAAAACGAAAAACGGTTGACTAAGAAGGTACATGTAATCGATGTCTAATGTTAAAGTATATCAAATGTGCAGAAGGTGCTTTTGGAGGAAAACCAGAAGAAATTTTTGGAGAAATGTCCTACAAAACTGTTGCAGGAATTCCCTTATGAACCTTTGTCGCTTGTTTGCAGAGTTTACCCAAGGAAGTCCAGTAGGAATATCAAAAGCAACTCATGCATGAATTGCATATGGAGCTCCTTGAGCGGAGTGGTTGCATTAGGAATTTTCTAAAACTCCTAGAAGACTTTGGCAATAAACTCCTGGAGGATTTCCATTTGGAACATCTGACCTCGCATCTGAGAGTATTCCAAATAAAAACTTCTAGAGGAATTCCAGCTGGGTCTGCAGGATTCCAGAAAGAATCCCGGAAGAAGATTCTGGAAGAATCCCAGATCAATCTCCTGGATGACTCTCATTTAGTTTCTCTCCCGAAAGCATTTTATGGAAGAATTCCGCATGGAATACCTGGAGCAATCTTTCAACAAATACCTCAGTGAATCCTGGAATGAATTCTGGAAGGAACTTCTGAAGGAATCGTGGTAGGAAATTTAGGAGGAATCTCGGGAGAAATTCTGGTGGAATCTCAGAAGAAACCCCTGCAGGGAACTATTACAGGAATCCCTGAAGGAACTGCTTGAGGAATCACAGAAGAAGCATCTAAAGAATTCCAGAGGGAATCCCCGATGGGATCGCAGAAAAAAAATCTGAATTTACTTTTGAACAAACCCGTGATGGAACTCCGTGTGGGATTTCAGGAGGAACTCCTGGAAGAAATCCAAAATGAACTTCGTGAAGAACCTATGAAAGCATTCCTGGAATAAATTTCAGTAGAAAACAAGAAAACAAAATCCTGCAGTAATCACCAGTATTCCAGAGGAAATCTTAGATGGAATTCCCGAAGGAATAGTAAGAGAAATTCGTGCAAAAATCTTGGAAACGACTACCTGGAGAGTTTCGGAAGACTTCGTCGACGAATCCCGATACTCCTAGAGCAATCCCATCAAAAATTCTTGAATAAATCGCTGAAGGTTTCTCTGACGGGATGTCGGATGGAGTTACTAGGGAAATTCCGGAAAGAACTTCTCAGATGGAACATGTTTCGGAAGCTCAAAAGAAGTTTCTCGGAAGATATTTCTAGAAGAACCCTAGAATGAACCTCACAACAAGTCTTCGAAGTTCTTCTTCCAAAGCTTGTGCCGAGCACCGTTGATAGTTGCATAAAGCCTCTATTGTTCCAATGCATGCTTTCATGCGCTTTAGTAATCACGCTCTCCGCGTGATGCCTTCATTACTGTCAAACAGATGTATACTCTTGAGTTCATGCCTTGTCAAATATTTGACCCCTTGTACTTGGAACCTTGGCATTCAGAGCGTCGGTGGCAGTTTTCTTGGTTGTCTTTCGTTGGCGCCAGAGTTTCCATTTCCCGACCTTTTTTCTTGTCCCGGGACTCGGGACAAAAAACAAAACCATCATAGTTTTCAATAAAAACAATAATTGCCTTATTGTTTGTTTATTCAATTGAAATACAGTTTTTTTTTGTGCTACATGTTCACTGAAAAACGATTGTTCGATAGAAAGCTCAGAGGATCAAGTTAAATAAGTATACCAGTCAGTCCAGTTCGACGAATTGAGATAATGACTGTATGTGTGTATGTGTGTATTAGAGTGGGTCAACGTTGTATGGAGAAACTTTAAATTTGATCGTATCAACCCGGAACAAAGCTTTTTCAATCTATATTAGCGTCCAAAACAACTGTGCAAAATTTGGGAGCGATTGATTGCGTCCTCGCATTCCGCATTGCGATTGAAATTTGTATGGAAGTTAGTATGGGAAAACGTTCTTTTTTGCATTTTACTCATAAGTTGAATTCTTTTGTCCAATACCATGTAACTAATGACGTTAAAGTATAGCCTAGAATATGCCGAAAAACTTTGCCGAAGACCGCACAGTGATCCGACGCTTGTGGAAAAAGTTATTCGCCTGGTAAATTTGGCCAAAAATTGAGATTTTATTATTGATGTTATTCCTTTACATGTTAAATGTTAAGCACCACTGGGCAATCTGTACGTTATAACTTTTTTCACAAGTGTCGGATCACTTTGTGGTCTTCGGCAAAGTTTTTTGGCATATCCTAGGCTATACTTTACCGTCATTGGTTAGACTGTTTTAGACGAAAAATTCCAATTTATGAGAAAAATGCAAAAAATCACGTTTTCCCATACTAAATCCCATACAAATTTCAATCGCAATGCGGAATACGGGGAAGCAACCAATCGCTCCCAAATTTTGCACAGTTACTTTGGACGCTAAAATGAATCGAAAAAGCTTTGTTCCGAAAAATCGACTTTGTTGACCCAGTCTAGTGTGTATGTCCGTGCGCAAAAAAGTTCACTCATTTTGGAGGCACTTGCCATTGACCAATTTTTATCTATTTGAGTACGTATCGAACCGGAATTTTACCGCATTGTTTGCTACTGAAAATGGACTGGATTGGTCGAGGCGTTTTGGAGTTATAACCAGTTTAATACTGGAAAAACTTGTAATTAGAAGGCACGACTAAGCCACAGAACTGCCGAGCTCTCGATGCATACTAATTAGACACCAGCAAAAACAAACTGCTTGGTTACTAGGTATACGAAATGCGAGGGTAAGTCTCGGCTTCATAAAAACAATTCACTCTCACTTGTAGTTAGTGGGCACAAACGCTAGTGTGTTGTGGATCTAAGTCGAAAGAGAGATGGGTTTGTGAAATAGGAGTGTTCACAGTTTGGCTTTGGAGTCAATTTGGCTTTCTATTTGGCAGAATCATTACCTACAATCAATTGTGGAGCCTCATGGCCATGCGGTTAGCGTCACTAAGCGTATAATCGTACCATGCCATGGTGTGAGGGTTCAATTCCCGCTCCGAGTGAAGCTTTTCGCAAGAATTGTTTCTTTCTCGTATCCACTGGTGCTCGTAATGTATGTCGTGTCCGTTGTCTAATGTTGAGTATCGTTAAGTTTGTACAGCCTCTGTCCGTGTCTAGTATAGAAAAAAAAGATCGCTCGGGCTTTAAGAGTTACAAGTTATATTAATGTTTACATTACATCGTGTCCCATCGAATGCAACCGCGAGACTCCTATGCAATCAAGGCCTACATATGCAAATATTACCATCCACAGCACTGTTCCCTCCGGCCAATAATCAAGCCTCTGACATGGTTCAATTGACCTCAAAGCGTAGAGGGCTACCGACAACCACCTCTCTCGGTGAAAGACGTTCGCTTATTTTCCAGCTCATTTACTTGGCAGATATTGGTCGTTATCTTTCGTATAACGACGACTGACTACGTGGGGAGAAGAGAAGCTTTCCGTTCTCCGCTCACAGTCGTCTAATCTCTGTGAACCACTTCAAGCTAGACACCGCACTAGCTCTAGTACCTAGGTAGCTAGATTGGGTCCATCCAAATCCGTGCTTAAGTCAATTTTCCACTCGATCCATTCGCCGGCCGGTCTCCGGCCTTATCCACTTCGGCTCACACAAACACACACGCGTTCCCCAAAAGCCCGAAAGCTGATGAAGCTGTTGAATACCTTCTGTATCTCGTTTATTGCATGTTTCGCTCACTTTCGGTTGTGTGGTTATCAATCTTTACTTCTCTCGTCGTCGTCGGTTTGATGTTTGTCTGCTGTTTACCGAGCAAAACCACTCTAGCAACAGCCTTGAAGAAAGAAAAAAAAAACGATATTCACAATTTACTTCACTTGTTTTTATCTCTTCGGCATTTTTTTTACTTTTTTGCAACTTCATTCTATTCTTTTTCCCGGTTGAACGGAGAGGCATCACTTATTTTCTATGATGTTGCAAAAAAGAACTTGCTCCGATTTGGTTCCGAGCTAATCTTGACAGATATCAATCATTAGAAGGAGAATTTTCAGCAGAAGCTAAACTACAGTGAATATTTACAAGACTACAACGATAAGAAGGCAAAACAAACCTAGAAACACGTTGTGGTTGTGTAGTTTTTGAGGAGTCCCTGCAACAGGTATGGCTCGTTCGAAGCAGAATATCAAAAACGCAAGGCATTTAACAAGTACCTGTGGCGGTAACTGCGTAACGTCATTGAGAGGAGAGGAAGAAAAAGATTACTGATACATACTTGAATACGACAAAATCTGGCCACAAAAGTAAAGTTTGCCATTCAATCAAAACTCTCCAAGACTTCTTGGAGAATCATACTCAGCATGCTCAGAATTGTGGCGAAATTCCTCTCAAAATTCTGGGGAGATCCCATACATCTCAGGATTCTGCGTAAGATCCTTTTCAAATTCTGAGGGAATATCACTAAGTATTTTACGGGTACACTTCCCAAGATTCCCTGAAAATTCGATTTTCTGGGATAACCACCGTCAGGATTCTGGGGAAATTTCTCTCAAGGTTCTGGTAAATTTGTCACATGATTCTGGAGAAATTCTTGGGATTCTGGGGCTATATTTTTCAAGATTCTTGGGTACTCTCAGAAGTATTAATTATTGAAGAATCTCTCACAAGATTCTGGGCAGAATTCTCTAGATAAATTTGGATTTTGGAGAATCCCTCGCATAGATTTTGTGATTCCTCTAGGGGTTCGCAAAAATCCTTCCCAGCATTCTGTTTTCTGTATTCTGGAGCAGTTGCTCTCAGAAATCCTGGATCCTGGAAGAATCCCTCTTAGTAATCAGGGAAAATTGTGGTGTAACAATTTTAAGTATTCTAGAGAAATCCGTCTCAGAGTTCTAGGACAATCCCTTCCAGGAGATTAGGGGATATCCTTTCAAAGATTCTGGGGGAGTGTCTTTCAGGAATCTGAGGTAATTTTTCTGTTTTATTTGGGAATACCTCTCAGAATTCCAGAGCATCCTTCTCAGGATGCTGGAGAAGTCGATTCTAGAAGTTTTCGTAATCCCTTCTTCCAGGGAGAATCCTTATCAGATTTTTGGAAAAATCTCTCTTAGGTTTCTAGATATATGTCTCTCAAGAATCTGGAAGAATCCCCCATATCATGCCTCTCTGGGGGAATCACTCGTAGAATTCTGGGGAATACCTTTCGGGATTCTGGCAGAGTTATTGTCAGCATTCTAAAGGAATCCACCCAGGATTCTGGAGGAATGCTATCTCCCAGAATTCTGTGAGAGTACATCTCAGGTTTCTTTGGTAATCCCGCCCAGTATTTTAAGGGAACCTTTCTCAAGATTCTGGAGTAATTCTTCTTAGGATTCTAAGCTACCCTTTTTAGGATTCTAGGTCATTGCTTTTGAGTTTCTTGGAAAATTCATGTTAAAATTTCGAAAATCTTTTTTTTTGTGAAAATCTCTCTCAGTATTCTTTTTTTTTTAAGAATGTGGAAGAACCGCCCTTGGATTGCGTCTCAGGATTCTGGGATAATCCCTCTGGAACATTTTGAGAGAACTCCAAGGGAAAATTTCTCTCAGGATTCTGAGACAATCTATCACAGGGTTCTGGGAGAATTCCTCTCGGGGCTCTGAGACAATCCGTATCATACATAGATATGGAGTAATCCCTCTCAGGAAAATCTCTCAGGAGAATTCCAACCAAGATACAGGAAGAGTCTTGCTTTCTTTTCGCTCAGGATTCTAGTGCAAACATCGATTCAAAGCTTTCGATTAAATCGGTGAATCGATTCTGCTGATCCGATTCGAATCGATTCTCAAAAATCGATGTCTTAGTCAGATTTGCCCAATAACATTACTAACATTCGACAACGGATAACACTTCTAACACCCAGTGGCGAAAGAGGAATTCCAGGAAGAGTTTCAGAAGATCGTTTAGGTTTTTCTGAAAAAAATCTTAAGGATTTTCTGGAGGAATATTTGAGGCTTCCTGGAGTATCTCCTGGAGGAATTCATGGAGGAATTTCTGGATGAACTTTTTGAAGAATTTCCAGAGGAATTCCTGGAGTAATTTTTGAGGCTTTCCTGGAGGTATTTTTGGAGGAATTCTTGAAGGAATTTTTGGAGAAATTCTATTGAGGAAGAAATGTTGCAGGAAATCCTGGAGGAATTCTTTGAGGAATTTCTGGAGAAATATTTAAGGCTTCCTGGAGTAATTCCTGGAGAAACGTCTGTAGGAACTCCTCGTGGAATTCCTGTAGGATTTTCTGAGGGATTTCTAAAGTAATTCATGGATGAACCTTTGGAGGAGTTACTGGAGAAATACCTGGAGGAATTTCTAGAGGAATTCCAGGAAGAGTTTCGGAAGACCGTTTAGGTTTTTCTGGAAGAATTCTTTAGGATTTTCTGCAGGACTATTTGTGGCTTCCTGGAGGAATTCATGTAGGACTTTCTGGATGAACTCCAGGAATTTCTAGAGGAATTCCTGGAGTAATTTTTGAGGCTTTCCTGGGGGTATTTCTGGAGGAATTCTTGAAGGAATTTTTGGAGAAATTCTATGGAGGACTAGATGGAGGAAGAAATACTGCAGGAATTCCTGGAGGGATTCTTTGAGAAATTTCTAGAGAAATATTTAAGGCTTCCTGGAGTAATTCCTGTAGGAATGTCCAAAGGAACTCTTTGGGGAATGTCTGTGAGAATTCCTGGAGGGATTTTTGGAGAAATTTTGAGGCATTTTGAAGGAATGTCTAAAGGAACTCCTCGAAGAATTTCTGAAGGAATTTTCGAGGGATTTCTGAAGAAATTCATGGATGAACCTTTGGAAGAATTCCTGAAGAAATTCCTGGAGAAATACCTGGAGCAATTTCTAAAGAAATTTCTGGAGGACTTCCAGGAAGAGTTTCGAGGGATCGTACAGTGGGAAAAAACCGACCCAAAAAGGCACCTAATTATTGCGGCTGATTGCGAATTTTGAAGCCCATCTTTTCCGAATGGAAAAATGCCAAGGAATCGATTGGTGATAGTTTCATTCACCGGAATTGAGTGTAAGTATCCATTTTGCCCCATTTTCCCCTAAAAAACACTGTTTTTCTGAATTAAATAATGGTTTCAACTGATTGCGGCTAACCAACCATTTTTTTCTTGATGTAAAATTTACAGGTGCATTCTATGGGACACACCTTTATTTGTGTCATTGAATGAAAGTGCCCATTTTGCCTCATTTTCCCCTAAGATGCTATTTTTCTTAATAAAAAAAAGGTTTCAACTGATTGCGGCCAATCAACCAATTTTTACCTGATATAGAATAAATCGGCACATACTTTGCGGTGCACCTCGATATATGTCATTGACTGAAAGTGTTCATTTTGCCTCATTTTCCCCTAAAAATACTGTTTTTTCTGAATTAAAAATTAGTATCAACTGATTGCTGCATACCTACCATATTTTTCTTGATGTAGAATTGGCAGGAACATTTCATGAGGCACACCTCGATCCGTGTCATTGACTGGAAGTGCCCATTTTGACCCATTTTCCCCTATAAACACAGTTTTCCTGGATTAAAAATAGTTCTAACTGATTGCGGCTAACCAACCAATTTTTACCTGATGTAGAATCAACCGGCACATGCTTTGGGGCACACCTTGATCTGTGTCGTTGACTGGAAGTACCCATTTTGTCTTATTTTCCCCTAAAAATACTATTTTTCTAAATTATACAATTGTATCAACTGATTGCGGCTAATCAATCAATTTTTACTTGATGTAGAATTAACCGGCACATACTTTAAGGTTCACCTCGTTCTGTGTCTTTGGGTGGTAGTGCCCATTTTGCTCCATTTTCCCCTAAACTACGGATTTTCAGGATTTTAAAATAGTTTCAATTGATTGCAGCTATTCAATATTTTTATCCTAATGTAGAATTGACCTATGCATACTATGGGATACACCTCGCGATACACCTGCTTAGTTAACCGCAATTAGTTGGAACTAATTAGGGGAAAATGGGGTGAAACGGGTAATTTCAGACTAACGCATACCGCGAGGTGTATTCCATAATATGCATAGGTCGATTCTATTTCAGGAAAAAATATTGGTTAGTTGCAATCAATTGAAACTATTTTAAAATCCAGAAAACCCGTAGTTTAGGGGAAAAGGAAGCAAAATACGCACCACCACCCAAAGACACAGAACGAGGTGTGCCCCAAAATATGCGCCGGTTAATTCTACATCAAGCAAAAATCGATTGGTTAGCCGCAATCAGTTGAAACATGTCTTTAATTCAGAAAAATAGTATTTTTAGGGGAAAATGGGGCAAAATGGGTACTTCCAGTCAAAGACACAGATCGAGGTGCGTCCCAAAGTATGCGCCGGTTGATTCTAAATCAGATTGAAAATGGTTGGTTAGCCGCAATCAGTTAAAACTATTTTTTAATCCAGAAAAACAGTTTTGTAGGGGAAAATGGTGCAAAATGAGCACTTCCAGTCAAGGACACGGGTAGAGGTGTGCCTCAAGAAATGTACCTGTCAATTCTACATCAAGAAAAAATGGTAGGTAAGCCGCAATCAGTCGATACTAATTTTTAATTCAGAAAAAACAGTATTTTTAGGGGAAAATGAGGCAAAATGGGCACTTCCAGTCAATGACATATATCGAGGTGCACCCCATAATATGTGCCAGTTAATTCTACATGAGGTAAAAATTGGTTGGTTGGCCGCAATCAGTTGAAACTATTTTTTAATTCAGAATAACTGTATTTAGGGGAAAAGGAGGAAAAATGGGCACTTCCAGTCAATGACACAAATCAAGGTGTGTCTCATAGAATGCTCCTGTCAATTCTACATCAAGAAAAAAATGGTTGGTTAGCCGCAATCAGTTCAAACTATTTTTTAATCCAGAAAAACAGCATTTTTAGGGGAAAATGAGGCAAAATGGGCACTTCCAGTCAAAGATACAGATCGAGGTATGCCCCATAGAATGCACCTGTCAATTCTACATCAATAAAATGTTGGTTGGTTAGCCGCAATCAGTTGAAACCATTCAGAAAAACAGTGTTTTTAGGGGAAAATGGGGCAAAATGGTCACTTACACTTAATTCCGGTGAATGAAACTATCACCAATCGATTTCTTGACATTTTTCCATTCGGAAAAGATGGGCTTCAAAGATCGCAATCAGCCGCAATAATTAGGTGCCTTTTTGGGTCGGTTTTTTCCCACTGTGGATCGTTTAGGATTTTCTGGAGGAATTCTTTGAGGAATGTCTGGAGGAATATTTGAGGCTTCCTGGAGTAACTCCTGGAGGAATGTCTGAGGGAACTCCTTGAGGAATTCATGGAGGAATATCTGGATGAACTTTTTGAGGAATTTCTTGAGGAATTCCTGGAGTAATTTTTGAGGCTTCCCTGGAGGTATTTCTGGAGGAATTCATGAAGGAATTTTTGGAGAAATTCTATGGAGGAAGAAATGCTGCAGGAATTCCTGGAGAAATTCTATGAGGAATTTCTAGAGGAATATTTAAGGCTTCCTGGAGTAATTCCTGTAGGAATGTCTGAAGGAACTTCTTCGAGGAATTTCTGTAAGAATTCTTGGAGGGATTTCTGGAGAAATTTTGAGGCTTCTTGGAGGAATGTCTATAGGAACTCCTGAAGGAGTTTCTGAGGGACTTCTAAAGAAATTCATGGATGAACCTTTGGAGGAATTCCTGAAGAAATTCCTGGAGGAATTTCTAGAGGCATTCCTGGAGGAATTCCAGGAAAAGTTTTGGAAGATCGTTTGGGTTTTTCTAGAGGCATTCCTGGAGGAATGGAAGAGTTTTGGAAGATCGTTTGGGTTTTTCTGAAAGATTTCTTTAGGATTTTCTGGAGAACTATTTGAGGCTTCCTGGAGTAACTCCTGAAGGATTTCATGGAGGAATTTCTGGATGAACTTTTTGAGGAATTTCTATAGGAATTCCTGGAGTAATTTTTGAGGCTTTCCTGAAATTCCTGAAGCATTTTTTTGAAGAATTCTTGGAGGAATTCTTGAGGAGTTTCTGGGGGAATTACTGGAGAGTTTCTATGAGGAATGCCTGGAGAATTTTTTGAGGAATTTTGGAAGAATCTTGGAGAAATTCCTGGAAGAGTTTCGGGAGAAATTCCTTTAGGATTTTCTGGAGGAATCTGTTGAGGAAGTCTTGGAGGAATTTCGGCAGAAATCCCTAAAGGATTTTCTGGAGGAATCCCTGTGGGAATTCATGGAGATATGTCTGGAGGAATTTCTGAAGGAATTTTTGAAAGAATTTATGCAGTAATTCCTTGAGGAATTACTGGAGGAATTTTTTGAACTATTTCTTGAAAAATATTTGAGGCTTCCTGAACGAATGTCTGGAAGAGTCCGGGAGAAATTCTTTCAGGATTTTCTGGTGGAATCCGTGGAGAAATTCCTGGAGGAATCCCTGGTGGAATTCCTGGAGAAATCCACGGAGGCATCCTAGAGGAATCTCTGGAGGAATTTCTGGTAGAATTTCTGTAAAAATTCCTAGAATAATTTGTGGAGGAATTCCTGTAGGAATTTCTGGAGGAATTCATGCACGAACTCTTGGGGGAATCTCTGTAGATTTAAAACTAGTCCTATTTTATCGACCATATTCAAGTGAAATAAATAGGAAATTTCAAAATTAGGTGACATCAGGATAAAATCGGCAATCTCTCAGAACAGGTCAGTGACCTTTGAGTATGATCAAACAATTTCCATTGTATTTATATGCAACATTTCACTCAAGACTGGACCTACTTTATCGACCATGTTCAAGGAACAAAGAGAAGTCAGGATGAAGTCGACCAATTCTCAACAACGACACAGAAAGCCATGCGGTGGGCAAATAACTTCCATTCTAGTTCAAAAGAATCTACGGATAATGTACGTTGGAACTGTTCCTACTTTATCGACTACTTTTCACTCCGAGCAAAAGTACATATGAAAATATAATCATAATATAATTTATATATATAAAATAAATTTCTTTCTGTCTGTGGATTCGGAAACGGATATACCCTATTTGACATAACGCCGTTTGGCATAATGTCATTTGGCATAACGACCATTTGGCATAATGCCGTTTGGCATAATACGAAGAACAGCCTTTTTGGTGAGCATGTACATAATCCTTGTTATGGCAAATGACCATTATGCCAAATGCCCGTTATACCAAATGGCTTCGATGCCAAATGGCGTTATGCCATATAGCATTATGCGAAATGGGGTAGAGCCCCTATCCAAAACAAGAGCCGAAACGTCGGTTATAATTTCTCCGGACCGGAAAGCCAATCGTGGATTGATTGATTTGTCTTTATTAGAGAGACTTTCAGCCCTTGGCTGGTTCGTCTCTAGCCAATCGTGGAGCGATAAACATTCAAAGAAATAGGGAATATCGGGGTAAAGTGGACAAGCTCAAAGGTCAGAAAATATTGCAATGGATCACTATACTGTTTGCATTAGACTCTTTGAACAATTTCACTTATGATTTTTTTCAAAAACTGCTACAGTGAACGGTTTTTTTTTTGAATAAATTTATTAAATCAGGATAAAAAAAAGATTATTTCTCAGATCAGTTAGATCTACTTTATCGATAATGTCATTCCAAGTATGAAATATTTAAAGCAAACCATGACGGGTAGAATGAGCAATATCTCAGTTTTACGAGAGCCATGCGGTACGTTTCCCCGCTTTCATATGATTCTGCCGACAATTTTGCTTACAATTGATTCTACTCTATCGATTACATTCTATTTCGAGCACACTCGAAGAGTCAATGAGCAACAAAAGATCGGATCAATACAATAAATTTTCATCGCTCGTTCTTTTCTATGGCGTTTTAATTTCTCTCTTTAGGACCCTGATTGTCATAAAAAGTTTACTCCAAACAAACCGGTGAGCTCGTTCCACACTATTTTTCAAATTAATTTCACATAAACAGTGACACATTAATCAGTGTATCGCCAACAAAAGATTACTTTTATTTCCCATATTTTCCCACATAGAATGCTTACAGCCCATTGGAATTTCCATATGACGAATATTAGCTAGTATTTTTAGCTTTTTACCCTTCTTACACCCATAAGAAGGGTATAAATATCGCTCGAAAAACCGACTTCCGATCCGAGGCCCGGAGGGCCGAGTCTCATATACCAATGAACTCAGCTCGACGAACTGAGCAAATGTCTGTATGTGTGTGTGTGTGTGTGTGTGTATGTGTGTATGTGTGTGTGTGTATGTGCGTTACAAAAAAAAGTCACGCACGTTTCTCAGCCGTCTCTCAACCGATTTGAGTTCTCTTGGAAGCAAATGAAAGCTACTACATCCTAGTAGAACGCTATTGAATTTTTTTTCGATTGGACGTTTGGTTACCAAGATATCTCTCGAAGAGTACTTATGATTCATACATCTAAACTTTTTAAGATTTTTGACCAATGGGGCACGTTCGGTGTAGTACTAGATTTGTAGTAATGAGCTGAATTTTTGTATGGTGAGAAGGTCAAATCTTCGTTTCTGCAAAGAAATGGTGCAAAATGCGTGGGTATTATGATTTCTTGCCTAATTTGATGCTGTTTGAGCAAAACTTTGGATTACTATGTTGTTTATGTTGCAAGAAATGGAGAAAACAACAACACTGTTGCCCAAAGTTTTGCTCAAATAGCATCAAATTAGGCAAGGAATCATAATACCCACGCTTTTTGCACCATTTCGTTGCAGAAACGGAGAATTGACCTTCTCACCATACTAAAATTCAGCTCATTACTACAAATCTAGTACTTCACCGATCTGTCCTATTGTATCATAATAAATATTTCGGCCGTTTGTCAATCGATTTTGGTTCTCTTGGCACCAAATGAAAGCTACAGCATCCTGGTAGATCGCCCAGAAATTTTATTACGATTGGACATTTGGTTACAGATATATCTTTCGAAGAGTACTTAGGATTTATACAACTAAATCTTTTGAGATGTTTGACCAAGTGTATCATAATAAATATCTTAGTCGTCTGTTAACCGATTTCGGTTCTCCTGGCACCAAATGAAGAGTACAACATTCTAGTAGAACCCTATACAATTTCATTAGAATTGGACATTTGGTTATCGAGATATATTTCAAATAGTACTTGGGAGTAATACAGGTTAACTTTTTGAGAGATTTTTTACCAAGGGTACCATAATAAATACCTCAGCCATCTGCCAACCGATTTGGGTTATATAAGCACCAAATGAAAGCTACAATATCCTTGTAAAAGGCCCTGAAATTTTATTTCGAATCGACATTTGATTACTGAGATATTTTACGAAGAGTATTCAAATAAATTCTTTTTTTATTATTATATTCACTTGTTATCTTGCATGAGTTTTTGACTAGTCTGTGGGAAATTATTTTTCAATAAATAATGCTGACCTCATACAAACTGTATACTAGCAGGTTATTGTTTTCAACAAAAGTATAAATAACAAATTACAAATACACAGGAACTCTATGGAAACTAACAATATGTTAAATGAAAGCTTTGAATTTCTATATTGCGGGAAAAATGCAAGAACCAGACAGCAAAAATAACTAGCTAATGCCAAAACTGATTAACTTAGTAGATATATCATTTTTATCCTTTCTACACCATAACCATAAATACCAAGTACTTCGGAGCTAATTTAATCGACTGATTGAGAGATATTAGACAAAGTGTATCTCGCTGATTTTCTTACCCATTGTTGATTCAAGATCAAGATCAAGATATTCCAGAATTTGCAAGCTATTTTTTAAACATTCCATACAAGATTCTAGGAGATGTCTGGCATTTCTGGTAGTTTAGTCCATGGTCCATGATGCTATTTTGGAAACCAATCCACTAGATGCCAAATCTACAATATTTTCTAGAACTTTTGGTCAATTACACAAAATAAATATGTTAAATACAAATAATACAACAATAATTTTAATAAGTGTAAGAAGGGTTCTGTTCACCATAGGTGGATTAAATCGGGTTTTTTTTTATTAATTTGGCTTCTTTATATTGAACAAGCAATGCATTCAAATCCACCTGCATATGCTTAGCCATACCTTTTCAGTCTCCAAGATGACCTGCGTTGGAGATTGGAACCGTCTCTCTGCCTGAGCAGCTCCAGCCTAAGCGCTACATGACAACGTGCACTGAATTGAAATCAATTTAAACTCATTAAGGGCCCAGCCAGCAGGCCGCGAGAGGCCTGCCCTGAAATCGTCGTCGTCCAAACAAATGGAATGCACTACGACACAGTAGTGGCTCGTAGAAGTTTAAGCTAACATAACAGACAATATGCACCTAGGTTTCTGTGGATATGCATTGATGAACGTCGTAAAAGGTGAGAATGCACGTCTTCGTTCCCAACCGTGAACGAAGGCGATCAAATGGAATATTTGTCAAATGTCTAATTTCTAACCATCGCAGCGTCGTCCAGGGTAATCTTCCATAAATAAAGACGGGATCTTCAGGGCGAACGAAATTGGAATGCATAAATCTGCTGATTTCGGTAGGTGTTTGGTGGTTCGGAATCCGAAACCGTTAGACTCATCCAAGCCAAGGTAGCCAAAGGTATCGTGTGATCTTGGCGACTTATGACGGTGGCACACCGTCACAGTAAAAAAAAATATAAAAAAATATGATTAAAAAATTAAAATTAAAAAAGTGCGATAGTCGATCGTTTAAAAAAATTCTCATTGATTACACATTTTTATCACTTCCACTTGCACTTGGTGAGATTTGGCCGTGACAGATCGAGCGCATGTCTCACTCCTCAGCCGGGTCAGGGTTCGAATCTCGTTCAACCAAAGTGTTTTTTTTAAAGAATATTTATATGTATTTTATTTCTGTGTTTTTTTTTTCCTATGTCACAATGTCAATTCGTCACTGTGCAAGCCCTTTGAGGTGTGTCAGGTTTTCTACCCAAGTGGCGCGGGAAGGTGACTTTGAAATATCGAATTTCGATATTGCACCGCTCCCCTGTTTTATTCGCTGCCGCATCTATCGATCGATCGTCGTCGCGGTTCATTAATGCACGCTGAAATGTGATCCCCCTTCCCAGGTGGTATTGTTCATTGCCAACAGGAGGAGGAATCGGAATCGGAATCGAATCGATCATGCATAAAGCTGTTACTTCTCCTAAATGGCCGCCGCACATTTGCGTATTTGATCGACGCCGGTGGGGGAGGCGGGCGCGTTAGGCGAAGCTTCCGCTTAGATCCAGAGACAAAAACAAAACGAGATGAGTTAATGTCATGCTATACACTCTCTTCTCCGTCCTCCTGTTCTTCCAGTTTCGTTTCGACTTTACTTCAATGATGTTTAAGATGTACATATAGGTCATTCTATACTACATACACTTCATATCAATAAATTGTTTTGTGGAGCACCCATAAGAGCGTCAAAGCAAACAGCTTTAACGTTTCGAAAAGTGTATCAAATATTCTCAATTTTTTAATTTAAATTGATCAACTAGTTGTGTATCAATGGTCTAAATTTGGAAAATATCGTTCTGTTCTACATGAAGTTCGAAAGATTCTAGAAAAAGGCATAAATATTCGAGAAATAACTTTGAACTGTAATATCTCCGGATTCAATGAACTTGAGCAATTCCTGAAGGAGCTGCTGGAACAACTTCTGGAAGAATCCATCGAACAACTTTTTAAGAAATCCCTACTGAAATTTCTGAAGTAATTCTAGGTATATTGAAGAAGTATCTAAAGATTTTTTCCGAAAGTATCGCCGAAGAAATTTCAGAAGTAATTAAAAAAATCTCTGAAGAAAATTATTAAAAAATTCTTAAAAGAAATTCTTAAAAAAAACAGGAATATTTCAAGAATCCATAGATGGTTCTTCTGAAGAAACACCTTACAAAACTTCTTGACATACTGTTGGAAAACAAAAATCCTGGAGAAATGAAAATCCTCAACAATGTTTTAATGAATTCCTGGAAAATACATAGACAAATTCCTAGAGGTACGCTTGGAGGCAATCCTGGAGGATTTTTTGAGAAAGTACATAGAGGATACCCGGCGAAATTTCTGATGAAATAACTAGGAATTCCTCCCGCACAAACATCTTCAAGATTGTCTTCCTTCCCTTCCGTAAAAATGCTTACAAGACTCTCTGAATGAATCTGTAGAAAAGTTTCTGAAGGAATTTCTTGGAGGATTTTTTAAGATTTTTAAGACATCCTTGCCACTATTTCTGGAAGAGAAATGTCTTGAAGAAATATCTGAAGGAATGTGAAGAAACTTTCCTTAACAATTCTTTAAAAAGCTTCTGAGAAAATTTTGAAAGAGTTTCAAATTTCTGATTCTTATAGTATCTGTGAATAATTTTCTATGAAAAAAAATCATGGGGTACTTCAAAGAAAGTACATGGAATGTTTTCTAGATGAACGCTTTGATTTTTTTTTTTGAAAAAATCTCTATGGAAAGAAAATTTGAAAAAAAAAATCGTAGGGAATTTCTTTAAGAATCCCTGGGAGATTCCTTCTTAAAGAACTCGTAAAATATTCTATAAATGAATCCTAGGACGTTTTTCAGCATGAGTCCATGAAAAAATTATCGAAAAATCTGTAGAAGTTTCTTCAAAGTAATCCTTGGAGAAATCTGGAGATATTTTTGAAGAAATTATTAGTCGAATAAATGCCCTCTAGAGTAAAATCTCGAAAAAAAAAATATTAGTTGAATTTATAATAAAAACCTAATTAATCCACCTAGCGGTATTGGCGCCTTTCTTGTGCCTTCGAAAACGCATTTCAACACAACTCAAGTGAAATGTTGATGAATATCGCACTTTCATACGTTTAACAGAAATCCATTTCATGGCATCAAGAGATCATATGGTTTATCTGGCTTTTGATTTTTGAGTGTTAAACTCTTGAAAAACAACGGCAATCTTAAATTTTGAGCCGCCATTTTGAATTTGAGTCCGGCAGCTTGGAAATTCTGGTCGCCATTTTTGAACTCTAGACTTCTTCCCCATACCAGATACACCAATATGGAATGGTTTTAGAGCCCAAAACTTCATTAAACAGTCGCCATTTTGAATTTAGAGACGCCATGTTGAATATTCTGGTCGCTATTTTTGAACTCCGGTTGTCTTCCCCATACTAACTATACCCATATTGAACGATTTTGGAGCCTAAACCTCCATTAAACAGCCGCCATCTTCAAGTACATGCCGCCATCTTGGATATTTTTTCGCCATCTTGGATATTTTAACCGTCATTTTTGGACTCCAGGCTTCTTCCCAATACCAGATATAACCATATTGCATGGTTTTAGAGCCTAAAACTCCATTAAACAGCCGCCATCCTGAATGTTGAACCGTCATCTTGCATTTCTAGTGACCGCCATCATGGATAATCTAGTCGCCATTTTTGGAGTCTAGACTTCTTCCCCATACCAAATATACCCATATTGCATGGTCCTCCATTAAACAGTAGCCATCTTGAATTTGGAGGCGCCATCTTGGATATTCTGGTCACCATTTTTGGACAAGGACATCTGCCTCATACCAAATATACCCATATTGTATGGTTTTAGAGCCTAAAACTCTATTGAACAGCCGCCATCTTGAATATTAGGCCACCATCTTGAATTTTGTCTGCATAAAATTCGTCAACCATGTTAAAGGTTACAAAAATTGCCGCAGTTTGATGTGTCGCATGAGGCAGCATCCATTTATTACGTAACGCTAAAATCGACATTTTTACCCACTCCGTAACGTTTTTTGTATGAAAATCCTAAATTTTGCGTATGGACTGTAACGCTCCACCGTACTCCCCCCCTCCCCCTATAGCGTTACGTAATTTGTGGACGGCGCCTGATGGGGCTTGGTTGAGTTTTATATACGGCCAGTTCTACCGGTGCTGGTCCGGATCACTGATATGGTCATAACTTCGAAACGCCTCGACCGATCCGAACCATTTTAATTAGCAAACAATGCGGTGAAATTCCGGTTCGATTCAAGCTGTAATCCGAAAATCGGCCAATGGGAAGTGCATTAAAAATGAGTAAAATTTCTTTGTGCACAGACATACATACATACATACATACACACATACAGACATCATCTCAAATCATCGAACTGAGTTGGTTGGTATATGTGACTTGACCCCCGAGCCTTCTATCGAAAATTCGTTTTTTGAGTGAACATATAGCCTTTCAGTACACTTCGGTGTACGAGAAAGGCAAAACCATGGGAGAATTTCTGAATGTGTGAAGGAACCTCTGGGGGAGTTTCTATAGGAATCCCTGCAGAAAATTCCCGAATGGATCTCACACATTTTCTTGCAAACATTTCTAAAGCAAATCCTGGAGAAAGTTTTGGAATAAATCCTTGCAAAATCATTTGAGAGAATGCTTGAAGGAATTTCCGAAGGATTTTCCGGAAAAAAAAAATCTTGAAATATCCCGAATAAATAAGGAATTTTTAAAGAAATCTCGGAGGAATTCCTGCAGAAACTCATACACAACTCTTAGTGAAATTTCTGGAGGAATCCCTAGTGGAATTTGTGGATAAATTGGAAACTGCTGTATGAATTTCTGGTGAAATCTTTGGAAGAATTTCCAAAGTAATCCCAGTACAAAATTTAGAACAAACTTTTGAAACATTTTCTGAAAAACTCTGGAATAGTTTCTTAAGGCATAGATGAAAGTTTTATTAAATAAATCTCTGAAAAAAATTCTGAATAAATGCCTACAGAAATTTTTGAAGAAATCTTGGAACGAATTTATGAATGAATCCTTGGAGGAATTTCTGCTCAAGATACTTTGAAAGAATTCTTTGTAAAATTTGGAGTACATGAGGAATTTTTCTTTACAAAATTAAAAGAATTTGTTGTAATCCTTGTTTGAATCCTTGAATAGCAAAAATACAGTCAAATGTGCATAGCCCAACTATCAGCCAGTCAACTTTGTGTAAACGATGCTTTCCGAAGATCGATCTGCTGTATGTCTCCTCCATGTGATCAAACCCCCAGGACCAGAGTAGTTCGAATTTCTCTTCTCCATGAAAGGTTTCCCTCAGTACCTACCACAGTAACACCAGACAGATCACCAACCACACCAGAAACCGGTCCTTTGGCTGAACCGGCGTGGTGGCCTCAAAATTTGATGTCGACTGGTTCGATGCAAAAAGTAACCGAAAAAAAAAATGCAAAACCACTTGTCGTTGTGGTGGTACCTACCTACCTACCTCTTTCTACCAAAACATGCCAAACAACTTTCGCAGCTTCAATTATTCTGCTGCTGGGGTCTCTTCGTCGCCGCCGGTTACATGAACGGAAAGATTGTCGCCGATATAATTCGGATACTTCAATTTCATTTGAGTTGGCTTGCAAAATATAAGAACGCATAAAACAGTAACATCAACCCTCTAATACCCAAATTTTTGATTTTGATCTAAACATCAATTTTCGTCATTAAAATCCTAGCGAAAACACTATGGGATTTGCTGTCCGAATCTTTGCCATATAACTACCTGACTAGAAAATCTATCAAGTTTATAACACATTGTGTTATGATGTTATACAAATTTTCTATGTTATAAACTAGGTGCAGGATGCTGTTAAAAAAAAAACTAAAATTGTAACAAAAAGTACACCGGTCTAATCAAAATAATAACCTATTTTTTATGATCTGATCAATATTATAACAAAATATGATATAAGTTTTAGCTTCAAGAAAACTAGCTCCTATCATATTTTGATACAATTGTACAAAATGATTTTCTGAATGTCAAGTAATTGAAACTAAATTATTTCACAATGAGTTATTAAACAACATTCATAACATAATATGATATAATTGAGATATAATATTTTAATACCCCAAAGATATAAAAACTTGATTATATCACAATGAGTTATAAATATCAGGGTTTGTTATAATTATGTTATATTTTTGTTACAATCTTCTAGTCGGATAAAAAGTTTTTGAAAGCTTAGTGAAGTCTCAGCAGTGTTTCCTAGAAAATTCTTGACATACTCGTTTGTGAGGCTAATAGAGCAGTAACAGACTGTAGAGTGAAATGTTCCACGTGAATCGTCATTCAAAAATCTAAAGTTTCGTCCGAAACCCACCCGACTAGAAAATATGTCAAGTTTGTAACATATTTTGTTATGATGTTATGATAATTTTCAATAATTTTTTATGTGATAAACTAGATGCAGGATGATGTTAAAATAACTAAAATTATAACAAAAAGTACACTGGCGTATTCCAGAAAAAAACTTATATTCATCTTATCTTTAAAATGACTAGTTCTATCATAATTTGATGCAACTATGTAACAATTACTATCTGAATGCTAAAGAATCAAAACTTAAGTATATAACAGTGAGTTATGAAACAACTTTCGTAACATAATGTGATACAATTGTGTTATAACAATTCCTATACACCAAATACTTTAAACAGAATAATAACACAAGGAGTTTTAAATATCAGGGTTAGTTATAATTATGTTTCATTTTTGTTGGAAATGTCTAATCGGGGAGATATTGCAGTGTTGTCGTTTACCGATTTCACGCTGAGAGGAGCTTCTGGTGGAATATCTGAAAAGATAACTCGTGATAGAATTTTGGAAATAACTTTTAGGAAAATCTCTGAGAGCGGACATTGCCGGAGCCAGCTTTTTCGTTCGAGGTTTTGAGGTAAATTATTTTGTTTTTCGGTTCAACGAAAAAAATCCTTCAAAAAATCATTTGCTTTAAATTGCGATTCGTCCCCAATATTCCTTTCTTTGGACATTCCTTTTGTATTTCTGTTGTGAATAGTCGATAAAGCAGCACCATTTTTGTGCGGAGTTATCCAGAAAATTGATTAAAAGTAAACTGAATTCTAAACTAAAACATTACTGAATTTACTCCCACAAGTTTTTTTCAAGTTGAACATGTATTCCTGCTTCGAATGGAATGTGGTCGATAAAGTAGGAACAATCGTGTAGCTGTAATAGCTGCTTTCCCCGACACTGTTGGTTCGCATCAAGGCAAGTTAAAGCTTTTGTCTTTTGGGACCACGGAATTATCCTTAGCTTATGTGTTCCGCGTGCACACGTGTTTCTACGAGCAGTTTTACCAAACACTGCTTCTACTTTATCGGCTGCTGCGTCATTCGAGTAGATCGTGTTCGATTTAGTAGAACCAGCCGTCAGTGAAACTGTTTTGTGTAGTGTAAGCGATATGATCCACCATACACTTTTCGAAGCTGTTAATTTGTTGGTATTACCTCCGATGCTCTTTGAACCTGTCTCATGCATTTTTACTCGGAGAGCGAACTGATCGATAAAGCAGAACTACTGAAGTTGTCCCATGTTATAATGTATTGCATGTTGTTCTGAACTGAACGTAACGATTCAACTGATTTTTTTTTTATTTTTGCTGGCTCTTGCAGTATAGGGGATCAAAACAAATAGTTTTGTTCTGCCCAACATTTCGGCACTGTACTGTTCTTCGTTTTTGTATCCTGCCGTTTTGGACAGTTAAATAACATCTCGATGAACAGCGTAGTGGAGGTCATTGAGAATAGTCAGTGACCCCTTTTCTACCAATAATTTATAATTGTTTAAAACTGCATTCCAGAAGTTCTAAATGCACAAAACGGCAGAAGTCAAAAACGAAGAACGGTAGGCAGTTCCACCCTTGAAAAAGGCCAAATATAAAGAGCCGAAACGTCGGGCAGAACAAAACTGTCCGTTTTGATCTCCTAGACTGCGAGTGCCAGCAAACATCTGAAATAAACTATTTCTAAATTTAACCCTGATCTGATTTTATACATTTCTGCTTGGAATGGAAAATGATCGATAAAGCAGGGTTGGGAGTGGACAAAGGATTTTTTTGGGGGTAAATCGATTAGAAATGATTTGATCACACACACAAAAGCTACAATACTCCCTCTATTTCTTTACATATTTCTCATGTATTTCCATTTGAAGTGGAAATTTATCGATAAAGTAGAGCCATTCTAAACTAAACTTGTAAAAGTAGGACCAATCATGTAGATTGCTTAGCTGCTTCCGCCGCTAGCCACGACACTGTTCGCATCAGGGCAAGTTAAAGCTTCCGCCTTCGGGTCCACGAAATTATACTTAATTTATGTTTTGCGCGTACAATCGTGTTTCTTCGAGCAGTTGTACCAAACACTGATTCTACTTTATCGGCTGCCTTTTCTTCGAGTCGTTAAAATTCGACAAAACGGAGTAAATTACGCAATATTTTTCTCAGTTCAAAATGTTTTGTTGTGAACCATATTGCTCCTGCTCGATTCCCCGGTCGATCAGTATTAACCCTACTTTATCGATCTCGTTTCCTCTAGTCGGAGTGGAAGCTGGCCGATAAATCGAACTAGTGCCAAGCACAACTATCCGATAAATCGTCTGGTTGTAGTATATTCTGTTTTTAGTACTCTTAAACATAAATGTTAAGAGTGGTCGATGAAGTAGAACCATATTCAAGCAAAATTATCCGGAGAATAGACAGCTGGTGGAAATGCCCTCTGAGCTGAAATATTTCTGATTTTACTGCTATTACTTTTAAATTGAACATTGTGCATTTATTTGCATCAGGCTAAGTAAAGTCTGCCGGGTCTACGAAATTTTACTTGTATAATGGTGTACCAAAGTCAGCTCCTTCTTTATCAACTGTATTCTCGTTCGAGCAGAATTATCGGAGAAATTGGACAAGACGGAGTAAATTCCGTTATATCTCAGTTCAAAGTGTTTCCTGGTGAACCATATTGCTCCTGTTCGATTCAGCCGGTCAATTTCACTCAAGGTTGGATCTACTTTATCGACCTGGTTCCCTATGTCCTTTTTTCGCTACTCGGAGTGAAAACTGGTCGATAAAGTAGGACCACTGGTAAGTAAAATTATTCGGCAAATTGAATCAAAGCACTTTAATGCGCTACATAGTGTGCTCTTTGATTTAATATAGTTCCGACATTACCCTGTTTGAATTTCTGCTCAGAGCCAGTTTCTTCAAGTGTTTCACGAATACTTCTGCTTGGAATCGGGAATAATCATCGATATAGCAGGACCAGTCTGCAGTTAAATTTTATGACGAATCGAACCGAAATGGCTTGATCATACACAACGGCTCTAAATTGACCAATTCTCGATCCACTCTTTTTTTTCATATTTTTAGGAGTGGAAAGTGATCGATAAAGTAGAACAATTTCTAAATAAATTGACATAATTGAATCTAAAGCTAGAAATATGGTCCACTGCACAGTCTTCTACGTTGTGAATTTGTCGATTGAACCCCTACGTTTTTAATTTCTTTGAATACTGTTGTGTTTTTTGTTGATAGTAGTCGATAAAGTAGTACCAGTTACAAGCGCAATTATCCGGAGTGATAAAATGCTTTGAACTGGATGGCCTCTGAACTGATTATTACTGACGTTATAGGAGTATAAACTTTTAATGGAATATGTACGGTTGAGCGATAGGGATACATATGGTCGATAAAGTAGGATGCCACTCAGGTAAAGCTACTCTCATTGCTGGGTATGACATTGTTTGCATTGAGCCAAGTTAAAGTTTCCGTCATTATTGCTCCTGTGAAAATATCCTCGGTTAATGCTGCACACGTACAATCGCAATACTTCAGGCAGCTTTCCATGGGCATTTCTACTTTATCGGCTACCTTCGCCGCCGAGAAAGGTTACACAAGATATAGGACCAAACGGAATAAATTCGGCAATGTGGCAGTTCATCAGTTCAAAAAGTGTCGTGGTGAACCGTATTGTTCCTGTCCGGTTCCCTGACCATTTTCTACTCTAGGCTGGACCTACTTTATCGACCCAGTTGCTCTTCAAGCAAAAATACCTGGAACTATTCATAGATATAGAAATAATCGCAGCAAAACCAGCAATATCCCAGCTTTAGAAGCTTTGCGGTGTACCGTGCGTGTTTCATTTGTTTTATTTTAAATAATTTTTCGTGAAATTTATTCTTCTTTATCGACCAAGTCTCGGAGAACTTCGAATACAGGATTTTTTTACATTTTTGGCCTTGAAACTGATCATACCATATCTTGTATCTTATCATAATGGAACGCAGTACAAATGGGCGAATGAATTGTGCAAACTAGTCTGAGTAGTAAGCATAATTATTCAGATAAGTTGGCTGCGGAGGTAATCCACTGGTTCGATAACGCACTAGTTCTCAGTAAACTCTGAATCGAAGCCTCTAGTAAATGCTGTCTATCGCCCATCTGACTCTGGTTGACTTGAGTCGATGAGGGAAAAGAACGAAAAAAAACTAGTAGGGTTAAACAGCTGTTGTAGTTGCTATTCCATTGAACATGGTGATTGTTGGCTCAAGCAGGCAGCATGAAATTTGAATGAGCTTAGTTATCGCACGGCTGGGTTTGCTTTCGACAGGAATTGGCGTTTGCTGACTTTTTATGGAAGGTTTTTTGTCAGACTGTGAGGTAAATATACTTTTAAAATTCCTTTATTTTGTAATTTTGTTGTTCACATTATCAACTATTGCAGCGTCTATATGGTGTATCATTACTTTAGCATATTAGCAAATTGAGTATCGTGTCATTGTAAATTTTGAAGGGAAATTCTCATGAAATCGTTCTTTAATAGTAACTCGCAAAGTATCTCCATTGAACTCATTGCGATAAATATATGTCGTCTCGTTGTTAACCATAAAGAGACATTCTCATGAAATCGTACTTTTAAAGTAACTCGAGAAGTAACTTCATTGATCTCTCATTGTGACGACTATATGTCGTATCGTTATTAATCATAAAGAGGCATACTCATAAAATTGTTTTTTGGTAGTAGCCCAAGACGACTATGTCGTATCGTTGTTAATCATAAAGGGGCATACTTATAAAATTGTTCTTGTGTAGTAACTTAAGATGTAACTTCATTGATCTCTCATTGCGATGATTATATGTCGTATCGTTGGTAATCCTAAAAGGACATTCTCATGAAGTCGTTTTCTTATAGTAACTCAAGAAGCAACTTCATTGATCTCTAATTGCGACGAGTATATGACGTATCGCTGTTAATCATAAAGATATATTCTCATGAAATCGTTCTTCAATAGTAACTCATGAAGTAACTTCATTGAACTCATTGCGACAACTATATGCCGTATGGTTAACAACGCATAAAGAGACATTCTCATGGCATCGTACTTTTAAAGTAACTCGAGAAGTAACTTCATTGATCTCTCATTGTGACGACTATATGTCGTATCGTTATTAATCATAAAGAGGCATACTCATAAAATTGTTTTTTGGTAGTAGCCCAAGACGACTACATTTCGTATCGTTGTTGATCATTGAAGGGCATTCTCATGAAATCGTACTTCTATAGTAACTCAAGAATTTAATTCCGCAACAGCCACCGGTCCATGGAACTAGGTTGAAAACAGAACGTAACACTTAGGCAGTCGGGTGCCTGATTATCAAATAATTAACTTCATTGATCTCTCATTGCGGTGACTATGTGTCGTACTGTTATTTATCATAAAGGGACATTCTCATGAAATCGTTCTTTTCTAGTATATCGTTCTTTTCTAGTATATCAAAAAGTTACTTTATTGATCTTTCATTGTGGTGTGACTGTATGACGTATCCTTGACAGTCATGAAGAAACATTCTCATGAAGCTGTTATCAATTAGTAACTTTATTAATGTCTTCATCATAACATATGGCGAAGATTGTATGCCGTATCATTTATAATCTTGAAGGGGGTTTCTTCTGTAAATCTTTTTCAATGGTACTGGTAGTGTCCAGAGCCCTAAAAACGCGAAAATCCCCGGGAAAACCGTGATCGAAATTTCGGAACAAAAACGCGTGCGAATTGCTTTACGATCGAATTCAACTATATCTATATTTCAATATAATGTGCAATATGAGGAAAGAGGCAATGACAATTGAATTTTCATTGGTATGCAATAATTTGGATTCTGCAGTTCGGGGACTCTTAAGCTCTAACTTGGTGTAGCGCGATCAGGAATGCTGCGCGAACATAAGCCGCCCACCATAATCTCTCCAGGATTATCATGCTCATATCTCCTTGGCACGTACTCGTCTAAATCCAGCGGAATGAGTCTTACCTTTCTTATGTCCCGACGAAAAATTCCGTTACCAGTCCTTACCGATACGACTCGTGTCAAGCCGTCAGGTCCAGGGAACGTTTCGGTGATTCTACCCACAGGCCACTGCTTCGGCTTCGCGTTGTCGTCCACTAGAAGAACGAAGGCACCAACAGGACAGTTTCTTGAAGTTCGTTGCCATTTGACCATTCGTTGTAAGGATAACACATATTCTTTCTGCCATCTAGATCGAAACTCCTGGGAAAGTCGCTGGATGAATTCCCACCGTGTCATCGAGGATATTTTTCGTTCCAAGAGATTGATTTCAGGCACAGTGGTGAGCGCCCTTCCAATGAGCAGATGAGCGGGAGTAAGCGGCTGCGGGTCCATTGGACTATCCGAAATTGGTGTGATGGGCCTGGAGTTCATGGTGGCAGCGACTTGGGCAACCAATGTTGACAACTCTTCGAATGTGAAGATGTAGGACGTCGTTATCTTCGCTAAGTGTTGTTTTGCTACCTTAATCGCTGATTCCCACAATCCACCATGGTGTGGAGAACGTGCAGGTATGAAGCTCCATTCCACGCCTTTGTCGGTCATAAAATCAGTCACTTGATCCTTGCGAGTGGTAGAATTTAAGTGGTCGTACAATTCTCGGAGCTGTTTCGACGCTGAACGGAAGGTAGTAGCGTTATCCGAATATAATTTCCCAGGTAGGCCATAGCGACTGGAGAAACGTGTAAATGCTGCCAGAAAGGCAGCGGTAGTGAGTTCCGACACGACCTCCATATGCACGGCCTTTGTTGAAAAACAAACAAACAGAGCAATGTAGCCCTTGCTCGGCTTCGCACCTCGCATCCTACGTCCAATAATGCTGATCGGACCAGCGTAGTCTACGCCAGATATGGAAAATGGTGGATTTGGCTGTATTCGATCTGATGGCAGCTGTCCCATCTGTTGGTGCGTGGGTGCTGGCTTAGCACGCACACATGTTACACACTGACGATACACCTTTCTTGCCGCACTTGCACCACGGACGATCCAGTATCGCCTTCTCGATATTGCTAATAGCAGTTGGGGCCCGCAGTGGTGATGAGATATGTGATCATGGTTCAACAAATAGGATGTGAGTATTGAATTTCGGGGCATCAATATGGGATGTTTGACGTCATAACTTAGACCTGATTGTTGCAGTCTTCCGCCCACCCTGATCACACCTGCGTCGTCCAGAAACGGTTTGAGCTGATGAAGGCTACTGTTGACACTAACTTCACCTTGGCGTTTTAGACAATCGAACTCTTCTCGAAACTGCTGCTGTTGAACGTGGCGAATGAATACTACCTGGGCTCTATCAAGCTCGATCGGTAGTAGACGAGATGTTGATAGTGGATCCCGACGACGAAAGCGGAGAATTCGAGCAGTAACCCGAAGAAGCATATTGAGATCGGGATAATATCGTGCCATCATCTCATCGAGGAGTGAATTCTCATAGTGGCTGACGAGAGTGAGCGCTGTTGCTCTCTGCTCTCTAGTAATGTGGTGTTGGTCACTGCTGGTCAGTATAGGGCTGACTGTTGGATGGTGTTCACCTGCGATATTCCACATGGGACCAGTCCACCATAGATTGTTATTCTGGATTTCTTCTGCTGACGCCCCACGCGAAATGAGGTCCGCGGGATTCTGTTTCGATGGGATGTAGCTCCAATTAATGGCCGGTAGGTGGGTTGTAATTTCAGCAACTCTATTGGCCACAAAGGTTTTCCAGCGAGAAGCCCCTCCATTGAGCCATGCTAGCAGGACGCTTGAATCCACCCAGGCACGCACCTCGAAGAAAGGTTGGTTGATTGCCTTCGTCACGTTGTCGATGAGCCGAGAGAGAATCACAGCTGCACATAACTCCAACCGGGGCAACGTTGCTCGTTTGTTTCCAATCGGTGCTACCTTGGATTTTGCGCAAAGCAGATGCGAACTGCAGTTGCCCTCGTCGTCCAACGCTCGGATGTACACGCAGGCACCCATAGCCCGCTCCGATGCGTCACTGTAGCCGTGTAGGAACATTCGACAAATCCTGTTAACGCTGATCACTCGTCGTGGTACCTGAAAAGAGTTCAGAACGGCCAGACTTTGCACAAAATCAAACCAGATATTTGTCAACTCACCAGGGGGAATGCTATCCCAGTCCACCTTCAGCTCCCACAAGCGCTGCATCAATAACTTGGCTTGGATGATTATAGGTGCTAGTAGGCCAAGTGGGTCAAACAGACTAGCGATGTTGGACAGAATACTGCGCTTTGTGGGCTGAAGGATCTTGGGGGTTTGGGCGCTAAACAGGAATTTGTCGCTACACGGCTGCCAGTGGATTCCGAGCGCCTTTATTGTATTGGGTTCGTTGAGCTCGATGGGAAGTTTCATCTCACGATCTTCGTCAGGAACTCCTTCGAGGGCTTCTGGGCAATTAGATGCCCACTTTCGGAGATGGAACCCTCCTGAGGCGAATATGTTTGATAGCTGCGTCCGAAGTTCCGTAGCCTTCTCAATGGTATCGGCTCCCGTTAGGACGTCGTCGACGTAGATTCCTTTGATAGCCTTCTCGACGGTGGCAGGGAATTCGTTCTGATGAGATAGTAACAGCTCTTGTACGCATTTCGTTGCCAAGTAGGAGGCGCTCTTGGTTCCGTATGTAACGGTATTCAAACAGTACTCCTGGAGGGTTTCGTCCTTTGTCCAGCGCCACAAAATTCGAATGTTGGTTCGATCTTCTTCACAGACTTGCACCATCCTATACATTTGCTTCACATCTCCTGCCAACACAACGGGGGGGAATCGGAAACGCATGAGGATGTTCGTTAATGAGTCCTGCAACACTGGTCCGGTCATCAGAATGTCATTGAGGGCTTTACCATTGCTGGTTTTGGCTGATGCATCAAACACAATGCGACATTTCGTCGTTGAGCTATCTTCCTTGATGACGCAATGATGTGGAAGATACACACAGTCGTCGGTTTCTGATATAGTGGCAAGACTCATATGCTTGAGGTCAATGTACTCACGCATAAACGCATGATATTGTTGGCGTAGCTCTGGGCATCGCTCCAGCTTGCGCTCTATGTGGAGCAATCTCTTTTCAGCAATGTCTCTCGATTTGCCGAGTGACGTGAGGCTCTCCGAAAAGGGAAGATGAACGATGAATTTTCCCGAACTATCACGAATTGTATGTTTAGCGAAATGCTCCTCACACAATGTCTCTTCGTCGTTGAGATGAGGACTGGTGTTGGTGTATTCCTCAAGTTCCCAAAACTTGCGCAGCTGATCGGAGAGAGGGTCACTGGAAGCAATCAGTAGGCACGAGGATACGTTGGAGTGAGGTTGATTTGTATTATCTTGATACCCGCCAGATACCACCCATCCAAGTTTCGTGTTTTGCAGCACGGGAAGGCAGTCATTAGAACCCATCTGAATAGTTCCCGGTTCGAGTAATTGAAAGAAGAGCCTATTTCCGAGGAGCATGCTGATTTTGCCTGGATTGTGGAACTGGGGGTCAGCCAATTGGATTGATCCAGGAATCGGCCAATCATCCACATTGATTGGCTTGATCGGCAGCTCTGCAGTAAGTCGTTTCAATAGGATGCACGGAACTACATTTCGATACTCAGAGCACCGTGATGAAAATGTAACTAGCGCTCCGCGGTTTGCATGCCCAGATGTACCAGCAATCCCACCATATTCAAAATCCACCTCGGTGGTGGACAAGCCTAATTTATTGCACAGATCCTCAGTGATGTAGCTAGAATGTGAGGCGCAATCCAGTACCGCTCGGCAAAGGTGCGGCCGTCCGTGTTTGTCGTAGACATTGATTGTAGCGGTAAGAAGAAGCACATTGGTGTCGGTGAGGTCAGATGCTAGGCTGAGCGGCGAAATCAGCGTTTGCGATGCCGTAGGTGAACCAGTGGTCAGAGGCTCCTCAGTGTTGCTGATTGCTGGTGTTGGAACTGGTGGTTGAAAGGCTTCATGAAGGCGAGTGTGATGATGAAGATTGCATTTTCGGCAATTTCCGGACTGGCACGGTACTCCAATATGCTTTCGAAGACAATTCTCGCAGAGATTTTGCCTACGAATGAACTGGAGTCGGTCATTGGAACTTGCGTGAAGAAACTTACCGCACTGATACAGCTGATGAGGCGATTTTGTGCAAAAGTTGCATACTGTTGCAGGAGGGTTGTTGCTCATAGCCACAAGCGCTGTTGTTGGCCCTCGGCTCGAGGGAGGTTTGTTGGTTTGTGGCACGAAAATCGGCTTTCTTTGCCGATTCGGTAGAACAGCTTTCAACGCGCAGCTCTGCGCATCGATGAAGTTCAATAACCTCTCTAAGGTCACGTCCTCATCCTTCATTTCTGATCTTTTTTGGCACCACAACTGTTTGCTGTCCGGGTCCAGCTTCTCAACAAGGAGATATATCAGCCATATGTCTCGCCCTTCTTGGTTCATCGCCTTCAATGCTCGAATCGCCTCATCAGACACATCATGCAAAGAGCGCAAACCAGCGGCGGATGACGATGTCAAAGATGGTTGACTCAAGAATCGTTGAATGTGCTGCGTGGCGATTTCAAGTGGTTTGTTATATCTCGCCTTGAGTTTAGCTAGGGCCGGTGCATAATTCGCGTCTTCGATGCGCAGATGCGATAACAAAGCAGCGGCCTCTCCTATTAGATTAGTCTTGAGGAAATAAAGCTTCTGACTATCTAGCAAACTCGCATTTCTATGCACCGCGCTGTCGAACAGATCGATAAAGGATGGCCATTCCAGGATATTTCCACCAAAACTCGGAAGGTTCATCCGCGGAAGCTTGACATCAATGTGAGGTGGAACGTTATTTGCAAAGGTTGTTGTGCTGCTGCCAGCGCCCATGTTAGTTGCATTAAAACTGTTGGAGATCAGTCGGATGAATTCTGCCTGCTGTTGAGCTAGCTGCTGTATAGCACTAACGCCATCTTGGGATGTCAGGTCGTCGTGGCGAGTGGATGAAAAATCAAACCTTTTCCGGAGTTTCAGCAGAGTACCCTTCATCGTAACGAATGTTTGTTCGAACGACGATTGGTGTTGCAAGATCTCTTCCAGCTCTTCATCATTACAGTTGTCCATCATCCGCTGGTGGACCGTCAGGTAAGCCGCCCACACATCCAGGAGGTTGTCTAGCACTGTCTGAATGTCGACATCATCGACACTTTCGTTTTTGCACAGATCTTCGACATTTTGTCTCGCTCGTCCCAACCGCGCGTCGAGCGACTTTCTTTCGCGAAGCAATTTGTCCATCACGATTAATTGCGTTTCACAACCGCGGGAATGTTCCGTCGGGAAGGTGAATTTAACCTCACTCTGGCACTACGTATAGCGAATCGTAACTCAGTGATAAAATACGGATTTACGCGCACTTCGATTCACTGATAGGCCGATCCGGCTCGAAGGACCATTTATGGTAGTGTCCAGAGCCCTAAAAACGCGAAAATCCCCGGGAAAACCGTGATCGAAATTTCGGAACAAAAACGCGTGCGAATTGCTTTACGATCGAATTCAACTATATCTATATTTCAATATAATGTGCAATATGAGGAAAGAGGCAATGACAATTGAATTTTCATTGGTATGCAATAATTTGGATTCTGCAGTTCGGGGACTCTTAAGCTCTAACTTGGTGTAGCGCGATCAGGAATGCTGCGCGAACAGGTACCCTTATTTCAAAGTATGAATTTATGGCTCACTACCTCTTCATAATCCTTTTAATTTCTTTATTGAGATGATTATAAGTCAGTTTTAAAAAGGAGCACTAGAATCTTGAATCTTGAATCTGAAATGGTAATTTCATTGCTTACTGCATTATCGCTAATTGTGTCGTTGTTAACCATAAAGAGACATTCTCATGGAATCGTACTTTTGAAGTAACTCGAGAAGTAACTTCATTGATCTCTCATTGTGACGACTATAAGTCGTATCGTTGTTAATCATAAAGGGGCATACTCATAAAATTGTTCTTTTGTAGTAGATTAAGAAGTAATTTCATTGATCTCTCATTGCAACGAGTATATGACGTATCGTTGTTAATCATAAAGATATATTCTCATGAAATCGTTCTTCAATAGTAACTCATGAAGCAACTTCATTGGACTCATTGCAGCAACTATATGTCGTATCGTTGTTAACCATAAAGGGACATTCTCATGAATTCGTACTTTTAAAGTAACTTGAGAAGTAACTTCATTGATCTCTCATTGCGACGACTACATGTCGTATCGTTATTGGTCATTGAAGGGCATTCTCATGAAATCGTTCTTCTATAGTAACTCAAGATTTTAATTCCGCAACAGCCACCGGTCCATAGAACTAGGTTGAAAACAGAACGTACTTAGGCAGTCGGGTGCCTGAATATCAAAGAATTAACTTCATTGATCTGTCATTGCTATGACTATATGTCGTATTGTTGTTAATCATAAAGGGACATCCTCAGGAAATCGTTCTTTTCTAGTATATCCAGAATTAACTTCAATGATCTCTCATTGTGGTGTGACTGTATGACTTATCGTTGACAGTCATGAAGAAACATTCTCATGAAGCAGTTATCAATTAGTAACTGTATTAATGGCTTCATCATAACTTATGGCGAAGATTGTATGGCGTATCATTTATAATCCTGAAGGGGGTATCTTCTGCCGTTCTTTTCCAATGGTACCCTTATTTCAAAGAATGAATCTATAATTCACTACATCTTCATAATCTCTTATTGAGATGATTATAAGTCAATTTTAAAAAGGAGTACTGGTATCTTAAGTCTTTCAAGATAATGCTCTGAAATGGCAATTTCATTGCTTTATTCCTCCTCTTCTTGGCGTAACGTCCTCACTGGGACAAAGCCTGCTTCTCAGCTTAGTGTTCAATGAGCACTTCTACAGTTTTTAACTGAGAGCTTCCTTTGCCAATGACTATTTTGCATGTGTATATCGTGTGGCAGGCACGAAGATACTCTATGCCCAAGTAAGTCAAGGAAATTTCCTTTACGAAAAGATCCTGGACCGACCGGGAATCGAACCCGTCACCCTCAGCATGGTCATGCTGAATACCCGTGTGTTTACCGCCTCGGCTATATGGACCCTCATTGCTTTATTACTAATTGTGATGATTATATGTCGTATAGTTGACAATCATAACAGGGCAGTCTCAAATGGCAATTATATTTTCAATTGCATTATGTCTTATTGTTATGACAGTATTTGCCATACGTAGTCATAGTAAAACTATCGGATAACTACGACATAAACTGTAATGATATGTCCTATGGTTCTGACCATATAGTAAAATGTGTTTATGTGGTTACAATTGGTTTTATTATTTTTCTTTAGGCAAATTAAGGTTAGAAGTTTATGGATCTACTTATTACCTTTCATGCATTTATCATATGCAGTTTGTCATCATTGGTGACTATTAGTTACCATAAAGCTAATAGTTGTTACAAAAAAGTGTAGAAACGTCACCCGAGCTCTCTTTTGGATAAATCTAATCCCTCGTTCAAAGAATTTTTATTGCCATAGTAAGAGCATGCACAGTGCACATGTCTCATTGCCATTATGCATGCTTCCTACTTTTTATCAGCACTCTATGATAAACTCCCATGACGCATTCTGTGACCGCATTCCGGTCACATTTTTTAAGCATAAATATGAATGAATCACTTCGAACAGCATGGACAAACTGATGGACCCCGCCGAGAGCTCGATCGTTTTCAAGGGCTTGACCGTCTTTCTATGCAAGTTGCCGACCGACCAGCGTTCGCCATATGTAGGTACATATACAGCTGAGCTGTAGAGTTTGCCAATTCTAGACTTGCGAGGGACAGTTTTGTTTCAATTACGACTATGTTCTCTGCCCGACTGGATTGATTTTTGGGGACGGCACATTCAAACCGGAAACTCGAGCGCGAGCCGATTCCGACATATATATCCCCGATAAAAAGCTTCATTATTCTCGCACCACTGCTGTGTGCTAAATGTAGGTTCTAGTCTAGCGGAGTCGTCGATACGGTTGTTGGGTTTTTCACTCTCATTGATAACGTTTCGCAGAGAAATGGGTTGATCCATGAATGGTTTTGGTCAGAATCCGATAGAAATTGGTTCAGTGTCAATCGATAAAATTAAACGAGGTGATTGCAACTTTTGCAGTCGGATTTTGTCTCATTTGAATGTGGAAATATTTCATGATTGAATTATTTCCATTCAGTTGAACATAACTTCGATAATCTCTTTCCGTTACTAAGTTCTTCGATTGCCTTTGGATAGTTTTTCCAGCTACAAATTTGGATGTTAGTAAAAAAAAAATCATGAAATCTAACACTGCCGGTCACGCACTTCCGTGAAATATTTCAACTGACCGTGAAACTTTTCGCCGCCAGTTTTCACCTAGTTCTCAGATAATCTCAATAATTAACCCGGACTGAATAGCTTATGTGATTGCGAATCGCAGCTGATCGCAATTAACTCACCGACGACGAACCCCCGTCAATTGTTCTCCGATTTTATTTAGCTACTTTTTTCGACGTCATTCATTTACACACCTACCTCTCTGTGAGAGGTGCCCGGTAACTGCATTCTGCATGAAACGGAAAGAATGCAACTGCATCAATTGCAATCGCAGCACAAACGACTAAAGAGGTGGGATGGTATTTGTGTTTGTTCAGTGCATGGGAACTGTGGGGAACCAGTTCCCATCGTTACGTTGCCGTCGATATCGACGACGTCAGGTGAACGTTCAATAAGTGTGTAATGAATTTAAAATAAAAAAAATGGTTGGAATAATTCACCTGACTGTTCGTGTTACTCCTGGAGTTGCTTCAGGAATTCGTCCTGAAATTCCTCCTTGAATTCATTCAGAAGATCACCAGGAATTCTTGCACTCCTGAATGAATTCCAGAACAAATTCCTCGAACAATTCCTGAAGATTTTCCAGGAGGACTTCCAGGAAAAAATACTAGAAGAATTCCAGGAGAAATTCCTGAAAGAATTCCAGGAGGAATTCCTGGAAGAATTCCAGGAGGAATTCCTGGAAGAATTCCAGGAGGAATTCCTGGAAGAATTCCAGGAGGAATTCCTGGAACAATTCCAGGAGGAATTCCAGGAGGAATTCCTGGAGGAATTCCAGGAGGAATTCCTGGAGGAATTCCAGGAGGAATTCCTGGAGGAATTCCAGGAGGAATTCCTGGAGGAATTCCAGGAGGAATTCCAGGAGGAATTCCAGGAGGAATTCCTGGAGGAATTCCAGGAGGAATTCCTGGAGGAATTCCAGGAGGAATTCCTGGAGGAATTCCTGGAGGAATTCCAGGAGGAATTCCTGGAGGAATTCCAGGAGGAATTCCTTGTGGAATTCCTGGAGGAATTCTTGGTGAAGTTTCAGGAAGAATTCCTGCAGGAATTCCTGGTGGAATTCCTGGAGAAATTCCAGAAGGAATTCCTGGAGAAATTCCAGAAGGAGGCATTTCAGAAAGAAGGAGGAATTTCAGAAAGAATTCCAGGAGGACTTCCAGAAGGAATTCCAGAAGGAATTCCAGGAGGAATTTCAGTAAGAATTCCAGGAGGAATTCCAGGTGGAATTCCAGGAGGAATTCCAGAAGGAATTCCAGGAGGAATTCCAGAAGGAATTCCAGGAGGAATTCCAGAAGGAATTCCAGGAGGAATTCCAGAAGGAATTCCAGGAGGAATTCCAGAAGGAATTCCAGGAGGAATTCCAGAAGGAATTCCAGGAGGAATTCCAGAAGGAATTCCAGGAGGAATTCCAGAAGGAATTCCAGGAGGAATTCCAGAAGGAATTCCAGGAGGAATTCCAGAAGGAATTCCAGGAGGAATTCCAGAAGGAATTCCAGGAGGAATTCCAGAAGGAATTCCAGGAGGAATTCCAGAAGGAATTCCAGGAGGAATTCCAGAAGGAATTCCAGGAGGAATTCCAGAAGGAATTCCAGGAGGAATTCCAGAAGGAATTCCAGGAGGAATTCCAGAAGGAATTCCAGGAGGAATTCCAAAAGGAATTCCAGGAGGAATTCCAGAAGGAAATCCAGGAGGAATTTCAGTAAGAATTCCAGGAGGAATTCCAGGTGGAATTCCAGGAGGAATTCCAGGTGGAATTCCAGGAGGAATTCCAGGTGGAATTCCAGAAAGAATTCCAGGAGGAATTCCAGAAGGAATTCCAGAAGGAATTCCAGGAGGAATTCCAGAAGGAATTCCAGAAGGAATTCCAAAAGGAATTCCAGGAGGAATTCCAGAAGGAAATCCAGGAGGAATTCCAGAAGGAATTCCTGGAGGAATCCAGAAGGAATTCCTGGAGGAATTCCAGAAGGAATTCCTGGAGGAATTCCAGAAGGAATTCCTGGAGGAATTCCAGAAGGAATTCCTGGAGGAATTCCTGGAGGAATTCCAGAAGGAATTCCTGGAGGAATTCTAGAAGAAATTCCTGGAGGAATTCCAGAAGGAATTCCTGGAGGAATTCCAGAAGGAATTCCTGGAGGAATTCCAGATGGAATTCCTGGAAGAATTCCAGAAGGAATTCCTGGAGGAATTCCAGAAGGAATTCCTGGAGGAATTCCTGCAGGAATTCCAAAAGGAATTCCTGGAGGAATTCCAGAAGGAATTCCAGAAGGAATTCCAGGAGGAATTCCAGAAGGAATTCCAGGAGGAATTCCAGAAGGAATTCCAGGAGGAATTCCAGAAGGAATTCCAGGAGGAATTCCAGAAGGAATTCCAGGAGGAATTCCAGAAGGAATTCCAGGAGGAATTCCAGAAGGAATTCCAGGAGGAATTCCAGAAGGAATTCCAGGAGGAATTCCAGAAGGAATTCCAGGAGGAATTCCAGAAGGAATTCCAGAAGGAATTCCAGAAGGAATTCCAGGAGGAATTCCAGAAGGAAATCCAGGAGGAATTTCAGTAAGAATTCCAGAAGGAATTCCAGGAGGAATCTCAGAAGGAATTCCAGGAGAAATTCCAGAAGGAATTCCAGATGGAATTCCAGGAGGAATTCCAGAAGGAATTTCAGGAGGAACTCTAGGAGGAATTCCTCAAGGACATTCTTCCAGGCATTCTCTAAAGGAATTCTTTCAGGAATTCTTGCAGAAATTCAGCAAGGGATTTCTTCTGGTATTCAGACAGAAATCCCTCCAAGTGTTGCTCCTGGTATTCTCCTTGAGATTCCTCCGAAATTTCCCCTAGAGATTTCTCCAGGAATTTCCCAAGAGATTCTGTAATTTCTCCAGGAATTACTTCAGGAATTTCTTCATAAATTTCTCCTGGAATTACTTCAGGAATTTCTTCATAAATATCTCCTGGAATTCGTCTAAAAATTCCTCCAGAAATTCGCCCAGAAATTCCTCCACAAATTCCTCCACAAATTCCTCCAGGAATTCCCTAAAGAAATCTATCAGGAATACTCCAAAAGGAATTCTTTCAGGAATTCCCAATGGGATTTCTTCCTTTATTTCTTCAGGGTTTTCTCTTGGAATTTCTCCAGGATTTTTTCTTGAAATTATTCCAAGAATTTCTCCGTGAATTATTTTGAATTTTTAAAAATTCTTGAATTATTTTAAGAAAATTTAATAATGGTGATTGATTTTTTTTGAAAATTTATTGTTTGTGCCCATGTGATGGTATCAACCTTCTGAGATCTCTAGAGAAAAGTAAGTCCAAACGTGTAACACAATCAGAGCTCTTGATTGTGAGCGAATGAGCGAGAGAAGTGCCAGAGCGTGTGAAACATAAATATAAGACACTTTTAATTGAAACAAATAAAGCGAGTGATTAACAGGTCGCCACCGCCGCCGGTTACACTAGGTAAGCATCCACCACCAAACGTATTTGTATTCATTCAATGTGTGTGAAATTGAGTTAGCACTGATTGATTGTAATCACCCTAGAATTAACGCCACGCGAATGAGAAGCACAAACATTGTTGAATTTATTACACATTTTGACCCGGCTGATAAAAAAACAAACCATCCGAAACTGGTTAACCACAGTCCTCGCACTTACTCACACAGCGCAACAGCCTGCCATAACAGTGCACTGGCACTGTGTTGACCGCAATCAAATTTAACATTCACATAAACCGCTTCTTCCTATCATTGCCATCATCATCGCCGTCCGAAGTACTAAGTACAAAGCGAGAGCATCATCAGCACATTCGGCTGTCGCCGATCGGATCGTTTAAAAAACGATTGAAACAAGTCATAAAAGTGTCACCGGCAGCCGCCGACACGATGAAAGCGATCCACGCGAGCCTGTCAGTCACTTTTTTTTACAGTGAGGTGGGAAATTATCTGTACAGGGGACTGTTCACCTGAACAGTTTGAACCAAGCGATGCTTGCAACTGAAAAGTAGGTATTGTTGAAAAGAAGTTTTAATTGAGTTTGCGCGTAATACTACGTTCCTAACCAGTTGTATTAAGCTTCTCGTTGTTGTACAATTTGATATTTGAAAACCAAAAAAAAAAGGGGTCAGTAACCTATATTTAACATTAACAAAACAAAAGTCTTCTATACGACTTTGCTGAAACCGAAATACAACTCATTTAGAACCTGCTTCTAACAACCCGAACGCTTTATCAACGTAACAAACTAAATTGTAGAACTACTATGACTTATACGTAATTCTTTCGAATCTTATAAACAACTGAAAAGGCTTCATGCCACACAAAGCTTTTATGCTATTGTTTTGTAGAAGTTGTACCTAGCACTCTTTTAGTACACAGAACAAATATCTGTCATGATGAAACAATGAAACATTCATAACACCAATTCGGTTGTGAAATGTCTTCAATTAACCTGAAGAATATTATTTTCTACCTTCTAGCATCTTAAAAGCCCTGGTGTCACATAGGTTGTATATTAGTTTATGTAACTCATATACGACCGAATTCAGTCATGTAGTAGTTGCAGTAACAAAAAAACTCCTAATTTACCTACCAATGACAGTTTGATCAGCTGTACCAACATTCTCTCAGTGTCCTGTACCTCTTCTCAAAACCGAACTGAATCCCGCTATCAACAACCCGACCAGTTCCGCAGTATCAACAGTTCCAATCATAAATATCATCCAACTGTGTGCTGAGCTGAGAGTGTGGTTGACAAACACAACTCTCACTCGTGTCGCATCGAAGTTCTATGTATAGGCCCATCATAACAAGAGCAGAAAAAAAAAATCCCAAACTAGACAGCTGCAACTAACTACCACGGTGGCCGCGAATCCTCCGATTGGAGGTCGTTCGTTATAACTCGTCGTCAGTCAGTCAGCACTGTTCAGGGTTTCAGTGTCGTTGGGCGACGGCGTCAAATTATGCAAAGCATGGAACACAGCGGTTTCTTATCAGCGAATGGAGTGTGGATTTCTCAAACAAACAGAATAAACGGGAAAGAAGTGTGGCTGTGTGACTTGTTTCCCTTGAGCGAGTGAGTTGGCTGCGAGGAAGAAATTTGTTTACTAACAGTGCTTAGATTGGCGGGAAATTGCACAATGAAACAGCTGGAAGCCTTACGTGGTTTCTCATAGATTTGGTCAAAGTTTCCATTGTGTTGACTACCACCAGTAACTCCGTTAGAAATTCCACCACGAAAATCCATTAGGAATTAGAAATTCTATTTGAAATTCCACTAGTAATTTCCCTAGGAGTTCCACCAGGATTTCCCCAAGAAATTCCACCAGAAATTCCACAAGGAATTCCACCAGCAATTCTACAAGGAATTCCACAAGGAAAACCACAAGAAATGCCACAAGGAATTTCACAAGGAATTCCACAAGGAATTCCACAAAGAATTCCACAGGTAATTCCACAAAGAATTCCACAAGGCATTCCTCAAGGAATTCCACTAGGAATTCCACAAGGAATTCCACAAAGAATTCCACTAGGAATTCCACAAGAAACTCCATTAGAAATTACACAAGGAATTCCACTAGGAATTCCACAAGGAATTCCACTAGGAATTCCACAAGGAATTCCACTAGGAATTCCTCCGGGAATTCCACTAGAAATTCCGGCAGGAATTCCACTACCAATTCCGCCGGGAATTCCACTAGGAATTCCGCCGGGAATTCCACTAGAAATTCCGCCAGGAATTCCACTAGGAATTCCGCCGGGAATTCCACTAGGAATTCCGCCGGGAATTCCACTAGGAATTCCGCCGAGAATTCCACTAGGAATCCCGCCGGGAATTCCACTAAGAAATCCGCCGGGAATTCCATTAAGAATTCCGCCGGGAATTCCACTTAAAATTCCACTAGGAATTCCACCAGGAATTCCGAAAGGGATTCCACCAGGAATTCCACAAGGAATTCCACCAGGAATTCCACAAGGAATTCCACTAGGAATTCCACTAAAAATTCCACAAGGAATTTCACTTGTAATTTCACAGGGAAATCCACCAGGAATTCCACCAGGATTTCCACAAGGAATTCCACCAGGAATTCCACAAGGAATTCCACGAGGAATTCCATAAGGAATTCCACCAGGAATTTCTCCAGGAATTCCACCAGGAATTCCACCAGGAATTCCACAAGGAATTCCACCAGGAATTCCACAAGGAATTCCACCAGGAATTCTACAAGGAATTCCACCAGGAATTCCACAAGGAATTCCACCAGGAATTCCACAAGGAATTCCACCGGGAATTCCACTAGGAATTCCACCGGGAATTCCACTAGGAATTCCACCAGGAATTCCACAAGGAATTCCACCAGGAATTCCCCCAGGGATTCCTCCAGGAATTCCCCCAGGGATTCCTCCAGGAATTCCCCCAGGGATTCCTCCAGGAATTCCCCCAGGGATTCCTCCAGGAATTCCCCCAGGGATTCCTCAAGGAATTCCCCCAGGGATTCCTCCAGGAATTCCCCCAGGGATTCCTCCAGGAATTCCCCAAGGGATTCCTCCAGGAATTCCCCAAGGGATTCCTCCAGGAATTCCCCAGGGATTCCTCCAGGAATTCCCCAAGGGATTCCTCCAGGAATTCCCCAAGGGATTGCTTCAGGAATTCTCCCAGGGATTCCTCCAGGAATTCCCCCAGGGATTCCTCCAGGAATTCCCCCAGGGATTCCTCCAGGAATTCCCCCAGGGATTCCTCCAGGAATTCCCCCAGGGATTCCTCCAGGAATTCCCCCAGGGATTCCTCCAGGAATTCCCCCAGGGATTCCTCCAGGAATTCCCCCAGGGATTCCTCCAGGAATTCCCCCAGGGATTCCTCCAGGAATTCCCCCAGGGATTCCTCCAGGAATTCCCCCAGGGATTCCTCCAGGAATTCCCCCAGGGATTCCTCCAGGAATTCCCCCAGGGATTCCTCCAGGAATTCCCCCAGGGATTCCTCCAGGAATTCCCCCAGGGATTCCTCCAGGAATTCCCCCAGGGATTCCTCCAGGAATTCCCCCAGGGATTCCTCCAGGAATTCCCCCAGGGATTCCTCCAGGAATTCCCCCAGGGATTCCTCCAGGAATTCCCCCAGGGATTCCTCCAGGAATTCCCCCAGGGATTCCTCCAGGAATTCCCCCAGGGATTCCTCCAGGAATTCCCCCAGGGATTCCTCCAGGAATTCCCCCAGGGATTCCTCCAGGAATTCCCCCAGGGATTCCTCCAGGAATTCCCCCAGGGATTCCTCCAGGAATTCCCCCAGGGATTCTTCCAGAAATTCCCCCAGGGATTCCTCCAGGAATTCCCCCAGGGATTCCTCCAGGAATTCCCCCAGGGATTCCTCCAGGAATTCCCCCAGGGATTCCTCCAGGAATTCCCCCAGGGATTCCTCCAGGAATTCCCCCAGGGATTCCTCCAGGAATTCCCCCAGGAATTCCTCCAGGAATTCCCCCAGGGATTCCTCCAGGAATTCCCCCAGGGATTCCTCCAGGAATTCCCCCAGGGATTCCTCCAGGAATTCCCCCAGGGATTCCTCCAGGAATTCCCCCAGGGATTCCTCCAGGAATTCCCCCAGGAATTCCTCCAGGAATTCCCCCAGGGATTCCTCCAGGAATTCCCCCAGGGATTCCTCCAGGAATTCCCCCAGGGATTCCTCCAGGAATTCCCCCAGGGATTCCTACAGGAATTCCCCTAGGGATTCCTCCAGGAATTCCCCCAGGGATTACTCCAGGAATTCCTCCAGGAATTCCCCAAGGGATTCCTCCAGGAATTCCCCAAGGGATTCCTCCAGGAATTCCCCAAGGGATTCCTCCAGGAATTCCCCAAGGGATTCCTCCAGGAATTCCCCAAGGGATTCCTCCAGGAATTCCCCAGGGATTCCTCCAGGAATTCCCCAAGGGATTCCTCCAGGAATTCTCCCAGGGATTCCTCCAGGAATTCCCCAAAGGATTTCTCCAGGAATTCCCCAAGTGATTGCTTCAGGAATTCTCCCAGGGATTCCTCCAGGAATTCCCTAAGGGATTGCTTCAGGAATTCCACAAGGAATTCCTCCAGGAATTCCGCCAGAAAATTTTTCCAGGAATTTCGCAAGGAATTTCTCCAGGAATTCCCCCGAAGATTCCTCCAGGGATTCTCCCGGGGATTTTTCCGGGAATTCCCCAAGAGACTATAAGGATATCTTATGGGTTTTTTCCAGGAATTCTCCCAGAGACTTTTTAAGGAATTCCTCGTAGCATGTCTATAGGTTTTCCCAGAAATTCTGTTAGGGATTTTCTCGAGATGTTTTTTGTGGTTTCCTCTCGGAATCCTTTCAAGAATTCTGCCAGGTATTTCTTCAAGAGTTCTCTCAGGGAGTTTTTTTAGAATTTTCCTCACTTATTCATTCTCAAATTTTCCAAAAAATCGTCCAAGGATTTTCCCAGAATTTATTTCAGGAATTCCTTTAGGTGTTTTGGGATTAATTGAGAGTGGCTTTGGAGATCTTCTAGTGATTATCTGAGAGATTCTTTTAGGGAATCTTTTTTGATTTCCTTCAGGAATTTCTTTAAAAATCCCCATGGATTTTTTCTCAAGATATTTTTCGGAATTTCCCAATTTCAGAACCTCGAAACTTTTCCTTTCTTTCTTCCAGACTTCCTGTATATTGTTCTTGGAACTTATATTGAATTCGATTTGTAGGAGTTTCCTCAGATTAGCTTCATTGACATCAACGAAATTGATCTATTATAATAATTTCCTCATGGTAGCAACAATCTGGCGAAAAAAGGCTAAAATTCTAGCAACTGAAACCAGTCTCAATTGAAGCAGAACTTCGCTGCTTCCTTCATAATTCCAGTTCCCGTTTTTGTGGTGGGGATTGCCTACTTTCTTTCTTTGTCACCGTTTCACCATTTTCGATTTTTTCCGATCATCATGTTTCGTTCTTTCAAGTTCATACCACCTAAGAATAGATGATAGGCTCTCGAACATGTCGTCGCTCGACGCCGCCGTCATCGTCGATGAAGTCGTCGGCGGTGCCGGTGTCATCCATTCCCGACTGGGAAGATGTGTTTTGATTTGTATTCACTTTTTTTCTGTTTCAGGTAATAAACGAAAATTTTGGAACAAATACTCGTAACAATGAACGCAGTCCAAGTCGTTAGTAAACTTTGAGTTGGATATCGAGGATATTGTTAGAAAATTTTGTTGAAAATGAATCATAAGTCAGAGGTTGAGAGTGAATAAGTATGTTGAGAGCGGGTGAGTAGCTGATGGGATAAAATTAAAAAAAAAAAAAACAAATAAAGGAAATTAAAAATGAAAAATTAAATGAAAAATATAAAATTCAAACAAAAAAGTGTGGGTTGAAAATATTCGAAACAAGCAAAGATGAATTATGAATAAGAAACCAGTATAGGTAAACTAAGAAGAAGAGAATTAGGAATAAGTGAGTCATAAATTAAAAAAAGGGAAAACAAAAAAAAAAAAACAAGAAAACATTGTGAGTTGAAAATGGTTTAAACAAGAAAGGATTAATCATGAGTAAGGAACTAGATTGTGTGAGTTGAAGTCAGGTAGATTAAAAATTAATTATTCGTGAATAGGTAAAATAAATAATATAAAAATGAAAAATATTTAAAAAAAACAAAAATAGACAATTTTGTGAGTTGAAAATTATTGAAAGAAGAAAGGATGAATCGTGAATAAGGAACCAGAATAGCTAAGCTAAGAGTCGGAAATGTGTCAACCAAATAAAAAAACAAGAAAAAATTGTGAGTTGAAAATGAAAATGAAAACAAAAAAGGATGAATCATGAGTAAGGAACTAAATTGGGTGAGTTAAAGTCGGTTAGATTGATTCGAGAATAGAAGAATAAAAAAAAATATAAAAATGAAGTAAGAAATATAGCAAAAAAAAACAAAAATAATATAATTGTGTGAGTTTTAAAATGATTGAATGAAGAAAGGATGAATCATGAATTAGGAACCAGAATATGTAAGCTAAGAACAAATGAGTCGGAAATGTGTCAATCAAAAATAAAACAAAGACAAAAATATTTATGAAAATAAAAGAAATCAGGAAAACGAAAAAAAAAAAACAAGAAAAACTTGTGAGTTGAAAATGGTTGAAACAAGAAGTGATGAATCATGAGTGAGGAACTGTATTGGGTGTGGTAAGGTCGGGTAGATTGAGAATGAATGAGTCGAGAATGTGCGAATCAAAAATATTATAAAAATGAAAAAAGAACTACAGAAAAAAATAAGATAATTGTGTGAGTGAAAAGATGCATCAAGTATAAGGAACCAAAATGGGTGAGTTGAGGCTAAATGGGTTGAGAGAGAGTGAGTGGAAAATGGATGAGTTAAAAACAAAAAAAAAAAAAAAACTAAAATAAAACATACGTCGTGAACAAATAAAAAAAAAAAATGAGTTGTAAATGAGTTTGAAAAAAAAAAATAAATGATAAAGCATGAGTAAGAAACCAGACTGGGTTAGTTGAGACTGAGCGGATTGAGAATAAGTGAGTCGAAAATGGGTGAACCAAAAACATATTGAAATGATTAAAAAATAAAAAAAATCAAAACAAGTTGGTCGAATATGGTCGATATTGGATGAATCATGAGTAAAGAACTTGGACAGGTGAGATGAGGCCTCGTGGATTGATTTGGAAATCAGTTTGAGTGGATTGAGATTGAGTGGATCGAGAATAGGAGAATCGAAAGTGAGTGACCAGGGCATGGACCAGGGAATGAGAACCAGTTAGTTGAGTGTATGTGAGTTACGAACAAAAGATTGTAGAATAATGGTTCAGTGTAGGATGTTTACGTTGACCATGGTATGAGTTAGGAACGACTGAGCGGAGAAGGAGAGAGTGAAAAATGCGTTAGTTGAGAGTGTGTGAGTCATAAACACTAGAGAGTCTTGAGTGAGTGAATTCTAGAAAGGTGAGTAAAAATGAATGAGGATAGAATGAGTGAATAAAAGCGAAGTGAGTGGAGAATTGATAAATCAAGGACGGAGGAATTGATCATGAATATGACAATAATGAAGAGCCGAGAATGAGTTACCAAGCTGGAAATGAGTGAGTTACCAATAAGTGAGTGAATCAAGAATTAGTGGGTAACGGGCTTGGTGGTCTAGTGGCTACCGCTTCTGATTTATATGCAGAAGGTCCTGGGTTCAATCCCTGGCCCGTCCCTTTCCTCCTGCTTTGTATCTTTCTATATACTTTCTCTGCTCTCTACATATACAACTCATGTATATAAACATGTTCATAGCCGTCGCTAGAACAGAAACGGGTTGAAAAAGCCGTTTCCCTTCCTTCCAAACTTTCACAGCACAGTGTCTTAATCCTATTAGAAAACGCCTACAAGTTATGCAATCAAGCGAACTGTGCCGCACATCTTCAAAATAATTAAAATACACAATTCTATCACCTTCCCCTGGTATCCACACACCAATGTGTGAACCTTCTGCCAACCAATTCCCACCAACACTCCAACATCCGCATGAATTTGTGCTGGCGCAGAGGTATATTCGGCCAGATGTGGATACAAACGATTGCAATCATCACTTCCTTACCCCTTCCCCACATTGACCTGCAACCTGTCGTGGCAGGCGCCATTGTCGCCTAAAAATAGAAGATCATCAACGCTCACACACTGAAGATGCCTGCTAGTCCCCGGCAGTTATCTCATTGGTCCTTGTGTGAGTGCAGCTGGTCTGGCGATACTGGAGTAGCATCCACGGGCGGTCAATCAAGCTCAAGCTCAAGCTCAAGAATTAGTGGGTAAATAATGAGTGATTTGTTTGTGTAACAATGAATGGAGAACGTGTTATTTTTTTTTTCAACAAACTCAGTTACACAAATGATGATGGGTTCATTCAAATTAATAAATAAAATAAAGTTATGGGTCAAATATTTTTTTAACCTTTTTTTGTTTTTTTTTATTTTTTTTTATTTTTTTTTTATTTTTTGTTTTTTTTTTGTATTTTCGCTGTTGTTTGTAAATAGTACTAAATTCTGAAAGTATATTAGCCTTGAATTCAATACATTTACATTTTTTTCTGTAAACTATTACAGTTAATGACTATTTTTAGGCTACATATTAAGCTTTTTTAAAAAAATTCTTGATTGAAAAAAGCTTCAAACTAAAAAAAATTAAAAAATGTCATCTCTTCCAAATCGAGCTACCATCATTGAAATTGCTAGGCAGAAGAAAAAAAATCAGGGCAGGTCGGTCGGCGAGGGAATCGACTGCTGAACCATCATTTTTTATCCTATTTCTCCCGCCAACAGCCTCCCTCAGCATTGCCAGTCAATAATAGTCTGCGATACTGGCGACGGGGTGTAACTTTCCCCGTTCGTGCCCATACAATTCAAATGAAAAAGAATAGGATGTGTGGAAAGCTGGTCGTTGTGAGGAAGGGAAATCACTTCGCGAGCGAGGATCGTTGACGGTGGTGACTGGGCGGTTGGTTTGATTCGAGATTTTCCGTTTTTTTTTGTAGGCTATTTCAACTCTTCAACCGAGAAGGATGTGACATTTCCGGTGTGGTGAATCGCAAAAGAGCGGGGTACAATGGGGATGTTTGCCAACCCACGCGTTCGGGCCGGAATGGGATGTATGATCTCTATTCGTGCGTTGAGCGGATGAGCCGGAAGTAGACGAAAAGGCGGTTTAGGATGTGTTATTTATTTCGGTTAATCGAAATGGAAAACGGAGCTTTAGGGATTTGAAGGAGGGATCAAAGCTAATTTTTAATAGGAATTGATAATCCCAAATTCATGGGCAGTCCAATTGATTCCAAAAGACTTGTATGCTTTTTTCTTAGAAGTAAAAACTAATCAAAAAAGATGAAAAGAATCATGATTCATTTGAAGCTTGAAAGATTCTCTCCAAAAGCTTGGTAGCTTCTCTCCAGAAGCTTGGAAGCTTCTCTCCAAACAGCTTGGATGCTTCTCTCCAAGAAGCTTGGAAGCTTCTCGCCAAGAAGCTTGGAAGCTTCTCTCCAAGAAGCTTGGAAGCTTCTCTCCAAGAAGCTTGGAAGCTTCTCTCCAGAAGCTTGGAAGCTTCTCTCCAAGAAGCTTGAAAGCTTCTCTCCAAGAAGCTTGGAAGCTTCTCTCCAAGAAGCTTGAAAGCTTCTCTCCAAGAAGCATGGAAACTTCTCTCCAAGAAGCATGGAAACTTCTCTCCAAGAAGCTTGGAAGCTTCTCTCCAAGAAGCTTGGAAGCTTCTCTCCAAGAAGCTTGGAAGCTTCTCTCCAAGAAGCTTGGAAGCTTCTCTCCAAGAAGCTTGGAAGCTTCTCTCCAAGAAGCTTGGAAGCTTCTCTCCAAGAAGCTTGGAAGCTTCTCTCCAAGAAGCTTGGAAGCTTCTCTCCAAGAAGCTTGGTAGCTTCTCTCCAAGAAGCTTGGAAGCTTCTCTCCAAGAACCTTGGAAGCTTCTCTCCAAGAAGCTTGGAAGCTTCTCTCCAAGAAGCTTGGAAGCTTCTCTCCAAGAAGCTTGGAAGCTTCATTCCAAGAAACTTGGAAGCTTCTCTCCAAGAAGCTTGGATGCTTCTCTCCAAGAAGCTTGGAAGCTTCTCTCCAAGAAGCTTGGAAGCTTCTCTCCAAGAAGCTTGGAAGCTTCTCTCCAAGAAGCTTGGAAGCTTCTCTCCAGAACCTTAGAGGCTGCTCTCCATGAAGCTTGGAAGCTTCTCTCCAAGAAGCTTGGAAGCTTCTCTCCAGAAGCTTGGAAGCTTCTCTCCAGAAGCTTGGAAGCTTCTCTCCAGAAGCTTGGAAGCTTCTCTCCAGAAGCTTGGAAGCTTCATTCCAAGAAACTTGGAAGCTTCTCTCGAAGAAGCTTGCAAGCTTCTTTTTAGAAGCTTGAAAGCTTCTTTTCAGAAGCTTGGAAGCTTTTCTGCTCAAGCTTGGAAGCTTCTTTTTAGATGTTTATAACAATAAAACTATTCCTGAAGAAGTTCCTGTTGAAATGTTTGAATTAATATCTGGATTTACTTCAGGCAATTAAATTCCCATTCAGAAAAAAAATCAGCCTAATGGCCAGACCGTGAATTTATGATGAACCCATAAGGAATGTAAATTCCCTCCATTTCCAAAACCGCCCATCATCTATCCATCAGTATTCAATCGACGTGCCACCGTCCAATTAAACGATAAGCCATCTTGCGCAACCAACTCTGTCGTCGTCGTCGTCTTCGATCAACCCCGGGTGTCACTAGTCCATCATATTTTAATGAATATCGTAGACAAGTCCTAGTCCCACCGATCACAAAATATGTGTTGAGTTATTGAAAACCCTCTTTCCCCTCGTAACTCCAGCAGCTTCTCCTAGAATTCGAAAAATGGGAAGCGCAATCTCGTCTCGAAATCGCTTTCGGTTCGTGATGAAGACGACACATATGTGCCACCACCGCACCATTCTCGAGTCAAGTCAGGCAGCAAATGTTGCCGCGCGCTGCCACTAGTACCACCTACTTACTTACTAGTACTAGGCTGTCAGTGAGTTACCATCGTCAGTCATCCGATCAACAAAAGAAAATTGTTATTCAATGCCACAACCACTTGGAAAGTGCACAGTGCAAAAAAAATGAAAAATAGATAAATATTTAAAAAAATCTATCTAAATTTACAAAAAATATTAAAAATAAATGAAATAAGGAAATGTGGTTTGAAACTGTAAGTTCTATTGATACAAAATACGAAAATCGAAACAGATCAAATTAATGTAACAAAAAAAATAAAAAAGCTTTGCAAATAAAAAAAAGGACAATTAAAAAGGAAAAAAAGCAAAAAAAAAAATATAAAAAAGAAATAAAATAAAAAAGGACAATTTAAATAAAAAAGGAAAACTAATCAAAAGAATAAATAAATTTGATATAAAATGAAAATGAATCAAATAGGATGCAAAACTGTATGTTTTATATAATCAGAAGACTGTAAATAGATTAATTCCAATGGATTATAAATTTAAAAAAATAAAAGTGGTGCAAAACAGTTAGTTCTAGAGATGCGAAATACTTGCAATTTAATTTCAAGTTGTCAATTCATTGAATTGAGTAGTAATTGTTGACTTCTACAATATTTTTTGCTGTGCCTCTGAGTTGCCCTGTCATCTGGATGCTCCACCGTTTGTTCCCCACACGATAGTAAACGGAACGTATCGTTGTCGTAGTTGTCGTCATCCATTCCACAGACCACACAGCAGCGTTGTTGTCATCTCTCCGGAGAATTTCGGCAATCTATACGAGAGGCGATGCAAGGCATCGGCATCGCAACATTTTTCGAACACATGTTCTGCGATGCGGAAATTTCAGAAAACTATTACAAACAACCAACTGAGGCTGACTGCCACCATTTCCTACGGGACCCATCCGTAAGGGCCACAAGTTGTAAGAGCCGTTCACGGCACCATGGTTGAGACATGGAGCGAACTGGATACAAACTGCTGGTAACAAGCTCTTTAACCTCTCCATCCATCAAAGATGCTGTGCCCTCTCCGGCCGGCCGGCCGGCGGCGGTGCGAGAGGAGGAAGCGGTGAAAAAATCTCGTTCCCTATGACAGACAAGCGACAAGTTCGCCTACAGGAAGAGATGTGCACATGATTGAACGAATTTCTTTCAGGTTCTACAATTTTTTTCGAGACAGATGTGACATCATGGATCTCATTTTTAAGAGAAGCATCTCAGTTTTTGTAATTACTCAGCCGTTATTTACTTGAAACTTAGCTTGTACGGGTTATAAAGCTCAAATTTGACGTTGTCATAAAATAATAGCATGGAACGAGCTCACCAAGTTCATACTCACTTATTTTTCCGTTACCGACGGCACAGTTCTACGTTGCGTAATAGCACAGTGGGAAAAGGCAGATGTTAACGCAGTTAAATTCAATAACCCAGCTTGGATACTTACACGTACCTATCCTCGAATTGAAACGTGGTCGATAAAGTAGAACAATATTTCTGTAATCATGTCCGGGGAATCGAGTGGATATCGTTTAGACTATCTCGTGATTTGTTCATCCGGAATTCTGTAGATTTGAACGATATATCCCCTGTTTTATTTATAATTTATTGTTTAGAGTGGTTAGTAGTCGGTAAAGTAGAATTAAATTTCTGTAAAATTGACCAGAGAGCCCTTAAGCCAGCCTTACATTTTTTTAACCGAGATATTTATGATATAGCTTTAAATTCGTATGATATTTCTTTGAATAATTCACGTGTATTTCAACTGATAGTAGAAAATAGTCGATAAAGTAGGATTGACTCAAAATATGATGAAAATCTTGGACAATCCGGAAATATCTTAATTCAGAGAGTCCGTTAGTGCATTAAATTCTACTTGAATTCAATTCTCTGAACAGTTTTTCTCAAGCTAGACCTTCTTTACCGACTACGTTATATGTACTCAGAGATAAATAACTCAATGAAATGTGAGAAATAAAATGATTTTGTAAGAGACTGATAATCCTGCTTTATCGGTCATGTTCTCAGCGAAAACACATGTGAGATTTAAAAAAAAAATGTGGTACGGAGTAATGCATAAATGGAAATGATCTAGTTTAGAGACCTGTGACGTGAACCAACCTGCTTCCATTAGATTCTACAAACATTGTTTTTTTTTATTATTTAAGACTAATCCTGCTTTATCGACCGCATGCAACTCCGAAAGAAATTTAAATGAAACATCCAAAGAAATTGGGTAAATCTAGATACATAAAATCGACCATAACTATTTCCGTGTGGTACTCAGTCCAAACAACTCAAACCCGTTCGGGAATCTGGATTTCCTTTGTGAATCGGGGTTCTCTTTTGGAATATGGGATCCTATTTTGAGTCTTGGATCTCATCTGCAATCAGAAACATCATCTTGAATCTGGGAGCCCATCCAGTAACTCGGAACTTATCTGGAATCTGGGATCGCATCGGAACTCTGGGATGTCATTTGGAATCTGCGATCTCATCCATAATTTGGGATACGGATCTGTAATATGGGATTCTGATAATTTCATCTGAATTCATGCTTCTCATCTTGAACCAGGGATCCATTATGAGTCTAATCAGGAATTTGGGATCTCATCTGCAATCTGGGGTCTGGAATCCGTGATCCCATCTTGAACTTAAGATTTCATCTGGAATTCGTTTGAAATCTAGCATCTAATCTTTAACCGTTATGTGGCCGGCAAACTTTTTGCTTTTTTCTACACCGTGTATTTTAAATGGGTGCTGGGTACCCGGGTACCCTGCCGGCCACATAAGGGTTAACATGGTTTCTGGAACTTGAGATCCCATCTGAAATATGGGATCCCATCTAAAATCTTGGTAAAGATTTTGGAACTCATGTGCAATCTCATCAGGATTGTACGAACCTACTTCGAATCTAGCGTCTCGTCCAAAATCAGGGAGCTCATCTTGGATTCTTGAAATCTTAAAATATTCTGGTATCTGAGATATCATCTAGCATATGGGATCCCATCTGGGATTATAAAACGAATGTAGGATCTCAGCAGGAATCTGTGATTCATCTTCAATTTGGAATCCCACCTAGATTCTTACATCATAAATTCGGCATTGCATCTGGAATCTCAGATTATCTCATCTTATATCCCATCTAAATCTGAGAACTCATATGGAATCTAGCTTTAATTTGGGTATCAAACTGGATTTTCAGACAAAACACATCTGGAATCGTACTCTTTAACTGGAATCGAGGATCTCATCTTGAATTTATGATTTCATCTGAAATCTGGAATCCCGGGCTCTCGGAACTCATATGAAATCGGGGATCTCATCAGGAATCTGCGATTTTTTTTAATTTGAGATTCCATATGGAATCAAGGATCTCATTTAAAATCTTGAATCTCATCTGGAACCAGGGAACTCATCTAAAATCAGGGATCTCATTACTAAAGTAGGATCCAATCTGGAATCTGAGATCTCATTTGGAATTTGGGATCCCATTTGGGATTAGTAAACGAATGTATGATCTCATCAGGAACCTGCAATATTACCTTTAATTTGAAATCCCACCTGGAATCAGGGATCTTGAATTTAGGATTTCATCTTGTACCTCAAACAATCTCATCTAGAATCTTGGGTCTCGTCAGAAATTGAGAACTAATTACTAATTTAAAATCTAGTATCTCATCTTTAATTTGGGATGCGCTCTGTAATCTGGGATCCTATCAGAAATGTGGGACCCAAACTGGAATCTGTGAAAACACCTGGAATCTGAATTCTTATTTGAAGTCCAGAATCTCATCTTGAATCATCTTGAAAGAGATCTGGGAGCTCATTGGAAATCGGGGAACTCATAAGGAATTCGCGATTTTATTTTGAATTTTGCACTCAATCTCTCATCTAAAATCTTGAATCCCGTCTGGGATTAGGGAACTCATCTATAATTTAGGATCTCATCCTTGAATTGCGATGCACTCTGCAATGTGGGATCTCTTTCGGGATCTGGAATTTGGCTTTCCATCTGTAAACTGGGATCTTATCTGGGATCGGGGTTACCATCTCGAATCTCAGTTCTTATCTGGAATCCAGGATCTCATCTTGAATTCAAAAGATTTCATCTGGAATCTGGGATCCACGATTCGGAAACTCCTTTGAAATCGGAGATCTTATCAGGATTCGATTTTATTTTTAATTTGGTATTCCATCTCATAAAAAGTCTTGAATCCCATTTGGAATCTGAGAGCTCATCTGAGATCTAGGAAATTTGCGATGCACTCAGAAATCAGGGATCTCACTCGGGTTTCTTCTTCTCCTTATTATTTTTCTTCTTCTGGAATATGAGTCTGAAAACCAGGTTGGATCCCAGATGGAAAATGGGAACTCATTTGGAACCAAGGAGCTCATCTTTAATTTGGAACACACTCTATAATCAGGGATCGTATCTGGAATCTGGGATCCCATTTTGAATCTTAGAACTCTTTTAAAGTCTGAGTTTTCAGAATCTGGATCTCATATGCAACTTGTTATTTCATCTAAAATCTGCGAACTGTAGTCTGAAACCCAATCTGGAACCTGGGATCCTTTTGGATCTTTGAATCTAAGAGCTCGTCAGGAGTACGGAATTCCGTTTCGAACATAGTATCTCATCCGAAATCGTGGATCCGAATTTGAATCTAGCAGTACATCTGTAATCTGGGATCCCATTTTGAGTCTGGAAATTCATCCGGAATCTACAATCCCATTTAGAAACCTGGATCCCATCTGGGAACTCTTCTGGAATCTAGCATCTCATGAAGTCTGGGATCCCATTCAGAATTTGGCATTTGAGATTCTATCCGAAATTTGGGATCTTATCTGGAATCTAGGAACCCATCAGAAATGTGCATTCTCCTCTGGAATCCATGAACTCATTTTGAACCCATCTCGGATCCCACCAGGATCTTATTTTGAATTTGGCTGTTTCATCTGGAATCTGGGAACTCATCTGGAGTCTGAAATCCAGTCTGGAACCTGGGATCCCTTTGTGACTGTAGGAGCTCGTCAGGAATATGGAATTCCAATTCGAGCACAGTGTATCATGGCTTTCATATTGAATCGGAAATCTCACCTGGAAAGTGGAGACTTCGTCTTGGGTCTGGTACTCCATCTGAAATTTGTGATCCCCTCTTCAATCTGGAAATACATCTGGAATCCACCAACTTATCTGTAATTTGGAATTCCACCTGGAATTTGCTTTATTATTTTCAATCTGGGATTTTTTCATAAATTTGGGAATACATCTGGAATCCTCAGTCCAATCTAGAATCTTGGATCTCATCTGGAACTCATCCAAAATCTAGCATCTCATTGGAGAACTCATCTGAAATCTAGTATCTCGTGAAGACTGGGATTCCAATCAGTATCTCAATTTGGGATCTTATCTGGAATCACTGAACTCATCTGGAATTTCAGTTCTCAGTTATGAGCCAGGAAGTGGGAGCTCATCTGGAATTTGAGTTCTCATTTTGAATTTGATATTTTATCTGGAATCTGGGAACTCATCTGGGGTCTGAAATTCAGCCTAGAATCTGGTATCCCTTTGTGAATTTGAGATCTTGTCAGAAATATGGAGTATCTCATCTGAAATTATTGATCTCATCTAGAATCTGGCGTCTCACCTGGAAACGGGGACTTCGTCTCGAATCTAGGAGTCCATCTGCAGTCTGGGATCCCATTTTCAGTCAGGAAATACATTGGGTATGTACGATCTCAACCAGAATTTGGAAATTCATCTGGAATTTGAGTTATTATTTTCTTTCTGGGATCTTATCTTGGTTTTGGGAATCCATCTGGAATCTAGAATATTGGATCCCATCTAGGAACTCATCTTAAATCTAGCATTTCATGAAGTCTGGGATCCCCATTGGGATCTGGCATTTGGTATTCTATCTTTAATTTAGGATCATATCTGGAATCCCAAAACTAATCTGGAATCTACGTTCTCATTTGGAATTCAGGATCTCCTCTTGTATTTGAGGTTTCACCTTGAATCCAGGAACCCAACTGGAATGTGAGTTTTCATTTTTATGCCAGGATCTCATTTTGAATTTGATATTTCATTAGGAATCTGGAAACTCATCTGGGGTCTGAAATCCAATCTGGAATCTGGGATCCCTATGTTAATTTAGGTGGTCGTCAGGAATCTCATCTAGAATCGTGGATCTCATCTTGAATCTGGGATCTCACCGGGAAAGTGGGGACCTCGTCTTGAATCAGGGAATCCATGTGCAATCTCAGATCCCTACTGTAATACATCTGGAATCTACGATCTTATCTATAATTTGGGATTCCACCAAGCTTAATCCCCGTTTAGAGTATCTGACTTTTCGGTCTGATTTGAGTGACAGCTCAAAAAAAAATGTATGAAATCGTAAACAAAGGTCACTTAAATCAGGCCTTTTCCATTTTTATCCAAGATTGAGATAGAGACTTTCTTGAATTTGAGAAACCATCTGGAATGTAGAATCCCATCTAGAATATTGAATCCCATCTAGGATCTCATCCGAAATCTAGTCGCACAATCGGGATCTGAAATGACCAAAAGAATTTGGGATCTTATCTGGAATCTTGGAACTCATCTGAAATCTGCATTCTCATCTGGAATCCAGGATCTTATCTTGAATTTGAAATTTCACCTTGAATCCCGGAACTAATCGTAAACCTGAGTTCTCATTTTTACGCCAGGATCTTATTTTGAATTTGATATTTCATCTGGAATCTAGGAACTCATTCTGGAATCTGGGATCCCTTTGTGAATTTGGATGCTCGTCAGGAATCACATCTGGAATCGTGGATCTCATCTTGAATCTGAGATCTCATCTGGAAAGTGGGGACCTCGCCTTGAATTTCAGAGTCCATCTGCATTCTGGGATCTCATCTTGAGTGTGGGAATACATCTAGAATCGACGATATTGTCTATACAGAATTTGGGCTTCCATCTGGGATTTGAGTTATCATTTTCAATATGAGATCTTATCATGAATGTGGGAATCTATCTGTAACCTAGAATTCCATCAAGAGTCTTGGATCTCATCTGGAATTAGGGAACTCATCTGATATCTAGCATCTCATCCCCAATTTCGGATGTACTCTGAAGTCTGGGAACCCATTCGAGATCTGGCATTTGCGATTCTATCTACAATCTGAAAGCATATCTGGAATCTCGGAACTCATCTGGAAACCAGGATTGAATTTGAGATTTCACCTTTTATTTAGGAGCCCATCTGGAATCTGACTTCTCATCTAAACCATGATTTTATATTTGATATTTCATCTGGAATCTGGGAACTCATCTGAGGTCTGGAATCTGGTATCCCCTTGAGAATCTAGAGTGTGGTCAGGAAAATGGAGTATCTCAGCTGAAATCATGGATCTCATCTTGAATCTGGGATCCCTTCTGGGTCTTAGAACTTGCTCTTGAATCTGGGAGTCCATCGGTAATTTAGGATCCCATCGGGAATATGGCAACTCATCTGAAATCTAGCATCTCATCTACAATTTGGAATTCACTCTGAAGTGTGGGATTCCATTCGGAATCTGGCATTTGGGATTCTATCTGTAATTTGGGATCTCGGAACTCATCTGAAATTTGCGCTCTCAACTGGAATCCAGGATCTCATCTTGAATTAGTGATTTCATCTTGAATCTAGAAGCCCATCTGGAATCAGAGTTCTCATCTAAACCAGGATCTCATTTTGAATTTGATGTTTTATCTAAAATCTGGGGACTCATCTGCAGTCTGAAATCCTTTATGGATTTAGGATCTCTTCTGGAATCATTGATCTCATCTTTAGATTGGGATCTCACCTGGCTCCTTAGGCGTAAATTGGGGTTCTAGGTATTTGCGCGGGAACAACTAACATGTGATACATATGTATAATGGAAATTTTAAGTTGTTTTTCAATTTGTTCATCTCAAGGAGAACTACCATCAGTAGTGTTGCCAAATTTAGTGGTCCCCAATCTTGAGTGACGGCCCACGCGAACTTCTCAAGATCCGAAAGTACTACGAGAGGATGAGACTTTTTTTTCCAATTCTGCGTCTCACGAAGCATGTACATCATTACATGTATTACAATAATGTGGCGCTGAACAGATCAGTAGTTCCCAAGCAGAGGCCACGGGCCATGCTAATTTCTCCAGTACCGAAAGTGCGATTAGAAAATGAAAAAGGTTTTCAGAATCTACGTCTCAAGAAGCATTTCTCATAGTATAGTGACGTTGCAAAGCTCAGTGGTTCCCAAGCAGAGGTCACGGGCCATGCTGATTTCGCAAGAATCAAAATTCCGAGGAGAAGTTATGAATGTTTTTAAGATTCTGCGTCTCAAGGAGCACTTAATACATTTGGTGTTACAAAGTTTAGTGGTTCCTAAGCTGGGGTCACAGGCCATACTAATTTCGTAAGAACTTAACAGTTTTGCTAAGTTTAGTGGTTCCCAACTTACGGTCATGGGCCAAGCGAATTTCTCAAGAACCGAAGGTGTAAGAATGAAGTGAAAAGATTTTTAGGATTTTCAACTTCAGGGAGTACTTAACACAATGTAGTTGTATAGCAAAGTTCAGTAGTTCCCGAGCAGAGGCAACGGGCCATGCTAATTTCTCAAGTATCGAAAGTGCGATTGGAAAGTGAAAAACGTGTTCAGATTCTGCGTCTCGAGAAGCATTTATCAAAGTATAGTGGCGTTGCAAAACTTAGTGGTTCTCAAGTTGGGGTCACGGGCCAAGCCGATTTCGCAAGAACCGAAAGTCTGAGGAGAAGGTGTGAATGTTGTCAAGATGCTGCGTTTTAAATTGTACTTATTACAAGACACTGGTGTTGTTGACCTCCGGAGTTTCCAATCTGGGGTCATGGGCAATGCAAATTTCTCAAGAATCTTAAGTACGATGAGGAAGTGAAAATCGTTTTTTTACCAGATTACGCAATCAGTGGTTCCCAATCTGATGCCCCGAGCCATGCTAATTTCTTAAAAACCGAAAGTCCTAAGAGTCCTCAAGGATCACTTCCCACAATGAGCAGGCTTTACAAAGCTTAGTGATTCTCAAGCTGAGATAACGGTCTATTTGGCGTATAGTTATCTAGTATGGGTCTGTTCATAAACCACTAAGATCAAATTTTGGTCATTCAGATACCCCCCGTCCCTCTTAAGCGCCCGTGACATCTCTTGAGATCTCCCTCAAACCCCCTAAGAACCACTGAAACGCGACCTGCGACTTGTGACCCCCTGGAACTTCCTGAGAACCCCTGAAATGGCACTGAGACTCTCTGGAATACTCCTGAGACCCCTTGGAACTTCGCTTGGAACCTCCTGAGAACCCCTGAAGTGACACTAAGACCCCCTGAAACGCCTCTGAGGCCTCTTGGGACCCCCTGGAAACCCCTGAAACTACCTCCTGAAAGACCTCCTGAAAGTTCCATAAAATTATATCATTTCGTTCTTGCTGAGCGTGGGGCAGTGAGACTAATGAGATTAGTGTGGTTGAGCGGTGAATATTGAAGAGTGTGAAGTGCGGACTGAGAAGCAGTGGGAACGACAAGTGTAAGGCAGATGACCAAGAAGTGAGTAGTGAGTTGTATGAGTGAGCAGTTATTACTAATTTTTGAGCAGTGAAGGGTGAGGAGTGAGATGTGAGCAATTCGGGATGAGCAGTGAACAATGACGAGTGAGTAGTGATAAGTAAGTAGAGAGGAATTAGCAGCGAAAAGTAAGCAGTGTACAGCGAGGAGTAAGAAGTAAGCAATGAGGAATGAATATTCAGAAGCACGAAGTAGTGAGAAATGAGCAGTGAAGAGTAAGGAGTGAGAAGTGAAAAGTGGGAAGTAAAAAATGAGCAGTGGAATTGTAATTAACAGGCCGCGAAAAGGTGATAAGTGAAGAATGAGGAGAAGTGGTTGGAAGTGAGGAGTGAGAAGAGAGGAATGGGAAGTATGTAGAGTGGAGTGAGAAGTGAGCAGTGTGGAGTGAGAATGAAACAGTGAGAACTGAGCAAGAAAGAGTGTGGGTCGATAAGAAGTGATCAGTGAAAAGTGAGAAGTGAATTGTAAGGAATGGGCAGTGAATAATGATGAGTTAGCAGTGAATAGTGAGGAGAAAATAAAATAGTTGAAAGTGAGGAGTGACAAAAGAGAAGTTGGAAGTATGTAGTGTGGAGTAAGAAGTGGGCATGGTAGAGTGGGAATTGAGCAGAGAAAACAGTTAAGCGAGCAGTTTATCGATGAGAAGTGATCAGTGAAAAGTGAGAAGTGAACTGTAATGAATGAGCAGTGAAAAGTGAAGTGTGAGGAGTGTGCTGAAGTGAAGAGTGGTAAGTGTGAAATAAAGAGTCAGCAGTGAAGAGTGAGCAATGAGTGTAATTAAGTTTTCAACAAGCTTCAAACCCAGTTTTTTGTATATTTTACTGTAAAGATTCTAAGAGAAAGTTAAAAACCCTTCAAAAATCCATACTTTTGTCATAGTTTTAAGGCAGCCTTTTAGATCTACTATAGCCATTATAACCGCAATACGATCGAAAAATCCATGATTATAAGATATATGGTTGAATAACTGCAGCAGAAACATCCAAAATAAACAATGAAAAGCTTATAGTTAAAAAAATGCAATTTTTCTCCGAGATTAGGAAGATTTTTTTGAACAAAACATGCAACGAAGTAAGATTTTATGAGATACATTATTTTTATCTTCCACCAGTATGACACCAAAATAATCCCCTTTACCTTTTACGATTGTCTATTGAATCACCTAATTTCCTCAACTACCAACCAGCATCATCGCAATGATTGGAAGGCGGTTTCCCTTGTTACCGCGTATTACCAAATCCACCTTCGCCGAATTTCAACATAATAATACACTCACGACAACGACGCACGGTGACGACGGATTTATGCCGGTCTGCCGGGCGGTAGTCGCCGTCATCGATGCGTGCCGACGACATGAGTAAGCCCCATCTGCCGCCATTAAATGGCTCTAATGAGAATCGGATTCTGCCCCCTTCAGCTCCCCTGACGCGACTTACTCACTGATCGGTAGAAAGCAAATAAAAATGTAGCTACTCAGTAGCTGAATTGACTCGAAGTGCGTATGTCTCCGTGTTACCCTTAAAAAAGGGGGATTTAATGTGATTGTAACACAAAAACTGTTCAATTATAATACTCGTTATGGTTAACCATCATTTAACATACAATAATTATAAACAGCATAGTTAGGTATTGTTAACATAGGTAAAAATAAATAATTTGAGTCTTTAAAGAAATAAAATAATACAACAAAAACCATACATATTATCGTTTTTGTATAGTTAAGATTGCTCTTACCATAAATCATATGGTTGTTATACTGTAGTTTTACTGTAATGTATCGGCCTGTAATAGGATGGTCATGTCCACCGGGGCATCCAATTCGAAAAACCTCTGATGTGTCAATTTCTATTTCGGGGAGACGACATTTTCACTTCCCGTGACAGTTCGACATGCGGGACTCCAGTTCGCCACGAAACTGCACCTCTCTCGGGTTATTGGCCCGGAAGCAGATGCACCGAAATGATGCCGGTTGGCGGTGGCGGCGGCGGCAGCGGTCACCGGCAAGCACGTCTGACCCATTTGGTTACTAAATACTTGCGTGCCTCTCTCTCTCTGTCTCTCGTTTTCGAAGTAGTTCGACTAAAGCCGCGGAAATGACACACGGACATGCGGGAGACTATAAATATCGACGACGACGATGACTAGGACGACGATGGGAGAGGTGTTTTCTAATGGTTGGATATTTTTTACAGTGTACGATTTCTACCAGCATGCAACAAGTACAGAAACCGAACTTGTTAGCTTAGCGCATGTGGATATCTTGTGTAAATAAGCGAAACTGGAGCGTTAAATCATGCTTGCATTTATCCATTGATTCCAACTGGCGAATGTTAACTTTTTGGTGGAATGTGATCTGAGTGCACTGTTAAAAATTATCCATTAATGTTCGGATGTAAAATGATCATCTTATGTTCACCGTAAACTATATGGTTAAAGTGTGAAACATTAAATCATTACTCAAATCAGCGATAAGTATATATTGTTTGTCGAAAAATACTTGGATGTAAAACATTCTTGTGGTATTGCTTTACAATTCATAAATGATATTCTGAATGGTAAACTAATATTCCCGCAGAAAATTGATTCTCATTCATTTCCAAAATTGTTCTTTTATGTGGTTTTATTTATCATGTTATCTTCTCTCACGGTCAATCTTAACATTAAATTGCATCCAACAGTACGATAAAGGTTCGAAGTTGGTAATTTTTATGGTAACCTTATGACCTATGGTGCAGTATTACAATCATACATAAGAAGCAAAGCTATCATATTCTTGATATCTAATTTATCAAGAATTTATATGTTTAGATTTTCACGATTAGAAAAATATTCAATTGATAATCGATTACCATTAATCGAAGATATACTGAATGGTTAGTGAATAATACTGCAATCTTTCGGACTGTGCCAACCGCGCCACTGAATTGCATCCAACTGTGCGTATCCACTACCTATTTATAGTTCCACGCGGGAACCATTGGTCCAACACTCCAGTCCAACCGAGCGACGACCAGATGAAGAACTTTCTTTTCGTCGACGGGAGTTCCCCTTCGCACTGCTAGAACGTGCTGTTCTGGTTAGTATTCCAGCCTATTGAACCTTTCACCGACCGAGACCGCTAGCTGTTGACCAGTAGGACGTTAAGCGTTCCTCAACGCTGGATACCGCGCTGTTTCACGCACGTAGTAGTAAATCATATTCGTTCCGAAGAGGAGGCGCAAGAAGCAAAACAAAAACAATAACATCGAAATGCTTTTCTTCTGGGGGTTTGCTTGCTAGCGTCCGGCTGCGTTCTTTGCGTTTCCGTGGGTTGGATGCGAAGTGCCTAATAAAGTTGTACCAATTAAAGACAATACAATATATAGTAACATCAAAACAAATATGTTTGTAAGACCTCAAGTACACAGGGTCAAATATTGTACAAGGAATGAACTAAAGATCAAACATCTATTTGAGACTAATGAAAATTCGATCGAATCAAACAAAATGTTTAAGCATTGTTTTCTTTTTGTACAAATTTTTGACCCTGAGTACTGGCATCTTAATAATGCTTAAAACAGTAGAATATGCCAATACCAGCTATGGTTATGCATTATAAATCTACTGTAAACTTTACGATTACCATATATCTTATTTTCACGTCGTAAAATGTCTATGCGAAATCAATTGCTTTTTGGAAGATTTACAATGTTTTCGCCAACTCCAGTAATAATTATAATAGGCAGGGGCTCCTCTGAAATCGGTAAACAAATAACCATTAAGGTAAAAGTAACTTCCATAGGATGCGATATTTCGCAGCAAGTGAACTCTACTACGATTCTTCGCCATTCTTTAGTTAAAAGTTTTGCTAATGTTTCCATACATCACACGATACATAACTTTAACGTATATGGTCAACTTAATGTGTTAATCTGGGCCATAAACTCTCTCGCAACATTACACTGTATCGTTATAATACATGGTATAGTATTTCTATGGTAACTTTCTCCCCGGGCCACCTACTCCCAAGTGGGAGTAAGAGATCGCACCACAACAATCGTCGTCGTCATCGTCGTTTGTGCAAAAAACGTTCCCGCTTCATGTTTCTAGACAGAGAGCTCGAGCGGATTTCTGAGCAGGGTTTACCGCGGGGAAGAACATCAACAACAGGTGCGAACAGCTGGCTGCGACTCAGTAGTGTTTCGATGAAAGCCAGTAATCCCCCCGCCTCGTAGTTTGTTTGAGAGCGCTACGTCGTCATGACACGGGGGCAGTGGAAGTTAGTTGGTGTGCCGCACCACAAGAAGGCCTATTTGTAAGGTGATTAGTTACATCTCACCGTTTTTGTTCGTGTCCTGTCCTGTCTGACGGTCGTCGGTGGTCAGAGCGAGAGGACACGCGTGCTTTGAAGTATGTAGGTACGCGATTTAGCGGCTGGTTAGCAGCGCGTATTGTGTGAGTAAACAGAGATGTAACAGTTTCGCTGAAAGGAAAATAATTACGATTCGGTGTTTGTTTACCAAATTGGTTGGTGTGCGAACCGCGAGTAGATTGATGTAATGATTTTCTGGTTTTGGTGACTAAGAGTTATAATTTTCTGTATGTGAACGATACTACTTTGATACATATTATTCTGATTTTCACGCTGGTATTTTTTCTTCCAATTTCAGGTAAACGTTCGACTAGCACAGGCAACGGAAGCTTTGCTAACCTAATGAAAAGAAACTTGTAAGTTTTATCAACTCACTGTTTGTAGCATATTGGGAACAAATTCTAAGATTTTCCAAGAAAAGAAGCAAATAAATTTAAAAAAAGAACTGTATGGTAACCATATATTTTAACGTTGATTATTCCGCCACTAATATGTTTTCTTTATAGTTTTCTCAATATCGTTAGTTTCTTGGCGGTTCCTTTGGTCCAATAATAATCAAGTACATTGTTGAATTATATAATAACTATCTGTCATAGTACAGCAAATGTTTGTTCCTAAAAATGATTAATCTGCTGTTGTAAACTATTTAGCATATTGTTCTTACATTTCTGAGCATTTTGAGAGAATTTCAAAATGAAATATTTTTGGTGGACCTTGTTGATAATATTCTGATAAAGTTCCAGAAAAAAAATGGTAGAATTTATGGCAGCATTTGTACTATATTCCATGGGTGAATTTCTGACGGTGTTCATTTCTGCAAGTGCAAAGTTCATGGAAGATTATCAAGATGTAGTTCAGGTTCAGTAACCAGTGCTGGCAGATACCATGGAAAGTTTTCTGGACGGATTCCTAGAGATTGAAGTGTAAAACTCTCTGGACTTTCTGACCATTTTCTGGGAAAATTCTGGCGACAATATTTTACAGAATTTATTAGGTATTTCCAGTAACATCCTAAAGATCCTAAGGAAATTTTTAACTAAATTCTTTGTAAAAAAAAACAATTATTTTCAATCATAGAACTTCTAGTTCTTATGCGTAAATATTAATAAATGAATGTGGCATTTTTGAAAAAAAAACTCTAAATGATTTCCTCCTGAATAATACGAAACCATACAAGAATTGTTAAGGTTATGATTTTCTAATGATTTGGTTTATCATAAATAGGATTACAAATCAACGATACGTCGAATCATAGTGGTGATAGCAGTCATCAGTTTTTTTAAGTTCAAATGATAGACCGGGTTGTAAAGTATCGTTACCGTTCAAAAATGCTTTTTTTTTTTCTTGAACAAAAATGTGATGGTATGATTCACAATAAAATCGCTTGTCATCAACATTGTTATACACTGAATCATAAATATAAAACTAAAATATCTTTTTAGTCGACCTGAAAAAATATCTCTGCGACCATTCTTCAGGTTGTCAACTTGGTGTTTTATGCAGTGCATAACTGTATCGACTTGTTTACATCTTCACAGATTTTTTGTTGTACATATTTTCGCTGAATCGGAAATTGAAGTTGTGCGACAGTTAGGGCAACTGCAGTTTTCCTCGCGCGATTTTCACGATGTAGGCCACATTGAATGAGCTCTCGCGGGTGGTCTAAATGCATTGGTATTTTAAGAATTGAGTGAATGTATGTAAAAGTGATTTCTAACAATGAAATTATCATTAAATTATTCCTGTATCATGTATCGTCATGGTCAGTGTTATTATGCCTTTAGAAAGATTTTTTTTTACATTTTCTGAAATTTTATCATAAATTTACTGAGAAAATTATTACCACAAATATTTTTATGGCTTTCTTGAGAGAAAATATAATAAATGAAATGTAAATAAAAAATTTGCAAAAAATCCGTTGAAAGCATTTTAAAAGTACCACACTAAAGCAGTAATTTGGATTCCTGGTCTCTTTTTCCGTAAGTTTTATCGTAAGAAATTGTCCATAAACTACGTAGACTTTTGGGGGGAGGGGGGGGGCAGTTCTGGTTGAAGTCAACGCTCCATACAAATTTTGAAAATTTTGTATGGAAAAAAGTCTACGAGGGGGAGGGGGGGTGTCTGAGATGACCAAAAATAAGTCTACGTAGTTTATTGACAGTGCCTAAACTATTCTATGAAATGAATAAAATCATCCATAGAATACTCTATCAAGTACAGGAAATAACCCACACAATATGTACAATGATCCCATAAATATGGGATCTAGGGATCTAGATAATTACAGTGAAAGTTTGGCAAAAAAGTTGGCCATGGATTTTTGGAATATTTCTTATATGGTACTAGCTGTCCCGGCAAACGTCGTATTGCCTGCCTACTGTGTTTTTTGACATACAGCTCTATAGAGACGTCCCCCGCAACGTCATCTGTATGGGAGCCCCCCGTTCCAGAGACCGGAGAGGTTTCACACCAGAGGAATTCCACGGAGTCATGTCAGTCGATCCTGAGCGACCATTTCAAAAATATCTGAAACTTTGCACAGTTTTTCAATTTCATCAAAATCGCCATTTTTCGATATCAAACCTTCATATTCACTCACGACTAACTTTTCAAAAGGGTGTATGCGAAAATAGTTCAAAAATATTCTAAAAGCTGTACAGCAAAAACGGATTGTTCGATTGTTATGAATTTTTCAGCAAAGTTAGATAACTAAATGATGATTCCTTAGAAAATATACACTGTAAAAAATTTCTTTTTTTACTATAAAAAATATGATCTTTGTCACAAAAACTCAAATATCTCCGAACCCTATCTTTTTACCAACGTCAATTTTTTAGGGAAAATGGCCCATTATATCAGCTATCTACCATAAAATTTTGGTGATGGTAAACTGATAAACAAAAAAGTTATGACATTTCAAACATTTCACAATTTTTACATTTAGTAACAAAAAAAAATTTTTTTTCTGTGTAAATTATTTCGAGAACTATATTTTGATGCTGATTTTATTGTAAAGGCTACCGCATGAATTAAACAAGTTGTTTTCATGATATTTTTGTTTGATTATTTATAATTACTATAGTATCTATTTGAACCTTACACGCGATCCAGTGTTGTGATCAAAAATATTGAGATTGTCATACTTTTTATTGTACGTGACTGGTGAAAAAATCCCTTGATAGTGTTGAAAAGCTGTTGATCATAAGAAAAATGGAATTAAACTTATTTTGAAGACGAAAGCTGCATAATAAAAGTTTTATATATACGCGTATACGTCTAGTTGATCTGCAAAAAAATACCTCTTAGAGAACAGACTTTATGATCGGAAAAATGCGAGTAACTTCAACAACAACAAATGCATGAGAGGTACATACCACAGACAAACAGACAAAACGCCTAGAACAATTTTCGTGAAAATCCATCGCCCAGTTCACACTACCACCACCTGGTGGAAATGTTTCACGAAACACTGCGTTGTGCAATATCGTCATCAGAAGGCGCTAGTGTGAAACGTCAAACGCAAAGAAAAACGATGGGCACTCTTCTGGTTATGAAAGCCACAACCAAGATTCAAAATGATCGTTAAAGGCGTGGTCAATGAAAATTTCGTCAGTGTTACGTTTGTTTGTCTGTATAATACATACCATGAAAATACTCACGAAAAAGCAAAAAAATACTACCGCTATGGATATTAAAAATTTTATAGTAAATTTTTTCTTCGTCCAAGCAAACAACACCAAACTAGTCAGTTAAAACTAATAAGCGATTTTGTTTATTATAATGTAACGAACAACATGAACAGTCGCTTTCTCAAAGGTCTTCAACTCAACGCTCTCTTGTAGACCGCTTGTGAAAAAAAATGTTCAAAAGAGTTACGAAATCTCATAGATAAACTGAAAGAGACTGGTTATGCCCAAATTGAATACAAATTTACGCATTTGCACGTCCTGCCGTCTAGACTTTGACAAACGAGCCATCTGTATATCATCGGTAAAGCAGGGCGCAGGAAGTTCGAAAACGACAACAACTGAGAAATTGCCAGAAGTGCTAAGTGCAGAGAGTCATGCCACCGTACCATCAGCGACATCTGTTTAAACAATTTAATCACGCCTCTTTTCAAAAATGCTTTGAAATATACTTCAACATGTATACCCATTTCAATATTTTTAACGTTGCAAAACACGCTTTCAACATTCATCTTGAAGAAGAGGGAAAACACTTGTCCTCAAATGTAACAGCAAATTAATCAATAAACGACTAATGCGCGGAGGGCGTGATAAAATCGGAACAGTACTGTACATATAATATACATAATACATAATAAAAACAGCTTGTTTTACTCACGCAAGGCCATTAACAATAAAATCAGCATCAAACTGCGCTTTCCGGCCGAAATAATTTACACTAAAAAAAATTATTACTAAATGTGAAAATTGTGGAATGTTTGAATTGTCATAACTTTTTTGTTTATTAGTTTATCATCACCAAATTTTTATGGTAGATTGCTAATACAATGGACCGTTTTCCCTAAAAAATTACATTGGTAAAAAGATAGGGTTTTGAGATATTTGAGTTTTTGTGACAAAAATGATATTTTTTAATGTTAAAAAAAGATTTTTTTTTCACAGTGTACATTTTCTGAGGAATCACCATTTAGTTATCTAACTTTGCTGAACAATAAAATCTGCATGTAACTGCGATTTCTGATCGAAATAATTTACACAGAGAAAAATATTTACCAAATGTGAAAATTGTGAAATGTTTGAAATGTTATAACTTTTTTGTTTATTAGTTTACCATCACCAAATTTTTATGGTAGATTGCTAATACAATGGACCGTCTTCCCTAAAAAAATGACGTTGGTAAAAAGATAGGGTTTTGAGATATTTGAGTTTTTGTGACAAAAATGATATTTTTTAATGTTAAAAAAGATGTTTTTTCACAGTGTATATTTTCTTAGGAATCACCATTTAGTTATCTAACTTTGCTGAAAAATTTATTGCAATCGAACGAACCATTTTGGCTGTGCAGATTTTTGAATATTTTTGAACCATTTTCACATACACCCTTTTGAAAAGTTAGTCGTGATTCAAAATAAAAATTTGATATCGGAAAATGACGATTTAGATGGAACTTAAAAACTGTGCAAAGTTTCAGTTCAATAGAAAATCATGAATTAAAAAATTTCCTTAATTTTGATGCTGTTGCTTGGAATCGCTCACCAAACTAAGAATCTTCCCCGGTCCCAAAAATACCCACATACACCGCTCGGTTCAGTAGTTCCCGAATGCATAACGTTCAGACAGACAGACAGAAATTCATTTATATATATGAGCGACACGAATGCACCCTTCAGGTGTAAAGTGTCGTAAATACATTAACAAACAAACAACATTTATATATATATATATATAGATGTATATGGAAGATATCCTTTATCTTATGGAATATTTCCTTAATTGTATAGAATTTGGTGGATCATTTTCTATGTGTTATGGATCTTTTCTTCATTCATTCATAGAGTATAGAATCATATTTTATGGATCATTTCTCATATATTACACAGCGAAACAATTATGTCTCACAAGCAAACTTATGTATCTCTGGCAGATTTTGGGTCGCTGAATACAAATGTGGGCTCAGATTTGCTCCAATACGTCACAGTTTTGAGCTATACCTCAATTTTTAGGACAAATTATGAGATGAATCATTTCATGAATTTTATGGATAATTTCCTATATTTTGTGGATTATTTCTGATATTTTATGAATCATTTCCAGTATGGATCATTGTCAAATTGTAAGGATCATTTCCTAAAGTGTATGCATTGTTTTTTAAGTTGAATGGATCATTTCTCATGTTTTATGGATCATTCCGTATATACTTTATTAATCATTTCCTATATGGTATGGATCGTTTCCTAAATTGTTTGGGTCATTTTCCAATAGTTCATGATTCATTTGCTAAATTTTAATCATCTTTTTTTTTATTTTTATGGATTATTTCTTTTACTCCATGAATCATGTCTTATATGCCATGGATCTTTTCCAACATTTTATTGATAGTTTGCTAAATTGTATACATTATTTTCTGTGTGTGATGATTTTTTTTTTTACTTTATGGATTATTTTCTGTATCTTATGAAACATTTTCTATTTTTTTATTACTCATTTCTTGTACATATTTTAAAGGTCGTTTTCTATATTACGTGGGTCACTTCGAAAGATGTATGGATAATTTCATAAACTGTATGGATTTTTTTCTTAAATAATCGTTTGTTGAACTCCGATTCGCTTACCATGTTTTATGTATTAATTCGTATATTGTGTGGATCATTTCCTATATTTTATGAACCTGTCTATTTGCTCTATTTCCTATATTTTAAAATTCATTTTTCAAGTTCCATGAAGTATTTCTTTTAAGTTATTGATCATTTCCCATAAATTTAGATTATTTTAGATTATGTTATGTATCGTTTCTTATACTCTATACAGGGTGTTAGGTTCCTGAGTGCAAACTTTTTAAAGGGTGATAGAGGACCATAAATGGAGAAAAAAAATGTTCTACGCATATGGCCAAATCTCAACCGTTACGTAGTTATTGAACTTCCCATGTTTATGACTCTTATTGCCTTACCTGGCAATAACTTGAAAATGGTCAAACTTATCGAAGTTTTTTTACCCTTATTCGAAAGATTATTGAATTTTCTAACAAATTGCATCTTTGAATCGATTGGTTTAGTTAAATAACTAAGTTTTCTAGAGCAAAATAGCTAAAAATAGTGTATTTTTATTGGTTTTTGTCAATTATCTTTGAAACATGCGTAATAAATTAAAATTCTTTCTTTGGCAAAGTTGTGGCCCCTGTTACACTCTACAATTCGTTCTTTGGCACCAAACTTCTATCTCTTATCGTTTTGTTGCAATTTCGATTTTACCATCGCATTTCAGATCATAAATTTGCTTGGTGGTCTAGTGGCTACCGCTTCTGATTCATATGCAGAAGGTCCTGGGTTCAATCCCTGGCTCGTCCCTTTCCTCCTACTTTGTATCTTTCTATCTACTTTCTCTCTCACTTTCTCTCTCCTACATATACATCTCATGTATATTCGTATGTTCGTAGCGATCGCTAGAACCAGAAACGGATTGAAAAAAGCCGTTTCCCTTCCTTCCAACTTTCATCACAGCACAGTGTCAATCTATCATATAACGCCTACAAGTTATGCAACCAAGCGGACTGTGCCACTTCACAGTAATCTTCACACAATCTATCGCTTTACGCCTGGCACCCTTGCACCAATGCATGATCCATGTGCCAAAAATAAACATTTCCCACCAACACACCAACATCCGCATGACCTTGTGCAGGCGCAGAGGATTCAACGGCCTGATGTGGGCAAGCGATTGCAATCATCACTTCCCTCCCTATCCCCATTGACCTGCAACCTGACGCAGCAGGCGCCATTGTCGCCTAAAAATACAAGACCACCAACGCTCACACACTGAAGATGCCTGTTAGTCCCAAGCAGCTGTCTCATTGGTTCCTTGTGTGAGTGTAGCTGATCTGGCGATACTGGAGTTGCAACTGCGGGCGGTCAATCAAGCTCAAGCTCAAGCTCAAGCTCAAGCATTTCAGATCATAAATTTGCAACTGTCATGGAAAGCACTTTTTTGCGCTTTGTGCCGCACATTTAAATCAAAATTGCAAGAAAACGATAAGAGCTAGAAGTTTGGTGTAAAAGAACGAATTGTAGAGTGTGACAGGGGCCACAACTTTGCCAAAGAAAAAATTTTAATTTATTACGCATGTTTCAAAGATAATTGACAAAAACCAATAAAAATACACTATTTTTAGCTATTTTGCTCTAGAAAACTTAGTTATTTAACTAAACCAATCGATTCAAAGATGCCATTTGTTAGAAAATTCAATAATCTTTCGAATAAGGGTAAAAAAACTTCGATAAGTTTGACCATTTTCAAGTTATTGCCAGTTAAGGCAATAAGAGTCATAAACATGGGAAGTTCAATAACTACGTAACGGTTGAGATTTGACCATATGCGTAGAACATTTTTTTCTCCATTTGTGGTCCTCTATCACCCTTTAAAAAGTTTGCACTCAGGAACCTAACACCCTGTATATAAAAATGAATTTCTGTCTGTCTCTCTGTCTGAGCCTTATGGATTCGGAAACTACTGAACCGATCGGCGTGAAAATTTGGTTGTGGATACTTTTGGGACCGGGGAAGGTTCTTAGCATAGTTTGAGACCCCTCCGATCTCTGGAAAGGGGGGCATACAGATAAAGTTGGGGGGACTTCTCTAGGGAGCTGCATGTCAAAAAACACAGTAGGTAGGCAGTACGATGTTTGCCGGGACAGCTCGTACTCTATAAATTATTACACATATTCAATGGAGCATATCCTCAATTATTTGGATCATTTCCTATATTGTATGCATTGTCTCCTAAATTGCATGGATCATTTCTAATATCTTATGCATTTTTTCTTGTACTGTATGACTCATTTAGGAAATTAGATAAATCATTTCCTACATTTCATGGAACATTTCCCATATTTTATGGATTATTTCTTATGCTCTATGAATAATATCCTACATGTTATGGATTATTTCCATAATTTGCTAAATTTAATGGATCATTTTCCATATCTTATGGATTATTTCTCATATTGTATGAATCATTTCCTAAATTTTTCGAATAATTTCCTAAATTTTATAAATCATTTCCTATATGTTATTACTCTTTTTATATACTTTATGGATTATTTCCTAAATTATGTGGATCATTGAATCTCCGAACCATTTGCAATATTTTACGGATCCTTTCCCAAATTGTATGGATCATTTCCTATCTTTAATGAATTTCTAGCTATTCCCGGCCAACTTTATCTTGCCTACTGCGTTTTTTACGTTGTAATTCCAAGTTCGCGTCCATAAAATTCATGAAAAATCAATGTTCAAAATATCGCTGATTCTCCATGTGTCAGAGGAGGACTTTGACAATGTTTTAAAATTAAAGTGAAAGTCACATTTGATTACATATCGGGAAATCCGATTTCAAAGGCCCAAATTCAGAGTTTTCTTCTTATGTGCGTTTTAATGAATCTAGAAAAGCGCTTGAATTCAAATTTTCAACTTCTTTTGAAAATAAGCCGCACTCTAGATCAATCAGCTACCATACCATGTTGGGGTTTTCTGGATTCGATTGCCGATTGGTTAAAAATTTTTTCGTGATATGTGAAAAAAGCTAATAAGCAGACTCTGTCCTAGTTGGAACGTTACGCCTGGAGGAAAAAGAACAAGTACAAGACACTTTCGTGGAATTCAATTTGTCGTGCAATCTGAACAACTTCAATTCTAATTTAAAAAAAAAGGTTAGACAGCTGTTTTCTTTATCATTTTTTTGTGGCTGCAAGTTGAAACGAGCTCACCAGTTTGTTGTATGGCCTTGAGTGTCACACACATATGACAGCGCTGGCCCATTCTTACAGATACGAAGCATTGGGCTATTTAGTGAACCGTATGACGCAGACTGAACAATGCTTACTGCATGCGAACAAAAAAAACTTGGTCAGCTCGTTCTATACTGTTATTGGAGACCTATGTGATGTCTAGCAAACTCCGGTGTAGGCAGATTTTCAATTATTCTCAGTCAGTCAGTCAGTCAAATAAATAGAATAAGTAATTATTTATCATTTTGCTAGAATGGTTAAGATTTTGAGTACCAGTACATCTGCAAACTATATGAAAAGCAAATGTGCAGGGTTTTTATCTAATTCCCGTCTAGCTGATCACCGACCAATAATAATCGAATTTATTCTTGCACCTTGCCTAATGCCTCATGACCAAGTTGGTATCAATTACTAATTTACAAATTAGCTTCCATATCATGTGAAAATATTGTGAAAGAACTACAATTTCTTTAAAACAATAAAATTTATTAGTCACTCGAATTATTTTCCGACTAGTCCACGTCTATTTCGGGCATAACCCAAATTTAATTCCCGGCACACCGTTTACGTGACACTATGGCACATAGGATGGTCAAAAATTATGATATGACCGAATGTCGAATGTTTTCATTCGTGAAGTCGGTCAAATTCTTCGAAATCCAAATCAAATCATGTGTTCAACGTAAAATTGAGCAGCTTGTAAGTTGAGATCAAGCTACGAATAACGACCAAAACATTTTAAATAATATTTTTGCCCACCAGTTCATAATACGCCATTACAGTGCAACGGAAAAATCTATCTCTGTGGTTGTACAATACTACGGTTCGTATGCAGAAATCCACGCACACATTTGCTTGCATCCTCCCTAGACGAAGACAACTTGTTGTTTACATTTTAGCGACGGGAAAAAAGTGATGTATTTGATTAGTTGAACAGCTTTTGCTGCATTCCGCAGCAGTGAAAACCAACTTTGAAATGCCACAGAACGTTTGTATCTATCCCACAAAAGGTTGGTTCAACAAGTGAATCTGGCGAAGTGAAAGTTGAACGGCGATGGAGAACAATTCGGCTACTGCTTTGGTGTGGTTGTCTTCGTCGTACGCAAAACGAGAAAAAAATTCAATTCATAAGTGGAGTGATATTGAAACGTGTAATTTCGTGCAATTATTCGATTTCCAGTTTTATAGAGGCTGCTTTATTGATGTTCTACATCTTTTTGCTTCCAACAACGGATGAGCCATTGGCAAAGGAAAGATTGTGAGTACATAGAGTCAAATATTTGACAAGCAGTTTGACACTAATAAAAAATCGATCGAATTAAACCAGATGTTGTGTTTGTGCATGTGTTTCTTTTCGATCAAATATTTGACCCTGTCTACTGACATCTTCAGTTGGAATATCTGTAATTATTGGATATTTTCCGTCTGATATGACGGTAATTAGCGCATATGACGATGTGGATTTTTTTTTACAGGGCTCAAATAGCCGAGGCGGTAAACGCACGGGTATTCAGCATGACCATGCTGAGGGTGACGGGTTCGATTCCCGGTCGGTCCAGGATCTTTTCGTAAAGGAAATTTCCTTGACTTCCTTGGGCATAGAGTATCTTTGTGCCTGCCACACGATATACGCATGCAAAATGGTCATTGGCAGAGGAAGCTCTCAGTTAATAACTGTGGAAGTGCTCATAGAATACTAAGCTGAGAAGCAGGCTTTGTCCCAATGAGGACGTTACGCCAAGAAGAGAGAGAGACGATGTGGATTTTTACCCTACATAGGTATGTTCCAGTGTAAACCATTACAGGAGAAAAAAAACCGCCACATCATGCAGCGACTCAGCTTCAGTAATAACTTTCCCGTTAAGAAAAACCAGCCCTTTCTTGAGCGCCAATCGAGACGAAACCGAATCTTCATCGGTGAAGACGTGGGGGTGAAATCCGGATGAAAGCTGTAATTTGTCAGAGATTCGCCAAAAGACCAACCAAATCTTCATGGCCGTCTTCATCCACATTAACATTAGCGCACTGCAGCAATCAGTTTGCCAAAATTAATCACGATAATGATCTTGGGCGTCTCGGGACCCATCCTGTCTAATTCCTCTCTTGGATGGATGATAGAGGTAAATAACGAAAAGAAAGAGAGATTCGAGCTTTCATCGCCAGTGTAACGTCATCATTAATCTCCTTCTGGATTGAACAAGTGAACCGCATATTCTCCAGTACATATTGAGTAAGTTCATCAAGTCGAAAAACCGCCACAAAGCTTCCGACCATTGGAGACGGATTCAGAACGGAAACTAATCATCAAAGGGTATTTCCTCTGAGTGCTTCTAGTTTCAGGCAGACTCATGACGACGATGATAGCCCACAAAAAAAAAACGCACAATGCTGTGCCATTCACGCAGTATTTAGTTGCGGGCGGTATTCCATAAAAACTATTCGTTGTCGTTTGTTCGTTCGCTTCGATGAGTTTTGATCCACGACGAGTGGCGGTGGCAGCGGGCCGGAGCTACGCACAGTAGCAACGCAACGGCTTTAATCGCTTGATCAATCAATCAGAAAGTGGTAAAATTTTGGAACCACCACCGCGAACAATTGTGCGCGGTACATTATGTTCTCTGGTATTCTCCCAAACTCTGATGGGAGAAATGGAAAGTTAGAGGGTTAGAGGGCAGCGCACCGGGGGAAAAGGGCATGGCACGGCCCAAAAAAAAAAATCGTGATCCGAAAATAATTTATGATTTCCCGAATATGTACTCTTTTTGAGCCGGCAGGTCGAGTTTTCGAATTAGGACCCAGTCGGGCGAATGGGATATGCTACATGATTGATGCACGGCAGTCGGCGAGAGCGCAAACAGAGTTAGACATTGTTAGCATACATACATAATATGTAAATTGGGTAGCGCTGTTTCGGAACATGAATATGATTGGAGTGGAGATGGTAATTTTCTGGTTAAAGTTGATATTTTGCAACATCAGCAGATTTTTAGAGAGACTTTCAGCCCTCGGCTGGTTTGTCTCTAGTGGTAGATATTAGCTACAGGGGATGGCCAAAATGTTTGGGATAGGTAACTTTTTTTTCTCTTACAAAAAAGTTCAACAAGCTATAACTTTTCATAGAGTGCACCAAAAAATCTCAAATTTTTACTGTTTGTCAACCTATTATGTGTGCATGATTGGTACAAATTTGGGCTCGATTGATTATTATTTCGCAAAATTAGAACCGATCGGGTAAAACACTATTTTTCAGACAACTCAATTTTGAGGTGTCATATCTCGGAAACCAGTGAACCGAATTGAATGAAATTTTGAACGTACACCAACAATATGCAAATGCTTCACAAACTATTAAAACATACGTACTTTTTAAACGTTGAAAAAAGTTATCATGGATTGACACTTTTTGGATTTTTCTCGAAAAAATGTCATTGTTTTACATCAATGGCAATAAATTTTAGTGTTGATGTCCAAAGATTTCCCACTTCTGTTGTCAAGTTATCTCTAATCAGATATATTAGAGCCTATTTAGATTGAAGGAAAAACATATTTAGTAATTTTTGTGTGGTATTGTAAATTTGACTTATTTTCCTCTATATGGGTAAAAATTTCAATCCGGTATAACTTAATTCGCCGTGAGAAAATATTACTTTTTATAACGTCGTATTAAGTATCAATATATTGTTGATAAACGTTAAAAAATTCATTCAATTCGGTTCACTGGTTTCCGAGATATGACAGTTCAAAAATTGGTTATCTAAATATTAGTGTTTTATCAGAACGGTTCTAACTTCGCGAAAACTTAATCAATCGAGCCCAAATTTGTACCAGTGATGCACATATAATAGGTTGACAAACAGTCAAAATTTGGGATTTTTTGATGCACTCTATGAAAAGTTACAGCATGTTGAATTTTTTTGTGAGAGAAAAAAAGTTGCCTATCCCAAACATTTTGGCCATCCCCTGTATATCGTCTATGTTGTGACCTCTATTACAAAAATAACGAAACAATAAACAAGGGTCTCCAGTTGACCTAGTGGATAAGGCTATGGGTTGTCAATCAGGAGCAGGGTCGTGCAATTTCGAAAGGAAAACATGACGTACGACGACTGTAGCAAATCGTTTCCCATGCGAACGGACTGCTGTGATGCTTCATCTCTCACCCAGCAACACACTCGTTCGTTGCTGCTACAGAAACAAGTGTGTATGAAACATGGGATGATACACTTGGATTTTCGTTTCATTTATGAGTCATTGAAATACTTCAACATGCTAAAAACACTATTTAAACCACATTTTTAAATAGTGGTGCACGCCAATAGAATGATAATTATGTTTTATGAAAGAGGATAACAAACTCGACCACTTAAATCCAATTAACCGGCGCCCGTAACCATTGAGAGACTAGCGCGCACCAGTGAGACACTAATGCTCTGACGGGTGAAGCACAAGCAATGCGACCGGGTGGGAGACTACCGAGTGCTACGATGAGTGGAAAAGTTTTTTTTTAACGAACGAGTCATTAGAAAAATGTATGAAACACTTGAAGTGACTCATTCAAATGTTGCATGAAAGTGTATCATTGAAACGAAATTGTACGCCCCTGATCAGGAGACGGCGGGTTCGATTTTTGTTTCGGTAAGGAACATTTCCTCGATACCCTGGGCTTAGTGCTTACCACACAATATACAAATGCATGCCATGGTCGGCAAAAAAAGCCTTTCAATTAATAACTGTGGTAGTGCTCGAAGAAGAGTTTTGAAGAGAGGTCAAGTTTAGTGGGAACGTAAAGCCATTTAAAAGAAAAAAAAAGAACAAAGCAGTAACGAAATATGGTTCTGAAGGCTTCAACTTTCATCCCGAATTGCCTTGAATAGAGTAGAAATCTACTTCCTCTTCTTCTATATGATTCTACGTTCCCACTAGAACTTGACCTGCCTCTCTCCAACTTTGTGTTCTTTGAGCACTTCCACTTAGCACTTATTATTTGGAGGACTTTCTTTGCCTGCCATTGCATGCATTAGTATATTGTGAGGCAAGCACAATAATACACTATGCCCAGGGAGTCGAGAAAATTTTCCCGACCGGAACGGGATTCGAATCCGCTGTCTCCGGATTGGCAATCCATACCACTAGGCTAACTGGAGACCCCTCCTGGAGTCCAGTTAGCCTAACTGGAGAATCTACTTCGTCATATCCGTTCATGTCTGTCATATTAGTCGAAAAACAGCCGATAATTGCAGATATTCCAACTTAACTTTGGCAATGGCTCATCAGATGAAAGCAAAAAGGTGTAGATTATCAAGCACCACCCCCTTTAGCACTGGAAATCGAATAATTACGCGAAATTTCATGTTTCTATTTCACACCACATTTCACAACTTTACTCGGATTGCATTTGCCGAAGGCAACTTGGCTTTCGCTGCTCCAGAATGTAGCAAAAGCTGTTTAATTAATCAAATCAATCGCTTTTTCCCGTAGGAAAAAGTCAGTTTACAGTTGTCTTAACCAATGGAGGATGCAAGCAAATGTGTGCGTGCATTTTCTGCATACGATATATCGTATTTCACAACCACAGAGGAAGATTTCTTCGTTGCACTGTGATGGCGTACACCATTCTTTTTTTTTTTTGCACGGGTCGGATTTTTGCTATAAATCGCTGAATTTTGGACCGATTCTCATGAAATTTTGTACACATGTAAGCACGGTTAGTACTATCGGTGTACGAAAAATCAGGTCAATTGGTTCAAAAATGACTGAGTTGTAGCTTTAAACCGACCCGTCAAAAAAAATTGGGTTTATTATGATCTGGTTATCTCAATTTGCATCTTGAAAACTATCTCTTCCACTTTGTCTATCATGTATCTGTTTGTGTATATTTCTTATACTCATTTTTCGTGTATTTACACTATAAGCATTGCAATGTTCGTCACTTCAAGTGTCGGCGCAAATTCTCGTCTTTCTCATTTTTTCAATAAAAAATGTTCCTATATTATTGTACAGTTCGCCACTGAAAGGTGCTGGCAAAAGTATTTTGTTTTTCAATATGTTTCAGTATTGTTTTCCTTAATAAGTACGTTTCGTCACAATTGGTGCCGGCACAAAATTTTGTCTCAATAACAAAAGCAAGTAACATTGTGTATTGGTTGACCAGTCCTCTTCATTGCGAGGTGACGCAAGACATCTTTGGTTTCATAAGACTTTCTCTAAATTCATATTAGGAATTTTCAAGGTCTCACCATTCCCCTAAACTGTAAGGTGGCACAATTCTGTGAATATATGTTTTGTGTATGCTCACGGTTACATAGATCGCAACGCTTGCCAAAGTGAATCCTGATTTATGTAACTATCAATTCCTCCCAACTAATAAACCCCCCTTCCCGTGACAACTGTGGAGGGTCCAGTAGTACATACAACCTCTAGTAAGTAGCAACGGTTGTCAAACTAACATTCCTTCCCTTCCCCGGTAGATCGTAAGGACGTGGCCGGTGCCGTTACTGATCTATTAAAGTTTGAGTTCTCGGAACGTGTACATTGAAGAAGGTGTGCTAATCCCAAGCCCCTTCTATTGGCTCTCTGTGCAATTCCGCTAGCTCTGGTCAATCATGGAGTAGCAACTAAGAAGTGTACGGTCACCAATGTTCATGCTCATGGCGGTACATTCCATAGTACCCTGACTCAAAGTGAGCAAAAGTGACTAAAATTAGATTTTTTTTTAAATATTGACCAATCAAATGTAAGGAGCTTAAGTGTAGAATTAGCTATAGTTTTAATACACAGATATAAAACAAATTAAAAAAAAATGTAAGAAGCTTAATTTAATTAAACAACCTAACTGTTGGCGATGTAAAATGAAAATCCCAATTTTGTGAATAGGCGGTTTATTGGCGTATTACAAAATTCCTGTAGGTGGTAATATGCGTTAGGTGAGGTTACATGAATACTTCTAATATACCTACTGTAGTGATTTTCTCGTTATCGCACAACTATTCAATTGCATGAACTCGGGGAGTTAGCTCGCTAATTCGATCATAGAAACCTTAAGAGTTTAGAGTAAGTATGTGCATGAATCATAATGTTGTATATTTTTTTGTTCTCACCTCGTAGATTTTAGTTAGAAGCTATCACATCTACGCCTTAGGTTTTACTAGTAACAAATTCTCTTCAATTCCTGTTTTTATAATATATAGTTTAAGTTCAACAAATTAGGTATCAAAATTCAAATAACTTCTTACCGTTCAAGTAATCAATAGAATAATAAATTTACGGTTTTAGGAAAAAAATAGTAATAACAAATTATCGAACGAACAATTCCTTTCGAGCTTTCGATTGTTTTTCAGTTTTTGCTCGTTCGTTCCCGTTCGCTCTGACCTTTATCTCATTGCCGATCCTTTCACTGTTCCATGGGTGTGGTTGAAGTTCGCAGTAGGTACGGTCAGAGGCGTAGTAAGGTCGTTGGTAGACGTTGCGCAATTAACACTAACTGTAATTCAAACATAATGACATTTTAGGACATGTCCTAAATAATAATACTGGTCACCATTATGCACATGTGAGAGATATGCTGAATGCTGTCATTGTCAATGGTGGTTACGTCGACTATGCGATCTTGGGCAATATTGTGATAGATGCAAATTCAGTTTTCACCATATATTAATATAGTGTACTGATGTCTTCAGGAAAGTTGTGGAAAACATCATTAAAAGAAAACTTGCTGAAGAAACTTTTGTTCTCTCTGTTCAATTTTGAAAGACATGGGCCAGTTTCTGTAAACAACCCCTAAATAACAGTTTTTTCATTGTATCTGTTTCCAGACATTATTGGTTTTATATCCTTCAAAAGAAGAATAATAAAGATGTTGACAAGTCCAAGTCTTGTGCAGTCTCTGCTGTGTGGTCCAATGACCACCCGTATTTATACTACCTTAGGTAGACATAATGAATGATACCTAGACATTTAGGTATTGTTATGAATAGTATTTCATGTAGGTAGATATCCTATGCGCACAACCATTAGGTAGACACTACAGTCCTTTCCCCTTTAGAAAATTTCAAAAATTTACATTCATCACCAAAATAATGATAGCACAAATAAACTGACGAGTCCGTCACTTCCAAAGAACATATCTGTTCGCTAACAAAACTACAAAAACACGATTTCACTATCCGAAAATCGGCAACTTTACCAAAAAAGTACCAATAACACAAATCCATTCACCAAAACATAACATATGACAATTCCGCCACAAAAGAACAATTTCGTTCACCACAAAAATAACATATCGTTATTACCAAAACAAAAAGACAATTTCGTCAATGCAACATCGGCCAAAATAGAACAATCTGTTCACAACATAATGGCAATTCTACCATAAAAGAACAATTTCGTTCCCCACAAAAAATAACAATTTGTTATTACAACAACCTGAAATCCAAAAAGAAACAATTTCGGAATAACTCAAAAGAAATTACACGTTCCTTGATCCTCGTCGCCACTTTTATATCCTTCAAAAGAAGAATAATAAAGATGTTGACAAGTCCAAGTCTTGTGCAGTCTCTGCTGTGTGGTCCAATGACCACCCGTATTTATACTACCTTAGGTAGACATAATGAATGATACCTAGACATTTAGGTATTGTTATGAATAGTATTTCATGTAGGTAGATATCCTATGCGCACAACCATTAGGTAGACACTACAATTGGAAATTTAAAAATGTTCTACATAGTTATTGTATATGATAAAATACATGTTTTCTTTAAAGACGACAAAGTTGTATCTTCAATATTTTTGAGATTTTTGAAAATTTTAGTTACGTACTAACATATTTTACAGCTCGATTTCAATGTCAAGGAAGCTAGTGTCCAGCATGAGTTGCAACAAAATCAACACTTATCACAAGCTTGTTTCATATTCAATTGAAAAATCTTGCCTCTGTAAATGTTACATAGCCGTGAAAATGACTATTTCTTTACATTTTTTTTCAACATCGTAATAAATATTAAAGCTACAATATTGCGATTCACAGAACAAACACACATTATATGATAAAATAACTTTGTAGAACATTTGAAAATTCTTAAAAATGTCTGGAAAAAGTTACAACAAATAAACTGATTTTAACCTTTCTATTGCATTACGTTGGGAACACCTCGCTGGCGTAGTGTACGTTTTGGGTCAAAAATGACCCTGATGTCAAAAGAGGGTTGAAAGGTCGTTCACAAATAATTGCACATATCTCTAGAAATTGAGCAGATATAATAAATGTATGTTAGGCAAGTTTTCTTATAATGACATTTTCTACAACTTTGCTGAAGACATGAGCAAGCTATCTTCACTTAGGGGGGAAATTAAATTTCTTTTTCACTTCTAGGTGGATTGATCACATTAGCGATACTTCCAAAAGGAGGACTCTGACATATCAAACAACTTCTCCGAAGACAATATCCTTGTAAAATCAACTTTTCTTGCCGAAAATAATTTCGATCACGGAATTGGGCCTTCGAAAACAGTGTGGATCGACTTGAAATTTCAAATGAAGCTCGGAAGTAACTTGGAATTTCACTGACGGAAACTTATCAAATTATATTTTCAAATTTCTGAGTTAATAAAAAATTCATTTCGTAATTATTTTCATTTTAAAACAGCTTTTGAATAACTTTTAAATAATTATACAGATATGCACATACTTTACTGAGATGTAATTTTTTAAGTTATTTCTGAGTTGCAGTTCAAACTTCAGTTCAATCGGTACTCTAGAAGCCAAGATACACCAAGCCAACTTGACCATTTTGTATAAAAAATTGCCAGTGTGTACTTTATACTTGCCAGTACTGTGCATAAATGAGATTCCTGGCCTGGAACTGTGCTGACTTGGTAAAATTTAAGCAAAAAACATGACTCATTGACTAAACCTTTTTTATTACCTCTATAAAAGTACGTGATAGGAATACGTAGGTACCAAAATAAGCTACATACTAGGTACTTTTATAGAGGTAATATAATATAAGCGGGGTGAATGCGATGACTTCTTCAGTGGATAACTGACACTGTCACTGAGGAAGATTACAAGTGGTAGTCGAAATACGCGTATCTGTCAAAGGATAAGCAACATAGGCCGGAATTAAAAGGTACGAAACTGATTACACTCATTCAAAGCTAAATAAAAATTTTCCCGATTACCCCAGTGGATAACAATGACCAATCACAGGAAGACAATGTTCGATTTATTGTCTTGTGTCCTATCCAGGAATTGTGTTTTGTTCGGCGGTTTCTTTATTGTTCACTCTCTGTACCTGCGTTCATAGCTTTATTTTGATTTTAAACATCTACATTTTGATGTCACTGTTTAGGGAACACAGTTTAAATGTATTTTTTTATTATTGCCCGGAATGGCCTGAAAGTAGGTAATCAAATTGAGCATTGCATGCGCCATGCCAGAGCGCTACAAATGCTCAAATGACGACCAGGGACTTATTTACAAGTCAATAACTGTGGAAGTCCTCATAGAACACCAAGCTGAGAAGCAGGCTCAAGAAACAATTTTTAGTCAAATAGACTAGAAGAGGTTCTAACAATAATTTTAAAACCAAAATAAAAGACATTATATTTTATGAAGGTTGTCAAAATCTCTACAAGATCACTTGGCTTATAAAATGTTACTTGAAGGCTTTGTCTCAGAGAGAAGTCACGCCAAGAAGAAGAGCTCACCACTGTCTCTCTGATTACTTTAATTTCCATCCTGATTGAGCAATTTCAAATCACATTCAGTTCAATGAGCTGATTTGTAACAAAACTTCAGATACGTTTGTTATTGAAACATTTGCAAATACGTTTGCGTTTACCATAAATGTGGTTCTTATCTAATTCCCGTCTAGCTAAGCACCGACCAATAATGGTCGAGTTAATTGTTGCATCAGTACCTCATGGCCAATTTGGTATCAATTACATACTAATTTATAAAGCCATGGTACACAAATTACGCAACGCTTAAATTGGCGATTTCAGACACCCCCCAACCCTTGTAACGCTTTTTGTATGACAATCAAACATATTTTGTATGGCTCGTAAAGCCGAACTAGACTATCCCCTTGCCCTATAGCATTACGTAATTTGTGTACGATGCCAAATTAGCTTCCATACCATGTAAAAATATATTGTTAAACAACTACAATTTCCTTAAAATAATAAGATTTAATGATTGTCCCACGATTTCTTATCCGTTTATTTCGGACAGAGGCTGAATTCGATTCCCGGCACACCTTCTATGTGACACTCTGGTACAAAAATTGGTCAAAAATTATGATTTGATCGTAGGTGATTATTCGAAAAGTCGGTCAAATTCTTCGCACTTCAAATCAAATCATGTGTTGAAAGTACGATTGAGTCGAAAGATTTCAAATTAAGATGGATGTTGCTTTAGAAAAACTGCCAAACATATTTCAATTAATATTTTTGCCCACCAGATTATAAAACGCCATCATAGTGTAACGAAGAAAAGTTTCTCTGTGGTTGTGAAATACAGTGTTTCTTATGCAGAAAATTCACGCAAACATTTGATTGCACCGTATTTAGACGAAGACAACTTGTTGTTTACATTTTACCGACGAAAAAAAAAAGTGATTTATTTGATTGATTGTACAGCTTTTATTGCATTTTGCAGCAGTGAAAACCAAGTGCCACAGAGCTTTGGTGGGGTTTGAATCGAAGGTTGGTTCAACAAGTGAATCTGGCGAAGTGTAAATTGAAAGATGATGAAGAACAATTCGGCTAGCTGCTGCGGTTGCCTTCGTCGTACGCAAAACGAGCAAAAATTTCAACTCGTTAGTGGAGTGAAACTGGAACTACGCGTAATTAATTAACTTTTCGAAAAGTGCATAAAATATTCTCCAATGTTTACTGTAAGTTCATCAACTAGTTGTGTATCAGTGGTCCAAATTTGGGAAAGATCGGGCTATTCTCCACATAGTTATAAAGGTTCTTGAAAAAGGTAAAATTATCCGATAGCTAACTTTGAGCTATTATATCTCCGGATTCAATGAACCGATTCTAATGAAATTTTGACCATATGTATAATCAACTCTAGAAAACATTTGACTCAACTTGAAATTTTCAACAAGGAAAAAGTTATAGCGATTTTATTTTTTTCATGATTTTTTAGTAAATTTGTCTATTTTTTCAATTTGCTGGCGGCTATGTTGTTACTTTCCTTCAAAACACATTTATTTATAAGTCAATTAGAGGGAAATAAAATAAACTATAATTTGCATCTTGAATTTTAAAACGATGTTGAAGTTTTGGATAATTTGGTGTTTTAATAGAAAAATAATCTAATCGTTATAATTTTCTTCTGTGTTAAGGATTTTAAGTTAAGTCAACGGTTTTTCATAGCTCATTAAGTAAGTCATAAATGGTCAAAGTTTCATTGCATTCAGTTCATTGAATCCGGAGATATAACAGCTCAAAGTTGGCTATCGAATTATTTTACCTTTTCCAAGAATCTTTATAACTTCGTGGAGAATAGCCCGATCTTTCCCTAATTTTAACCATTAATACACAACTAGTTGCGAACTTACAGTAAAAATTTGAGAATATTTATTGCACTTTTCGAAGAGTTACAGCTAATTGAACATTTTTTGAAAAGTGAAATTTATGCCTGTCCCGATCATTTTGTCTAACCCCTTTATCTGATAAGCCATTGGCAAATTTAAGTTGAAATATCTGTAATTATTGGCTATTTTCCATCTGATGTGACGGGAATTGGCGCATACGACGAAGTAGATTTCTACCCTAAGGTACACCGGGGCAAGATGAAACACGAAGTTTTGAAATAGATTTCAATACAATTTGGAAATTTATCCTTCTCTAAAAGATGGTTTGAATCAAAAACTATATGTTATAGCGATCAAACTGTGTATCATCATTAGAAAACATCATGTTAACCTGCCCCGGTGTACCTTATGTTTAGTTTCACTATATTTTTCTCTGTGTGCCCTCTGAAGCCCAATAGCATCTGCATTAGACCGGCCCACATTTGTATGGGACGAAAAAAAAGTTTTCAAAATTCACGGGGCACCCTCTAGAATTGTGCTTTTGGATGAGAAGAACAATCTGTGAAAGATTCAGATCAATCGGTTAAAAAATGAGCTGGCGCAAATGAGTTGAAGGTTTATATGGGATGTTCAGTCGAAATATATGGGAAATTGGATGACCTCCCGTCTCTGATACGGCACGCCGGTTTGGCGTGTTTGATTTGGCTCAGAATTAAAAGAATGGTAGTTGAGACCCTAAGGAACAACTTTGTAGAAGACCATACCATGATAAAACTTAATTTAGTTACGGTTTCAGCTAACGAAAGCAGAGTGAGGACATCTCCCCCCGTTTACTCTCGGTTGTTACATGCAGCACGTGTTTGCCGTTCGAAACCTGCACACTACATCATAGGCGGCTATGTTGTCCTTCTTTTTTTTCATTGCTCATGCACGTGGATGGGTATCGAGACAATGAAGAATTACATAGCTGCCTATGATGTAGCACGCAAGCTTCGACCGACAAACACGTGCTGTATATAACAACCGAGAGTAAACGGGGGGAGATGTCCTCACCCTGCTTTCGTTAGCTGAAACCGCAACTAAATTAAGTTTTATCGTAATATGGTCTTTTACAAATATGTTCCTTAGGGTCTCAACTACCATTCGTTCAATTCTGAGCCAAATCGAACTCGCCAAACCGGCGTGCTGAATGAGAGACTGCAGGTCAGCCAATTTCCCATATATTTCGACTGAACATCCCATACAAACCTTCAACTCATTTGCGCCAGCTCAGTTTTTAACCGATTGAGCTGAATCTTTCACAGATTGTTCTTCTCATCCAAAGGCACGATTTTAGAGGGTGCCCCGTGGAATTTTTCGACATTTTTGTGTTTGGGCCGGTCTAATCTGCATCCTCATTTTACCGCCGTCATAACTCACTTTAGCCTTGTTTATTTATCAGCGACACAATTCATGACCACGGGCGAATCTCCTTACTCTGTCCGGTAGTAAATCAATCGTGTCCGTCAATGTAAGACAAATGGAAAAATCTTCAACCACTCCTCAAGACCACCGTCCATCGTGCAATTGTTTATTTGCTGAGCCAATCATCACTCCAAACGTGGAGTTCGATTACATGCGCTGAATTTATAGCTATACATATTTAGCAGTACAAGAGTGAGGATTGGAAAGGGTTAAATGGAAGGGCCGCTCAAGGGGCCGCTACAAAAACAAACCAATATTCGGAGTATGCAATTACGGCGGCAATCAGCCAAAGAAAATTTCGGGTTGGATGGGTAGATGGATGATTTCCAGCCGGTCAAGGGAGCAGTGGATCATCGATGCGATGATACTATTCTTGCTACACTGTGCTAAATGGTTACTAGGATCTGGATTGTTTATGCATGTGAAAATTATAGGATTGATAGAAACATAAATACAAATTTTGTTCATTTGAGTCGAAAACCATTGATGTTTATCCATAAAACATCGATCGAAAAGTCACACACATAAACAAATCCGACATGTTTCATCATCAAGTTCCAACTTGGAACTTCCAAGTTATATGTCTACTATTGTAACAAGTTTGTTGTTACATGTAAAATTCATGACTTTTTCAGCTGGATATATAAATTAAATGGCGTTAGCAGTGGCAGTGGCACAAAGGCGATGAGTTCAGTCGACAAGAGCTTAACTTTTTTTTTAAACTCTTAGTATGTTTATTTCAAATATAGGGTAGAAATCTACTTCGTAATATGCGCCAATTCCCGTCATATTTTAATTCAATTTTACTTGATGATTTTTTTTCGTTTTTCTTACGACGAAGGCAACCACACCAAAGCAGCAAAAGCTCTGGTTCACTCCAAAGTTGGGTTTCACTGCTGCAGAATGCAGCAAAATCTATACAAATAATTTAATAAATCACTTTCTCCCGTGTTGGTAAAATGTAAACAACGATTTATCTTCGTATTTCACAACCACAGAGAAAGATTTTTTCGTTGCACTGTGATGGCGAAAATGCATGGGTGAACAAAAATATTACCCCACATATTTTGGTCGTTATTCTAAAGCTACATCCATCTCATTTCAAATGCTTTCTGCTCAATCGTACTTTGGAAACATAATTTGATTTGGATTATGAAGAATTTGACCTACTTTTCGAATAATTACCTACGGTCAAAGCATACTTTTTGACCATTCTATGTACCATAGTGTCATATAGAAGGTGTTCATGCCTGGAATTGAATTCAGGTTGTGCCCGAAATAGACGTGCACTGGACGGAAACAGAATTCGAGGGTCAATTATTTATTCGTATTTTTATTAAGGAATTTATAGTTTCACGGTTTTTTTACATGATATGTAAACTAATTTATAAATTATTGATAGAGGCATTAGACGAAGTGCAAGAAAAACTCGACTATTATTGGTCAGTGCTTATCTAGACGGGAATAGGATTAAAACATCAAATCATATTTATTTCAAATCGAAGATTACATTCGCTTGAACTGGTTCCATATTTATGGACAGAATAGACCCAAGCATCACACATGTTATATAAAAGTTACGACAGCGCAAGTTTTGGTTGTATATAAGTTTATTTTACGTTATTTCAATATAATGTTAGAATTACGTCAAATAAACTTCTATACAACCAAAACTTGCGCTGTCCGAACTATATTATAACATGTGTGTTGCTTGGGGAGTGGCGAAGTGTTAGATTTTACCTTAAATATGTTTAATTTCACAATATTTTTGGTGCGTGTATATGCAATATGTCACTTGGAATTCATAATGTATGATTTGAGTTAAATAACAGAATCAATTTATGTTGAACCCTGCATGATTGTTGCCTGAAAAGTTACCATTAAATTACGTTCTGTGTACTCTTTAAGCCGCTTGCTTGCCAGTCCAGGATTTACGTAACTCAAAGCAACCAGTTTGCAGCCCGTCCTGGTTGCATTTGTCTCGAGACGGAGGTGTCGCAGCTGTGGAAGTGAGGTGATTGCATTCGGATTTCCAGAATATGTATATGGTCCGGTGTGAATGCAAATTTGCTTATTTATTGTTTTTATTTGCTCAACATCAACGGTCGATCCGGCGGCAGTAAATGCAACGGTAGCGCGACAAGTATCAATTTCCAAATGGCAGCAGCGTCAGCCGTCGTCCGTATCGGATTCTAATGAGTAGGACTTTGTGGGAACAGAAGAAAAACTCGATTTGATTTGACTTGTCACGGGGATGAAGGCGTAAAGTAGAACTATAGAATTGAAATGACACCGCATCCAACTGAAATATTGGATACATTAAATATTGAGGAAAATCAAAATCCATTGCAGAAGAAAAATGAAATCTTAGAAAACCATTCAAATATATGTAGTGAACGTCGAATTAGAATAAAAGAGCAAATTTTTATTTTAGTTGCTACCTGTCTAATAGCCCATGGTGAGCTCGTTCCATATAATCTTTTTTTCAATGTACTCTTTTATCTCCTTGAAAACAATATGTGAATTCGATTCTCTAGTTTTTGTTACTTGCATAACAGACTATAACTTGTATTTCGCAGTAGTGTCTGGCTATTGTATTTCTTAAGATCTTTGATCATGGACCACCTGCCCATATTTCACAGCAGCACAACACTCAAATCAATGCACATTGCACAATCCTTGCACTTCCTCTCCCATATGCACCGACAAGCCAGCCATTAAGCTCAGCAGAATCTGGGCCAAGTTCTTGCTAACTTAAGGGGATAAATTTCAATTTAGCATTCCACTTGTTCTCGCCACGCTTGTAAACAATCTACCGCTGCCCGGCTCTAGAACACTTGCTGCGAGTTGACCACCACCATATCTAGCCAGAACCCGCCCAAGGAGCGAGCCAAGAGGACCAAGTCAGTGCGCGGGGGTTAATTTATTAGCTATTCAACAGTTATTTTTCATGAGCAGAACGCCGCGCCAGTGCAAGCTCGGTGAGAGTAAAGCGAGTGGGAGAAGGACAGGTCAGCGTCCCAGCATCATCGGAAGGTCAGGTCAGCTGACTGGTTGGTTGGTTGGTGTTCGCACTTGGCGCAGTGTCAGTGTAATGAATGACCGAAATTGCTTCTGCAAATGGAACTCCAGAAAAGCGTGAATGTTTTATTCATCATCTACGGGTACGAACATGTAGTGGAAGGTGGTACGCGGGAGGTTTTGGGGCGCCAGTGCAGGCAGACGAAAGGATGCTGAAGACGTTGTTGCACGCAGGGAAAAACTGTTAGATTTGTGCCATTCCTCCAGGGATTCATCCAGAAGTTCCCTCAGAGATTTCTCAAGGAATTTCTTCAGGGATTCCTCCATGGAATTCTTTCAGGGGTTCCTCCATAGAATTTTTTCAGGGATTCCTCCAGGAATTCCTTCAGGGATTCCTCCAGGAATTCCTTCAGGGATTCCTCCAGGAATTCCTTCAGGGATTGCTCCAGGAATTCCTTCAGGGATTCCTCCAGGATTCCTCCAGGAATTCCTTTGAAATTCATCCAGGAATTCCTTCGAAATTCATCCAGGAATTCCTTCGAAATTCATCCAGGAATTCCTTCGAAATTCATCCAGGAATTCCTTCAGTGATTCCTCCAGGAATTCCTTCAGGGATTCCTCCAGGAATTCCTTCGAAATTCATCCAGGAATTCCTTCAGGGATTCCTCCAGGAATTCCTTCGAAATTCATCCAGGAATTCCTTCAGGGATTCCTCCAGCAATTCCTACAGGGATTCCTCCAGGAATACCTTCAGGGATTCCTCCAGCAATTCCTGGGGATGCCTCTAGGAATTCTTTCAGGGATTCATCTAGGAATTCCTTCGGGAATTCATTTAGGAATTCCTTCAAGTATTCCTCTAAAAATTCCTTCAGTAATTCCTCCAAGAATTCCTTCAGGGATTCCTCCAGGAATTCCTTCAGGGTTCCTCCAGGAATTCCTCCAGGAATTCCTTCAGGAGTTCCTCCAGGAATTCCTCCAGGAATTCCTCCAGGAATTCCTCCAGGAATTCCTTTGAAATTCATCCAGGAATTCCTTCGAAATTCATCCAGGAATTCCTTCAGGGATTCCTCCAGGAATTCCTTCGAAATTCATCCAGGAATTCCTTCAGGGATTCCTTCAGGAATTCCTTCAGGGATTCCTTCAGGAATTCCTTCAGGGATTCCTCTAGGAATTCCGTCAGGGATTCCTCTAGGAATTCCTTCAGGGATTCCTCTAGGAATTCCTTCAGGGATTCCTCTAGGAATTCCTTCAGGGATTCCTGTAAGAATTCCTTCAGGGATTCCTCTAGGAATTCCTTCAGGGATTCCTCTAGGAATTCCTTCAGGGATTCCTCTAGGAATTCCTTCAGGGATTCCTCTAGGAATTCCTTCAGGGATTCCTCTAGGAATTCCTTCAGGGATTCCTCTAGGAATTTCTTCAGGTATTCCTCTAGGATTTCCTTCAGCGATTCCTCCAGGAATTTCTTCAGGGATTTCTCCAGGAATTCCTTCGAAATTCATCCAGGAATTCCTTCGAAATTCATCCAGGAATTCCTTCAGGGATTCCTCCAGGAATTCCTTCGAAATTCATCCAGGAATTCCTTCAGGGATTCCTCCAGCAATTCCTACAGGGATTCCTCCAGGAATTCCTTCAGGGATTCCTCCAGGAATTCCTTCAGGGATGCCTCTAGGAATTCTTTCAGGGATTCATCTAGGAATTCCTTCGGGAATTCATTTAGGAATTCCTTCAAGTATTCCTCTAAAAATTCCTTCAGTAATTCCTCCAAGAATTCCTTCAGGGATTCCTCCAGGAATTCCTTCAGGGTTCCTCCAGGAATTCCTTCAGGAGTTCCTCCAGGAATTCCTTTGAAATTCATCCAGGAATTCCTTCGAAATTCATCCAGGAATTCCTTCAGGGATTCCTCCAGGAATTCCTTCGAAATTCATCCAGGAATTCCTTCAGGGATTCCTTCAGGAATTCCTTCAGGGATTCCTTCAGGAATTCCTTCAGGGATTCCTTCAGGAATTCCTTCAGGGATTCCTTCAGGAATTCCTTCAGGGATTCCTCTAGGAATTCCGTCAGGGATTCCTCTAGGAATTCCTTCAGGGATTCCTCTAGGAATTCCTTCAGGGATTCCTCTAGGAATTCCTTCAGGGATTCCTGTAAGAATTCCTTCAGGGATTCCTCTAGGAATTCCTTCAGGGATTCCTCTAGGAATTCCTTCAGGGATTCCTCTAGGAATTCCTTCAGGGATTCCTCTAGGAATTCCTTCAGGGATTCCTCTAGGAATTTCTTCAGGTATTCCTCTAGGATTTCCTTCAGTGATTCCTCCAGGAATTTCTTCAGGGATTTCTCCAGGAATTCCTTCGAAATTCATCCAGGAATTCCTTCGGAATTCCTTCAGGAATTCCTTCGAAATTCCTCCAGGAATTCCTTCAGGGATTCCTCCAGGAATTCCTTCAGGGATTCCTCCAGGAAATCCTTCAGGGATTCCTCCAGGAATTCCTTCACGGATTCCTTCAGGAATTCCTTTGAAATTCATCCAGGAATTCCTTCGAAATTCATCCAGGAATTCCTTCGAAATTCATCCAGGAATTCCTTCAGGGATTCCTCCAGGAATTCCTTCGAAATTCATCCAGGAATTCCTTCAGAGATTCCTTCAGGAATTCCTTCAGGGATTCCTCTAGGAATTCCTTCAGGGATTCCTCTAGGAATTCCTTCAGGGATTCCTCTAGGAATTCCTTCAGGGATTCCTCTAGGAATTCCTTCAGGGATTCCTCTAGGAATTCCTTCAGGGATTCCTCTAGGAATTCCTTCAGGGATTCCTCTAGGAATTCCTTCAGAGATTCCTCTAGGAATTCCTTCATGGATTTCTCCAGAATTTCCTTCAGAGATATCTCATAGATATTTTTCAGGGATTCCTTCAGGAACACATTCAGGGGTTCCTCCACGAATTCCTTTAGGGATTTCTCCAGTAATTCCTTCGAAATTCCTCCTGGAATTCCTTCAGGGATTCCTTCAGGAATTCCTTCGAAATTCCTCCTGGAATTCTTTCAGGGATTCATCTAGGAATTTCTTAATGAATTCATTTAGGAATTCCTTCAGGTATTCCTCTAAAAATTCCTTTAGGAATTCCTCCAGGATTTCCTTCAGGGATTCCTCCAAGAATTCCTTCAGGGATTCCTCCAGGAATTCCTTCAGGGTTCCTCAAGGAATTCCTTCAGGGGATCCTCCAGGAATTCCTCCAGGAATTCCTTTGAAATTCATCCAGGAATTCCTTCAAAATTCATCCAGGAATTCCTTCAGGGATTCCTCCAGGAATTCCTTCGAAATTCATCCAGGAATTCCTTCGAAATTCATCCAGGAATTCCTTCAGGGATTCCTCTAGGAATTCCTTCAGGGATTCCTCTAGGAATTCCTTCAGGGATTCCTCTAGGAATTCCTTCAGGGATTCCTCTAGGAATTCCTTCAGGGATTCCTCTAGGAATTCCTTCAGGGATTCCTCTAGGAATTTCTTCAGGTATTCCTCTAGGATTTCCTTCAGCGATTCCTCCAGGAATTTCTTCAGGGATTTCTCCAGGAATTCCTTCGAAATTCATCTAGCAATTCCTTCGGAATTCCTCCAGGAATTCCTTCAGGGATTCCTCCAGGAATTCCTTCAGGGATTCCTCCAGGAATTCTTTCAGGGATTCCTCCAGGAATTCCTTCAGGGATTCCTCCAGGAATTCCTTCAGGGATTCCTCCAGGTAATCCTTCAGGGATTCCTCCAGGAATTCCTTCAGGGATTCCTTCAGGAATTCCTCCAGGAATTCCTTCAGGAATTCCTCCAGGAATTCCTTCAGGGATTCCTCCAGGAATTCCTTCATGGATTCCTCCAGGAATTCCTTCAGGGATTCCTCCAGGAATTCCTTCAGGGATTTCTCCAGGAATTCCTTTAGGGATTCCTCCAGGAATTCCTTGGAAATTCCTCCTGGAATTACTTCATGGATTCCTCTAGGAATTCCTTCAGGGATTCCTCTAGGAATTCCTTCAGGGATTCCTCCAGAAATTCCTTCAGGGATTCCTCCAGGAGTTCCTTCAAGGATTCCTCCAGGAATTCCTTCAGGGATTCCTCCAGGAAATCCTTCAGGGATTCCTCCAGGAAATCCTTCAGGGATTCCTCCAGGAAATCCTTCAGGGATTCCTCCAGGAATTCCTTCAGGGATTCCTCCAGGAATTCCTTCAGGGATTCCTCCAGGAATTCCTTCAGGGATTCCTCCAGGAATTCCTTCAGGGATTCCTCCAGGAATTCCTTCAGGGATTCCTCCAGGAATTCCTTCAGGGATTCCTCCAGGAATTCCTTCAGGGATTCCTCCAGGAATTCCTTCAGGGATTCCTCCAGGAATTCCTTCAGGGATTCCTCCAGAAATTCCTTCAGGGATTCCTCCAGGAATTCCTTCAGGGATTCCTCCAAAAATTCCTTCAGGGATTCCTCCAGGAATCTCTAGGGTTTCTTACAGGAATTCTTCCTGAAATCCCTTCCGGAACTCCTCCTGGAATTGCTTCTTGAATTCATCCTGGAATTCCTTTTGAAATTTCTCCTGGATTCCTTCTGGAATGCTTCATGGAATTCCTTCTGAAATTTCTCCTGGATTTCCTTTTAGAATGCCTCTTGAAATTTATTTTGGAATGCCTCCTGGAATTCTTTCTGGAATTTACCCTGGAATTCCTTCTGAAATTTCTTCTGGAATTCCTTGTGAAATTTCTCCTGGAATCCCTTCTAGAATTCTTCCATGAATTCCTTGTGGAATTCCTCCTGGAATTGCTTGTGGAATTCCTCCTGGAATTACTTCATGGATTCCTCTAGGAATTCCTTCAGGGATTCCTCTAGGAATTCCTTCAGGGATTCCTCCAGAAATTCCTTCAGGGATTCCTCCAGGAGTTCCTTCAAGGATTCCTCCAGGAATTCCTTCAGGGATTCCTCCAGGAAATCCTTCAGGGATTCCTCCAGGAAATCCTTCAGGGATTCCTCCAGGAAATCCTTCAGGGATTCCTCCAGGAATTCCTTCAGGGATTCCTCCAGGAATTCCTTCAGGGATTCCTCCAGGAATTCCTTCAGGGATTACTCCAGGAATTCCTTCAGGGATTCCTCCAGGAATTCCTTCAGGGATTCCTCCAGGAATTCCTTCAGGGATTCCTCCAGGAATTCCTTCAGGGATTCCTCCAGGAATTCCTTCAGGGATTCCTCCAGGAATTCCTTCAGGGATTCCTCCAGAAATTCCTTCAGGGATTCCTCCAGGAATTCCTTCAGGGATTCCTCCAAAAATTCCTTCAGGGATTCCTCCAGGAATCTCTAGGGTTTCTTACAGGAATTCTTCCTGAAATCCCTTCCGGAACTCCTCCTGGAATTGCTTCTTGCATTCATCCTGGAATTCCTTTTGAAATTTCTCCTGGATTCCTTCTGGAATGCTTCATGGAATTCCTTCTGAAATTTCTCCTGGATTTCCTTTTAGAATGCCTCTTGAAATTTATTTTGGAATGCCTCCTGGAATTCTTTCTGGAATTTACCCTGGAATTCCTTCTGAAATTTCTTCTGGAATTCCTTGTGAAATTTCTCCTGGAATCCCTTGTAGAATTCTTCCATGAATTCCTTGTGGAATTCCTCCTGGAATTGCTTGTGGAATTCCTCCTGGAATTGCTTCTGGAATTCCTCCTGACACTCCTTCTGAAATTCCTCCTGGAATTATTCCTGGAAATTCTTCTGAAATATTTTCCGACGAATTCCTAAACTTCCTTCTGGAATGCTTCCTGGAATTTCTTCTGATCGAGAAGTTAACAGTCGGAAGTTTGCTTGCCGGGAGTTCGTTAATCAACGCTAAAAGTTAACAGTCATAGGTAATCCTTGCGCTGCTGGTGGGTACCTAATTATCATCACCTGTTGAGAAAAACAAATACATAAAAGTAATGAAAGTACCCACTTGAATTCATTTGAGATTTTTGAGAACAACTTTCTATCCGTGTTGATACTTCAAGGGCGTCTATGTGGTTTACAACGGCAAAATGGGCGCGACGGACACAGGAAGTGAGAACGGAAAACAGATGTAATCATCAGAGTTCCGGAGTAAGTGGCAATTTTCGGGTCGATTGTTTCGTTTGTACGGGAAACAAATGGAATCGGATTAATCACACCCGGCTCAAGACCGACGGACCGGGAGGAATCCCGAAGAATGCGCTCAATTGTGCGAGTAAACACGCGACGAGTGCATTGGAATCCGTACAAAAGGATTTGTCGGCGATACCAGCGACGACAAGGCAAAAACCACACAATCAACCATTAACCAATCGAGAGGGGAGGGGACTGGGAAATGGCACACTGCTGGCTGTACGAGAAGGCATCTGCTGCGAACGAAAATAAAACGTCTTTCTTCTGGTTCGTGGCACTTGTTAGGCGAGCGAGAGAGCTGTCTGACAAAGAACGGGGAAATCCGAGAAGAAATTGATAACACTGAAAACCGCCCAAGTAACCTTTTTGATGGCCAATTAGTCTTGTAGAGGTTCTCAAAACCGTCATAAAACGTAATACCTTATATTTTTTTATCTCTTTATTAAAGGATTTCTACCGTAGAGAGATTCATCTCGTTCCAGCCGGGATGAACCTGCCTACGGTAGAAAATCCCTGCATAAAGAGATAAAATAAAAAAACTAATACCTTTTATTTTGGTTTTAAGATGGTTGTATGAACCTCCTCTAACCACAGAGAACAGACATCCAGGCTAGAACGAATTTCATTCGGGAAGTTGTGTAAGGATTTGAATCAATACTTGAGCAAGGTTGCAAACCAATACACGATAACAACACTAACGCCACCAAACACCATATTGCCACAGTCAGTGGTGAATTGAAACATTACAAGTGGTGAGTTAAATTAGTATGGGAAATTCACCGATTGCAGCGCCACGCTGTTGCCACTTGTGTTGCCGATTTCAAATGGCCGTTAAATTCCTTACACAGTTTCGGAACTGGACTTGGATGTCTGTTCTCTGTGCTCTAACCTATTTGAATAAAAAATGTAACTCTGACAGTGTTGAAAAATTTTCGCTCTTGGATTGATTTATCTTGAAAAAAGATTGAAAAACTTGGACATTAAGTGAACTATAGCTAAGTTTGCAAGAACCGTCAGTTTTAAATGCGTTATGTTATACTGTTTGAAATGTTATTAAGTAATATTTAGCTATCAAAGGTATGTTAACGATTTTGTTTGTTTGTTTGTTCCGTACTGTAATACATTATGTTGTACTACAGTGTTTTTGAAACATTCATAATTGTAGTTGCTTCAAATAAGTTGTTATGGTTTTCATCAGCTAATAAGTTATTAGGAAACAAGGATCGGTATATTCGCCTCACTCCATTCATATTCACTCCTCTTTGCTGAAGCGAATCGAGAAAGATGCAGCAAACGGATCGTCGTGATCAAACATGCACCCCCATCACCAGTGGGAAGCGATGAGCCAGCTGCTTGACATGAATATTCGTTGCCATTCGTCGCAGTTTGGATCGCAAGCGAATGAATGAATGGCGAATGGTGAAGAATGCTGGTGAGCGATCGAAGCGGCTATTATCATAAGTAGAAGAGCATTTCTGCATGTAATGCATACATTTTTACTGTATTGTTGCTGAAATGCTAGATTAGCAAAGAAAATAATTCGAAAACATCAAAAATTCGTATGCACAATATCAATCGCATCACTCACGAATCGCATTCGCTTGCGATGCGAATATGGACGAATGAGTAATTTCCAAGTGTGGCTTCCCACCGTTCGCCGGAGTTTGCCGTCGTCGCTGACAAGCATACACACGAACCAAAGCGACAACCGTTCGCTGCTGACTGTCTTCGAATGTGGAAGAAGATGAAAAGTGGAAATCAGGAACCCTGTTAGGAAATATTATTATCACCTATTTTATGTGACTTTTAAGAGTTTAAACACAATTATAAAAAGGTTTCGATCAAGTTTGCAAAAACAACAGGTTTTAAATTCTCACATTAGCGAGCAAGAGAATGACTGACAAAGCTATTCATTGAAACACAATTCTATCCTCATTTGTTATCCTCTTCCATCCGGGCTAGAAAGCCACTCGAAGGATATTTAGATTGTAATCGCGTGCCGTCGTGGTGTTGGCATTTCACCCTACCATTCCACGCCATTAGGATTGAAAGACGTCGAAACCAGGGAAAAAAGGGGGCGATTGCTGCTGCGGCAGACATCCGAGTGACGACCGACGCGCTGCGTGTGCTGCGTCGGAAAATGCGTTTTAGATAATTCCCCCTTTGTGGAATTCCTCCTAGGAAGGCCATATCCTCAGATTGAGGGAAGTGATAGGAAATTGCGTCGTAGCTACTGGTCTTACATGGATGATGATAACATCGAAAACACCAGCTTCTTGAGTCAGTCAGTCAGTCAGTCAGCGCGTTACGTACGTACGTAAATCGGAAATAACATCCTGTGGTTAAGGATAATGGTGAAACAATTGGAGGACTTGTGTTGTCGACCAGATTCGTTTTGACAGTTGACAACACGTTTGGAACGCTTCGTCGGCTGCTGATGTGCTCGTTTGTTGGAAAACACGATTAGTCAAATCACCACCAGCAGCTGGCGATGACGTAATTGAAGTGCTGTGGTTATCGAATGGGTTTAAAATTATTCCGGACGCTATGTTTTATTACATGGAAACGTCCTGCCAGAACTGTTATTGAACTTTGTTTCGTCTTTGAACAAAATTTGGCGCACATGGTGTAGTAAACAAGACATAAAACTTAAAATATACGCTATGAGATGCAGAAACATGCAGATTTTCAATCATATAATTCAGAATTCATAGAACTTGAAAACCGTTACAAGACTTTAAAAAAGCAGAATAATAAAAAAACTGTTTCCCATATGGTTAAACCTATATGAATGATGTTCAAAGTGGATGGATGTCTGATTCAATTGCAATGGTTGTAAACACTATCCTTACATGGATGATTTACCTGCTTCAATCAAAATTACGTATAATTTTAGTTTAACACTTGTTTACATTGAGGATCATAAAATAACGATACTGATTATAGTTCAACATATGATGCTAACTTGGTGGGTCTGTCTCCATTAAAAGCAGTTATTTTTACAACTAAAACTCATACTTTCATTCAATGTGTAGTTTTGTTAATTTCAAGCAAGTTTCGTGGGACCAGCCAAGTTCTTTGCCCACCATTTTCCGTTGTTTTTGGGATTGCACCCTATGCTTCTCAGCTTAAAGTTCTTCGAGCACCATTGTATGGGAAGCACAAAGATACCAAAGAGTTCCAAGAAATTCCCATTGGGGAAAGTTCCTGGAACTGGAATTAAAAGCAATCCAAGATTTCATCTTTCATCTTCAACAACCCGTGCAGTTACTGTCAGTCGCAATAGTTGGAATTGTTTTGAATAATGAATAATGAAACATATCGTCAAACCATTTTCCAGTAGAACTCCTCCTTTAGTGTCTTTTGATTCCCCTCGAATTTAGTACCGGGCAGGGATGGGAACACTCACTTGCATAGAGTTACACTCACTTGCTATTTCCTCAGCTCAGAAGCGTGCAGTCAAAAAACGATATATGGACGACTTTTGCCTTGTGGTTTTGTCTAAAACTTTGCTGAATTAAGTAGAGGTCGCACACGAATCCCAAAGTCGTGACAGAGCTGTGAAAGCGGCTCTCCACGAGGTGAGTGTAATTTACATTCACCTCGTGGAGAGTTGCCTTTGCAGCTTCCTCACAACTTTAATATGCGTGTGCGACCTCTACTCTATTCAGCAAAGTTTTAGACAAAACCACAAGGCAAAAGTCGTCCATATATCGTTTTTTGACTGCACGCTTCTGAGCTGAGGAAATAGCAAGTGAGTGTAACTCTTTGCAAGTGAATGTTCCCATGCTTGGTACCGGGATTCCAAAACATTTGCATTAGTTTCTCAAATTTCCGAATTTCATCAATCTTCTCGAGAAAATCATGAATTTGCATATAATACAAAGAAAACTATTTGCTGTATACGAAGAACTGCATACATTAACATCAACAGACTTGTGTGCCCCAATGATGTGTACTTAAAACTAAGGTACAAAAGCATTTAACAAACTCGACAACTTTTCGTAACAAAAACTGAAATACAATGCAACTATGAACACCACTAAATACAAATTTATCATTCAAATACAGATAACATGTATCATTTCTTATTTGAATTTTCTTTGATCGTTAGGAAATTGTACTCAGAACAGATCAGACTGAGTCCCTAGCAAAATCAATGCAAATTCTGTTCAATTTTTTGAAGCTTATGGATCACATACTAGGAACATCTTGAAAATTAGAAGACAATGAATGTTGATTAATTGACAAATTGAGAAATGAAATTGTTAAAAAAAAGCTTTCTGGTGGGATTCGAACCCTCGACTCCGTATTCGCTATACCGGTGCTTTAACCAACTAAATGATTAGGTGAAAATAGGAGTGTGCACGGTGTGGCTTTGGAGTCAGTTTGGCTTTTTATTCTGCAAAATCATTACCTGTTGTGTGGCTCAGTTGGTGAAAGCGCCGGTCTAGCGAATACGGAGTCGTGGGTTCGAGTCCCACCAGAACGAGATTTTTTTCCCAAATTGTCCTTGCTCCAACTGATCTTACAATTGCTTGTAATTTTCCATATAGGACATTTTCCACGAAATTTCCTTCCCGGGAAGAGTGGGCATCTGGATATCTGGAAAGAAGTATTTCAGACGGCATCGTATGTTACACTGATGGCTCCCTTTTCGAAGGTCGAGCAGGTGCTGGTGTTTATTCTCGTGAGCTAAGGCTGTATCAGTCTTACTCACTTGGTAGACACTGCACCGTTTTTCAGGCCGAAATCTTTGCTCTTATGTGCGGAGTGCATTCATTACTTCAGCAGCACGTAATGGGCAAAGTAATATACTTCTGTTCAGATAGCCAGGCTGCTATTAAAGCACTTGCTTCGGCCAACTCCAGGTCGAAGATAGTTATCGCTTGTCGAACTCAAATCGAGGAGCTGAATTCAGCAAACGCTGTTCACCTTCTATGGGTACCTGGCCATTCTTCCATCGCTGGAAATGAATTGGCTGATGAGTTAGCTCGCACTGGAGCATCACATGACTTCATTGGTCCTGAGCCAGCTATTCCGTTATCCAAGTGTTGGGTAAAGCTTCAGATTCACACCTGGGCTGCCACTCAACACAGACAATACTGGAATAGTTTGGAGTCATGTCGTCAAACCAAATTGTATTGTACTGAACCATCTCCAAGGGTGGCGGAGTATGTTATAAATCTGTCAAAGCAGAATTGCAGCATTCTGGTCAAAGCATTGACTGGCCACTGCCGACTCAGCTATCACATGGCGAATATTCAGCAAGCTGATTCATTTGCATGTGATAGCTGTGAATCTGATTATGGAACTTCGTATCATTTGCTATGTAACTGTCCAGTTTTTGCGCAACTACTTTTCCGAGTATTCGGTAAACACTTATTAAGTGAAACTGACTTCAGAGACCTGAATGTTCAGGGTATTCTGTTGTTCTTAACCCTCTTCCAGGGTACTTTTCTTATTTCCCTACCAGTCCTTATCCCCATCCCTATCCTTATTTCCTTCCTTTTCCCTCAGGTAGATGATGAAGTAGGCTATTATTTTGGCGATGGCACAAATGTCCCAAATGGAGGATAACGTGCCTCTGGAGCCGGCCTTCTGATACCTGATTCTCGGATTTCTTCGGCAATTTCTTGCGGGAGTCCCTCCAATAATTTTCACCATATGTTTCTTCCAGAGGGCCAGATTCATTCAAATGTGTACGCGGAAATTCATCTAGAAGTTCTTCCATGAAATTCTACGAATTTTTTTTTCCAGGAAATCCTCCAGGAGTTCTTCCAGAAGTTCTTTACGAAATTTTCCAAAAGTTCTTCCAAGTATTTTCTAAAAATTCTTCCGCAAGAGTTGTAAAAGTCCTTCTAGCAGTTCGTTTTGAAATACTCAAGAGAGCTACTGAAGATCCTGAAGTTCGTCAAGAATTTTTTCCTCGTAAATTCTCTGAGTTTTTTTTTTCTAAAAGTTCCTCTGCGAATTACATAAATAGAGCTTCTAAACATTATTCTAAAAGTTCTCCTGGGGATTCTTCTAGAATATCTACCGAGATTCTGCTAGAAGCTCTTTCGTGAGTTCTTCAAGAAGTTCATTCTAGAGTTGTTGCAGAAATTCATCGGGAAATTCTGCAAAAAGTTTCTCTTGACCAGGAATCCCTCTGGAAATTATCCGGTCCGTTGCTTCATAAGTTTCACCGGAATATCGTCCAGAAGTTCCTTCATAAGTTATTCCAGAAGTAGTTCTAATAATTCTTCCAACAATTCTTCTAGTAATTGTTTAGAGAGTCATTCCGGGATTTATTACAGGAATTACTCTGAAATATCTTTCAGAAGCTCCTCTGAGAAATGTTTCTAGGTGTTCTTGTAAAAAAAAATCCAAAAGTTACTCCGGAGTTTCTACCCGATGTTCGTGCGGAAATTCATATAGTAATTCTTTCAGAAGATCTTTCAGAACTTCCTGAGGAATTCTTAGAATGGAGGAGTTTCCTCAGAAACTTTCTCTGGAGTTCACCAAAATGCTTCTAGCAATATAACCAGGAATTTGTGTTGAAGTTTCTCCTGTAATTTTCACAAGAGTTTCTCGAGTTCTTCTAAAAACTCTGTCCAAAATTCTTGTAGAAATTCTTCTGAGTAATTTAGAGGACTTCTCTACGGACTGCTTTAGGAATTCCTCCCAGAAGCTCTTCAGGAGTTCCTCCAAGCAATCATCTAAGAATTCCTAGAAGCATTACTCCAAGATAGAGTGGACTTTTTACAGCGCCTAAATGCATTCTATACCATGGTTTCCCAAACTGTGGGTCGCGACCCCTCAGGGAGGTCACCGGCCTTCATTCAGGGGGTCGCGAGGGTCAGTCGAATATTTTACTGTAACAGACAACAAATGAGGGAATTTCTATGGTGGGTCACGCAAAGTACGTCTGCTTGCAACAGGGGGTCGCGCACCTGAAAGTTTGGGAACCTATGTTCTATACTACTAAATACATCGAACTGGTTGCAAAAATGCTTTCACTTTTTACCTTATCACGGTACAATGATAAGCACTAGAATATTGATGTTTATCCGGGTTCGGCAGAGTTATGGCTTCAGAAAAAAATCAGTGCCAGCTACACTCGGGGAAAAAAGTAACTGACGAAAGTGTCGGGGCTGGGAATCTAACCCATAACCACCCGCTTATGAAGCGAGCGTGTGACCACCTGGACGGGCCACAGGCCCCTATTTAAGAATTTTCTCCAACTAATTTTCGAGGAATCCTGATAAAACTATGACAAAGCTACACCTCGGATTCTCAAGAGCATAAATCCTCTCAGGAGGTTTCCAGTGATTGCTTTAAACATGTTTGTGGTCTTTTTTAGAATTTATTACATAACTTCCTACAAGGATCCCTTCAGACTTTTTTTTCCAAAATTCCAGTTTGGATTCCTACAATAGGGTTCCTAAAATTATTATTTCAGGATGTCCTATAGAAATCTCTCGAAAGACTCCTCTAAGGATTTCTTCGAAGATTTCTCCAAGATTTTAAAAACTAATGCTGGGATTTATCAGTATATACCTCCTAGGATATCTTCAAGAATTATAAATCATAAATCCTTTAGAAAGTTTTCAAAAAACTTTTCCAGGATTTTTTTTTAAGTATGCCCTGGAATTTCTCGCAAAGAATCCTTCATGAGTTATTGAAGGCACCATCTCGGAAGTCTTTCAGTATTCGTCACTTCTCCAGGAATTCTTCCAAAGACTTCTCCGGGAGTTTTTGAAATGGTACATCCTGATATTTTTCAAGGATTCCTCCAGAATGTCTTCTAAGAATTCCTCCGAGTATTTTTGCCAAGATTCCTCCAGAAATTCTTAAACAGTTTCTCCGGGAATTCAAATTCTTCAGGATGAAGAAATCCCGCAGTATTTCTTGGAGTCATTTTTGAAACAGTTCTTTTATAAGAGCTAGATAACAAGAAGTTCTCCAGGAGCAGTTTTCAAATAACTCCAAAATACTTCGGTATTTCTTCATCCTGGATATATTACAGTATTCCTTGTAGAACTGTTCCAATAATTCAGAGACGAATGCCCTTAGTATTGGCTCTCTAAACAAAAAAAAATCCTTTATGAATTACGCCAAGAACTATTTTTTTCAATGATTCTTCTTAGAATTGTCCCAATTGTTTCTTTCAATGCTTCCTCCAAGTTTTCCCTTAAGAGTTCTTCCAAGTTTTTCTCCAAAAAAAGAATCTCTAAGGAATCTCCCAGAAGTTACTTCTAGTATTCTTTCTGACAGTTTATCAGAAATAAATTCATGAAAACCTCGTAGAATTCATCCTGAAAGCTCTCCTCCGATTTTTTTAACCCTCCTTTTGCATTAGGGTCATTTTTGACCCAAACCGTACACTACGTCAGCGAGCTGCTGCCAACGTGACACAAAAGGAAGGTTAAAGGATTCCTACAAGAACTCCTTCGAGAATCCCTACAGAAATACTTTCGAAGATCCCGCCACAAGCTGCACCAAGAAAACTTCTAGGAATTATTACCAAAAATCTTTCCAGTAACTTCTGCAGAAAATCCTGGAAGAATTTTTGGAAAAACCCTCGGGGGAATTTTAAAAAAAATCTTCAAAAGGAGTCCCAGAGATATCCTCGTAAGAGTTTCTGGCCAAAAACATTTGAAAGAATTCCCGGGGTAAATTCGTGGAAGAATTTCCAAAGAAATTCTTGCAAGAATTCCTGAATTGCATTTGAAAAGTGTGCCTAGAGAAATCCCTGGAAGAATTCCTGAATTAACAATCCTGCAAAGACATTTTGTAGATATCTTTGGAAGAATTTCTGTACAGGTCATTGGAAGAATTATTGAAGAATTATCCTTGCGAGAAGATAGGAAAAAGGAAACTCTGGGATGGATCTTTGTGAGTGAATCTTTGAAAAAAAAAATATTTTAAAAATCCTTGGAGAATTCAAGAGGAATAAATAAATCAATTTTTAAGAAAATTTTGTATTTTTTTTCGCAGGAATCTTTAAAATAATTCTTGAAGATAACCTTGAAAAATTTCTTCTGGATGAGAATTGTTGCAGGAATCCTCACATCAATCTGCAGGAATTCATAGAAAATTTACCGGGTGAGACCTTGAATGATTTCCTTGAAGAATTCTTGGAGAAATGTATTTAAATGTATTGAATGACAGACGGAGTTTTTTCTAGAGATTCGTCCTGTAGTTCCATCTAGGGCTTCCCCTAGGAATTATCTCTTAATCTGCTTCATGCTGACGTTCATCTGCTTCAAGCTGACGTTCACCCCGTTGACGTAGTTTACACTCACCGTGCCTGTATGGGTCATACTTACCCCAATGCAAGACTAGGGTTAAGATTTTTGCAGTAATTGCCTCTTAGGATTCCTGAACTTTCGGTTAGGTATTCACTCAGGAGTTCCCTGAAATTTCTGAAAGAAATCCCAAGAATGAACTTCTGGAATAATTCGCAAAAGGAATTGTTGGAGGATTCCCTAGAATGAGCTACAATAGAAACTGAAAGAAACCCTGCAGCATTCCCCAGACGGAGAAATCCCGAGAAGGAACTCCTGGAGCATTTTCCAGAAGTTACTTCTGAAGGGATTCCAAAACAAATCTCCTGGGGTATCCTGGAGGAAGACTTGGGATTTTCTCAAATAGGACTCCACGAGGTATTCCCAAATGTTATTCCTGGCAAATTTGCAAAGCAGAATCGCCAGAGGAAATTTTTGGCCGATTTCAAAGACGACATTTCCGGCGGAATCCTCAGAGGGAACTCCTGCAGATATCCACAGATAGAATCGCTGCAGTAATCGCTAGAAGAAACTTCTGGAAGAATCCCCAGATGGAACTCCTGGAAAAATGATTAGTAGAAACTGCAGAGAGGATCCTCAAGCAAATCTCATGGAAAGCCCTCAAATAGTATTTCTAGGAGAATCTACAGAACTACTGAAAATTTCGTAGATGGATCTGCTGGCCGAATTCCCAGGAAGAACTCCCAGAATAACTTTTTCAGGTATTCCTAGAATTAACTCCCTTTCTCTCTTGGAGATATCTCCAAAAGGGAAGGAACTCCTATAAAGGAATTCTCAAAGGTATTCCTAGATAATTGGAACAGCTGGAGAAATCTGCTGAAAGAATTTTTGGAAGAATTTCCAGGAAGAACTCCTATAAGAACTCTAAGAAACTCCCCAAAAGGAACACCTAGAGCAAATCATAGATGAAACTCCTGGAAGAATTCCCAGAGGTACGTAGTGAAAAGCACTGTTATTCCGTATCAAAACCCTTCAATGCAGTGACATTGATCTTATGCATGTGTACTTCCTTTACACTTCTGAACTCAATTTCGAAGCTTTCAAACACTGCAGCAACTGATTGCATAGAGCAGATTAACACACCTTCAGAACACTGCAGATAAAACAACCTAAGAAAAGAAGGAAACAGCTTCCCCTCTCGTTATCGTCATCATTTCATCATCTTTGAAGAACATCACGTTCACCTCCGTTCGTCCGCAGGGCAACAACACAAGTTAAAAGAATTTCTTCACTTCACTAATCCCTGCGGCTAAGTAGCAGCTGAAGAACCATTTCCGGCGTGGTATCTGCAGGACTGCAGGAGCTAGCTGCTTGACACAGTTACCGCGCAAGGCGCAGCAAGGTTAGATCCCTTCGCCCGATTGTGTTGCACACATTGTGCTCTCAAGTTCTGTAAGTTTGCCTGGATAAATCATTAGTCGCAATCCGGGAAAATCAAATTTGAATAATTAATTGGAAAATTTTACCCTCATCAGCAGCGATTATCGGGAGGCCCAATTGGGAGCAACAGGCTCCGGCTGATGGTCACATCACAAACCATAATAGAACCGAATGAAACAGTGCAGTGTGAATTTGTAAGGCAACAAATTATTACTGGGCGAGGGTTGCGAACCCATTCGATATTTGCTGTGTGCCCCCTTTCCATGCCAGAGAGCGGGGGGTCTACAGTTACTAACTGGAAGTCACCAAATTTAGTATGCAAATTTGTCCCCCGCTAGCGTTCTCGTTTTCGGCAGTGCAAATTATGATAAATTCATGTGTAAGCTGGACCCGTCCGCCATTCGAAATCAGGAAAAGTAGAGACTCTTTCCTTGTGACCTCAGGGCAGCACATATGTATGTAAATGTGGTGGTCGCCTTCGACAAGGAAGCAAATCCAACTTTCAGCGGGACAATTCCAACCCGGCTCATCTAATGAATGAGATTCTTTCATTTGGCGTCGTCGGGTTGCGGCCGGAGTTGTCCGCACTGTTATGTTTGTTTATTCCTCTATCATACATGAGGGGACTATGAATTTTGGAGTCGGTTTGGTAGTCTTCCCTTGCTCAGATGAATAACGTGCAAGCGTAAAGCAAGGGCATGCTGAACGCTTCTGGGTTCGATGTCCGATTCAAGGCAGGGTTTCATTTTACTTTCATGGATATGACGAAGCATCGTCTAAAATAACTTAGAGTCCTCAATCAACTCTTGAGCTGAAAAGCGAACTGAGTCGTAGTTGGAGTATACAGTCATAAAAAAGAAGAAAAGGACTGTAAAATCTAGGTAAGCTGACATTCACGCTAATACTGCGGAAGTAAAGTACACGAAACGCTTTATTGTTGTTGTTTGTGAGATAAATGGAAAACAGCATGGAACGAGCTCACCACGTTTTCGATCAATTACTCATTGTACACCACCTTAGCGTTGTGTCTACGTATGTCACTGCTAAGAAAACCTAAGCCGAAGCCCCGTTTAGGATTCCCGATGAATTGCGTTCAAGATTCCATGTCAATCCCGTTCAGGATTCCCGGGTGAATCCCGTTCCGGATTCCCGGGTGAATCACGTTCCGGATTCCCGGGTGAATCCCGCTCCGGATTCCCGGGTGAATCCCGTTCCGGATTCCCGGGTGAATCCCGTTCCGGATTCCCGGGTGAATCCCGTTCCGGATTCCCGGGTGAATCCCGTTCCGGATTCCCGGGTGAATCCCGTTCCGGATTCCCGGGTGAATCCCGTTCCGGATTCCCGGGTGAATCCCGTTCCGGATTCCCGGGTGAATCCCGTTCCGGATTCCCGGGTGAATCCCGTTCCGGATTCCCGGGTGAATCCCGTTCCGGATTCCCGGGTGAATCCCGTTCCGGATTCCCGGGTGAATCCCGTTCCGGATTCCCGGGTGAATCCCGTTCCGGATTCCCGGGTGAATCCCGTTCCGGATTCCCGGGTGAATCCCGTTCCGGATTCCCGGGTGAATCCCGTTCCGGATTCCCGGGTGAATCCCGTTCCGGATTCCCGGGTGAATCCCGTTCCGGATTCCCGGGTGAATCCCGTTTCGGATTCCCGGGTGAATCCCGTTCCGGATTCCCGGGTGAATCCCGTTCCGGATTCCCGGGTGAATCCCGTTCCGGATTCCCGGGTGAATCCCGTTCCGGATTCCCGGGTGAATCCCGTTCCGGATTCCCGGGTGAATCCCGTTCAGGATTCCCGGGTGAATCCCGTTCCGGATTCCCGGGTGAATCCCGTTCCGGATTCCCGGGTGAATCCCGTTCCGGATTCCCGGGTGAATCCCGTTCCGGATTCCCGGGTGAATCCCGTTCCGGATTCCCGGGTGAATCCCGTTCCGGATTCCCGGGTGAATCCCGTTCCGGATTCCCGGGTGAATCCCGTTCCGGATTCCCGGGTGAATCCCGTTCCGGATTCCCGGGTGAATCCCGTTCCGGATTCCCGGGTGAATCCCGTTCCGGATTCCCGGGTGAATCCCGTTCCGGATTCCCGGGTGAATCCCGTTCCGGATTCCCGGGTGAATCCCGTTCCGGATTCCCGGGTGAATCCCGTTCAGGATTCCCGGTTGAATCCCGTTCATGATTCCCGGGGGAATCCCGTTCATGATTCCCGGGTGAATCCCGTTCAGGATTCCCGGGTGAATCCCGTTCAGGATTCCCGGGTGAATCCCGTTCAGGATTCCCGGGTGAATCCCGTTCAGGATTCCCGGGTGAATCCCGTTCAGGATTCCCGGGTGAATCCCGTTCAGGATTCCCGGGTGAATCCCGTTCAGGATTCCCGGGTGAATCCCGTTCAGGATTCCCGGGTGAATCCCGTTCAGGATTCCCGGGTGAATCCCGTTCAGGATTCCCGGGTGAATCCCGTTCAGGATTCCCGGGTGAATCCCGTTCAGGATTCCCGGGTGAATCCCGTTCAGGATTCCCGGGTGAATCCCGTTCAGGATTCCCGGGTGAATCCCGTTCAGGATTCCCGGGTGAATCCCGTTCAGGATTCCCGGGTGAATCCCGTTCAGGATTCCCAGGTGAATCCCGTTCAGGATTCCCGAGTGAATCCCGTTCAGGATTCCCGAGTGAATCCCGTTCAGGATTCCCGAGTGAATCCCGTTCAGGATTCCCGAGTGAATCCCGTTCAGGATTCCCGAGTGAATCCCGTTCAGGATTCCCGGGTGAATCCCGTTCAGGATTCCCGAGTGAATCCCGTTCAGGATTCCCGGGTGAATCCCGTTCAGGATTCCCGGGTGAATCCCGTTCAGGATTCCCGGGTGAATCCCGTTCAGGATTCCCGGGTGAATCCCGTTCAGGATTCCCGGGTGAATCCCGTTCAGGATTCCCGGGTGAATCCCGTTCAGGATTCCCGGGTGAATCCCGTTCAGGATTCCCGGGTGAATCCCGTTCAGGATTCCCGGGTGAATCCCGTTCAGGATTCCCGGGTGAATCCCGTTCAGGATTCCCGGGTGAATCCCGTTCAGGATTCCCGAGTGAATCCCGTTCAGGATTCCCGAGTGAATCCCGTTCAGGATTCCCGAGTGAATCCCGTTCAGGATTCCCGAGTGAATCCCGTTCAGGATTCCCGAGTGAATCCCGTTCAGGATTCCCGAGTGAATCCCGTTCAGGATTCCCGAGTGAATCCCGTTCAGGATTCCCGAGTGAATCCCGTGCAGGATTCCCGAGTGAATCCCGTTCAGGATTCCCGAGTGAATCCCGTTCAGGATTCCCGAGTGAATCCCGTTCAGGATTCCCGAGTGAATCCCGTTCAGGATTCCCGAGTGAATCCCGTTCAGGATTCCCGAGTGAATCCCGTTCAGGATTCCCGAGTGAATCCCGTTCAGGATTCCCGAGTGAATCCCGTTCAGGATTCCCGAGTGAATCCCGTTCAGGATTCCCGGGTGAATCCCGTTCAGGATTCCCGGGTGAATCCCGTTCAGGATTCCCGGGTGAATCCCGTTCAGGATTCCCGGGTGAATCCCGTTCAGGATTCCCGGGTGAATCCCGTTCAGGATTCCCGGGTGAATCCCGTTCAGGATTCCCGGGTGAATCCCGTTCAGGATTCCCGGGTGAATCCCGTTCAGGATTCCCGGGTGAATCCCGTTCAGGATTCCCGGGTGAATCCCGTTCAGGATTCCCGGGTGAATCCCGTTCAGGATTCCCGGGTGAATCCCGTTCAGGATTCCCGGGTGAATCCCGTTCAGGATTCCCAGGTGAATCCCGTTCAGGATTCCCGAGTGAATCCCGTTCAGGATTCCCGAGTGAATCCCGTTCAGGATTCCCGAGTGAATCCCGTTCAGGATTCCCGAGTGAATCCCGTTCAGGATTCCCGGGTGAATCCCGTTCAGGATTCCCGGGTGAATCCCGTTCAGGATTCCCGGGTGAATCCCGTTCAGGATTCCCGGGTGAATCCCGTTCAGGATTCCCGGGTGAATCCCGTTCAGGATTCCCGGGTGAATCCCGTTCAGGATTCCCGGGTGAATCCCCTTCAGGATTCCCGGGTGAATCCCGTTCAGGATTCCCGGGTGAATCCCCTTCAGGATTCCCGGGTGAATCCCGTTCAGGATTCCCGGGTGAATCCCGTTCAGGATTCCCGGGTGAATTCCGTTCAGGATTCCCGGGTGAATCCCGTTCAGGATTCCCGGGTGAATCCCGTTCAGGATTCCCGGGTGAATCCCGTTCAGGATTCCCGGGTGAATCCCGTTCAGGATTCCCGGGTGAATCCCGTTCCGGATTCCGGGTGAATCTCGTTCCGGATTCCCGGGTGAATCCCGTTCAGGATTCCCGGGTGAATCCCGTTCAGGATTCCCGGGTGAATCCCGTTCAGGATTCCCGGGTGAATCCCGTTCAGGATTCCCGGGTGAATCCCGTTCAGGATTCCCGGGTGAATCCCGTTCAGGATTCCCGGGTGAATCCCGTTCAGGATTCCCGGGTGAATCCCGTTCAGGATTCCCGGGTGAATCCCGTTCAGGATTCCCGGGTGAATCCCGTTCAGGATTCCCGGGTGAATCCCGTTCAGGATTCCCGGGTGAATCCCGTTCAGGATTCCCGGGTGAATCCCGTTCAGGATTCCCGGGTGAATCCCGTTCAGGATTCCCGGGTGAATCCCGTTCAGGATTCCCGGGTGAATCCCGTTCAGGATTCCCGGGTGAATCCCGTTCAGGATTCCCGGGTGAATCCCGTTCCGGATTCCGGGTGAATCCCGTTCCGGATTCCGGGTGAATCCCGTTCCGGATTCCGGGTGAATCCCGTTCTGGATTCCGGGTGAATCCCGTTCCGGATTCCGGGTGAATCCCGTTCTGGATTCCGGGTGAATCCCGTTCCGGATTCCGGGTGAATCCCGTTCCGGATTCCGGGTGAATCCCGTTCCGGATTCCGGGTGAATCCCGTTCCGGATTCCGGGTGAATCCCGTTCCGGATTCCGGGTGAATCCCGTTCCGGATTCCGGGTGAATCCCGTTCCGGATTCCGGGTGAATCCCGTTCCGGATTCCGGGTGAATCCCGTTCCGGATTCCGGGTGAATCCCGTTCCGGATTCCGGGTGAATCCCGTTCCGGATTCCGGGTGAATCCCGTTCCGGATTCCCGGGTGAATCCCGTTCCGGATTCCCGGGTGAATCCCGTTCCGGATTCCCGGGTGAATCCCGTTCCGGATTCCCGGGTGAATCCCGTTCCGGATTCCCGGGTGAATCCCGTTCCGGATTCCCGGGTGAATCCCGTTCCGGATTCCCGGGTGAATCCCGTTCCGGATTCCCGGGTGAATCCCGTTCCGGATTCCCGGGTGAATCCCGTTCCGGATTCCCGGGTGAATCCCGTTCCGGATTCCCGGGTGAATCCCGTTCCGGATTCCCGGGTGAATCCCGTTCCGGATTCCCGGGTGAATCCCGTTCCGGATTCCCGGGTGAATCCCGTTCCGGATTCCCGGGTGAATCCCGTTCCGGATTCCCGGGTGAATCCCGTTCCGGATTCCCGGGTGAATCCCGTTCCGGATTCCCGGGTGAATCCCGTTCCGGATTCCCGGGTGAATCCCGTTCCGGATTCCCGGGTGAATCCCGTTCCGGATTCCCGGGTGAATCCCGTTCCGGATTCCCGGGTGAATCCCGTTCCGGATTCCCGGGTGAATCCCGTTCCGGATTCCCGGGTGAATCCCGTTCCGGATTCCCGGGTGAATCCCGTTCCGGATTCCCGGGTGAATCCCGTTCCGGATTCCCGGGTGAATCCCGTTCCGGATTCCCGGGTGAATCCCGTTCCGGATTCCCGGGTGAATCCCGTTCCGGATTCCCGGGTGAATCCCGTTCCGGATTCCCGGGTGAATCCCGTTCCGGATTCCCGGGTGAATCCCGTTCCGGATTCCCGGGTGAATCCCGTTCCGGATTCCCGGGTGAATCCCGTTCCGGATTCCCGGGTGAATCCCGTTCCGGATTCCCGGGTGAATCCCGTTCCGGATTCCCGGGTGAATCCCGTTCCGGATTCCCGGGTGAATCCCGTTCCGGATTCCCGGGTGAATCCCGTTCCGGATTCCCGGGTGAATCCCGTTCCGGATTCCCGGGTGAATCCCGTTCCGGATTCCCGGGTGAATCCCGTTCCGGATTCCCGGGTGAATCCCGTTCCGGATTCCCGGGTGAATCCCGTTCCGGATTCCCGGGTGAATCCCGTTCCGGATTCCCGGGTGAATCCCGTTCCGGATTCCCGGGTGAATCCCGTTCCGGATTCCCGGGTGAATCCCGTTCCGGATTCCCGGGTGAATCCCGTTCCGGATTCCCGGGTGAATCCCGTTCCGGATTCCCGGGTGAATCCCGTTCCGGATTCCCGGGTGAATCCCGTTCCGGATTCCCGGGTGAATCCCGTTCCGGATTCCCGGGTGAATCCCGTTCCGGATTCCCGGGTGAATCCCGTTCCGGATTCCCGGGTGAATCCCGTTCCGGATTCCCGGGTGAATCCCGTTCCGGATTCCCGGGTGAATCCCGTTCCGGATTCCCGGGTGAATCCCGTTCCGGATTCCCGGGTGAATCCCGTTCCGGATTCCCGGGTGAATCCCGTTCCGGATTCCGTGTGAATTCCGTTCAGGCTTCTAGGTGATTCCCGTTCAGGATTCCCAGTGAATCCCTTCCAGAATTCCTAGTAAATTCTGTTCAAGAATCCGTGTGAATTCTGTTCAGGATTTCCGGTGAACCCCTTCAGGATTCCAGGATCCCGAATCGGAATAAAATCATTTTGAAACACACCTTCTCACAACCATATTATAAAAAATGAAGGAGAAAACACAAACGAATCTCGGATAGTACTACTTTGAAAATGGAGAAGGTGAAACTATTGAGAGCCACTGATCTAAGATATCCATATGTGAAGTTTCGATTCTATTTTCATTCTTAAGATGTCAATGAAAAAAGTCACTTAACTTTTGAAACCAAAAAGAAACAAACAACATTCAAAGGGACTGGATGGAAAGCAAACAGATCAGTACCAGTAGCGGAGAACAAACTACTAGCGAGCCCAAGTATCTGCATTATAAATTAGTTAATTAATCCACTTCAATCTGGCGTGTTTGCTTCTTCCATCCTCGTAACTCGTTAATCTCTTCAACCGATGCTCGTACATGAAAGAGATTCACTTTCCTCCAGCCAGAATCATCCAATCACCATGGCATTCCATTAGCTTGGCGGCCACAAAAAGGGGACTTTTTTTCGGAACTAAACTCTTTCGAAGAAGGAAGAAAAACATAGAATCACGGAGGGGAGAACCCAATCCAATAGGGTCGTCGTCATCATCATCATAAGCATGATCTTTGTCTACGACGGCCGTGTCGGATTGCGGTGCAGTTCTCTGGATGCGCTGCACCGCAACCCATTCTTCTGAACTGTTTTTCGAAATCGTATGAACAGCTACAAAATTGGAGATTTTACATAAACTTTCTTTAAAAGCAGAATAATCCGGTTGATTTGCTAAAACAAACCATATTATTAGTTAACGGATTAAGATAGTCTCACGCTGTCCATAGGTAGAAGTGTCAAATCGCCATAAGTTTATATCTCATAAAAGTTATACATTCGTTACATAAGAGTTGTAAAGAAGTTCTTTCAGCAACAAAAAGTCGTACAGAAGTGCTATTAATGTTTCTCTGGCACGGTGTTGTTTGTCCAGAATTTCAAAGAAAGTTCGAAACAGTTACACAACTTATTTGAAACGTAACACTTTTAACAAACTTGATTATGTCACGCTTTTAGTCATATTCAAGTTTGTTAGAAGTGTTACGTTTCAAATAAGTTGCGTAACTGTTTCGAACTTTATTTGAAAATCTTAACGAACAACACAAAACAAGAGTAACATTAATAGCACTTATGCACGACTTTTTGTGGATAGAACTTGTTTACAACTATTTATTGCGTGCAAGATATTTGAGTCGGAAAAAATATTCCAACAAGAACTTACTGTTCCATGCAGAATCATATAGAACTTACTTGCAACATTCTACTCAACTTGCAAACGTTAGTTGCTTCGTCCACATTATTATGAACAGCAGCACATGTAGAGATTCTCCCCTATATCCAGTGCCAATCCTCCCGGAAAAGTTAATGTATCACACAGCTTTATCTGGCTGGTTTGTTCTGTGCCTGGCCCGTCTGTCTCGCGCGTTCTCCTTACGAGGCTGGTTTTTCCTAGTCCAGCAGCCGTCGTCGTCTGCGAAGAACGCAACAAATCCAGCCACGTTCCGACAGAGACGACGACGACGAAGACGACTCCGGCTCAGTCGAGGAAACAGCCCGAGTTCAAAAATATCGTTTATGGATATTAATGGCACTTGACGAGATTGTCGAAGCCGATAACGGAGTGTGCTGCCGCACTTATATAATAAGTGGACGTGGAATCTTTACGCGCGGCCTTTCTTTATGCGACCTCGCTTCTTTCCGCCTCCGGGGCACGGTCCGATTCTCTTCCGGATTTCGCGGAGGAAAAAGATGGTCGTCATACAGTCACTACCCAGGAAGAACAAAGAACCACTTAAGAGCGTTGTGGGGGTGGAACAATCAGCCGCCGCGAGCGTATCCCGAAGGGTTAGAAGTAGGGTCGCGGTGATTTACGGTTTTCGGGGTTCAACGCCAACTTATGGAGTGGGAGCAATATGGTTCGCTTCGTAAAGGTATTCAATTATCCTGAAGTATCTAAACATCAAAATTGAGACGTCTTCATTAAGACTCAGAGCCAGCCTTCTACGAGTTTCTCCCAGATTTTTAGATTAGACCAGATTTTGTTTTTTTATTAAATTCCGCAGTATTCCTCCCGAGAACTCTAGAATTTTCTTTAGGAATTATTTGAAACATCCTTTCAAGGACACCTTCAAAAAGCTTTCCAAAAATTCCTCAAGCAGACGTCTGTTCAGGTGTTTCTTGTTCTTCAGTATGCTCCATGAGATTTTTCAGAGTTTTCCTCCGGAAGAATCCTGCTCAAAATTCCGAAATAATCACGCTCAGAATTCCAGAAGAGTCCTGCTCAGGATTCCGGAAGAATCCTGCTCAGGATTCCGGAAGAATCCTGCTCAGGATTCCGGAAGAATCCTGCTCAGGATTCCGGAAGAATCCTGCTCAGGATTCCGGAAGAATCCTGCTCAGGACTCCCGAAGAATCCTGCTCAGGACTCCCGAAGAATCCTGCTCAGGACTCCCGAAGAATCCTGCTCAGGACTCCCGAAGAATCCTGCTCAGGATTCCGGAAGAATCCTGCTCAGGATTCCGGAAGAATCCTGCTCAGGATTCCGGAAGAATCCTGCTCAGGATTCCGGAAGAATCCTGCTCAGGATTCCGGAAGAATCCTGCTCAGGATTCCGGAAGAATCCTGCTCAGGATTCCGGAAGAATCCTGCTCAGGATTCCGGAAGAATCCTGCTCAGGATTCCGGAAGAATCCTGCTCAGGATTCCGGAAGAATCCTGCTCAGGATTCCGGAAGAATCCTGCTCAGGATTCCGGAAGAATCCTGCTCAGGATTCCGGAAGAATCCTGCTCAGGATTCCGGAAGAATCCTGCCCAAGATTCCAGAAGAATCCTGCCCAGGATTCCGGAAGAATCCTGCCCAGGATTCCGGAAGAATCCTGCCCAGGATTCCGGAAGAATCCTGCCCAGGATTCCGGAAGAATCCTGCCCAGGATTCCGGAAGAATCCTGCCCAGGATTCCGGAAGAATCCTGCCCAGGATTCCGGAAGAATCCTGCCCAGGATTCCGGAAGAATCCTGCCCAGGATTCCGGAAGAATCCTGCCCAGGATTCCGGAAGAATCCTGCCCAGGATTTCGGAAGAATCCTGCCCAGGATTCCGGAAGAATCCTGCTCAGGATTCCGGAAGAATCCTGCCCAGGATTCCGGAAGAATCCTGCCCAGGATTCCGGAAGAATCCTGCCCAGGATTCCGGAAGAATCATGCCCAGGATTCCGGAAGAATCCTGCCCAGGATTCCGGAAGAATCCTGCTCAGGATTCCGGAAGAATCCTGCTCAGGATTACGGAAGAATCCTGCTCAGGATTACGGAAGAATCCTGCTCAGGATTACGGAAGAATCCTGCTCAGGATTACGGAAGAATCCTGCTCAGGATTACGGAAGAATCCTGCTCAGCATTACGGAAGAATCCTGCTCAGGATTCCGGATGAATCCTGCTCAGGATTCCGGATGAATCCTGCTCAGGATTCCGGAAGAATCCTGCTCAGGATTCCGGAAGAATCCTGCTCAGGATTCCGGAAGAATCCTGCTCAGGATTCCGGAAGAATCCTGCTCAGGATTCCGGAAGAATCCTGCTCAGGATTCCGGAAGAATCCTGCTCAGGATTCCGGAAGAATCCTGCTCAGGATTCCGGAAGAATCCTGCTCAGGATTCCGGAAGAATCCTGCTCAGGATTCCGGAAGAATCCTGCTCAGGATTCCGGAAGAATCCTGCTCAGGATTCCGGAAGAATCCTGCTCAGGATTCCGGAAGAATCCTGCTCAGGATTCCGGAAGAACCCTGCTCAGGATTCCAGAAGAATTCTGCTCAGGATTCCGGAAGAATCCTGCTCAGGATTCCGGAAGAATCCTGCTCAGGATTCCGGAAGAATCCTGCTCAGGATTCCGGAAGAATCCTGCTCAGGATTCCGGAAGAATCCTGCCCAGGATTTCGGAAGAATCCTGCCCAGGATTTCGGAAGAATCCTGCCCAGGATTTCGGAAGAATCCTGCCCAGGATTTCGGAAGAATCCTGCCCAGGATTTCGGAAGAATCCTGCCCAGGATTTCGGAAGAATCCTGCCCTGGATTTCGGAAGAATCCTGCCCAGGATTGCGGAAGAATCCTGCCCATGATTTCAGAAGAATCCTGTCCAGGATTTCGGAAGAATCCTGCCCAGGATTTCGGAAGAATCCTGCCCAGGATTTCGGAAGAATCCTGCCCAGGATTTCGGAAGAATCCTGCCCAGGATTTCGGAAGAATCCTGCCCAGGATTTCGGAAGAATCCTGCCCAGGATTTCGGAAGAATCCTGCCCAGGATTTCGGAAGAATCCTGCCCAGGATTTCGGAAGAATCCTGCCCAGGATTTCGGAAGAATCCTGCCCAGGATTTCGGAAGAATCCTGCCCAGGATTTCGGAAGAATCCTGCCCAGGATTTCGGAAGAATCCTGCCTAGGATTTCGGAAGAATCCTGCCCAGGATTTCGGAAGAATCCTGCCCAAGATTTCAGAAGAATCCTGCCCAGGATTTCAGAAGAATCCTGCTCAGGATTTCGGAAGAATCCTGTCCAGGATTTCGGAAGAATCCTGCCCAGGATTTCGGAAGAATCCTGCCCAGGATTTCGGAAGAATCCTGCCCAGGATTTCGGAAGAATCCTGCCCAGGATTCCGGAAGAATCCTGCCCAGGATTCCGGAAGAATCCTGCCCAGGATTCCGGAAGAATCCTGCCCAGGATTCCGGAAGAATCCTGCCCAGGATTCCGGAAGAATCCTGCCCAGGATTCCGGAAGAATCCTGCCCAGGATTCCGGAAGAATCCTGCTCAGGATTCCGGAAGAATCCTGCCCAGGATTCCGGAAGAATCCTGCCCAGGATTCCGGAAGAATCCTGCCCAGGATTCCGGAAGAATCCTGCCCAGGATTCCGGAAGAATCCTGCCCAGGATTCCGGAAGAATCCTGCTCAGGATTACGGAAGAATCCTGCTCAGGATTACGGAAGAATCCTGCTCAGGATTACGGAAGAATCCTGCTCAGGATTCCGGAAGAATCCTGCTCAGGATTCCGGATGAATCCTGCTCAGGATTCCGGAAGAATGCTGCTCAGGATTCCGGAAGAATCCTGCTCAGGATTCCGGAAGAATCCTGCTCAGGATTCCGGAAGAATCCTGCTCAGGATTCCGGAAGAATCCTGCTCAGGATTCCGGAAGAATCCTGCTCAGGATTCCAGAAGAATTTTGCTCAGGATTCCGGAAGAATCCTGCTCAGGATTCCGGAAGAATCCTGCTCAGGATTCCGGAAGAATCCTGCTCAGGATTCCAGAAGAATCCTGTCCAGGATTCCAGAAGAATCCTGTCCAGGATTCCAGAAGAATCCTGCCCAGGATTCCAGAAGAATCCTGCCCAGGATTCCGGAAGAATCCTGCCCAGGATTCCGGAAGAATCCTGCCCAGGATTCCGGAAGAATCCTGCCCAGGATTCCGGAAGAATCCTGCCCAGGATTCCGGAAGAATCCTGCCCAGGATTCCGGAAGAATCCTGCCCAGGATTCCGGAAGAATCCTGCCCAGGATTCCGGAACAATCCTGCCCAGGATTGCGGAAGAATCCTGCCCAGGATTCCAGAAGAATCCTGCCCAGGATTCCAGAAGAATCCTGCCCAGGATTCCAGAAGAATCCTGCCCAGGATTCCAGAAGAATCCTGCCCAGGATTCCAGAAGAATCCTGCCCAGGATTCCAGAAGAATCCTGCCCAGGATTCCAGAAGAATCCTGCCCAGGATTCCAGAAGAATCCTGCCCAGGATTCCAGAAGAATCCTGCCCAGGATTCCAGAAGAATCCTGCCCAGGATTCCAGAGGAATTCTGCCCAGGATTCCAGAAGAATCCTGCCCAGGATTCCAGAAGAATCCTGCCCAGGATTCCAAAAGAATCCCGCTCTGAAAAATCCGGAAGAATCCTGCCCAGGATTCCGGAAGAATCCTGCCCAGGATTCCGGAAGAATCCTGCCCAGGATTCCGGAAGAATCCTGCCCAGGATTCCGGAAGAATCCTGCCCAGGATTCCGGAAGAATCCTGCCCAGGATTCCGGAAGAATCCTGCCCAGAATTCCGGAAGAATCCTGCCCAGTATTCCGGAAGAATCCTGCCTAGGATTCCAGAGGAATTCTGCCCAGGATTCCAGAAGAATCCTGCCCAGGATTCCAGAAGAATCCTGCCCAGGATTCCAAAAGAATCCCGCTCTGAAAAATCCGGAAGAATCCTGCCCAGGATTCCGGAAGAATCCTGCCCAGGATTCCGGAAGAATCCTGCCCAGGATTCCGGAAGAATCCTGCCCAGGATTCCGGAAGAATCCTGCCCAGGATTCCGGAAGAATCCTGCCCAGAATTCCGGAAGAATCCTGCCCAGTATTCCGGAAGAATCCTGCCCAGGATTCCGGAAGAATCCTGCTCAGGATTCCGGAAGAATCCTGCCCAGGATTCCGGAAGAATCCTGCCCAGGATTCCGGAAGAATCCTGCCCAGGATTCCGGAAGAATCCTGCCCAGAATTCCGGAAGAATCCTGTCCAGGATTCCGGAAGAATCCTGCCCAGGATTCCGGAAGAATCCTGCCCAGGATTCCGGAAGAATCCTGCCCAGGATTCCGGAAGAATCCTGCCCAGAATTCCGGAAGAATCCTGCCCAGTATTCCGGAAGAATCCTGCCCAGGATTCCGGAAGAATCCTGCTCAGGATTCCAAAAGAATCCTGCTCAGGATTCTGTGAAGAATCCTGCTCAGGATTCTGTGAAGAATCCTGCTCAGGATTCTGTGAAGAATCCTGCTCAGGATTCTGTGAAGAATCCTGCTCCGGATTCTGTGAAGAATCCTGCTCCGGATTCTGTGAAGAATCCTGCTCAGGATTCTGTGAAGAATCCTGCTCAGGATTCTGTGAAGAATCCTGCTCAGGATTCTGTGAAGAATCCTGCTCAGGATTCTGTGAAGAATCCTGCTCAGGATTCTGTGAAGAATCCTGCTCAGGATTCTGTGAAGAATCCTGCTCAGGATTCCGGAAGAATCCTGCTCAGGATTCCAGGGGGATCCTGCTCAGGATTCCAGGGGGATCCTGCTCAGGATTCCCGGTGAATCTCGTTCAATGAATAAACATCAGTATTCGATTAAAATGCACAAAATTTGAGTTTCTGATAACCCTTATTCTGTCATGTTTCAAGAGATGTCTAGCTACGTCACTGTCCGCCTGCCCTTTTAAGTTATGTTGAACATTAGCAGTATAGGGCAGAAAAGCAAAAATTACGCCACCATACACGTTGTCTCAATGGCAGCATTCGATTGGAACTCCGCCGCACCGTAATCAATTATGCATGGGGGAAGAACTCCACGCAGACGGTGATTGCAATGTGACAATATCGGACAGTAGGCCAGCCAATATGGACGACGGCGGCCGGTACAGAACCTTGAAACCATTCTATTGACGACCACGCCGTACGCCGTACGGTGGTGCTTCCACGAATGGCAAATTAGCAAACTAACCGAGAAAAGAGAAATTGAGATGACCACAGCACAAAAAAAAACTAGTGAGCTCATCCTGATGACAACAATATACCGCAAAGGTTCGGCGTATGTTTTCGGAAATAAAAAAAGAGGTTGCACCCAAAACATTGTGTGGAATTCACAACCGAAATAAAACTTTGATGAAACTTAACTCAGATAACTCATCCCTGTTTTGAACCTAATGAACAGGTGTCGATCTGGCTTCAGTTAGGTACAATACAAGAAAAAAATCAATCCGGTGAATCTAATCCCCAGACACGCACATGTTCTACAGAAGTTGAAGTAACTCGATATAACATGAATTCGTCAAATAAGAGTTACAGAAGTTTATATACAACAAGTATGCCCCTAGGACTGCAACTTGTTTAAAGCAATCAGTTTGAGTATTTTATTAGACGGTTTTAAATAAGTCATATATCAGGTTTTTCAAACAATTTGTTATAATTAAGTTGTAATTAAGTTTTCTAAATGTTCAGTAATTCTGATGCTCGATTCGATGATAGATGGTTTCAAATAAGTCTTATCTAAATTGTTAGAACACTTGTTACTGAAAAACAATCGGAAGTTGTATAGATGTAGCAATCACGTTGCAATCAGGTCATAATTAAGTTACTGTATCCTTATGGTAACAGGTTAAATTATGGGGAAATAATTGGAATGCGATGTCAACTTTTACACTTTATGGTGTTTTCTATGATTTGTACGGTTGTTGCAATCATGTTTTATTTAGGTTTGATAATAGTAGTAATATTGTTCAGTGAAATTTTATTAACCTTTATTGACTTCATCCAAAATGTACTAAATTCTACTACTCTAGATTGGGTGCAACAGAACTACATAGTCGTGAAACGATGTGAACTAGTTGCTAACACAGTTCCAAGCCAAGCATCCACCGAGCAGAGAGCGCGCCCGCCAGCCAGAGAGCAAGCTGTAGGTCATTATCGTAAACAAGTTTCCCCATTAATTTGCGCTCATGGGTTGCGCTCTTCATCGGACCGAACCGGAGCTGAGCTCGGTTGAGCTATCAGCTCGGAAGCAGAGAATTTTCGGGGACATATTTCGTTTGCATAATTGGGATCTGGTGGACACATGAATCTCTGATTTGGTGCAAATTTCCCGATAATAGTTTGACCTCACCACCGACCGGCCGGCCGCCTAGAGTCGGGTCTGCTCTGCACTTCCGGTGACAAATTCTCGTACGTTTAGTTGCTTTTTGGACGTGCTGGTAGTAGAGCATACTTATCTGCTGCTCTACCGTATGGTTAGAACAGTCGTCAGCATTTTCTTGGATTAGACGAGAACAATGAACTGAAAAGGATTATGAATCAGAAGAACAGGAAGGATGTACTGCTAGTCGAACTTTTCCGATCTAGCATACTTGTTGTGCTTAGAAGTAAGTACTTTCAAGTTAGAAATTGATTCATTTAGGCCTTCTGACTTTTTGAAAGCCGATAAAACAATTTGCAATGCCTCAATTGCAAGAAATACATATGCACTGTAGCTGAACTTGATAATCTAATGGTAGCTACTTCTGCTGTTTATGTAAAAGGTTTGGAAATCGATTCTTGTCCCACTCGTCTTTTTTTACCTGATCATGTCTATTTAGGATCTATCATTACCTTGTTACTAACACAACAGAATAGGCGAGCATGTCCCGCTGCAACCTTTTCCCCTACATTAGACATTTGGAGTAACTAGCGCAGTCTACAGTGGGCGAGCGGTTGTATCAACACCTTTTCCCAATACTGCTCTAGTTGGTTGGACCGGTCTCCGGTTCTCCCTTCTAGGTGAATTAATCTTGTACGTGAAAATGTCGAAATCAGGAGTTAAGAAGAAGAAGATACTCATTCCTCACTTGTCACTCCTCGCTTATCACTTACTACTAGTCATTTCTCATTGCTTTACACTCCTCGTTCTTCACTGCTCGCTCCTCACTCCATAGTTCTCATTTTTCACTTCTTACTTCTCAATCCACACTTCTCTCTTTGTTGATCACTCTTCACTGCTCCCTCTCACTGCTTCAAACCGTTCTTTATTGTCAACATTATCAACAAATTGTTTGTGAAACCGCTCTTCATTTATCATTTCTTTGTGCTTACTTCTCGTTTCTGATTATTTGCTACTCACTTCTCACTGAATCACATACCGTCACTCCATGTTTCAATACGCGCACTTATTATTACTCACTTCTCACTCCTCACTACTTCACTGCTCACTCCTTACATCTCTCTTCTTGTTCTTATTCTTCACTTGTTGCTTCTCATTCACTGCTGCTCACTCCTCACTTGTCACTGCTTCACACTTCTTATTGCTCACTTCTTCTCCTCGTTACTTACTTCTCGTTGTTTACTTCTAACTCTTAACTGCTCATTCCTCACGTTGTACTGTTCATTTCTCACCCTCTCTTCTTGACACTCTTCATAGCTCATTCCACAACTTCTTGATGGCATACCAGGCTTAACAGAAACTCCCATACACAATAGACTCGTTAGGGTCAAAACACACTCCTCTACCCCAAATCATCATCGATTGTTTTTTTTTTTCGTTTCCCTCTTCCTCACTTTACCTGCCACTTCATCATATTACCCCGCTAACTGCTAATTCCGCACGTCTCGCTTCTCATTCTCCACTTCCCACTCTTCGCTGCATGCCCCTCACTACTTACTTGTCGCTGCTTTACACTCCGTTCTGCTCACTTCTTACACCTCACTCAGCACTGCTTGCTTCTGACTCTCCTCACTGCTCCACACTCTTCATCCTTCACTTGTTACTCCCCAAAGCTTTAGAACTTCACGACTAAGGTGGTTTAGAGAGTTTCAGGGGATTTTAGGGGCGTTACAGGGTCCTCGAGCAAGCGGATTTTTGGAGGCATTTCAGGGGCTTTCGAAATATTTCCAACAGGTTATAAGGGCGTTCAAGTAAAAGCAGCCATCAACGACGCAGTCCAGAGCACCATCGGAATCCTCGATGGAATCAAGGGTTCCAGGAACAGTGCAGAGCGATTTTGGAGGTGAAGAAAGAAGTGCGGGCGGTAATGCTGCAGCATGACACCCGGAAGATTATGTGACGATACAAACAGAAGCGGAAGAGGCAGACCCGTTTCTTTCAGGAGAAAAACTACATCTCCTCAGTCATCCCTAAAACTGGCACAGTGCTTCGCAATAATTGACAATTTTCACTGGAAAGCCTGCCTTTCTTTTCTGAAATTTTTCTTCAATTCTTTTCTGGAATTGACAAACTGCCCTGCGGTGTTTGGAATGCTGTCTGAGAACCTTGTTTTTTTTCTGAACAGATTGCCAACCATGACAAAATGGCAAACTGCAAAATTCTTCTCTGAGAAGATTTTCACTTCTCCTTGGAACGCGATTGCCATTTTGTGCTAGAATAATGGCAAGTTTTTGCTGCGCAGATTGCCACCCTATTTGAAGTGATAGCCAATCACTTCCAGAATTTGAAAACTGGTCTGAAAAGATTGCTTATCTTCTCTGCCAAACAGCCCTAAAAGTGACAAACTGCTTTGCAAAATTTGCCAATTTACATTGAGAAGATTGGCACTGTTTTCTTGAAAGATTGGCAATTTTCGCTGGAATTGGCAAACTGCTATGAAACGTCATTCAATCTTCCCTGAGAAAACCGATTTTTTTCTGAAAAAATTGCTAACCATCCATGAAATTAGCCATCTGCTCGGCAATGTTCTTCTCTGTGAAGATTGAAACTTTTTTTCAAACAATTGCCAATCTCCTCAGAAATTGACAAAGTGTGCTGGAAGAATTGCAAAACTTTGTTGTGAAGATTGCTACTTTTTCCTAGAAAAATAGCCAGTCTTTCCAGTATTGTCAAACTAGTTGAATCCAAATCTTCTTTGAAAAGATTGCCACTTTTTTGGAACACTATCCAATTTTCTCTGAAATTGACGAACTGTTTTGGAAAAAAATGGCCAAACTTTGCTTTGAAGATTGGCAATGTTCTTTGGAGAAATAGCCGAAAATTTTCAAGAATTTTAACACACATCACTGGTTGATTGCTTTCCTTGAGAAGGTTGCCACTTGATTGGCGATCCATAGCCTTAACCACTAGGCTAACAGGAGACCCCTTTTGCCACTTGCCTTTTGAGCGATTACTAATTTTCTCTGAATTCGACCAAATGTTCTGCCCTTCAATGACGTTCAATCCTCTCTGGAAAAGCAGTCATTTTTTTTTTCTGAGAAGATGTCCAGTCTTCCCTGGAATTAGCAACTTGCTCTGCAATTATTGTCAATTTTCTCGGAAAAGATTGTCGATTTTCTGCGAGGTCCAGAGAAGATTGTCACTATTTTCTGAAAAGTTTGCCAATCTTTTCTAGAATTGGCAAAATGATCAGCAATGATTGTCAAATCTTATATCTGCGAAGATTGCCACTTTCCTCTGCGAATTACCAAACCTACTGGAAGAACTGCCAAACGTTGCTATGAAGAATGCCACTTTTCTTTAGAAAGGCAATTTTTTCCAGTATTGGCAATAATGGCCAATCTTTTCTGAGAAGGTTGCCGCATTTGACTGCCACAACTGGCAATTTCCTCTAAACAAAATATGGTGGAAAAAAAATCCGAAGTTTTGAATGAAAACTTGCCAATTACTTTTTTGAAAGATTGTCAATCTTTTTAAGAATTGCCAACTGGGTCTGCAATGAATGCCACTGGTTTTTGATCGGTTTCCTCTGGAGTTGACAAAATATTCGGCAGTAATTGTTGAATGTTTGTCACTCTTCCATGGAAATGTGGTCCATCTTTTCCTGATTGGCAAACAATTCTGCAATGATTGATAATCTTCTCTGAGATCTTTCTTAGATAATATTGTCTATTTTCTGGAAAAAAAATCAATCATTTCTGGGTTTAGCAAAATGATCTGCAATGATTGCCAAACCTCATCTGAAATAATGCCACTTTCTCCGAAACGTTTGCTAACGTTCTATGGAAATTACAAAATGTACTGCAAGAACGTTGCTATGGCAATATTTTCCAGTAATTATTGTCATACTAATCTGGCATGATGGCAAATATTTTCTACGAAGATTGTCACGATTGCCAATGTCCTTTGGATGTGACATAATATGGCGGAATGTGTTTGTAATAAAAGAATGCAAACTATTTTTCTGAAAGATTGCAAATCTTGAATTGCCAATCAGGTCTGCAATGAATGCCAATCTACTCTGAGAAGAATGCCACTTTTTTACCGTTTACCACTGGATTTGATAAAATGTTCGGCTGGAATTGTTGAATGATTGTCACTTTTAAATGGAAATGTAGCCAATCTTTTCCTGAATTTGCAAACAATCCTGCTAATCTTCTCTGAGAAGATTGCCATTTTCCTAGGAGAAGATTGTCAATTTTCTCAGGGTACGTAGCTATGAAGCGTGCCACTTTTATTCAGATAGTAAGGCAATCTTTTCTAGTATTGGCAAACTAATATTTTTTTTTTTTTTAATTTCTTTGTATTTGTGAATTTTAACTTATTGCTAATTCTTCACAATAGGCAAACTAATATGCCATGATGGCCAATATTTTCTCAGAAGGTGTCCTGTCCACATTTGACTGCCACGATTGCCAATTTCCTCTGGAAATGACAAGGATGTGGTGGAAAAATTCCCGAAATTTGTAATGAAAGAATGCAAATCATTTTTCTGAAAGATTGCATTTTTTTAGGAATTGCCAATCAATAGGAAGCAATCAGTGAAGTACTAGATTGTAAGTAGTGAGCTGGATTTTTGTATGGTGAGATGATCAATTCTCCGTTTCTGTAATGAAATTGTGCAAACAACGTGGGTTATATGAATTATTGCCTAATTTGATGCTGTTTGAGCAAAAGTTTGGGTAACTGTGTTGTTGAAGATGCAAGAAATAAATAATTGATCAGCTCACTACTTTCAATCTAGAATTTCACTGATTGCTTCCTATTGCCAATGAATGCCAATCCGTTCTGAGAAAATTGCCACTTGTTCTAAATCGATGGATTACTGCTAGAGTTGACAAAATGTTCGGCAGGAATTGATAAATGATTGCCACTCCATGGAAATGGAAATGTGGATGTGGAACATCTTTTCCAGATCTGGCTAACAATTCTGCAATAATTGCTAATCTTCTCTGAGAAGATTGTCAATTTTCTTGGAGAGGTTTGCCAATTTTCCCGGAGTATGTCACTATTTTCTGGAAAGATTGCCATTTTTTCTGGATTTAGCAAAATAATCTGCAATGATTGCCAAATCCTATCTGAAAAAATGCCAATTACAAAACTACTGGAAGAACTGCCAAACGTTGCAATCAAGAGTGCCACTTTTCTTTAGAAAGACCTTTCTTTTCAAAATGAGCAAAATAATATGGCACGATGGCCAATTTTTTCTGAGAAGGTTGCCTCATTTGACTGCAACGACGCCAATTTCCTCTGGAAATGACGAGGTTTGTAATGCAAGATTGTCAATCATTTTTGTGGAAGATTCCCAATCTTTTAAGAATTGCCAAACAGGTCTGCAATAAATGCCAATCCGCTCTAAGAAGATTGCCATCTGGATCGGTTACTTCTCTGAGATGATTGCCAATTTCATCTGCTATGATTGCCGAAACTTATCTAAAAAAAACACTTTCTCCGAATCGTTCGCCAATTTCCTCTGAAAAATTCTAAATGTATTGCAAGAACTGCCAAACGTTGGTATGGCAATCTATTCCACCATTGGCAAACCAATATGCCATGATGATCAATCTTTTTTGAGAAGGTTGCCTCATTTGACTGCAACAGTTGCCAATTTCCTCTGGAAATGACAAGCATGTGGTAGAAAATTTCCCGAAGTTTGCAATGAAAGATTGCCAATCATTTTTGTGGAAGATTGACAAAATTATCTACAGGAGTTGATAAATAACTACCGCCTTTCTATGGAAATGTGATCCAACTTTTCCAGAGTTGGCAAACGGCTCTACAGGGATTGTTAATCGTCTCTGATATTGTTGCCAATATCGTGGAGGGGATTGTCAATTTTCTCAGACAATATTGTCACTATCTTCTGGAAAGATTGCCAATCTCTTCTGAAATTGGTCAAATGATCTGTAATAATCGCCAAATATTATCTGAGAAGATTGCTACTTGCTCCGAAACATTTGCTAATTTTCTCGTACTAGAAGAACTGCCAAACGTTGCTATGTAGAGTGATACTTTTCTTTAGAAAGAAAGGCAATCTTTTCCAGTATTGGCAATAATGGCCAACTTTTGCTGAGATGGATGTTGCATTTGACTGCCACGATTACCAATTTCCTCTGAACAAAATGTGAAGGAAAAAATCCGAAGTTTTGAATGAAAACTTGCCAATCTTTTTTATGAAAGATTTCCAATCTTTTGAGAATTGACAACCAGGCCTGCAATGAATGTCAATCCACGGTTGATCATTTATCTCTGGAGTGAGTTGACAAAATGTTCGGTAGGAGTTGATGAATGATTGCCACTTTTCCACGGAAATGTGGCCAATCTTTTCCAGAATTGACAAACAATTCTGCAATGATTGCGAATCTTCTCTGAGAAGATTGCCATTTGTTCTGGATCGATTACTTCTCTGAGATGATTGTTAATTTCATGGAGAAGATTGTCAATCATCTCAAATTGGCTGAATGATCTGTAATAATTGCAAAATTATATCTAAGAAGATTGGTACTTTCTCCGAAACGTTTCACTATTTTCTCTGAAAATTACTAAATGTACTGGAAGAACTGCTAAACGTTGTTGCTATGAAGTGTGCCACTTCATACTAGACGGCAATCGTTTCTAGTATTGGCAAACTAATAAAATTGTTGATTATCTTCAAGAAGATGGTCAAATTTCTTAGAGAAGATTATCACTATTTTCTGAAAAGATTGACAATCTTTTCTGGAATTGGTAAACTGATCTGCAATGATTGCCAAATCTTATCTGCGATGATTGCCACTTTCTTTGAAATGCTTGCTAGTTTTCAATGGAAACGACCAAACGTACAAGAAGAACTGCCAAACGTTGCTATGAAGAGTGCCACTTTTCTCAATCTTTTCCAGTATTGCCAAATTAATATGCAATGATGGCCAATCATTTCCGAGAAGGTTGCCGCATTTAACCGATTGTCAATTTTCTCTGAATAAAATGTAATGGGAAACACGACAAAATTTTGAATGAAAACTTGCCAACCATTTTTATGAAAGATTCTCAATCTTTTAAGAATTGCCCATTAATTCTGTAATGAATGCCAATCTACTTTGAGAAGATTGTCACTTTTGTTTTTGATCGGTTTCCTCTGGAGTTGACAAAATGTTCGGCAGGAATTGTTTTCCATGGAAATGCGGCTCATTTTTTCTTGAATTAGTAAACAATTCTATAACGATTGCTAATCTTCTCCTAGAAGAATGCCATTTTTCTTGGAGAAGACTGCCAATTTTCTCAGAGTATATTGTTACTGTTTTCTGGGAAGATTGCCGATCTTTTCTGAAATTGGCCAAATAATCTGCAATGATTGCCACATTTTATCTGAAAAAATTGCCACTTTCTTCGAATCATTTGCCAATTTCCTCTGGAAATTGCAAAAATGTACTGCAAGAACTGCCAGGCGTTGCTATGAAGAGCGCCACTTTTCTTCAGAAATAAAGGCCATCTTTTCCAGTATTGACAAACGATTATGCCATGATGGCCAATCTTTTCTGAGAAGGTTGCCTCGTTTGACTTCAACGATTGCCAATTTTATGTGGAAATGACAAGAATTTCCGAGGTTTACAATGTAAGATTGCCAATCATTTTTGAGGAAGATTGCCAATCTTTGAAGAATTACCAACCAGGTCTGCAATGAATGCCAATCCGCTCTAAGAAGATTGCCAATTTGTTCTGGATCGATTACTTCTCTGAGATGATTGCCAATTTCATGGAGAAGTTTGTCAATTTCTCAGAGAAGATTGTCACTGTTTTCTGAAAAGATTGCCAATCTCTTCTAAAATTGGCCAAATGATATGTAATAGTTGCCAAATCTTGTCTGAAAAAAAATGTCACTTCCAGATGTATTGCAATATCTGCCAAACGTTGCTTTGAAGAGTGCCTTCAGAATGGCAATATTTTCCAGTATTGGCAAACCAATATGCCATGATGGTCAATATTTTCTAAGTTGGGTGCTACATTTGACTGCCACGATTGCCAATCTCCTCTGGAAATGACCAGGATGTGGTGGACAAAGTATCGAAGTTTGTAATGATAGATTAATTGCCAATCATGTTTCTGGAAGGTTCCATTTTTTTTAGAATTGCCAATCAAGTCTGCAATGCCGCTCTAAGAAGATTGCCATTTTTTTTTTTGACCATTTACCTCTGGAGCTGACTAAATGTTCGAAAGGAATTGATGAATGATTGCCACTCTTCCATGGAAATGTTGTCCATGTTTTTCTAATTCGCAAACAATTCTGCAATGATTGCCAATCTTCTCTGAAAAGATTGCCATTTTTCTTGGACAAGATTGCCAAATTTCTCAGTGTATATTGTTACTGTTTTCTGGAAGGATTGGCAATCTTTTCTGCATTTAGCTAAATAATCTGCAATGATTGCCAAATCTTATCTGAGGAATTGCTACTTTCTCCGAGTTTGACATTTTTTTCTGAAAATTACAAAATGTACTAGAAGAACTGTCGAACTTTTGCTTTGAAGCGTGCAACTTTTCTTCATATCGGAAGGCAATCGTTTCCAGTATAGACAAACCAGTATGCCATCATGACCAATATTTCTCAAAAAGGTAGCCATATTTGACTGCCACGATTGCCAGTTTCCTCTGCAAATGATAAAGATATGGTAGAACAAATCCCGAAGTTTCAAATAATTGCAAATCTTTTAGGTATTGCCAATCAAGTCTGCAATGAATGATAATCCGCTATGAGAAGATTGCCACTTGTTTTGGATTGATTACCTCTGGAGTTGACAAAATAATTTACAGGAGATGATAATTAATTGCCACTCTTTATGGAAATGTGCATCATCTTTTCATAGCAAACGGCTCTAGAATGATTGTTGATCTTCTTTAAGATGACTGCGAGTTTCATGGAAAGAATTGCCAATTTTCTCAAAGAAGATTGTCACTATTTTCTGGAAAGATTGACATTGACAATTTCTTCTAGAATTGGCCAAATGATTTGTTAAAATGATTGTACGACATTTCCCCGAAAACCAGTTCCCCGAATGAAGTTTCCCCGAAAGTTTTTTCCCCGAATGTACCATTTCCCCGAAAAATGTTTCCCCGAATGTACCGTTTCCCCGAAAAGAGTATTGCATCTGCCATTTAACATTCTTCAAGCATCAGCTGACGCTCACTACGCTGACGTAGTACACGTGGTCCGTAATGGCCTCAATGCACAACTAGGGGTCTGGTCATTAGGCCGAAGTACGCTTAGCCATAGTACGTGTGGCTGAAGTACGTTAAGCCGAATGAGTTGTTCAGCTGAAGTTCATAAGGCTAAATGGGTCAGTAGGCTAATTTCCCAATTTTCTTTATAAACGATGTTCAAATTTGGTTTTGAAGTCCTAGAAGATGTTTTGAGTCCCTTGATTTTTTTAACATTCCTCGAATCTAGCGCATTATATGGATACTGGGATATACTTCCATGATTTTATGAAATTCTTTTATCATTTTCCTTTTTCTCTCATAGATGACTCCTAGATGTTGATGTTATAATGTTACGGAAATATTAATAATCAATCTGCCAACATATTATCTGAGATTTTCCTTTTTTACAACACGCAATTGTTTCGAGTTTTACTATTGCATAGTTTATTAGTAGTAGTTCATTAAACTACTGACTACCTCATGGCAGATTCACCTTCTTTGAGAAGTCGGCTATTATTTAGAGTATTGGGTTTTATTGTCGGTCAAACTGGTTTTTTATTCTTGTTTTCATAACAGCTATTATATCACAGATGTTTCCATTTTTTAATAGGCGGCTTTTTGACGTTTATTCATATAATCTATTCAAATTATTCCACTAGATTGCCCGTTTGTGATTTTAAACATAATCGGACTGATGACCCATCACTATCACGACACTTTCGGTCAAATGAACTTCGGTCCAACGTACTTCGACCTGACATATTTCTGCTTAATGACCGACTTTTTGGCCTAATTGATAATCTTATAATAAAATTTCCCTTTTTTTTCAAACATAGGCTGTTCTTTCAAGATGAAGTGTTCAGTTAATCATCAGTAATTTAAGTGTTGCTATATTTATTAATGATTTTTTTTGTTTTCGTTTACAACAGCTCTAGTATCTATAGGCATTATATGTAGTAGAAATCTTCATCAGAAATTCTCCCTTCTTTCATCATATACTGTTCTTTCAAAATATGTTGTCGAAATATTGGCGGCAGTCTAACTACCAATATTTTCTGCAAAATTTGCAATTTAAAATGTTACTTCGGTCATGATAAACTTGAATCGATTTACAAAAATTCTGAAGAGTGCTTAGTTTAAAATCTATTTGTCAAACAAATTTTATTACTTTACGTTTCAAAGCCTGTCAATAAACATAAAAATTGATCTCATAGACTTCTTTCGTAAGCAAGCATGCTTTATATTATCGCTATCGCGTGTGTTATACTTAGTATACAACTTTTATGCTGATAATGAACGTTTTCAGATTACCACGATTACGACTAGGTACTCGTTTTAAAGGTATTATTGTTTCTAAATGGTGTTTTCATCGATTGAATATTAAAAAATAACACGAAAGAACAGCCTATGAATAAAAGAAGGAAAAATTATGATGAGCGTGTTCTTAGTTGAGTGCCATATCATTTTCAATCAGTACAACAGAAAAGAACGACCCATATTTAAAAGAAGAGCAAACCTTATGAATAATATTTTATCTCGTAAAATCCATGATAAGAGGGAATGCACAACATCAATGAGATGCGAAAGTTTCCATGATCTTAATGTCATCATCCATTCGTAAATTTTCCCAAATCTGAGGAGGTAAAATTATTGAACAGTCTTTCTAAAGCCTGCATATCAGCCTTCTTTGTACTCAGGCTAACTTTCCGCAACTCATCCCAACAACTAGGTCGAACAGTGAGAATAATCAAGAAAATGATCAGAAACCAGTTCTAAAAATAGTACAATAAATATTTCGGGGAAACGGTCCATTCGGGGAAACGGTTCGTTCGGGGAATCGTTTTTCGGGGAAAAAACTTTCGGGGAAACTTCATTCGGGGAAATGGTTTTCGGGGAAATGTCGTACAATCGTTAAAATTGCCAAATCTTATTCAAGAAGATTGCCACTTTCTTCGAAATGTTTGCCAATTTTCTCGTACTAGAAGAACTGCCAAACGTTGCTATGAAGAGTGCCACTTTTCTTTAGAAAGAGGCAATATTTTCCAGTATTGACAATAATGGCCAACTTTTGTTGAGATGGTTGTTGCATTTGACTGCCACGATTGCCAATTTCCTCTGAACAAAATGTGATGGATAAAAATCCGAAGTTTTGAATGAAAACTTGACATTTTTTTTATGAAAGATTGCCAATCTTTTCAGAATTGACAACCAGGTCAGCAATGAATGCCAATCCACGTTTGATCGGTTATCTCTGGAGTGAGTTGACAAAATGTTCGACAGGAATTGATGAATGATTGCCACTTTTCCATGGAAATGTGACCCATCTTTTCCAGAATTGGCAAACCAGTCTGCAATGATTGATAATCTTCCCTGAGAAGATTGCCAATATTCTCAGTGTATATTGTTACTGGTTTCTGAAAAGATTGCCAATCTTTTATGTATTTAGCAGAATAGTCTGTAATGATTACCAAATCTTGTCTATCATAAAAATGTCACTTTCTCCGACACGTTTGCCAATGTTCTCTGGAAACTACAAAATGTACTGCAAGAACTGCCAAACGTTGCTATGGGAATCTTTTTCAGTATTGTCAAACCATGGCAAATATTTTCTAAGAAGGTTGCCACATTTGACTGCCACGATGTGTGTCAAGGATTTGGTGGAAAGAATGCAAATCATTTTACTGAAAGATCTTTTAAGAATTGCCTATCAGGTCTGCAATGAATGCCAATCCACTCTGAGAAGATTGATTTTTTTTTTAATTGGTTACCTCTGGAGTTGACAAAATGTTCGGCAGGAATTGACGAATGATTGCCACTCTTTCATGGAAATGTGGCCCATGTTTTCCAGAATTGACAAACAGTTCTGCAATGATTGATAATCTTCTCTGAGAAGATTGCCCATTTTCTCAGAGTATATTGTTACTGTTTTCTGAAAAGATTGCCAATCTTCTATGTATTTAGCAAAATAGTCTGCAAAGATGGCCAAATCTTGTCTAACATAAAAATGTCACTTTCTCCGACACGTTTGCCAATGTTCTCTGGAAATTACAAAATGTACTGCATGAACTGTCAAGCGTTGCTATGGCATTTTTTTAGCATTGTCAAACTATGACCAATATTTTCTGAGAAAGTTGCCACATTTGACTGCCACGATGCTTATAATGAAAGAATACAAATCGTTTTCCTGAAAGATCTTTTAAGAATTGCCAATCAGGTCTGCAATGAAAGCCAATCCACTCTGAGAAGATTGATTTGTAATGTAATGAAAGATTGCCAATCATTTTTGTGGTAGATTGCCAATCTTTTATGAATTGCCAACTAGGTGTGCAATGAATGGCAATCCGCTCTAAGAACATAGCCACTTGTTCTGGATCGTTTACTTCTCTAAGATAATTGTTAATTTCATGAAGAAGATTGTCAATTTTCTCAGAGCAGATTGTCTCTATTTTCTGGAAAGATTTCCAATCCCTTCTGAAATTGGCTGAATGATGTGTAATAATTGTAAAATCATATCTAAGCAGATTGATCCTTTCTCCGAAATTTTCTCTGAAAATTACTAAATGTACTGGAAGAACTGCTAAACGTTGTTGCTATGAAGCGTGCCACTTTTTTCCTGAAAGGACGGCAATTGTTTCTAGTATTGGCAAACTAATAAGATTGTCGATTTTCTTCAAGAAGATAGTCAAATTTCTTAGAGCAGATTGTCACTATTTTCTGAGAAGATTGGCAATCTTTTCTGGAATTGGTGAAGTGATCTGCAATGATTGCCAAATCTTATCTGCGGAGATTGCCACTTTCTCTGAAACGTTTGCTTGTTTTCAATGGAAATGACCAAACGTACTAGAAGAACTGCCAAACGTTGCTATGAAGAGTGCCACTTTTCTCAATCTTTTCCAGTATTGCCAAATTAATATGCAATGATGGCCAATATCATTTCTGAGAAGGTTGCCGCATTTGACCGATTGCCAGTTTTCTCTGAATAAAATGTAATAAAAAAAAACCACGAATGAATGAAAACTTGCCAATCATTTTTATGAAAGATTCTCAATATTTTAGGAATTGCCCATTAGGTAATTCTGCAATGAATGCCACTTTTATTTTTGATCGGTTTCCTCTGGAATTGACAAACTGTTCGGCAGGAATTGTTTTCCATAGAAATGCGGCTCATTTTTTCCTGAATTAGTAAACAATTATATAATGATTGCTAATCTCCTAGAAGATTGCCATTTTTCTTGGAGAAGACTGCCAATTTTCTCTGTTTTCTGGGAAGATTGCCGATCTTTTCTGAAATCGGCAAAAGGATCTGCAATGATTGCCAAATTTTATCTGAAAAAAAATGCCACTTTCTCCGAAACATTTGCCAATCACCTCTGGAAATTACAAAAATGTACTGCAAGAACTACCAAGCGTTGCTATGAAGAGCGCCACTTTTCTTCAGAAATAAAGGCCATCTTTTCCAGTATTGGCAAACGATTATGTCATGATGGCCAATCTTTCCGAGAAGGTTGCCTCATTTGACTTCATCGATTGCCAATTTCTTCTAGAAATTACAAGAATTTGCGAAGTTTGTAATGTAAGATCGTCAATCATATTTGTGGGAGATTGCCAATATTTTAAGGATTGCCAAACAGGTCTTCAATGAATGCCAATCCGCTCTAAGAAGATCGCCATTTGTTGTAGATCGATTGCTCGATCTGATAATTGCCAATTTCATGGAGATTTTCTTCTTTTTAATTTCTGGAAAGTTTACCAATCTTTTCTAAAATTGGTCATATGATCTGTAATAGTTGCCAATTTTCTCTGGAAATTTCAAATGTACTGGAAGAACTGCCAAACGGAAAAACTTGCCAAGCAAGGCAATGGTTTCCAGGATTGGCAATTTAATTTGCCATGATAAGCAATATTTTCTAAGAAAGTTGCCACATTTGACTGCCGCGATTGTCAATTTCCTCTGGAATTGACAAAGATGTGGTAGAAAATTCCCAAAGTTTGTAGTAAAAGAATTTCAAATCATTTTTCTGAAACATTGTAAATCTTTTAAGAATTTCAAATCAAGTCTGTAATAAATGCCAATCCACTCTGAGAAAATTGCCACTTGTTTTTTATCGATTACCTCTGGAGTTTGAAAAATAATCGACAGAAATTGATAAATAATTGCCAATCTTCTATGGGAATGCAGCCAAACTTTCCAGAGTTGGCAAAATGCTTCACAATGATTGCTAATCATTTTTGAGATGATTGCCAATTTCATGGAGAAGATTGTTAATTTTCTCTGAGAAAATTGTCACTTTTTTGATAAGATTGCCAATCTCTTCTGAAATTACCTAAATGATCTGTAATAAATGCCAAATCTTATCTGACAAGATTGCTACTTTCTCCGAAAGGTTTGCTAATTTTCTCTGCTAAATGTTGCTATGAAGTTTGCCACTTTTAGTTTAGAAGAAAAGGTAATCGTTTCCAGTATTGGCAAACTAATATGCCATGATGGCCAATATTTTCTAAGATGGTTGTCCCATTTGGTTGCCACTATTGCCAATTTCCTCTGGAAATGACAAGGATGTGGTAGAAAAAATCCCGAACTTAGTACTGAAAGAATGCAAATCATTTTTGTGAAAGATTACAATTTTTATAAATTGCCAATCAAATCAGAAATGAATGCCAATCCGCTCAGAGAAGATTGCCACTTGTTTTGAATCTATTACTTCTAGAGTTGACATGTTCGGCAGGAATTGATGAATGATCGCCACTCTTCCGTGTAAATGTGGTCCATCTTTTTGGCAAACAATTTTGCAAAGATTGCCAATCTCCTCTGAGAAGATTACCATTTTTAGAGAAGATTGCCAATTTTGTTATAGTATATTGTCATAATTTTTTTTTGAAAGATTGCCAATCTTTTCTAGATTTTGTAAAATTAACTGCAATGATTGCCAAATATTATCTGAAAAAAAAAATCTCCGAAACGTTTGCTACATTTGACTGTCACGATTGCCAATATCCTCTGGAAATGACAAGGATGTGGTGGACAAATTCTCAAACTTTGTATTAATAGATTGCCTAATCTTTTAGGAATTGTCAATCAAGTCTGCAATGATTACCAATCCGCTCTAAGAAGATTGCCATTTGTTTTGGATCGATGACTTCCCTGAGCTAATTGCCAGTTTCATTGAGAAGGTTGTAAATTTGTCAGAGATGATTGTCACTGTTTTCTGGAAAGATTGCCAATCTATTCTAAAATTGGCCAAATGATCTGTAATATTTGCCAAATCTTATCTGAGAAGATTGTCACTTTCTCCGAAACGTTTGCCAAATTTCTCTGGAAATTTCTAAATGTACTGGAAGAACTGCCAAGCATTGAAGCATTGCTATGAAGTGTGTCACTTTTCTTCAGAAAGGAAGGCAATGGTTTCTTGTATTGGCAAACTAATATGCCATGATGGCCAACATTTTCTAAGAAAGTTGCCACATTTGACTGCCACGATTGCCAATTTGCTGTGGAAATGACAAGGATGTGGTGGAAAAAATCCCAAAGCTTACAATAATAGGATTGCCAATCATTTTTGTGGAAGATTGTCAATATTTTAAGAATTTCCAATCAGCTCCACAATGAGAGCCTATCACAAACTCTATGAATGATATCTAAAACTTCAAATTCCCAATACGAATGCTGACTTTATTACTTTCTCCTCTATTTTCAGAACGCATCCTACCATGTCACTGGAATCCATCCCACGAGCCATAGCAACGATGACGACTCTACCCCTCGGGAACATCTCACAGATCTAAAAACCCTCTCTTCAACCGATCCACGAGAAAACAACAAAGCATCGTAAAAGTTTAAAATTGGAAAACATCTTTTACCGTCCGGCCGGTCGCCGTTGCTGTGAAGATTAGTGGAAAACCAGAGTGCGTGGAGTGTGTGTGTGTGGAAAAGTGATCTCCCGGTCGACTTCTACAACAAAGTGCGCGGTGGTATCGTGCTGCGCGCGTTTTAAGTGAATCGTTTTCCCCCGTTTGATGTATTTTCTCAGCCAAGCAGCCAAGTGGCATGGATCACCATCCCCGTGAGATGAATAATCACCGCGAGTCGCGCGGTTGTTGATTTGTTGAAAGCGCGCGGGCAGCGCGCGCTCGCGCAAGTGAAATACCGCCGGGTGCAAGTAGACCTTGACCCGGACCCGGGTTCGTGAGGGTCGTCGGGTGTCTGGATCTGGGAGGATCACTCAGTGGCCGGAGGCAGTGCGACCAATCGCCGGGTGTCAAAATTTTGAAGTTCAAAAAAACCCGTTACAAAATGGCAGAGAATGCCGCCAAAAGTGGTGCTATTGGGGGTGGAGCCGGAGCCGGAGCCGGAAGTGGTGGTGGTGGTGGTGGTGATGATCCGCCACGGAAGAGCAATATGAATGGCAATAACCGGTCGGGGCGGTTCGGATCGGAGCCGGTGGGGAAAGGGCGGGGCAACGTCAGTAGTTCCGGGGAATCTGCCGATGAAGAAGCAAAGTTGTTGCAGCAACAGGGGAAGACGGGTCAAGTGGTGAAAGGGGTCGGAGGGACGGATGTGGACAGTGGCGGAGGAGTGGAAGAAGGGGCGGAAAATGGGGATTTGGTGAAGGCGCGGGATGGCCATGGAGTGTCGGTGATTGATATGGCGGATGCAGCGGGGGCGCAGCAGTATAAGCCGATCAACGGGAAGAAGAAGAATGTGTTCAAAGGTAAGTAACTCTGAAGAATGATTTTAAAGATATTAAAAATTGAAAATCTATACTCCACTGAAGATCCCTCTATGAGGCCCGTCCCTCCCACTCACTCTTAAAGTTTCAATTAAACCCTTGTTTATTACTTTGCCCATTTCACTTTTAGTAGCTTTTAGTAGTTCATTTTCACTTGAAACACTAGTTAAAATTTAAAATACACTTCACTATTACTTCACTTTTGCAAAAGATAAATTAAAAATGAATGACTTTTAAAGGAAAACTAGAAATGACGAATTAATGTCATTAGAAACTTAAAGAAGAACTCCTTACGGAAGTCCTGGAGTAATTCCATAAGAAATTCTATTAAAAAAAACTCTTTGTGGAATTCATCAACATACTCCTGAAGGATTTCCATTAGGAATATCTGACAGAATTCCTAAATTTCTGGAAGACTTCTAGAAGAATCTACAGAAATTACAGAAGGACTTCCAGAGGAATCCCGGAAGAAGTTCCTGGGGAAATTTAAGAAAATCCTCTTGGAGGAATCCCGTAAGGATTTCTTGGAGTGATCCCGGAAGGATTTCCTGGTTTAATTCCAGAACGAATGTGAGGAGTAATCCTACAGTTCCTGATGGAATCTCGGATGGAATTTCTGGACAAACCACGAGGAAATATTGTCAGGAATGCCGGAACAAATACCTACTTGAATGAATCTTGGAGGGAACTTTTGAAGGAATCCCAGAATTAATTCCAGAAGCAACCTAGGAAAGACGTTCTGAAGGAATCCTGGAAGAAATACCGAATAATTTCAGAAGAAAATCCTGGAGGAATACCAGTAGGAATTATAGAAGCAGGTCCTCGAGTGCTCCCAGAAGAGGTTAATCAAGAAATCTCGGAAGAAGTTCCAGGATATATCCTGGAAAGATGTTCTGCAGAAATCCAGAAGTAATCAAGTCGGAATTCCTAGACAAGTATACAGATAAACGCCCAGAGGAACCCAACGAAGACTTTGAGAAAGAGCTCATGGATGAATCTCAGAAGGTGCTCCTGGATGAATAACTGAAAGACGAATCGTCGTGGGAAAATTCTTAGACGGATTTTCTAGAGAAAACTCACACGCAATTCCTGGTTAGTCTCATCAGAAAACTCTGGACAAATCCCAGATGGAATCCTGGGAGAAACCGGTGAAGGATTCTAGAAAAAAAAACTGATACTGGAGGAAACTCGGAAAGAGCCCAGGAGGTATCAGAGAAGAAAAAGCCCTCAAAGGAAAGAAAGTACTTGAGGAATCTCAGAAGGATCTCCTTGGGGAAATTTTGGATGAATCACAAAAGAATCTCCTGGAGGAATCCCGTAAGTAAGAGTTTTCCCTCGATGAATTTCACAAATAATTTATGGAATTTCGGAAGAAATATCTTTTAGGATTCCCCGTTTTGAGAATTTTTCCAGAAGTATCTTTTAAGATTCCTTCTGTGATCCTCTAGGAGTTCCTTCTGGAATTCATCGGGAAGTTCCTTCGGAGATATCTTAAGGATTTTCTTGAAAAAAACTTAAAAATGAAATCTCCTGGAGAACTCTTAGAAAGAACTCCAGGAAAACATCCCTATTAAACCTTTTTAAATATTAGGAATAACTTCTGAAGTTATTAACATAACATATTATGTTTGAAACTTGTCTGTCATAAGCGGCAAAATAACAAATATCATAAATAAATATTCCTGTAAAACCATTTTAATAACTTGTTTTGTTAGTTTCAATAACAACTTAATAATAGTGAATTTGGAATATATTTCAATAACAAATTTTGTTAGTAATATGTTATTGATAATAACCGGAGAACAAAATTTGTTATTTGATATCAAATTCAGTTTTTGAGTCATTTTAAGAGATTTGAAGTTGGCTCACTAAAACGCAAGATAATTGCACTCTAGTAATTTTTATATTTTCAATTAATACGACTTCCATTCTACAAAGATTCTTCCAAAAAATTTGCTAGAATTTCTCCTGAACTTCCTCTGTTAATTTCTTCAGGACTTTCATAATCATTTTCTGCAATATTTTTCCTAAAATTCCTCCATCGATTTATCTAAGGATTACGTCAGAAATTCTTTCTGTGTTTTTTCAGGAATTTGTCCTCTCTGAGGTTTTTTTCAGGAATTTGTCCTTTAATTCTACCAGAAATTCCTCGACAGATTTCGTCATAAACTTTTCCATAAATAGATCCGAAAATTCTTCCAGAGATTTCTTCGAGAGTTCTTCTACGGAATCTTTCAAGGATTTTCAAAGACTCCTCTAGAAATTTCTCCAGAATTCTGCATAGAATCCCTTCAAGGGTTTCTTCAGAATTTCCTGTGATAATTTGTCTCGAAGTTTATCTTAAGATTTCGCTGAAAATTTCTTTCAGAATTTCACCAGCAGCTTTCTTCAAAAAAATCTCCAAGAATTTTTCAAAAGATTCCTCCAAGAACTCCAATAATATCCCAGAAGAATTACTTTTGGAATCTCTAAGAAAAATGCGCCAGGAGTTCTTTTAGGACTTCTCCAGGGTTCCTCCGGAATTTTCAAGCGTCTTTTCTTCGAATACTATTTAAGGAATTCTTCAGAGAATGCGTTCAGAAATTTTCTTTTAAGCTAAATACAAAAATTGCACAAAACAAAGGGACAGGTCAAAATTGCCTAATTGTGGCTTTGATTTCAAAACTTGTTACTGTTATGCTATTGTTGATAAGTTGATCAATAGTACAAACATAACAAAACTTGTACTACAACAAAACATGTTATTTAAATATAATTTAATGAATGTATATCAATAGCTTGATTATAACAAAATGAGATTGTCCAACAAAATTTGTTATGGAAAAGCTGTGCCTTGATTATTCAATAATAACAAAACAAGATATAGAAACAGGTTATGTGATTTCGTAGTAATTAATTTGCTACTCTTCTCTGCTCGGGAAAGTCTCAATGGAATTCCTCTCCAAAATCAACCACAATTCCATTGAATCATGATTACATGATGTTACATGTTACATGATGTAACCCTTGGAGTGGACCACAATGTGTGAATGACAACATTTTGTTAATATTGCATACCGTGAGGCGTGAACTGGACTTAATTAAGAAGAAAAAGCATGCTGGTATTGAACCAGAGTTTGAATCCCGGTAAGAACTCATGATATCATATTCATCTCATCGTTTCTGAAACAGTCGGACATTATTGCATTTCACAAAGACCTCCTCTCGCCATAGACCCGGTTGTTGTCCTAGCCACGAGCCAAAAAAAATCCAACTAGAACGCAAGATGGAGTCAATTGGGCGTTCAAAAACTCATTGATGTGAACTACAATTCCTGGAAGTTCAGTGTGGAAAAACTGCACCTCCGAGAGGGTTTATTGAAGTTTGCTACCGGATGGAGACCAAGCACGGAAGCGGATATTGCCGTACAGAACCAGGGTGATCAACGGGTGCATGCGACGATCGGGTTACAGATGGACAGTACGCAATACGGACTCATTCAACAAATGACCATTTAGCTTCGGGGCATTCTCCAGGAGTTCTTCTGGAAACGCCTTCAGGTGTTCCTTCAGAAATTCCTGTAAGAGTTCCATCTAGAGTTTCCTCGAAACTCCTTCAGGTGTTTGTCCGAATTTTCCATCGGGAGCTCTTCCTGTAGTTCCTGTGTGATTTTTTTGAGGAGGTCCTTCGAAAATTCCATTGGGTGTTCCTTTGGGAATTCCTTCACGTATTCTATCGGGAATTCCATTCCATCCAAAACTCCTCCGGGTGCTCCGTTGGAAATTGTTTTTTGGATTTCCTTTGGTAATTCTTCCAGGAGATTCTCCGGAAATCTCTCCTTTCGGAGTTCCTCTAAGACTTCCTTCGAAAGTCCTCCGTCAATTCCTCTGAGCATTCCTCCAAGACATTCTGCGGGAATTTCTTGTGAAATTCCATTGTAAATTTCTCTTTTCGAGGTGGAGGTTAGGAGTTCCATCCAGACTTCCTCCAGGATGACTTCCAGAAATTCCTCTAGGAGATCCTTCGGGAGTTGCTTTTAGAATTTCCCAAGGTATTCCAAATAGAATGCCTTCAGGCGTTCCATCGAAAATCCCTCCGGAAATTTCTGCTGAAATTCCTCCAGGAGTTCCTTTGAAAATTCGTCCAGGTGTTCCTTCGGGAATCCCTCCTGCAATTCCTTTGGGTATTCCTCCAGGAGTTCCTGCGTAAATTTCTTCAGAAATTCAATCGAGAATTTCTCAAGATGCTCCTTCGGGAATTCCTTTGGGAGTTTCATCGAGATTTCCTTCCAGGAATTCTCGGAAGTTTCTTCGGGAATTCCCCCAGGTATTCCAACTGAAGCAGCTTTAGGAGTTCCATCAGGAATTCCTACAGATATTCCCTCGGGAATTCCTTTGCGTGCTTCTTCAGGAATTTCTTTAGGAGTTTCATCAGGAGTTCCTTTAAGAATTACTTGAGGTTTTCCTTCGAGAATTCCATCAGGTGTTCTTTCAGGGATTCCTCCAAGAGTTCTATCGCGAATTCTTCCAGGGGTTCTTCTGGGAATTGAAGAGTTCCATCGTGTTTTCCTCAAAAATATACGTATATTATTCCTGGAGTTCCTTCGAAAATTCCTGCTGGAGTTTTTTCTTGAATTCCTCCAGGAGTTCTTTCGAGGATTCCCCAGGACCTCTTCAAAAATTCCTCCAGGAGTTCCCTCCAGGTGTATTTTTGTGAATACCTTTAGAAGTTCCATCGTGCATTCTTGCTTCGGGAGTTCCGCCTAGAGTTCCTTTGGAAATTAAACTAGAAGATCCCACTAGGGGTCTCCAGGTAGCCTAGCGGTTAAGCCAATCTGGCGGGTTCGATTCCCGTTCCGGTCGGGAATGAAATCTCGACTTCCTGAGCACAGTGTATCAATCTAGATGCCTCACAATATACACATTCACGCAATGGCAGGCAAAAACTCCCTTCAATTAACAACTGTGGGAGTGCTCAAATGAACACTAAGTTGAAGCGAAGCCGGTCAAGTTCCAGTGGGATCGTAGTGTCATAATGAAGAAGAATCATTAGAACCTTTGGAAGAATATCTGGAGAAATCAACGGAGAAATCTACAGAATGCCTTTGAAAAATTCCATTAGCAACTGCTGTAAAAATCTCAAATGAATCTCTGGAGGAATGAACAACGAAATTTGTGGGGAAAATGTTATAGTACTTGTGAAGCAATTTCTGAAGAAATCTCTGCAGGAATTCACAATGAAGGAAGAACGAAGAATTTGGTGGGAAAACTCTTAAAAAGATTCCAGCTGAAATATAATTTTCGAAATAATCTCCAGAAGAATTACTCAAAAAAACTTCTGTGGAATTTACGGATCAGTTCGTGGAAAAAAATCAACAAAAATATCTGGAAAACTTAACGAAGGAATCTATGAAGTAATTCTCTCATAAATCTTTAAATATATTTTCGAAAACATTTCTGGATTAATTAACAATAATGATTTTTTTATATATTCGTGGAGGAATCTGTGCAGCATTTCTCAAATCAATCTCTGGGTTAAATGTCGAAATTTTCTGTAGGAATTTCCTTTGAAATCTCTGGAGAAATTTGAATAAAAATCTTTGGACGAGAAATCTGTCTGAAATATCTGCATAATTCCAGGAAGAATTTCTGAATATTGATCTGATCAGAGAATGTTCTTGGAAAATTCTTGAAACGATCCGTGAAAGAAATACAGAAAAAAAAACTGAGGTGGCATGAATGAAGACATTTCTGGAATTTCCGGATGAATTTTCAAAAAATGTCAACAACAAATCGCGAAAGAATCTCAGAATGACTTTCTGATTGCATTCCCGAAGGATTTTGAGGGAAATTTTCGAAAGCAACTCCTGAACATTTTTTTTATAGTCAACAAAATCGAGATCAACAAAGAAATCTATGAATAAAATCTTGAAGGAATCTGTGGATAAATTTCCGAAGGAACTTTCAAATAAATTCTCTGTAGTATTTTTTTTTTCAAAAATCTACATACATTCCCGAAGGAAATTTAGGAGGATTAAACAAAACAATTTTGTTGATATGTATTTCAGAAGAATTTTGGAGTAATTTTCAAATTTATCTCTGGATAAATTTTCAAAAAATCTCTAGAGGAAATCCCAAAAAATATCCTGAATAAGTTTTCGGTGGAGTATTTTAAGGAATTCAAAAAAAAATCTTTGAAGAAATAAACAAAGATATTTGTAAGCAAATTTCCGAAAGAAATTGTGGACAAAGTATTGATATACCCATTGGAAATATTTTCATAGGAATCTCTGAAAGAGTTTCTGGAAAAATATCTACAGAAATGAATAAAAGAATCTCTGGAACAGAGTAATCTTTAAATACAAATGAAATAATTTTGGAATTATCTTCAGAAGAATACCAGAAAGATTTTTTTAGTAGTTTAGGGAACAGTCCTGGAAAAAATTGAAAAAAAAAAACATTTGTTAGAAATCTTTGGATAAATTTTCTAAGATTTTTTTGAGAAATGATAAATGAAATAGTTTGGGAAATTCTTAATATCTGTGGAGCTATTCTAAGAATGGATGTCTGGAATAATTACCGAGAGAATCTCTGGAGTTTTCTTAGGAGAACAAAGAATGCTGGTGATTTTTTTTTAATTGATGTGTTGAAAGATTATAAAACAGAAAAAGCTCTGGAATTTTCTGAATAAATTTTCGATGGAATTTTTGAGGAAATTTTCATGATAATCTCTGGATAAATAAACCAAGAAATTAGAGGAAAAATCCCAAAGAATCAAGAGGAAAAGACGAGGTAATTTGAATTGATTGCATAAATCTGTAAAAAATTGAAATAATTTCTCAAAAATTGGAGTAGTTTTCCAAGGAACCTCTGTAGATTATTTTTGAGCAATTACTGTTAGAGTTTTGAATACAATCTCTTAATTTTCTTGAGAAAATTCCTAATGAATTTCTGGAAAAAATCTCTAAAAATATCTCCGGAAATTTGTGGAGAAATCCCAAAAATACTTTAGGATAGAACCCATAAGTACTTTGGAACAAAATTTTGAAGAAATATTTGAAATAATCCCTGAACTGTTTATGGAACACTTTTCGATATAATCTCCAAACAAATTACTGGAAGAGCCTGTTGAGGAATTTACGGACCAAATCCTGGAGAAATATCCAAAAGAATATCTGAAAGAATGATCGTAGGAACATCTAAAGTAAAGTTCTCTCAGAAATGTTTGAATCCATTTTCGAAGATAGGGTGACATTGGGTATTACCGGCAGGTTTGTTTTCTTCGTCATGGGGGGTTTTTGTCAATCAAATTGCCTGAAACTTGGCCATATCATTCAGCTTAGTTGGGAAGGATTTGAGGCCAACCCTGAGTTCAATAGGGTTCAAAAAACCCCCAAGACGCAGAGAACAAAACGGCCGAGAATAGGTCATTTCCCCTATTTGTGGAGAAATGAACAAAGAAATGTTTTGGGAAATTCTTGAAGGAATCTGTGGAACAATTCTCAAATGAATCTCTGGATTAATGTCCGAAAGAATTTCTGTAGTAATTCCCTTAGCATTCTCTGGAGAATTACAAAAAGTATCTTGAGGGATTCCTGTAAAAATCTCTGGAGGTATTTCTGAAGAGATTTCTAGAGAAATTAAAAAAAAAAACTTAAAGAAATCTCAAAATATCTTTTGAGTTATTTTTCAATGGAATATAAGAATGGAATAGAAGGAATAGCATGGAAACGAAGGAACTTGTGGGTAAATTTCCGGAAGAATTTGTGGATAACTTTTCGAAATAATCTTCGGAGAAATCTCTAATGCAATTATTTAAAAAATCTCTTCATATATTCCCGAAGGAATTTGTGTAGGTACAGGGATGGTATACTCCACAGTGTATGAGCAGTTTCAATATGAAAATGAGCTGCGCTTTGCACAGTCTCGGTGCAGAATGCCAACCCTACTGGAGAATTGAACAAAACAGTTTCATTGATGAGATTTTGAAGCTATGTGTGGAGCAATTTCCGAAAACCTGTGGAGGCTCAAACAAAAAGATCTCCGGAGAAATTTATGGAGAAATAAAAAAAAAAGTCGCTGGAGGCAACCCCGATAGTTCCTCTGAATCAATTTGAAAATTCCTGAAACAATCTTTGGAAAATTTGGAATATCTGGAAGAATATCAGGCAAAATTTACGAAATAATCTCTGGTGTAATTTTTGCAAAAAATCTCTGGATACATTTGCAAAGAAATTTTAGGAACAATTAGGTTTATCTCTTTGTTCTTGGAGCAGTTCTCCAATTAATCTCTGGTGGAATTTTTGGAATTAAAATCGTACGAAGAAATCCCTTGAAAAGTGTCTAAAGAATTTTCTGGAAGAAGTCCAGAAAAATATGTGGAGATATTCCGGAAGACCTTCTGAATAAATGTTGGGTGAACTATTACAAGAAATTCCCAAAATATTCTCTGGAAGAATAAACGAAGGCATACGTGAGAAAGTTTTCGAAGAAATTCGATAACGTTTTTGTTAAATAATTTCTAGAGAAATTTCTGAGATTGTCTGTGGAGGAAAGGACAAGTTATTTGTGTAAACAAATTTGAGTGAATCTGTGAACGAATTTTTCAAACTATTTTTGAATCAAGCCGCTCTTTTTTCCTAGTAACTTTTAAGGATTTTTCGGAGAAATTCCTTTAGCATTCCTTTGAAAATGCTAGAGGAATTTATAGAAATAAACTAACGAATTTGTAGGAAAAAAACTTCGAGGAACCTTTGGAATGTAGTAGATAGTAGAAATGCGAAAATAAAAAATGGGATAATTCTTGAAGGATGAATTATTGAAATGAATCCGCGTAGGATTTACTGGAGTAATTTCTTAAAAAAAATCAAGAAAATTCTGAAAACATGTCGTCAAATTTCTAAAAGAATTCTTGAAATTTATCATAAGGAAATCCCGAAAGAACCTCTGACCAAAATTTTTAAGGAATATTTGAAAAAAATCGTTAAATACCCTCTAGACGAAAGAACGAGTAATTGGAAGAATTTGTGGTCGAATTTTCGAAATAATCGCCAGAGGAATTCCCAAAAAGATCTCTTGAAGAATGTAAGGAACAAATCGTCTTTAGCCAGAGGCTGCACCAAACATAACTTGTTCCAAACTGTTCTTTTGTGTAACGTGTACATGTATCTAGAGAAGCAGTTCCATTAAATGTTTTTTACAAAAAATGCTGGAATCCGTGGAGTTAAAATATTGAAAAAAACACCCGAGGTTCCCTTTGAAATTCTTCCCAGAGATTCTTCTGAAATCCTTCTGTTCTGGGATTTCAAGGGGAATTCCTGAAGCAATTATAGAATGAATTACTGAAAAAATCTCGCAGAAATTCCAGTAGGAATCCCTCTGGGAATTCCACTTGCAATCCCTCTGGGAATTCCAATAGGAATCCCTCTGTGGATTCTGGGAATCCTTCTAGAAATTCCCTTGGGAATCTTTGTGGAAATTTCGTTAGGAATCCCTCTGAGAATTCCTTTAAGATTTCCTGTAGAAATCCCCCTGAGAATTCCTCTAAGAATCCCTCTGGGTATTCCTCTAAGAATCCTTCTGGAGATTCCTCTGGTAATTCCTCTAGGAATCCTTCTGGAAATTCCTCTAGGAATCCCTCTGGGGATTCCTCAAGGGATCACTCTGGGAATTCCCCCAGGAATGCCTCTGGGAATTTCCCAGGAATCACCCTGGGAATTTCCCAAGAATTCTTCTGGGAATTCCTTTGCAAGTTTCTCTGGGAATCGCTCTGGGAATTCCTCCAACAATCCCTCTGGGAATTCCTCTAGGTATCCATCTGGGAATTTCTCTGGAATTTCCTCTAGGATTTCCTCCAGGAAATCTTCTAGCAATTCCTCCAGGAGTTCCTCCTGGATTTTCTCAAGGAATACCTCTGGAAATTTCTCTAGAAATACCTCTTTGAAATCCTCTAGGAATTCCTCCTGGAATTCCTCTAACAATCCCTCTAGGAGTTGCTCCAATAATTTCTGTGGGATTTCCTTTAGGCATTCATATGGGATTTCCTCTAAGAATCTCTCTGGCAATTCTTTTAGGAATACTTCTGGAAAATCCTCTAGGAATTCTGTCTGGGAGTTCCCCTAGAAATTCCTCTATGAATTCCCCTTGGAATTCCTTTGGGCATTCCTCTGAATATTCCTCTAGGAATTCCTCTGGGAATTCCTCTAAAAATTCCTTTGGGATTTCCTCTAGGAATTCATCCTTGGGAATTTCTTTCAGGAATACCTCTAAAAACTCCTCTAGGAATTTCTCTGGATATTCTACTGGGAATTCCTTTAGGGATCCCTCTGGGAATTCCTCTAGATATCCCTCTGGGGACTCCTCTAGGAATCTCTCTGGGTATTCCTGTAGGAATCCCTCTGAGAGTTTCTGTAGGAATCCCATTGTGAATTCCTGTAGGAATCCCTTTGGGAATTCCTCTAAGGATCCCTCTGGCTCTGGGAATTCCTCTAGGAATCCCTCTGAAAATTCTTCTGGGAATCCCTTTGCGAATTCCTCCAGGAATCCCTCTGGGAATTCCTCCAGGAATCCCTCTGGGAATTCCTCCAGGAATCCCTCTGGGAATTCCTCCAGGAATCCCTCTGGGAATTCCTCCAGGAATCCCTCTGGAAATTCCTCCTGGAATCCCTCTGGGAATTCCTCCTGGAATCCCTCTGGGAATTCCTCCTGGAATCCCTCTGGGAATTCCTCCAGGAATCCCTCTGGGAATTCCTCCAGGAATCCCTCTGGGAATTCCTCCAGGAATCCCTCTGGGAATTCCTCCAGGAATCCCTCTGGGAATTCCTCCAGGAATCCCTCTGGGAATTCCTCCAGGAATCCCTCTGGGAATTCCTCCAGGAATCCCTCTGGGAATTCCTCCAGGAATCCCTCTGGGAATTCCTCCAGGAATCCCTCTGGGAATTCCTCCAGGAATCCCTCTGGGAATTCCTCCAGGAATCCCTCTGGGAATTCCTCCAGGAATCCCTCTGGGAATTCCTCCAGGAATCCCTCTGGGAATTCCTCCAGAAATCCCTCTGGGAATTCCTCCAGAAATCCCTCTGGGAATTCCTCCAGGAATCCCTCTGGGAATTCCTCCAGGAATCCCTCTGGGAATTCCTCCAGGAATCCCTCTGGGAATTCCTCCAGGAATCCCTCTGGGAATTCCTCCAGGAATCCCTCTGGGAATTCCTCCAGGAATCCCTCTGGGAATTCCTCCAGGAATCCCTCTGGGAATTCCTCCAGGAATCCCTCTGGGAATTCCTCCAGGAATCCCTCTGGGAATTCCTCCAGGAATCCCTCTGGGAATTCCTCCAGGAATCCCTCTGGGAATTCCTCCAGGAATCCCTCTGGGAATTCCTCCAGGAATCCCTCTGGGAATTCCTCCAGGAATCCCTCTGGGAATTCCTCCAGGAATCCCTCTGGGAATTCCTCCAGGAATCCCTCTGGGAATTCCTCCAGGAATCCCTCTGGGAATTCCTCCAGGAATCCCTCTGGGAATTCCTCCAGGAATCCGTCTGGGAATTCCTCCAGGAATCCGTCTGGGAATTCCTCCAGGAATCCGTCTGGGAATTCCTCCAGGAATCCGTCTGGGAATTCCTCCAGGAATCCGTCTGGGAATTCCTCCAGGAATCCGTCTGGGAATTCCTCCAGGAATCCGTCTGGGAATTCCTCCAGGAATCCCTCTGGGAATTCCTCCAGGAATCCCTCTGGGAATTCCTCCAGGAATCCCTCTGGGAATTCCTCCAGGAATCCCTCTGGGAATTCCTCCAGGAATCCCTCTGGGAATTCCTCCAGGAATCCCTCTGGGAATTCCTCCAGGAATCCCTCTGGGAATTCCTCTAGGAATCCCTCTGGGAATTCCTCTAGGAATCCCTCTGGGAATTCCTCTAGGAATCTCTCTTGGAATTCCTCTAGGATTCCTTCTGGGAATTCTCCTGGGAATCCCTCTGGGAATTGTCCTGGGAATCCCTCTGGGAATTCTTCTAGAAAATTCCCAGAGGGATTTCCCCTCTGGGAATTCCTCCAGGAATTCCTCTGGGAATTCCTCTAGAAACCCCTCTGAAAATTCTTCTGGGAATCCCTTTGGGAATTCCTCCAGAAATTCCTCTAGGAATCCGGTCTTGCTTGGTTCTAAGTCCGTTTCGTAAACAACAAGGCTACGATACGTATCCCAGGAGACGCCAAAAACTTAGAAGAATTTATCTTAGAAACCGCGGCGTGCAGTGCATTTGACCAGATCGACTAGAGCTCATCACAGCAACCCTAGAACATAACTGAAAACTATAGGGCACTGCACGATATTCTCTCCTTCTCGTTCACTCTTACAGAAATTTTGTAAACAACAAGGCCAAGAAACGTCAAAATCCCATATAAAATCAAAACAATGCAGTGCCCTATGGTCCACTGCACGAATTTATTCTGGCCTGCTTACTCTCACACGAAATTTGACGTTTGAGCGGTGTCGGCACCTCTCAAACGTCAAATTTTCTGTGAGAGTAAGCAGGCCAGCGTAAGTTCGTGCAGTGGACCATAATTTGTCATTCTTTGTTCAAGTCTTGAAGAAACCTGAAGTCTCAAGCATTTAATCATTCGGTAGTTTTTTTCCTCTGTGATTGCTACGAAATTGGCCAACATTTAGCAGGATCCCTTCACGTCATATCCCTCAGAAAATTGAAGGTAATTGTTTTTAAAAATGGCAGTACTGCATTGTATTCTCAAAATGTGGAACGTACCTCGAATGACTCCTCAAACCACAATTTCAAACATGCTGTTCGCCTGATACTGATAAGTTTCTTCAATTTTCCAGCTTCCTACAACCACGTGCTGACCACGTTCGACATAACAACCAAAGCCGAGCGGCCCTTCGTTAGCCTCATCCTGGTCACCGTACTGCTCCTGCTAGTGATCATCCTGTTGGCCATCCTGTGGCCCCGACTACCCAGCTACCTAACGAAGGAGGTCTGCCTGGAGGCGGAATGTTTGGAGGCAAGCAAACAGGTAAGCCATACTTACAAGATCTCAAGGGTCGCACATCTTTGCTGTAGTGGTCGTCGTCGTCGCTGGGCCAAAAATTCAATTTCAAAGTTCAAACGACACACAACTGCATTTTGATGGCGGTGCGCGGTGCGGACACGACGACTAGTTTTTATTCGAGCTGCGAAAAGGAACACGAGACTGTCGCAGTTTCTGAGTTTTTTGATATTCGGGCAGTCTGATGAATAATTCATTAGAGATTCACACCTCGATCTTGGCTTGGATGGAACGCAGCAACATACGACGGAATTCCCAAACTGCAAGATTGGGACCATTCGATAAGACTAGCTTATCACCAACAGCATCGTCGTTGTCGTCGTCGTCGACGACGACGAAGTCATCTTCTGCCCCGTAATGAAGAAGATTTGTCTTGTTTCCTCTTGTCGAACACGGCATCCCTTCCTACCCTCGAAGCACAGTACCGTTATTTATGTCGTCCGTGTCCCATGTTTTTCGAGAATTTTGTCGATTATACAAACCCGGTTCGAGCGCAGGAGTATCCGAACCCGGACGAATGCGGGGGTGTAAAAATCTAGGTAAAGGGTAATTGTTTGATTATTCATGACACAATGCCGGTGGTGCATCGGCATTCGGAGTTGCACCCATTTTCCATCGGGGAACAGGCCTATTGGGGAATCCAAACACTCTCTCGGGCGGCGAAAAACCGGGTCAAACCATACTATGCCAATTTCCCAGTAGAGTGTTGTTTGCTGGTGGTACAAGAAAATGGAAATCGAATTTGGCCCCCGAATGTTAAGGAGCTTTTGCACATTCATTGAACGAAAATGGCACCGATGGCGACGGCAACGGTGAAGCTGTTGCTGGCTTGTTGGTTTTGTTTCCACACTAACCTAGTGGGAGGTTTGAGTTTTTTCGTTGGTGCCATGTTCTAGGTGCGAATCGAGACATGTTCTTTCTAGGTTAGACATCAAGTTTTCTTATGGGTGTACTCGAGAAACAAGAGCAGCTTGCGGTTGATTTCAATGAGAGAATTCGTTCCAGAATTTGAAGTGACGTTTTAAAAATTGGAAGAACTCTTCAATCAGTTGCCCTAAAATTCAATTAATTTCTTTCTTCCCCTTGGGGATCCTTCTGGAATCCCCTTGGAATTCCTCCTGGAATTTCCTTGGAATTCCCCCAGGAATTCCCTTAGAATTCCCTTGGAATTCCTCCAGGATTTCCTCCAGGAATTCCTCCAGGCATTCTTCCAGGAATCCCTCCAGGCATTCTTCCAGAAATTCCTCCTGGAATTACCTTGGAATTCCTCCAGGAATTCCCTTGGAACTTCTCCTGGAATTCCCTTGGAACTTCTCCTGAAATTCCCTTGGTACTTCTCCTGGAATTCCCTTGGAACTTCTCCTGGAATTCCCTTGGAGTTCCTCCTGGAATTCCTTTGGAATTCCTCCTAGAGTTCCCTTGGAATTCCTCCAGGAATTCCCTTGGAATTCTCTTGGATTTACTCCTGGAATTTTCTTGGAATTCCTCCTTCGGAATTCCTTCTGGAATTCCCTTCGAATTCCATCTGGAATTCCCTTAGAATTCCTTCTGGAATACCCTTGAAATTCCTTCTGGAATTCCCTTGAAATTCCTCCTGGAACTCTTCCTGAAATTTCTTCTGGAATTCCTCCTGAAATTCGTTCTGGAATTCCTCCTGAAACTCCTCGTGGAATTCCTCCTGAAATTCCTCCTGGAATTCCTCCCGGAATTCCCTTGGAAGTCCTCCAGAAATTCCCTTGGATTTCCTCCTGGAATTCCTCCAGGAATTCCTCCTGAGATTCCTTTGGAATTACTCAAGAGATTCCTTTGGAATTACTCCTGGAATTCCCTTGGAATTTCTCCAAGAAATCCTTTGAAATTCCTCCAGGAATTCCCTTGAAATTCCTCGTGGAATTTCCTTGGAATTCCTCGTAGAATTCCCTTGGAATTCCTCCCTTTGGATTTCCTTCTGGAATTCCTTTGGAATTCCTTCTAGAATTCCTTTGGAATTCCTTCTGGAATTCCTTTGGAATTCCTTCTGGAATTCCTTTGGAATTCCTTCTGGAATTCCTTTGGAATTCCTTCTGGAATTCCTTTGGAATTCCTTCTGGAATTCCTTTGGAATTCCTTCTGGAATTCCTTTGGAATTCCTTCTGGAATTCCTTTGGGATTTCTTCTGGAATTCCTTTGGAATTCCTTCTGGAATTCCTTCTGGATTTCCTTTGGAATTCCTTCTGGAATTCCTTTGGAATTCCTTCTGGAATTCCTTTGGAATTCCTTCTGGAATTCCTTTGGAATTCCTTCTGGAATTCCTTTGGAATTCCTTCTGGAATTCCTTTGGAATTCCTTCTGGAATTCCTTTGGAATTCCTTCTGGAATTCCTTCTGGAATTCCTTTGGAATTCCTTCTGGAATTCCTTTGGAATTCCTTCTGGAATTCCTTTGGAATTCCTTCTGGAATTCCTTTGGAATTCCTTCTGGAATTCCTTTGGAATTTCTTCTGGAATTCCTTTGAAATTCCTTCTGGAATTCCTTTGGAATTCCTTCTGGAATTCCTTTGGAATTCCTTCTGGAATTCCTTTGGAATTCCTTCTGGAATTCCTTTGGAATTCCTTCTGGAATTCCTTTGGAATTCCTTCTGGAATTCCTTTGGAATTCCTTCTGGAATTCCTTTGGAATTCCTTCTGGAATTCCCTTGGAATTCCTTCTGGAATTCCCTTGGAATTCCTTCTGGAATTCCCTTGGAATTCCTTCTGGAATTCCCTTGGAATTCCTTCTGGAATTCCCTTGGAATTCCTTCTGGAATTCCCTTGGAATTCCTTCTGGAATTCCCTTGGAATTCCTTCTGGAATTCCCTTGGAATTCCCTTGGAACTCCTTCTGGAATCCCTTTGAATTCCTTCTGGAATTCCCTTGGAATTCCTTCTGGAATTCCCTTGGAATTCCTTCTGGAATTGCCTAGGAATTCCTTCTGGAATTGCCTAGGAATTCCTTCTGGAATTACCTAGGAATTCCTTCTGGAATTCCCTTGGAAATCCTTCTGGAATTCCTTTGAAATTCCTTCTAGAATTCCCTTGGAATTCCTTCTGGAATTCCCTTGGAATTACTTCTGGAATTCCCTTGGATTTCCTTCTGGAATTCCCTTGGAATTCCTTCTGGAATTCCCTTGGAATTCCTTCTGGAATTCCCTTGGAATTCCTTCTGAAATTCCCTTGGATTTCCTTCTGGAATTCCCTTGGATTTCCTTCAGGAATTCCTTTGGAATTCCGTCTAGAATTCCTTTGGAATTCCGTCTAGAATTCCTTTGGAATTCCGTCTAGAATTCCTTTGGAATTCCGTCTAGAATTCCTTTGGAATTCCCTCTAGAATTCCTTTGGAATTCCGTCTAGAATTCCTTTGGAATTCCTTCTGGAATTCCTTAGGAATTCCCTTGGAATTCCTTCTGGAATTCTCTTGGAATTCCTTCTGGAATTCTCTTGGAATTCCTTCTGGAATTCCTTCCGTAATTCCCTTGGAATTCCTTCTGGAATTCTCTTGGAATTCCTTCTGGAATTCTCTTGGAATTCCTTTTGGAATTCCTTCTGGAATTCCCTTGGAATTCCTTCTAGAATTCCCTTGGAATTCCTTCTGGAATTCCTTCTGGAATTCCCTTGGAATCCCTTCTGGAATTCCCTTGGAATTCCTTCTGGAATTCCCTTGGAATTCCTTCTGGAATTCCCTTGGAATTCCTTCTGGAATTCCCTTGGAATTCCTTCTGGAATTCCCTTGGAATTCCTTCTGGAATTCCCTTGGAATTCCTTCTGGAATTCCCTTGGAATTCCTTCTGGAATTCCCTTGGAATTCCTTCTGGAATTCCCTTGGAATTCCTTCTGGAATTCCCTTGGAATTCCTTCTGGAATTCCCTTGGAATTCCTTCTGGAATTCCCTTGGAATTCCTTCTGGAATTCCCTTGGAATTCCTTCTGGAATTCCCTTGGAATTCCTTCTGGAATTCCCTTGGAATTCCTTCTGGAATTCCCTTGGAATTCCTTCTGGAATTCCCTTGGAATTCCTTCTGGAATTGCCTTGGAATTCCTTCTGGAATTCCCTTGGAATTCCTTCTGGAATTCCCTTGGAATTCCTTCTGGAATTCCCTTGGAATTCCTTCTGGAATTCCCTTGGAATTCCTTCTGGAATTCCCTTGGAATTCCTTCTGGAATTCCCTTGGAATTCCTTCTGGAATTCCCTTGGAATTCCTTCTGGAATTCCCTTGGAATTCCTTCTGGAATTCCCTTGGAATTCCTTCTGGAATTCCCTTGGAATTCCTTCTGGAATTCCCTTGGAATTCCTTCTAGAATTCCCTTGGAATTCCTTCTGGAATTCCCTTGGAATTCCTTCTGGAATTCCCTTGGAATTCCTTCTGGAATTCCCTTGGAATTCCTTCTGGAATTCCCTTGGAATTCCTTCTGGAATTCCCTTGGAATTCCTTCTAGAATTCCCTTGGAATTCCTTCTAGAATTCCCTTGGAATTCCTTCTGGAATTCCATTGGAATTCCTTCTGGAATTCCCTTGGAATCCCTTCTGGAATTCCCTTGGAATTCCTTCTGGAATTCCCTTGGAATTCCTTCTGGAATTCCCTTGGAATTCCTTCTGGAATTCCCTTGGAATTCCTTCTGGAATTCCCTTGGAATTCCTTCTGGAATACCCTTGAAATTCCTTCTGGAATTCCCTTGAAATTCCTCCTGGAACTCTTCCTGAAATTTCTTCTGGAATTCCTCCTGAAATTCGTTCTGGAATTCCTCCTGAAACTACTCGTGGAATTGCTCCTTAAATTCCTCCTGGAATTCCTCCCGGAATTCCCTTGGAAGTCCTCCAGAAATTCCCTTGGATTTCCTCCTGGAATTCCTCCAGGAATTCCTCCAGGAATTCCTCCTGAGATTCCTTTGGAATTACTCAAGAGATTCCTTTGGAATTACTCCTGGAATTCCCTTGGAATTTCTCCAAGACTTCCTTTGAAATTCCTCCAGGAATTCCCTTGAAATTCCTCGTGGAATTTCCTTGGAATTCCTCGTAGAATTCCCTTGGAATTCCTCCCTTTGGAATTCCTTCTGGAATTCCTTTGGAATTCCTTCTAGAATTCCTTTGGAATTCCTTCTGGAATTCCTTCTGGAATTCCTTTGGAATTCCTTCTGGAATTCCTTTGGAATTCCTTCTGGAATTCCTTTGGAATTCCTTCTGGAATTCCTTTGGAATTCCTTCTGGAATTCCTTTGGAATTCCTTCTGGAATTCCTTTGGAATTCCTTCTGGAATTCCTTTGGAATTCCTTCTGGAATTCCTTTGGAATTCCTTCTGGAATTCCTTTGGAATTCCTTCTGGAATTCCTTTGGAATTCCTTCTGGAATTCCTTTGGAATTCCTTCTGGAATTCGTTTGGAATTCCTTCTGGAATTCCTTTGGAATTCCTTCTGGAATTCCTTTGGAATTCCTTCTGGAATTCCTTTGGAATTCCTTCTGGAATTCCTTTGGAATTCCTTCTGGAATTCCTTTGGAATTCCTTCTGGAATTCCTTTGGAATTCCTTCTGGAATTCCTTTGGAATTCCTTCTGGAATTCCTTTGGGATTTCTTCTGGAATTCCTTTGGAATTCCTTCTGGAATTCCTTTGGAATTCCTTCTGGAATTCCTTTGGAATTCCTTCTGGAATTCCTTTGGAATTCCTTCTGGAATTCCTTTGGAATTCCTTCTGGAATTCCTTTGGGATTTCTTCTGGAATTCCTTTGGAATTCCTTCTGGAATTCCTTTGGAATTCCTTCTGGAATTCCTTTGGAATTCCTTCTGGAATTCCTTTGGAATTCCTTCTGGAATTCCTTTGGAATTCCTTCTGGAATTCCTTCTGGATTTCCTTTGGAATTCCTTCTGGAATTCCTTTGGAATTCCTTCTGGAATTCCTTTGGAATTCCTTCTGGAATTCCTTTGGAATTCCTTCTGGAATTCCTTTGGAATTCCTTCTGGAATTCCTTTGGAATTCCTTCTGGAATTCCTTTGGAATTCCTTCTGGAATTCCTTTGGAATTCCTTCTGGAATTCCTTTGGAATTCCTTCTGGATTTCCTTTGGAATTTCTTCTGGAATTCCTTTGAAATTCCTTCTGGAATTCCTTTGGAATTCCTTCTGGAATTCCTTTGGAATTCCTTCTGGAATTCCTTTGGAATTCCTTCTGGAATTCCTTTGGAATTCCTTCTGGAATTCCTTTGGAATTCCTTCTGGAATTCCTTTGGAATTCCTTCTGGAATTCCTTTGGAATTCCTTCTGGAATTCCTTTGGAATTCCTTCTGGAATTCCTTTGGAATTCCTTCTGGAATTCCTTTGGAATTCCTTCTGGAATTCCTTTGGAATTCCTTCTGGAATTCCTTTGGAATTCCTTCTGGAATTCCTTTGGAATTCCTTCTGGAATTCCCTTGGAATTCCTTCTGGAATTCCTTTGGAATTCCCTTGGAATTCCTTCTGGAATTTCCTTGGAATTCCTTCTGGAATTCCCTTGGAATTCCTTCTGGAATTCCCTTGGAATTCCTTCTGGAATTCCCTTGGAATTCCTTCTGGAATTCCCTTGGAACTCCTTCTGGAATTGCCTAGGAATTCCTTCTGGAATTACCTAGGAATTCCTTCTGGAATTCCCTTGGAAATCCTTCTGGAATTCCTTTGAAATTCCTTCTGGAATTCCCTTGGAATTCCTTCTGGAATTCCCTTGGAATTACTTCTGGAATTCCCTTGGATTTCCTTCTGGAATTCCCTTGGAATTCCTTCTGGAATTCCCTTGGAATTCCTTCTGGAATTCCCTTGGATTTCCTTCTGGAATTCCCTTGGATTTCCTTCAGGAATTCCTTTGGAATTCCGTCTAGAATTCCTTTGGAATTCCATCTAGAATTCCTTTGGAATTCCGTCTAGAATTCCTTTGGAATTCCGTCTAGAATTCCTTTGGAATTCCGTCTAGAATTCCTTTGGAATTCCGTCTAGAATTCCTTTGGAATTCCTTCTGGAATTCCTTAGGAATTCCCTTGGAATTCCTTCTGGAATTCTCTTGGAATTCCTTCCGTAATTCCCTTGGAATTCCTTCTGGAATTCTCTTGGAATTCCTTCTGGAATTCTCTTGGAATTCCTTTTGGAATTCCTTCTGGAATTCCCTTGGAATTCCTTCTAGAATTCCCTTGGAATTCCTTCTGGAATTCCTTCTGGAATTCCCTTGGAATCCCTTCTAGAATTCCCTTGGAATCCCTTCTAGAATTCCCTTGGAATTCCTTCTGGAATTCCCTTGGAATTCCTTTTGGAATTCCCTTGGAATTCCTTTTGGAATTCCCTTGGAATTCCTTCTGGAATTCCCTTGGAATTCCTTCTGGAATTCCCTTGGAATTCCTTCTGGAATTCCCTTGGAATTCCTTCTGGAATTCCCTTGGAATTCCTTCTGGAATTCCCTTGGAATTCCTTCTGGAATTCCCTTGGAATTCCTTCTGGAATTCCCTTGGAATTCCTTCTGGAATTCCCTTGGAATTCCTTCTGGAATTCCCTTGGAATTCCTTCTGGAATTCCCTTGGAATTCCTTCTGGAATTCCCTTGGAATTCCTTCTGGAATTCCCTTGGAATTCCTTCTGGAATTCCCTTGGAATTCCTTCTGGAATTCCCTTGGAATTCCTTCTGGAATTCCCTTGGAATTCCTTCTGGAATTCCCTTGGAATTCCTTCTGGAATTCCCTTGGAATTCCTTCTGGAATTCCCTTGGAATTCCTTCTGGAATTCCCTTGGAATTCCTTCTGGAATTCCCTTGGAATTCCTTCTGGAATTCCCTTGGAATTCCTTCTGGAATTCCCTTGGAATTCCTTCTGGAATTCCCTTGGAATTCCTTCTGGAATTCCCTTGGAATTCGTTCTGGAATTCCCTTGGAATTCGTTCTGGAATTCCCTTGGAATTCGTTCTGGAATTCCCTTGGAATTCGTTCTGAAATTCCCTTGGAATTCCTTCTGGAATTCCCTTGGAACTCCTTCTGGAATTCCCTTGGAATGCCTTCTGGAATTCCCTTGGAATTCCTTTTGGAATTCCCTTGGAAATCCTTCTGGAATTCCCTTGGAAATCCTTCTGGAATTCCCTTGAAATTCCTTTTGGAATTCCCTTGGAATTCCTTTTGGAATTCCCTTGGAATCTCTCCTAGAATTTCCTTGGAAATCCTTTTAAAATTGCCTTGGAATTCCTCTTGGAATTGCCCCGGGATTCCTTCGGGGATTCGGTCCTCCAAAGATTCCTCCAGGAAGTCCTCCTGGAATCTACCAGAAATTTCTCCTGTAATTTCTTGTGCGATTTCTCCTGGAATATTCCCTTTCTTATTTCCCTCAAATTCCTTCCGGAATTCCGAAGTATTACGAAAAATTCCGACAGTTTGTTCATGGATATTATCGGGATTTTTTTACAGAGTTGCAAATCAGCAACTGACATGAAACGAAGCGAACATCGTCCAACATTTTTATTCCCACTCGTTGATCAACGATAATTCTATTTGTAATATCATTATAACATCGATTCCGCGCGACATCCTCCGCAGGGAAATGTCCCGCCTCATTTCAACCATCATCCTGCTTGCCGTGGAAGTAGTTGTTTTACACCCAGCTTTCTACTATCATCAGGGATATTACCCGCGACGGACAGGAATAAAAATGAAGCCATTACATCGCCGTACCAAGAGCGATTTTTCCACGGTCCCCAGCTTCCATTAGTGGTGAGGAGAACCGACGCGGCTCCTCGGAGAGAGGACATCGCGGGCAAATGGATGATGTCCCAGTTCGGTCGCCTCCTTTCATCACATTATACCGTACCGGTACCGAAAAAAAAGCAGTAATACTTTGGGGAAAACGTTGCTGCGCTCTGTGGCCTTCATTCTCTCCAGCGCGGCAATTAAGCTTCTGTTAAAATGGTTAATTCAATCATAAAAATTGATTTCATTCAGTGGAACATTTTCCATCGAATTTCCCATGGACTGCTATCTCACTGTGTACGGCGACAAAGGCACAGTGAAAAATTTAGAAAAAATCGAATTTGACGTTGTTGCATACAAGTCAAAATAAGGTTTTTATGCAACATTTAGTTGCGTACATGTATGAGTCACCATTTTGGAATTGTTCACTCTGCTTAAGAAAGCTGAACAACGAAATGCGTTACGGATATTTTTAAACAACTTGTTGCTGTTAACCAACTTAAATAGCCATGTTCAGAACTCACTAAAAGATTCTCAGATTATTATTTTTGAATATCAATTCAGAACAACCGGATGTTTCGAAGACATAATCAAAACTTCTTTAAACCCTTTTAAATTAAAAATAGCATTTCCATGCTTGTAAAGCATTACTATCAAGGTCTTCATAACTGTTTCACAGAATTCAAGGAAATGAGAATATACCTTAAGGTATATTATACCTCTTCTAAAGTTTATTGTTTGTTATTTAAATGCGAAACTTGTGTGAAACACGCAAATGAAAAACTTTATAAAATAGCTCTGGGAGATCGGGCGCAGGTCTCACTCAACGGACCAGTCAGTGTTCAAATCCAGCTACTGCAGCGGTACTTTTTGCTGCAAATCTGATTAGTTAGTACTGAATCTCGGTTCCACCGAAGTAAACATGTTATCCCTGTTAATTTTTCACCGTGTGATTCAGAAATGACTCAACCATTGCTCTGCTCCACGATATTTTCACACCCGATTTATAATAGAAATGAAAACAAATATTAGGACGGCGGGTGGAACCGCCTTCACCCCAAATTCCGCAAAACCAACGATTATTGTCGCTTCCTCGCTTCAACGAGAGCCTTTTAGCGGTTTTTCTTTGCTTGTTGATCTTATTGTCAGCAGCGCCAAGAAAGATTGAAAGTGTTATTCTACTCGCTGGAATTGAACAATTGAACCCCCATTAAACATCCGAAAGAAAAACAAATATTTGTAATGCGTCTCACTTTTTCTCGCTGTTGGCTTTTACGACATTGTCGACGCAGCCGGGCGGTCGGTTCTCTTTGAGACAACAATATTAATCTACTGGAAAACGAGCTCGAGTTTCCTGATTTTTCGCTTCTTCGTCCAAAGCAGGCCGGGAAGGAAGGCCGGCAGATCGTTTGTTGCGTTGCAACAAGCAAACCATTAACAGATGTTTTTTCGACGATTGCCAGATTCGTCTTATTGTACTCGCCCCGTTTCCCGACTGCAAAAGGGTGACAGTGTCTTTACGTGAGGTTATTGAAACTCTTTTAAAGATTTTTGGGCAAAATGTTCGAGTAGAACTTCTTCCAGAAATTTCTCCAGGGAAATTTCTTTCAAAATTCCTCCGAAAATCCCTTCAGGAATTTCCTCTGGGAATCCCTTCAGGATTTCCTCCGGGAATCCCTTCAGAATTTCCTCCGGGAATCCCTTCAGGATTTCCTCCGGGAATCCCTTCAGGATTTCCTCCGGGAATCCCTTCAGGATTTCCTCCGGGAATCCCTTCAGGATTTCCTCCGGGAATCCCATCAGGATTTCCTCCGGGAATCCCTTCAGGATTTCCTCCGGGAATCCCTTCAGGATTTCCTCCGGGAATCCCTTCAGGATTTCCTCCGGGAATCCCTTCAGGATTTCCTCCGGGAATCCCTTCAGGATTTCCTCCGGGAATCCCTTCAGGATTTCCTCCGGGAATCCCTTCAGGATTTCCTCCGGGAATCCCTTCAGGATTTCCTCCGGGAATCCCTTCAGGATTTCCTCCGGGAATCCCTTCAGGATTTCCTCCGGGAATCCCTTCAGGATTTCCTCCGGGAATCCCTTCAGGATTTCCTCCGGGAATCCCTTCAGGATTTCCTCCGGGAATCCCTTCAGGATTTCCTCCGGGAATCCCTTCAGGATTTCCTCCGGGAATCCCTTCAGGATTTCCTCCGGGAATCCCTTCAGGATTTCCTCCGGGAATCCCTTCAGGATTTCCTCCGGGAATCCCTTCAGGATTTCCTCCGGGAATCCCTTCAGGATTTCCTCCGGGAATCCCTTCAGGATTTCCTCCGGGAATCCCTTCAGGATTTCCTCCGGGAATCCCTTCAGGATTTCCTCCGGGAATCCCTTCAGGATTTCCTCCGGGAATCCCTTCAGGATTTCCTCCGGGAATCCCTTCAGGATTTCCTCCGGGAATCCCTTCAGGATTTCCTCCGGGAATCCCTTCAGGATTTCCTCCGGGAATCCCTTCAGGATTTCCTCCGGGAATCCCTTCAGGATTTCCTCCGGGAATCCCTTCAGGATTTCCTCCGGGAATCCCTTCAGGATTTCCTCCGGGAATCCCTTCAGGATTTCCTCCGGGAATCCCTTCAGGATTTCCTCCGGGAATCCCTTCAGGATTTCCTCCGGGAATCCCTTCAGGATTTCCTCCGGGAATCCCTTCAGGATTTCCTCCGGGAATCCCTTCAGGATTTCCTCCGGGAATCCCTTCAGGATTTCCTCCGGGAATCCCTTCAGGATTTCCTCCGGGAATCCCTTCAGGATTTCCTCCGGGAATCCCTTCAGGATTTCCTCCGGGAATCCCTTCAGGATTTCCTCCGGGAATCCCTTCAGGATTTCCTCCGGGAATCCCTTCAGGATTTCCTCCGGGAATCCCTTCAGGATTTCCTCCGGGAATCCCTTCAGGATTTCCTCCGGGAATCCCTTCAGGATTTCCTCCGGGAATCCCTTCAGGATTTCCTCCGGGAATCCCTTCAGGATTTCCTCCGGGAATCCCTTCAGGATTTCCTCCGGGAATCCCTTCAGGATTTCCTCCGGGAATCCCTTCAGGATTTCCTCCGGGAATCCCTTCAGGATTTCCTCCGGGAATCCCTTCAGAATTTCCTCCGGGAATCCCTTCAGAATTTCCTCCGGGAATCCCTTCAGAATTTCCTCCGGGAATCCCTTCAGAATTTCCTCCGGGAATCCCTTCAGAATTTCCTCCGGGAATCCCTTCAGAATTTCCTCCGGGAATCCCTTCAGAATTTCCTCCGGGAATCCCTTCAGAATTTCCTCCGGGAATCCCTTCAGAATTTCCTCCGGGAATCCCTTCAGAATTTCCTCCGGAAATCCCTTCAGGATTTCCTCCGGGAATCCCTTCAGGATTTCCTCTGGGAATCCCTTCAGGATTTCCTCCGGGAATCCCTTCAGGATTTCCTCCGGGAATCCCTTCAGGATTTCCTCCGGGAATCCCTTCAGGATTTCCTCCGGGAATCCCTTCAGGATTTCCTCCGGGAATCCCTTCAGGATTTCCTCCGGGAATCCCTTCAGGATTTCCTCCGGGAATCCCTTCAGGATTTCCTCCGGGAATCCCTTCAGGATTTCCTCCGGGAATCCCTTCAGGATTTCCTCCGGGAATCCCTTCAGGATTTCCTCCGGGAATCCCTTCAGGATTTCCTCCGGGAATCCCTTCAGGATTTCCTCCGGGAATCCCTTCAGGATTTCCTCCGGGAATCCCTTCAGGATTTCCTCCGGGAATCCCTTCAGGATTTCCTCCGGGAATCCCTTCAGGATTTCCTCCGGGAATCCCTTCAGGATTTCCTCCGGGAATCCCTTCAGGATTTCCTCCGGGAATCCCTTCAGGATTTCCTCCGGGAATCCCTTCAGGATTTCCTCCGGGAATCCCTTCAGGATTTCCTCTGGGAATCCCTTCAGGATTTCCTCTGGGAATCCCTTCAGGATTTCCTCTGGGAATCCCTTCAGGATTTCCTCTGGGAATCCCTTCAGGATTTCCTCTGGGAATCCCTTCAGGATTTCCTCTGGGAATCCCTTCAGGATTTCCTCTGGGAATCCCTTCAGGATTTCCTCTGGGAATCCCTTCAGGATTTCCTCTGGGAATCCCTTCAGGATTTCCTCTGGGAATCCCTTCAGGATTTCCTCTGGGAATCCCTTCAGGATTTCCTCTGGGAATCCCTTCAGGATTTCCTCTGGGAATCCCTTCAGGATTTCCTCTGGGAATCCCTTCAGGATTTCCTCTGGGAATCCCTTCAGGATTTCCTCTGGGAATCCCTTCAGGATTTCCTCTGGGAATCCCTTCAGGATTTCCTCTGGGAATCCCTTCAGGATTTCCTCTGGGAATCCCTTCAGGATTTCCTCTGGGAATCCCTTCAGGATTTCCTCTGGGAATCCCTTCAGGATTTCCTCCGGGAATCCCTTCAGGATTTCCTCTGGGAATCCCTTCAGGATTTCCTCCGGGAATCCCTTCAGGATTTCCTCTGGGAATCCCTTCAGGATTTCCTCTGGGAATATCCCTTCAGGATTTCCTCTGGGAATCCCTTCAGGATTTCCTCTGGGAATCCCTTCAGGATTTCCTCTGGGAATCCCTTCAGGATTTCCTCTGGGAATCCCTTCAGGATTTCCTCTGGGAATCCCTTCAGGATTTCCTCTGGGAATCCCTTCAGGATTTCCTCTGGGAATCCCTTCAGGATTTCCTCTGGGAATCCCTTCAGGATTTCCTCTGGGAATCCCTTCAGGATTTCCTCTGGGAATCCCTTCAGGATTTCCTCTGGGAATCCCTTCAGGATTTCCTCTGGGAATCCCTTCAGGATTTCCTCTGGGAATCCCTTCAGGATTTCCTCTGGGAATCCCTTCAGGATTTCCTCTGGGAATCCCTTCAGGATTTCCTCTGGGAATCCCTTCAGGATTTCCTCTGGGAATCCCTTCAGGATTTCCTCTGGGAATCCCTTCAGGATTTCCTCTGGGAATCCCTTCAGGAGTTCCTTTGGGAATCCCTCCAGGAGTTCCTCTGGAAATCCTTTCAGGAGTTCCTCTGGGAATCTGTCTGTGAGTGTTATTTCTGTGTGTATGTACATTCAAATTGTGATGCTGTTTTGTAACATTTCTCAAATCGGGTCCAACCACCCACGGTAAACGGTTGCGCGGCAAGGACGGCTCGCAATTTTACTGCTACTTTACTCCGGTCAACTTAGGGTTCAGGAGCGGAAAAATCCGGGTGGGAAACCTCATCCAGCAACAAAAAGAAAAACGCTGCGATCGTAAAGCAAATAGAGAGACAACGCTGCTCTTCCAAACCGAGCACTGGGAATATGAAGTCAGTAGTCCGGGTGCGGAGAGAAAGACGTCGACAACGAGGACGTCAACGATGATGATGTTGGGTCGCGCGTTGGAGGCGTCACCGACACAAATGAAGGATGATCTTTTGCAGTTTTTTTTTTCTCTCTTGATTCTTGTTTCACTTTGTGTCGACGAAAATTAGACGGATGGAATTTTAACGGAAGGAAAGTGGATCCGTCAGTGTTTTGGTGTTTAGGTGCGGGGTTTATTTTTAAATTTTCCAAAAACGAAAAAAGGGGCAGCAGCGCAGCAACACAAAGGCCGATGGATTTATGTCCGGGGGAATGTTAATGGGAGTGATTTTTCTAGAGATAATGATGATTGTTATTTGAAACAGAGGCTAGAGATGAAATTTGAATGTTGAAAACTTTTGGAAGGATTATGTTTGTCAGTATTTTTCAATATCAGTTGAAAATCGTAAAAATCTATCAAAAACACACCGTGTGTTGATTAATTGAGAAATTAAGAGCTAAACTAACAAAAAGAGCATCTCCACAAAACAAGTATCTTTCTTGTGATTTCAAAATTTAAAACTAAAAACATTTTCATTTAGACATAAAATATCAAATTCTGATACATCTGTTTATAATATTACATCTTAATATAGAACGAGCTCACCAATTGTCTTTAATGTATTAACTGTATCGTCATTTCAAAGAATCTGGTGATGAAACTCACCACTACAAAAATTAACGGACAACTATACTGAACAAATTACATATAAACATATCGGATTGAATTACTTATTAAAATAGATTAAAATCATCTGACCAAAAAAAAAAGATTCTATAAATCTTTTCTTTCGCATAGAAATTCTTAGGATAGCATTCGTCTTATATCGTTCGTGTACTATTTATACAAAAACAACAATAAATCAACTGTTTTGAAACAAATTTCTCGAATGACAATCAAATCGATTTACGACTCTCGGAAACCTATTTTTGGATGACAACTCCGTCTAACGAGTAAATAAAAATGCCATTATCGCCACTATCGCCGCGACACCCGTCCAAATGAATAAAAAGATTTGAAACAATAATTAGAAGGAATGTGTTGTGGGACTGCCCGTCGAGGGTTTTATGACATTCCACGCTTCGCGTCGTCACGTCGGCTTTCTCCCTCTTCCTCGTTTTCGAGCTGTGGTGAATTATTACTTTATTGGCAGGCGTGCGCTGGCACTGCGGTGCGAACGACACGCACCACGTCACAGCCTCTTGCACGTTCGTCAACCGACAACACAGTTGATCACCACAACACTCCCCGGGGGGGAAAAAGACATTCCGCTAGCGGACGCTTTGTTTATTTGTTTGGTGTTCTCGATTGCCCAAACTAGTGGCACTCCGGTTTGGATGTGGTTTGGTGGGTCTTGTCTAAATTTGAACTTATGTATATCTTCATTTGGGATCTCGATATAACTGTACGTAAGAGAACTAAGACACTGTAGCACTTCATAATACACGCCAAATCCATGAAAGAATTACCATATCACTGAAGGAATCCCTGGAGGATTTTCTCGAAGTATCTCTGGGAGAAACCATGGAGAAACTCCTAGAAGAATCCCTGGAGGAATTCCTGGAGCCAAACTTGGCCTAGGCTTGTGAATTTTTTTTCCAAACCCGTATAAAATCATATAAGTCTAAATTTTAAAAGTATATTAAGGGGAGGGGGACGCTCTGAAATACCTTAAAACCCACTGAAACGCCCCTTAAGGTGAATATATAACGAAGCCACGCCTCAAATTTTCAAGAGCACAAATCTGAGGATCCAAAAGACGGATTGCGCTGAAAAGTTGATCGATTGGTGACCCGCTGGTGGTGACCAATCGATCAACTTTTCAGCGCAAAGCAACCCTCGGTTCTGCAGATTTGTGCTTTTGAAAATTCGAAGTGTGGCTTCGTTATATATTCACCCATTTGAAAACACCTGAAACCCTTTGAAAACATCTCGACTACCTCTGAAACTCCTTGAACGCCACTGAAACCATTTAAACTCCATGGAAGGCCCTTGAAACTCAATGAAAACTCCTGGAAGGCCTCTCAAGTCCTCTGGAATGCTCTTTAAACCCCTTGAAACGCCCTGAATGACTCTAAAATTTCTTGGAACACCCCTGCAACACCGCGGAAACCCCTGGAACGCTCCTGCTATCCCCTGAAATACCCCTGTAATGCCTTTGAAACTCCTTGAAACTTCTGAAATCCCCTGGAACACCCTTTCTTCTTTCTCTCCTTTTTCTATATTCTTCTTTTTCTTCTTTTTATTCTTCTTCTTTACATAACGTCCCCACAGGGACAGATCCTGCTTCTTAGCTTGATGATGTATGAGCACTTCCACAGTTGTAAACTGAGCTTCATCTGCCAATGATTATTTTGCATGTGCATATCGTGTGGCAGGCACGGAGATACTCTATGTCCAAGGAAGTCAAGAAAATTTCCTTTACGAAAAATTCCTGGACCGACTGGGAATCGAACCCGTCACCCCAGCATAGCCTTGCGGTATACCCACGCCTGCACAGCTCTAGCTATATGGGCCTGGAACACTCTTGAAACCCATTAAATACCATTGGAAGGCACAGAAGGTTGCTAATTGACAAACTGAGAGATGAATTTGTGAAAAAAAAATCACGTTCCGGTGGATTTCCAACCCACGGCACACGTATTCGCTAGACCGGCGCTTTAACCAATCAATCCACTGAACGTTTCTGTGGAAAAGAAAATCAAACTGATTCCGTGACCACCCCGTCCTCCATGTAACACTTCGATGCTGTACAAACGTTTCTCCAACTATTTTAAATCAGTCTTCATTTGAACAAAAGCTGAGCACAAGAGGTACAATCCTTTATTCAGCTCCTAAACATCTAATTTTGGTGATTTTATTCAACCTTTAGCTGATTTGAGGTTCATTGGAAGGCTGATTTAAGGCTTAATATGCGCTTAGTCAGTAATGAATTACATTTATTGATTGTGTAAAAATAAATAAAAAACACTTGCGTGGGCCTATTTTTACCATTAGCTGCGTCTATTTCCAGAAGAGATGTTTAGCAATGTATAAGTTAATCTGTGGGAAAACTGGGAATTGAACTCGGACCTTCTGTTTTATAGTCACTCACCTTAGCACCTACACCACACACACTTGTATACATATTTTCGAAAACAACAGCATTACTTGTTGTGTCTGAATGGTCAAGAACATAAGTTGAAATAAGTCTGTATTGAGGCTGAAGAAGCGATGTGGACTACACGAAAACATGTCTGGATCAGCTGTCAAAAAATATTTGATTAACAGATGATTATTTCTCAGGGTGTCTACTACCTGGAAAAACCTGGAAAACCGGGAATCCTCAGAGATTTTTTTTAACAGGGAAAAACCTGGAATACTCAGGGAATGCCTTTAGTACTCGAAAAATTATACTCCGTTAAAAAAAATAAAAAAAAGTTGGGTAGTATGAATAAAAACCTGGTAGTAAAAATCCATATAAAAATTTCGCTACAAGGATTTTTTCCAGAAATGCCCTCAGGAACTTCTTTAGAAATACCTCCTGGAATGTCTCCCAGGATTTCTTATAAAATTCCTCCCGTATTTTTTATGCTATTTTTCTTAGTATTCCTTTTTGATTTTTTTTCCGGAAAGCTATACTTCCGGATTCCTTCTAGGATTCCTGAATTCCAACCGATTTTTCCTGGAGTTTTCCACGGGGATGCTATTTCTTCCCAGAGTTCCTCCAGTGTTTTGCTCAAAGAGATCTTTGTAAGATTTCTACCAGAATTTATCCCGATTACTCTATAAGAATAAATCGTGGAATTTCTTTCAGAGTTGCTAAAGGAGTTATTCCTAAGGTTTCTACTAAAGTTCCTCCAAGGGTTTCTGACGGAGCTTTCACGAATTTACTGCAAGAATTCCTCAAGAGATTTCTTTCATTTTTTTGCTGTGATATTTTCAAACAATTGCTTTGGACTTTCTTCGAGATGTTCGAGAATTTCTTGAAAGTTTTCGCGAGGTTTATTTTGAAGTTTTACCTGAGATTTCTCTCGGAGTATCTCCTGGATCTTCTCTCAGAAAATTTCTTCCGATGTTGATCGTGAGATGTCTCTCCAAGTTTTTCTCAATTTACCCTGGACTTTCTTCTAAGTTTTTTTTCCAGAGTGCCTTCTGGGATTTCCACAGGAGTTATTGCTGATATTTCTCATTAAATTCTTCTCTTGCTTTATTCCAGAGCCTGACTGTTCCTTGTAGTTGTATCGGATTTCTTGCAGTGATCCACCTGAGATTTTTTTACCGATATTCTCTGCATTATTCCCAAAATTCTTCCCGGAATCTTTACCAAAAATTGTCCCGAGAATCTGGATACCCCTTTAGGGATTTCTCCCAAAGTTATTGCAGGGATTCTTCTACGGGTTTTCCTCAGAATGCACAGTGGGAAAAAACCGACCCAAAAAGGCACCTAATTATTGCGGCTGATTGCGATCTTTGAAGCCCATCTTTTCCGAATGGAAAAATGTCAAGGAATCGATTGGTGATAGTTTCATTCACCGGAATTGAGTGTAAGTGTCCATTTTGCCCCATTTTCCCCTAAAAAACACTGTTTTTCTGAATTAAATAATGCTTTCAACTGATTGCGGCTAACCAACCATTTTTTTCTTGATGTAGAATTTACAGGTGCATTCTATGAGACACACCTTAATTTGTGTCATTGAATGAAAGTGCCCATTTTGCCTCATTTTCCCCTAAGATACTATTTTTCTGAATGAAAAAAATGGTTTCAACTGATTGCGGCCAACCAACCAATTTTTACCTGATGTAGAATTAATCGGCACATACTTTGCGGTGCACCTCGATATATGTCATTGACTGGAAGTGCCCATTTTGCCTGATTTTCCCCTAAAACTACTGTTTTTTTCTGAATTAAAAATTAGTATCAACTGATTGCTGCATACCTACCATATTTTTCTTGATGTAGAATTGGCAGGAACATTTCATGAGGTACACCTCGTGTCATTGACTGGAAGTGCTCATTTTGACCCATTTTCCCCTATAAATACAGTTTTCCTGGATTAAAAATAGTTTTAACTGATTGCGGCTAACCAACCAATTTTTACCTGATGTAGAATCAACCGGCGCATGCTTTGGGGCACACTTTGATCTGTGTCGTTGACTGGAAGCACCCATTTTGTCTTATTTCCCCTAAAAATACTATTTTTCTGAATTATACAATTCTATCAACTGATTGCGGCTAATCAATCAATTTTTACTTGATGTAGAATTAACCGGCACATACTTTAAGGTGCACCTCGTTCTGTGTCTTTGTGTGGTAGTGCCCATTTTGCTCCAATTTCCCCTAAACTTCGGATTTTCTGGATTTAAAAATAGTTTCAATTGATTGCAGCTAATCAATATTTTTTTCCTGGTGTGGAATCGACCTATGCATACTATGGGATACACCTCGCGCTATTCGTTAGTCTGAAATTGCCCGTTTAACCAATTTTCCCCTAATTAGTTCCAACTAATTGTGGTTTTCCAAGCATTTTTTCCTAATGTGAAATTAATCGATGCATTATGACTAGAAGTGCCCATTTCCCCCTTTACCCCCTCGTTTGAGAAACAATTTCAACTTATTTAAGCTAACAAGCTAACAAGCTAACAAGCTAAGCAATTTAAGCTAACAGCTTAAGCTAACAAAACAAGTTTTTCCTCATGTAGAATTGATCAGAGCATATTGTCAGACAAACTTTGTGTCATTGATTGGAGGTGGTCATGTTGTCCTATTTTCCCCTAAAACACTGTTTTAGTTAGTTTGAACAAACTTTTTAACCCAGAAAACAGTATTTTAGGGGAAAATGGGGTGAAACGGGCAATTTCAGACTAACGCATAGCGCGAGGTGTATTCCATAATATGCATAGGTCGATTCTATTTCAGGAAAAAATTATTGATTAGTTGCAATCAATTGAAACTATTTTTAAATCCAGAAAACCCGTAGTTTAGAGGAAAATGGAGCAAAATAGGCACCACTACCCAAAGACACAGAACGAGGTGTGCCCCAAAATATGCGCCAGTTGATTCTACATCAAGCAAAAATCGATTGATTAGCCGCAATCAGTTGAAACATGTCTTTAATTCAGAAAAATAGTATTTTAGGGGAAAATGGGGCAAAATGAGTGCTTCCAGTCAAAGACACAGATCGAGGTGCGTCCCAAAGTATGCGCCGGTTAATTCTGAAACAGATTGAAAATGGTTGGTTAGCCGCAATCAGTTAAAATTATTTTTTAATCCAGGAAAAACAGTATTTATAGGGGAAAATTGTGCAAAATGAGCACTTCCAGTCAAGGACACGGGAAGAGATGTGCCTCAAGAAATGCACCTGTCAATTCTACATCAAGAAAAAAAATGGTTGGTTTGCCGCAATCAGTTGAAAGCATTATTTAATTAAAAAAAAACAGTGTTTTTAGGGGAAAATGGGGCAAAATGGACACTTGCACTTAATTCCGGTGAATGAAACTATCACCAATCGATTCCTTGACATTTTTCCATTCGGAAAAGATGGGCTTCAAAGATCGCAATCAGCCGCAATAATTAGGTGCCTTTTTGGGTCGGTTTTTTCCCACTGTGGAATGGGGGGGGGGGGAATTCAAAGGGAATTCAAATAAAATCTTGCGAGAAACTTCGCAAAGTGTTATTAAATAAATCTCGACAGGTACTGAGAAAAAATGAGACATCTCGAAAAAAGTTCTAGGTAATAGTAATTCCGAGAAGAAATATTAAGGACATCCAAGGAGGTATTCTGAAAACCTCATGGAATCCTGAAGGCAGCTGCGGACGAAGTTCCGCGAGGAAAACAAGAGAAATATCGGAAAACTATCGGTAAAAATCCTGACATAAACTATTGTTCAGCTATTCCGGATAACCACTAAAAAGACACGGACCCTGGCTTCAACCGGCTGCTGTACCGATTGAACGAAACTTAACACGGAGTGGCTACGGAAAAGAAGCTATTCTCGTGAAAAATTTCATCGCTCGGAGCGGGAATCGAACCCTCATCCATCCGGACTCAAACCGCATGGCTACGAGGCTCAATCAATGACGTTCTTGAAGATACTTTGAATAGTTTTGGATGGATCTTCAGGAGGAATCCAGCGAGATTCTCTGGAAGTATACCGGAAAAACTTCGCAAGAAATATCGGGACGTACTCAAATAGATATCTCGTCAAGGAATCCTGCGGAAATCCAGGAAGAAACTTTGGAAGAAATTCCAGGAATTACGCTCAGAAATCTTGATAGAATTTTTGAAGAGTAGGGGCGTATTTTCGGCAGTTTTGTTCTCTTCGTCATGTTTTTTTTTTTTGAAACCTGTTGAACCCAAATCCTCAACATTGGCATCAAATCCTTTCCAACCAAGCTAAATATGATCAAGTTTCAGGCAATTTGGCCCTCATGACGAAGAGAATAAACCTGCCGATGATACCCTAAGTCACCCTTTATAATTTTTAGAAAATTTGGGTTATTTTTTTTTAATTATAAACTTCAAAATTTCATCTGGAAAAACCTGGAAAACTCAGGGAATTTAGTTTTGAATTATGAGTGAACGCCCTGAATTCTTCATGTTGGTGTATGTTTTAGAGGTGGTTACTCAGATGAATAATATTCTATTCAACTTGATATTTAGCCATCTATGTATTGCTGATTAAAGAGGTTGAACCAAGGTGTTTTTAAGGAAGGTGTTAGCGTAAAAGCAGTAAGTGGATGCGGGGAGTGCGGTATACTGCGGGGGATGGAGATGACAGCTGGCCAGTTTGTTTATGCTGCAGAACGCTACAGAAGCGTTGCTGCGCCGCATCGGCTACAACATTCTCAACGCGGATAACCAATGTTGACATATTTCCATGGCACTCATAAAATGAGTAATATTCCCCCCGGTTTAAAATTTGCTCGTGCCCCCGCATTTTTGTGAATTATGAATACAATGGTGATTTCTTAACCAAAAAAGATTGGTATGCCGAAAATATTGCAAAATATTTGCTTAAGTGGGTGTACGAGCTAATTTGCAATCTGTGTAAGTAGGAAACACTCGATGAGTGTCATGGAGTTTTTCCGATTTTAGTGCTAAGAAAGTTAAGCGTGAATGGTTTCTGTGGGGTTGCTACGTTGCTAGGGTTGAAAGTTTTTGTTTGTCATCTTACTAGTGAAAAAAATTAAACACAAACTTGCCAGCTGTCGTTAGGTTTTCCAATATGGCGGATGGTGCAATCTGACATATTGGATTACCTTCCTTTTACTTACCTTGGGTTGAACAAGCCATACTTCAGACCAATATTCAGCTGTCATTGTGTTCAGCCTTTGACACCATTAACCAGCTTTTGTTCAGCTAATACTCTCACTGTTCAGCATTCACTGTTACTTGGGACTTCCATTTTCACAATTCAAAGTTTTTCCAATGAAGCGGGCCTGGTGTGATGGTTAAAGCTCGTGACTATCACGCCGAGGACCTGGGATTGAATCCCACTCTCGCTAAAAATCTCGTTTATCTGTATTATAAAAAAGTTTTTTTTTCAATTGAGTTTTCGAAACTTATCTTATAAGTTACCGTTCTATCGAAATGCGCTCTGAATTATTTTTTTCGGAAATTCGAATATGGTTATTTTCCATTAGGGTAATCATTTTCTTCGTTGTGGTAGCACCTAGGGTAATTTTCCAATTGTTGCACGGCTAAAAATTCGCCAATCATTGCACACCTCATAAGAATAACATGGAGTGTGCAACAGTAGGCGAGTTTTTAGCTGTGCAACAATTGGAAAAATACCCTTATGTTGCGGTCATGGCAATTGAGCACTTTTTCGACTAAAATGTTACCAAAAGGCATTTTTAATACATTATGCTTCTATTATTTATTTTAAACCTAATTCTAAACAGTACATGAAAAAGGAAACGAGTTATTTCATTTAAAGTCAATAGACAGCCTTTAGGTCTATATCGTATATCGTATTGAAAATCATACTCTTCACACAATGCCATCCTACCATTCAAGATACATCCTCTAAAGAACTATATTAAATATTTAGAAACCACCTGCCAGCACAGTGTTCTCCCAAAAGCGCTCTGTCACCATCGCTTCCACAGTCTTCTCCAACTAGAAACTAGAGAGAAAAAAAACTTTTCCCCAATTGTCACCGAGGCGACGAGAGACCGAATCTTTTGTTTCGTCAAACGGGCAAAACTCTCCAACCAGAGAAGCCCGCCAGAGGACACCGTGACTTGGCCTAACGAAAGAAAAACAATCAAACTTCTAACACAACACAGCACACTTCAGCAGCAGCTAGCGACTGCCGCCGTGCCCTAGAACAGCAATGACAACACTTCAAATGAGATCCTGATTCTTAGAGTCATACACGGTAAGGGAAATGAATCCAGGAACGTGCGGGCGGCATGCACATGTTCATCAGAATTGGATGAGACCTGGGAGAATTGCTTCTCCACGGCTTGGGTGTGTGAATTTTTGATTCGTGTGTTTGCTTTCGTGGAGTTGTACAGCGAAAGCGACAGAAGTGGGCATTTGGATGCATTTTTCAAATTGTTGAATTAGACAACTCTGGTCTAGTTGATGCGATGCGGTGGTATGACTAGAGATTTTTCTGGTAAGTAAAAGAGCAATTTCCTGGCATCGTTACAGAACGAAATGAAGTTACCTATGCTTACACACTTAATCGCATACTCGGTTTTCGGTACTTTTTATAACTGTCGTATTCGTCAAAACCATTGAATAGCAGAACTTTCGTCAATGTTACGAGCTATAAACCGAAAGCAGTAATACAAATAACTGACATTCAGCACTTTCCAATAAAATATACTGTATTTTGCTATTTTCGTTACCGAAATGTTATGTAAACGATAAAGTTTCTCCTGTAGTCTTTCATTTCGGTATTTTTTTACTGAATGATCGGTTATCGTATAGTTCTTTACCGAATGGCCATCATTCCAGTACCGTACACTCGTTAAAGTTTACCGAACTGTCAGCTTTCTTCAGCGTCGTTCGAAGCACCTGTCAAAAAGCAGAAAGTGTCGCCATTTTTTGTTGGCTTGGTTTCACGCGGTACAAATTTTGATTATTTTTCTGTGCTTTTACGTGATATTTCACCGGAATTTGGCAATAATGGAGAAGATACTGCAGCGGATCGAGGAGTGCGACGTAGGAGCGAAACAAATACTATGTGAGTACAATCTTTTAATGCTTATTTACTCGTAGAACACCAAGATGGCAGATGTCAGCATTGTTTGTTTTTTCTGCCGGCGATCAATTCCTGGATATGTGGAAGAGCTAGGGTACCACCTATCCTGGCACATCCGGAACGGTCATTTTCAAAAGGATGCAGTGTTCTATGATTGTACCTTCCGGAAGTGTCAAATGCGGTACACTAATCAGAAATCGCTCAAGCGCCATATTAAAGAGAAGCATCCGTTATTGGAAGCTTCGAAAATTGAGGAAATTGTGGATGTGCAGGGTGACCCATTTCCTGAAGAGATCCACCTAAATGCATCTGTATGTGACAACGGATCAGATTCGCCGGAGGAAACTCTTTCGCTCGACGATATTAAGAAAACAGCTTCTTTGAGCATATGTCGGTTGGCTGGTGATGTTGGGCTTCCACAAACGAAGGTTCTGGAAGCGATCAAAATTTGCGAAAATGTTGTTTGTCAAGTGGCAGAGTATTTGGAAAAGAAGACATCAGTCTTCCTGGCTTCAAATGGCATTGAAACAGACGACGAAGAGTCGCAAAAGTTTCTCAATTTGTTCAGAAACATTGATCTTTTTGCAGATGTCAAAACCTCTCCCCTCCGTAAGTCTTTTCTCAGAAGGATGGCAGTAGACATTCCAGTGCCAGAACCTAAATGCCTAGGTAAACGAAGTGTCACTAGCCATAAGGAAGGCATACCTAAGGAAATTTGGATAAATGACACAATGTCGTACATTCCCATTATCGACACTCTTAAGCTTGTATTTCGAAATCCAAGAAATCGAGAGTTTCTTTCTGCTACTGATTCTTCTAACGCTTCCGAGGTTTCAGAGTATAGCTCGTTCCGGACTGGTTCTCTATTTAATAATAGTGAATATTTCAAGCAACACCCGAATGTCATCCGTATGTCCGTGTACCAGGACGATGTCGAATTGGGTAATGCATTCAGTTCTCGAGCTGGGAAAAATAAGATTTCCAACATTTGCTTCAGAATTCAAAATTTCCCAGAAAAATGGAACAGTTCGCCAAGTACAATTTTCCCAGTTATTTTTGTGCTTTCCAGTCTGGCTAAGAAACACGGTTACAATAAAATTTTGGAACCTCTTATACATGATTTGAAAAAGCTTGAACAAGGAGTAGCAGTTTTCTACGGCGAAGAAGAAGTAATACTTAAAGCAACAGTTACGGCGTTTTGTGGGGATTCTTTGGCCATGCATGACGTGTTTGGTTTACTCGGACCGAGCGCAAAATACTTTTGTAGAGTGTGCACTATTTCCAGGCCAGAGTTTCACGATGATCCAACAAAAGAATGTCCTTTGCGAGATGCTGCGTGGTATGAAAGAAATCTAGCTGCTGTCCAATGTGGTGAACAAAGTCCCACGGAATGCGGCCTCAAGGCCTGTGGAAGTATTTTGAATGAATTGCCAAATTTCCACATAACTGATAACTGGACACTCGATGTCATGCATGATCTTGCCGAAGGTATCATCCCATTAACATTACAGCTTGTGATGGGTCGCTACGTGAAGCAAAAAGACTTACGGTTCACCAAATCATTCATCAATCATCGAATTTCTACATTCAATTTCGGTTACGTCGATCGCAAAAACCGCCCGATGGCTAACATCACGGACGAAATGTTATCTGCCCCAGGTGTGCACAGGATGAAGCAGACGGCAACCCAAAACTTCGTGTTTTTGAGGGCATTTCCTTTCTTATTTGGACATAGAATTCCAGTAGATTGCAAGTTCATGTTGATGATAGGCCACCTCATAAACATCACTAGGATCCTTCTATCACCTGTCGTCTCAGCGGATATGTTGGCGTGGTTGGATGAGCACGTGCGTTTATATAATGAATTGTTTTTTGAAAACTTCCAACGGAGGATTAACAAAAGCCACCATCTTCAGCACTATTCTGAGTTGATCCGACGAAGTGGGAGCGCAAAACAGTTCAACTGTTTGCCTTTCGAGCAGAAAAATAAGCCATTGAAGAACCAGGCAGCGACCTGCCGTAACTTCAAGAACATCTGCAAAAGCGTTGCAGAGCGACAAAGTTTTCGAACCGTTATTGATCTACTCGAAAATCCATTCACTGATAAGACCACGTTAAAATCTAGCCCAAGGGTTTATAGAGAAGATACACTCAGTAAAGCTTATTTAGATGAGAAATATCAATTCGTTTCCTGCCCTACAAATGTATCACGAAATGGAATCGACTTTAGGAAAAATACAATTGTTTCTTGCAAGGAACATGAAAATCTGTATTTTCCAACCTACGGTATAATTCGTGAAATTGTGGAACTGGATGGTGGAATACATTTTCTGCTAAGGCTATGTGAAACCATATGTTACGATGATTTTTTGCAAGCTTACGAGGTCCAAGTGTGCGCTGAAGAACGATTCCTCAACTTTGAAGCCATTTATCAGCACACAACTTTTTCATTTTGGAAAAAATACAATGATCCCGCAAAATATATTTCAAGGCGCTTTTATAACCAGGACTATTAAAGTGAGACCATTGAATTGCCTAATATCTGAGGTACGTATGTTTGCATTTATTATCTTCTGCATAACCAATTTATTATTTTTTGTCTTCTCCTTAGTGTGCCGATCGTGGTTTTCATTCAAACTGTTCAAAAAACCGACATTTATTAATTGTTTTAATGGGTAAGCCTTTGTTGAACTTAATCCATACTCCTGGCACAATTTGTATAGTTTGATTTTTTTTTATGAATATATTTCCTCTTTTTGTCAAAATTGTCAATTGGCAAGAAAACTCTCAGTGAATAACAGTGTAAGTGCTCGAAAGTTGAGTTTCAGGCTATGTTCCTGTTGGTACGTATAGCCAGAAAGAATGAGGAGGTATAAGCAAAGCATCTTACAGCATACAATCTAACAAACATTGGACGTTGTCGACATTCTTCCTGACTAACTAAGAGTCCACTGTATTGCGCATTTCCCACCCCCACTGGACCCCTTTCGCAGTTAGTATAACTGCGGGATCGTGAATAAAACTGCGATTTCGCATCGAATCGCTTCTGTGTCTTCTGCGCACTTATTCAGCACCTTGTAATGCATAAGTGCGCAGAAGACACCGAAACGATTCGATGCGAAATCGCAGTTTTATTCACGATCCCGCACTTATACTAACTGCAAAAGGGGTCCAGTGGGGTGGGGAATGCGCAATAACGGTTGTACCTAAGAACATCGACATCATATTGTACTTACTCGGCTTACTCACATTTTCCTTCAAAATCTCTCATCTACATTCACAAAAATTTAATGTTGTTTGACCGTTTTAGTATCGTCCAATTAGTCCAACGTTATCCAATCCATGTAGCTGTCGACTTTCTGCACGGTAACATCAAAAAATAATCACAAATAGTCACTGAAGTTTTCAAAACATTTTTTACACTGTTTTCTTCGAACATCTATCTCGAAAATAAAACTTTCAAATCCATAATAAAGGCTGTTAACGTTTAACGCACGCACACTTTGGCGACTTGATTCGCATGGGTTGTCAACAGTAATGTTTCACAATAAAAATTTTTCCTGATAATAATATTGCACTAACACAACCATACTTTAGCAACCCCTATATAGTGTGATGTTTAAATATGACGTCATACATGCATTCATTAGTTTGTTTGATTACAACCCGTCATTCCTCCCACCACCCACCAAAGTGCATCTGTCGGGAGCTTGAAGTAGAACACCCTTTCGTGCCATTTCAGAATGAGCGCGTTGCGATGAGTTTATCGTCACTTGCGTGTCCCTGTGTAATTTACTAATTGTGTCGCAGTCGTAACTTAACTAGCCCGCTGTATTTAAATATATAAGGCATTTATAATTATTTAGATTTGTCGTATCGATGTAGTATTAAATACTATTTTGTGACTTAGTATATGCAACTTTTTCTGAATTGGCAAGAAAGGGTACCCCCGTGAGAGGCAGGCGAATCAACGGAGAACAATGGTGACATGTTTATGGCAAAATTTCATGCACACATAAATGTGTAACAATGACACAGATTGAAAATTGCTCGTTTTCTCACTTTTCGGAGATAGAATAAAAGCAATTTAATTTAAATATGTATTTTGAAAGTCTATTTATAGTAATTTAATCTTTCATATTTATAGTAATTTAATCTAATTAGACAATATATATTTTGACCACTGTATATGCAAGCCTTTCAACTGTGTTGTGTTTACGTTTTCATTCGTCATTTTTATCAGTCGACTCGACAGAATTCTTTTTACTAAAAGTAATTAATTATCCTTTCGCGGTTCGCGTTTTCGGTTCAATGAAAATAGGTCATCAAAAATTGTGGGGAACGGTAAGTACCATTGTGTTACAAGAAATCCCTGCATAAGTAAGGTAAAAATGTGTTCTGTGTTTTAGAAATCATCTTTCACCTGACAGCCACGACAAAAATTTTGGTTCCGCGGAGAAACTGATACCTGGTGATAACCTGGGGTGATAACTATAGGTTGCCACGAAAATACACCCGGCCTGGACTCAACGAAGGCAACGAAGTCATTATGCTGAGGTTATTCGGTAAATCAGCCATTCAGATCAACCAACAAGTCAGGCAAAGAGGATTTCAAGTGCGAGGACAACCCGGAACCTATTCAAGCTGGGAGATCTGCGGGCGCCGGAAAAAGATTCAGGCAAGGTCAATTATGCCCATCATTTCGGAGCCGGAACAGTGTTTACGACACGGAACGGAAGGAGGTGCGTAAATCGGCATGAACCAGAAAAATCAGATACCATAAGGATGCACGTTTTCTGCAGCTGTTGCAGTTTTGGAGCCGGGTTTGTTTTTGACACAAGATTTTTAATGTGTATATAAAGAGCAGAGTGTAATTGCTTATTGATGTGTTTAAAATACATAAAATATATTTTTTTTATTTTTTTCTTTTATTATTTTTAAAGAAATAAATAATCATTGCAAAGCATATTTCAGTAAGTGTTGGTTATGGTATGTGGACCCTTCTTCAGCATATGTCCCATGTTCATCATATTCCAAAAACAGACAATTTAAATACGAATTGTTTCCGTTCTTTTTGTAATCATGTATGCTCACTTCTAACAAAAAATCAAGCTAAAAATACAACAAAAAAAAAAAACAAAACAATAAGCGTTTATTTGCTTTGTTTTCGATAGGATGAAAATGGGAGCACTATGCTGAAGATGGGTTCCGTTCCTCTACAAGCTTCAATATACCTTCCTTATACTATAGGCCGTATAAGTTGCACATGTACGAAGCGGTCAACCAGGTGAAATGGTTTTAGTATACGATACATAGGCACCAACTTAGGGGGGGACATGCATGATTTCCGCCACACCCAATATTTGATGTTTTTTTTTAAATACAAAATAAACAGCTCCTTGTTGCCCCACTCTCCACTACCCCATTTATTAAGCTGGCGTGCCTGGTGGGATAAATATCCATAAGAGACCCGATACTTATATTTCATAAACAATTTTATTTTCAGTGGAGCAAGGAATCGACGACATGCAAACTTTCGTTGAGCTGGACAACAACGACTTTTCACGTCTCATGCTGCGTACCAAAGTTATCAAGCTAATTCAGCGTATACAGAAGGAGCTTTATGACGACATGGTTATTGAAGAAAGGCTTGAAGAAGATGATCACGAAAATGGTGAAAGCAGTAAGGAAAGTGCCAAAAACGATGAGGACGCATTGGAGGGAAGTAACGACTTCAAAGGAATCACTCTGGAAAAGGTAAATATGTGGCTAATTAGGGGTTTTTCTATAGATTTTGCATTAAATTTAAAAGAATACAAGATATAAGTAAATTCTATCAAACATTGTCCATTTTCAATCCATTCTTCCTTATGCCTCTACAATAGTTGAATGAAAGTCTTTAGCTTCACGACTACTTCCTAAAAGCGTTGCTTAATTTATAAATAACTCTATATTGGGACCCACGTAGCCAAAGCGGTAAACTTGCGGGTATTCAGCAAAATCTTGCTGACGGTGACGGGTTCGACCCCCTATCCGTCCAGGATCATTTCGCACTGGAAATTTCCTTGAGTTGAGTAAAAAAAGAAGACTCCTTTCGTTCTATTGATAACTCTGCGAATACTTGTATGTTCGCCATTCTCTCATAAGTCTAGTAAGAGTTTTTACTGAAGTGTAATTATAAATGAGTACGAACTGTATTTTTTTTATGTAATTATTCAAAGTGCTCCTTACTTTATAATACCATTGCGTCGAACTATTTCAAGGTCATCGATATAAATCTCATTTTCAAACGGTCTGCAAACGCTAAAGCAATAATTGAAATGCTCAAAGAAGGACAAAAAGCGGACGACAAGTGCATGAACGCCATAAAAAACATTTTGTGCGAGTTCCTACAGTCGGTTTATGGATTGTGAGTACTATAGGTGTTATCTTTGCGATTATTTGTTAACGGATCCAATGACATTTCTAGACGCCCATCTGCATTCCACAAAAACCTGCTGGCTCAAAGTCTTGTGCGGTCATACCCAGCCTTGAAATCGTCGAACCCGGATGTTCCACAAGCACTATGGTTCCACCCTAATGCCCGTGGTAAAAATCATCACAGCGGCCGTTTGCATTACCACATGGAGTATCTCGCCAGAAAATCCGGCATTCGTATCGTAAATCGGAGCAAAACCCAGGCTGATGAGACCAACGGTGCAGAAGAAGCTGGTGGTGATTCTGCTAACCCAGGAGAAGAACCTGATATGCAAGCAGTGGTAAGGATGATATATATTCATGGGGTAGGGTTTGGGATAATTTGGACTGGGGGACCTATTTTTTATTAAAAAAAAACACTACACACTACACATTTTGAGCACTAGCTGCTAGAACTTAGCCAATTTTAAACCAATTAACCTGTTTTTTGGAATACGGTGAGATACTCGCAGTATCCTACCATGTACAATGATTCATATCAATAGCAACAAGTGCCCAAAATAGGCCCATCGGCCCAAATGTTCCCAGACCCTATATAGCTAAATATATCATTAATTTTACAGGTACAGGAGCTGAAATTCTTATGTCCAGGGCCGAACACGAAACTTCGCGCTGAAGAGCTTTGGCATCTCACGTTCAACGAACGCAAAGAAATGCGCCAAAAAGGGACATTTCATTTGTATCTCGAGACGTACCCTGCTGCTACTGCATTCAACGGTTCTTTGGTAAGCATTGATATTGCTAATGTCTTATCATTAAATTTCAGGTTTTTTTTTAGATTAAGAATCCGATTGACAGTGTTTATTTTTATTGATTTATTATTTTATTATATTTATTACAGATTTCTCTGGAATTTCGTTTGATGCACCCAGCCGCTCCAGATTATGATGAAAAACTCGCGCATTTTCAACCGAAACTGTTGTTACGTTATCAAGATTTTTTCAAACATGTCAAGAATGGTTAGCTGCATGATTATCCTACTGAAAATTGCTTAACTGATCAAGACCATTTGAATTACTTTTTTCTAGACTTTATTCGAACGCTGATGATAATTCGTCAGAAGTGCCCGAGTCGTGGTGCCAAACGGGCTCGTGACGGCGACCCAGCGAAGGAGAACGTTCTCAAGGGAATCGTGGAATGGATCAACGTGCGTGCTGCCTAATTAAAATGATTTAGTATTTTAATTTATCCTCATCTAATTACAGCCGGAAGATCAGTATCCCGATTCGAGCGACGTGCCAATCCTTTATGTCAAAGGTGATTTTCTTGAGGCTGGTTCAAGTGCGGCTATCATTTGGAAGGGGAATAATGTTTTGCTGGAGCCGGATCTGAAGCATTGCTTCCGAATACTTTGCGAATCACAGGTTGTTTTCAACGCTGCCTGTACACCGACCGACAAACAGTTCTACGTATTTGTGTTGAATGTGTTTTTCGGAATTGGGCAACTGACCACCACTGGAGAGCGGCTCCGACAAAGCATCGATTAGAAGGATCTATCCGGTCGACGCAGCTATGGGATGTGCTACTACATCCGATCTGCTAGATGGCCTCAATGCAACGATAAAACAGTTCTAAAATTTGTTCAATGCTTTACAACTTTTGTATCATTCGTGATTTTCTTTTTTTTTTATTCTCAACTTTTGTCAACGTTTGCGAATTAGTTAAGGCAAAATAGATGTTTGTTCGCTGTTTCCTTATATACAATGATAAATAAAAAAGAGAGTACATTTTCGTTTTACTACACTTATTTATTAAAACAATTTAGAGGAATGTTCCTGTGTATACTCATGATTTTACTTTAAACGTCGGACTGTAACTGTAACGTTTTATGTAAACTAATCGTTGTCAGTTGAAGAAACCTGCGTTTTGATATGTTTTTGCTTATCCTTAGATCCTTATACGAATTAGATTGATTTAGAAACAGCTAATATATGCGTTAGGATTATTAGCTTATAATAATTTGTGTTAAAAGACAATTATTTCAGCTGTGGACTTAATTTGGCCATCTAAATTCGCTATTCGTTTTTTCTCTTAAAATCAAATTGCCAGAAAAATTTTATTAAATCCCCGTAAAATTAATTTTGGTATATAACCGAAATTCGTCTAAAAAACTACTGAGCCGTTCAGCTATTGTATCGTACTGTTTATAAAATTATACTGAACGGATTTCAAAAAAGTACCGAACTGTCGCCATGCCAGTACAATTGCTTCGGTACTTTTTGACAGTTCGGGAATATGCCGTTCGAATAGTTTTGCTGAACGGTTTGCAAAAAAAATACTGAACTGTCGGCAATCTAAAGCAATTGCTACGGTAATTTTTGACAGTTTGCTAGAGTGGTTTAATTACCGAACTTTCAGCATGTTTATATATTACCGAAACAATCACCGAACGTTCAGCTGTTCTATTTTCGTCAAAAAATATACTGTATACGGTAAAAAAATCTAAGTGTGTACACTTGCTCAGATGTAATTCACCATTTGCTCTAGATTAAATTTGAATCAACTCATAATTTCCGCCCTCTGATGGGATTCGACCGAATAGAAACAACAACGATGAACTCCCATTGAGAGATTTATATCATGAGCTCTTCTCCTTGGGAAGAGAAAAATATGTTGCCGGGCTTCCTGTTGCTTTTTTTTAATTCGTTATTTTATTTTGTGATATGAGAAGAAATTTCACCAAATGCTTAAGGTTGAAGAAGTCGTCATTAATATCATCGTCTTCATTGACATTTCGATAGCAGTTTTCTCGTTCAAAACTTATATTTGTGTAATGAAAATGTATTCATATTCCAGATGGAGAATGGAATACAAAAAATACATTTTCATTCCAAACAGTTTGAGAAAATTGTTTTCGTAATATTAATGATGACGAGATCATATGACGAATTCTTCAACCTTAAAAGTGCAAGCTTTCAATGTATTTTATTCGCTTAAGTTGTGTCATAAATAAAGTTAATAAAAAGTCGATTTTGGCATCGGCCAAACTAGATGGATCACTCCAATTTTAAAGTAATGTAATAGATGGCCAAACAACGAGAATAAACTTTTCTGAAGACACTGTTTACCTAAAACTAGTAAACGTTTAGGTATAAGTATTTTTGTTTTCGTAAACATGGCTCTAATACCATTGTGCAAGGATGGTATCGCAGCTGAAGTCTTCAAGATGGGCCCAGAAAAGTTAGCCACCTGTCTGCATCGGCTAATAGTCAGGATCTGGGAAACCGAACATTTACCCCATTTACAAGAAAGGCGACCATTTGGAATGTTAGATCTTCAGGGCGATCACTATTTTGAATGCTGCCTACAAAGTGCTATCCCAGATCATCTTCCGTCGTCTGTCACCTAAAACGAATCAAGCCGGCTTCATCGACGGCCGGTCGACAACGGATCAGATCTTCATCGTACGGCAAATCCTCCAGAAATGCCGTGAATATCAGGTTCCAACGCATCACCTGTTCATCGACTTCAAAGCGGCATACGACAGTATCGACCGCGCAGAGCTATGGAGAATCATGGACGAAAACGGCTTTCCTGGGAAGCTGATTAAACTGATTAAAGCAACGATGGACGGTGTGCAAAACTGCGTAAGGGTTTCGGGTGAACTATCCAGTTCATTCGAATCTCTCCGGGGACTGCGACAAGGTGACGGACTCTCATGCCTACTCTTCAACATCGCTCTGGAAGGTGTGATGCGACGAGCCGGGCTCAACAGCCGGGGAACGATTTTCACAAAATCCGGTCAATTTGTGTGCTTTGCGGACGACATGGACATTATCGCTAGAACATTTGGAACGGTGGTAGAACACAGTATATACCCGACTAGAAAAATATATCAAGTTTATAACACATTGTGTTATGATGATATGAATTTTTTCTATAACATATTTTGTTATAAACTAGATGCAGGAGGATGCAGGATGATGTTAAAATAACTAAAACTGTAACAAAAAGTACATCGGTCTAATCAAAATAATAACCTATTTTGTTATAATCAGAATAAAATCATAACATAATACGATATAAATATTAGCTTCAAGAAATCTAGTTTCTATCATATTTTGATACAATTGTGTAAAATGATGTTCTAAATGTCAAAGAATCAGAACTAAATTATTTCACAATGAGTCATTGAACAACATTTATAACATAATATGATACAATTGAGTTATAATATTTTTAAACACCAATGATGTTAAACATGTTTATATCACAATGAGTTATACATATCATGGTTTGTTATAATTATGTTATATTTTTGTTAGAATCTTCTAGTCGGGTAGTTTGGCAAATACGATGATACTCCTTGGTCCAGAAAGTCAAGAATTTCGCAAACCTTGTCACTATTGGAGGAAATATTGAAGAAGTCTCAGGTGAAACACTGATAGAAATTTCCAGTGAAGCTCTGTGATGAGTTCTGAGAAAAAATCGCAGAATATTTCTCTGGACCACATTCCAGGAACTCCCACGGAGAAATTCTGTTGGAAGAAATCCAGGACTGTAACTCCTATAGAGATCCAGGAACAAACCCTGGAAGAAATCCCGTGAAAACCATTCGAGACATCCCCTTAAAAACACTGAAATGAGTTCCAAAAACCCTTTGAAAAAATCCCCGAAGTAACTCCGAAAAAGCCCCATTAGAAACACCGGTTGATTTCTCGTGAAGAGTTCTGGTAACAGATCCATCCTCAAAAACAAATTTCATGATGAAAGCTTGGAAAGAACTGATGAAGAAAAAAAACTCCGAACTCCGAATCTCCAGGAAAATTCCCGGGATAAATTCAAGAAGGAACTCCGGAGAAATCCCAGGAGGAATGCTGTATTCTCCACAAATTTATTCTAAGATCCCACTAAGATTTCCATCTGTGTCTCCTCAGAGAGCTCCATCGGCGATTCTTTTTGAGGTTTCTTTCAGAAGTTTCCTCTGGGTCCCTTCTGATATTCCTAAAAGGTTTCATCTGAGGCTTTTCCAGTAACTCCTTCCAGGATTTCTTAACAGTTTGCTTCTAGGCCTTCAAGGAATTTCGGGAATCATACAGGATACAGATTCTCCTGATAGTTTCTTTTGGAATGTCTTCAGAAGATTTTATTTTTGACTTCTAGAAGGTATTCCTGGAAAAATTACGCCCGAGATGTCTCCCGAATTTCTTCCAGGAGTTCTTTCGGGGAGTGCTTCAGGAATTCCTTCAACGATTTCTTTAGAAACTGCAAAAACTCCGTCAGGGATTCCTTCCAGGAATCGTACAAGAACTTGTTTTAGTATTCCTCCCAATACTGCTATGGAACTATAGGCCCCCATCCATTTGGTTCCCTGTGCAATGTTGACCGTTCTGGTCAGTAACGGAGTAGCAACTACGAATTGTACGGTCATCTCATGCTCATGCTCATGCTTCCCAATACTGCTATGGGACTCCTCCAAGAACTTCTTTTGGGGTTCTTTCAGGAACTACTCATAGGATTGCTTCATGAATTCTTTCCGAGACGCCTACAGTAATTCCATAGGGAATTCTTTCCGGGAACTTCTTCCGGAATTCCTCTTGAAACTTCCTCCGGGATTTTTCCGTTTGGAATTTGTGCAGATCCTTCTGAAATTCTTCCGGAAGTTCGTTCTGAAATTCTTTCAGATGTAATGGAAATCATCCAGAAGTTGATTGGGGAAATCCTCCAGGAGTATTCCTCATAAATTGCCTTCAGGGTTTCCTTGATGAAATACTCCAACAAGTTCCATCTGGTTTTCCTCCGACAGTTCTTGCGGGGATTCCATTTTTACAGAAAAACTTTCTAGCAGTGGAAAAAACTTCTGAGTAGATTCCAAGAGATGCTATTAGGAGAATTCCTGATGGAATCCCGGAACTCTTTGAGAAATCTCGGAAATAATCCCTTGGAGTCCCAGAAGAAAACCTTGAAGAAATGCCTGGAGGAATCTCAGATAAAACCTTTTAGGAATCCCAGAAGAAACTCCTGGAATGATCCCAGAGAGAAGTTCTGAAGGAACTACAAAAAGAAGCTCAGACAGAACTCCCTGAGAAATCATAGAAGAAAATCCCAGATGAAATTAGTGGCGAAACCACGGAAGGAATTCCTGTAAGAATTGCAGGAAAAAACGCTGGAGTAATCTTAGAAGGAATAATACTGGAGGAAACCCGGCGTTAATTTCTAGTGGAATTTCGGAAGATATTTTAAAGAAATCCGGGAACTCTTGATTTAATTTCAGAAGGTACTCCTTGAGAAACCCCGGAAAGATTGTCTGAAAGAATACCACGAGTTCTTCCTGGAGGAACCCTAGACGAAACCTCTGGGAATCTCAGAATAAACAAATTTGTGGAGACACTGCGAAGGATTTGGATAGAATTTCTGTGAAATCCCAGAAGGACTTCCTGGAGAAGTGCCATCGTGCCATCATCCAGTCAGCACACTTGTCCAGGCACGCGTACCCCACATTATATATTAAATCAAATCACATTTAAATAAAAGGCTGGAGAAATGTTTCTAAGTCTGAATCGTAAACAATAACGTCACGAAACATCAAAAGCAACCGCGGTGTGTAGTGCCCTATAGGGCACTGCACTGTTTTGATTTTGTATGGGATTTTGACGTTTCGTGGCCTTGTTGTTTACAAAATTTCTGTAAGAGTGAAAGAGAAGGAGATAATTTCATGCACTGCCCTATGGATTACTGCACGAATTTATACTGGCCTGCTTACTATCACACGAAATTTGACGTTTGAGAGGTGTGGCACCGCTCAAACGTCAAATTTTCTGTAAGAGTAAGCAGACCAGAATAAATTTGTGCAGTGCCCTAATGCACCACCGGCACTACCAATGTAGATCGATCAATACGCTTATCAAGACGATACTGACAGGCAACGACTTGAAATTCACCCGGATTCTAATCAAATTTTTAATGTTACAACCTAGGTTACAACATCTTCTCTAGACCCAGAAGCCAGGAGTGGGTTGTGACTCGTAGTTTGAGAAACGTTGGCTTAAAATCTAAATATCTAACACTTGAAACATTTTTTTGTTAGAAATCAGTGATAAAAAAAAACAACACGAGGGTCGGTAGGTGAATAAACTGAAGTTTCAAGTGGACTGACTCTTCTTTTCGAACGAGTTTCTATCATCATTGCCGTCAGTCATTGGAAGATTCCCCACGGGCAAGACGCATTCTATGTACTAACTTGAAGAATATATTTCCTAATCGCATACCTACGGGAAACGACTTGAAATTTTCTCCGTCTCTCCACGCGACGTTGCTTGGTCAATGAATGATGCCTCTGGGCGAAGATTTTACACTATCGTCACTCAGCCACAATAAACCAACCGAACTACCAGCCAAGCCAGCGTAGAATGGATGCATGCAAGAGAGAGAGGGAGAGCGATTGGCCCTGAAGGAGTTCGATCCCCACCAGACCAATGTGACCTCTCAATTTTTAATGATAATTATGTAAGGGGGGGGTAACTATTTTTGAAATGAGATTTTGGCTTCATTCGGAACGAGGTAGGAGTTCTGAAGCCAACAGCCATTCGATAAACACACCGGACTGTTTCTCACACATCACGTTTCAGTGATGGCAAATTTGTTGGAAAGTTCTAATATTGTTTTCTGATAAATTTATAGAGAAATGTTTCAACAAGAAAACTACTGCTGGTAAATGTGGAATGTCCTTTAGCGCTGACAATGTCTTACACGATATCTGATAGTTGTCCTTCACTTATCTTACTACAACCTAACCGGAATTCTGAAAACTGGCACCACTGGAGTTACGTCGTGATCCAACCAACCAACCCCTTAGAAAAACAAGAAGGATAACAGCAGCAACAACCATCGATTATCACCGTCACCGTGAGAGGGTGGTCAGAGTGGTCACTGGTCAGCCCCTGGCGGCGATATCGTCCAACGCGAAATCACCTTCCTAGTGTCACAATTCTATAGATAGTTCTTTTCGTTCTCTGGAAAACCTCCATCGTCCGTCGTCACAGATTGGTATCAACCCACCAACAGCAGCACTTCCGAGAAACCGAGGAGAAGCTGTCATAAATATAGCCTTGGGTCAGGTCAGGATGCGAAGTGTAAATTTATCGAATGTGTGTCATTGTGATCGGCACGTTGTTGGTTGGCTGGCCAATGGCCATCAAATTCGGGTGGCTATCGGGAATCGTTATATGTGAAGAGATGAAAAGTGATAAAGAAACTCATGCTGGAAATTTTAGAATTCGTACATGTACTCCAAGCTCAAAAGGGTGGGAAAATAGTACGAAAGCATCTTATTTTGGTCGTTTTTTTTATAAATAAAAGTAAGATTTCAAATTTGCTCGTTTCGGAGTGATGAGGAAACGGACACAGCTTCTTAGTAGGCTCGAGGACAACATTACTACACTGCAAATCTTGTTTGCTGGTATTAAAAAAAAAATGATTTTTTTTGTGCTATTTGCATTTAACAATACGAATTTACTGAGTATCAGCAACTAGTTTTCAACTTGCTGATCCATCCAGCAATTTTGACAGTTGATCAGCAAATACTAAAATTCAGCAATATATTTTCCTGATTTTTTTTAGTGCTGGTAGCATTTCAAAAAAATTGGTGTGTACATTGCTACTAATCGCATCAAGCATGTAATCTTCGATCTACTTCTATTCCTTCGTCTTTACGTAACGTACCAACTGGAACAAAGTCAATTTCTCAGCTTAGCGTTTTATGAACCCTTCCACAGTTATCAACTTCAATGACTCAAGTCAAGATGTATAACAAAAAAAGTGCTTAGACCGCACTGCGAATTGAACAGAAACTAAAGGGGATGGCCAAAATGTTTGGGATAGACAACTTTTTCTCTCTCACAAAAATGTTCAAAACGCTGTAACTTTTCATTGAGTGCATCAAAAATTCTCAAATTTTTACTGTTTGTTCACCTATTTTATATTTGCATGATTGGTACAAATTTGAGCTCGACTGGTTAATCTTTCGCGAAGTTATAATCGTTCTGGTAAAACACTATTTTTTAGGCAACTAATTTTTGAACCGTCATATCTCGGAAACCAGTGAACCGAATTAAATAAAATTTTGAACGTTCATCAACAATACATTGATACTTGCTACGACGCTATAAAATGTAAACTTTTCTCTCGATGAATAAAGTTATACCGGTTTGACATTTTCATCCATATAGAAGAAAATAAGTCAAATTTACCATATCATCCAAAAATTACTAAATGTGTTATTTATTCAATCCAAATACAGTGATAGACATTCGTTTAGCCGAGGCCAAAAAATTTTCAAAAAAGTGTCAGGAAACTCATACAAAAAATTTTATTATAAAACCAGGGTGTCCATCCATCCGGGAAATACGGGAAAACCGGGAAAAACCCGGGAATTCGAAACCACCGGGAAAAATACGGGAAAAACACGGGAAATTGTAAAAGGCACCGGGAAAAATCTTTATGGTGTCTATCTGTACTTCATAAGTGTCATGCAAGTCTTGAATAGAATTATAGCAACATTAACAGAGTTGCCGGTTGAATATGTTTTTTTAGAAAGGAATTTTAGTAGTTTCTGTTGGATCTTGATAAATTCATGTATAAGATATCAGAATATACTTCTTAGGCGAAATTTTCAGATTTCTGCAAGATTTCACGATGGACTTTTTGAGTCTTGTTAGGAAAATCGAAATTCCTGGCGAACTCAGTAAATCTGCAGAAGTTACTTACGGTGAAGAGATTTTCACGTTTGAAAAAAAAATGTGTCAGTTTCTGGAGGGATTCTGGTGACATTCTTAGTGGAACTCTTCTTATATTCAGAATTTTGGAGGAGCTTTAGATAATGTTCAAATAAAATTCTGAAGAGTAAGTACAACACTGTAAATTACAGCGAATTTTCAAAAAAAAAAACTTCTCATGAAAGACTCTCTGATGGGATCCCGTAAGAAATTTCCTACAAATTTCCTTAGTATAGTAGTAGAATCCACAGAAGAGTTTTCTATGAAATCTGTGAAGAAATGTTTCAAAATGTTACTTTCTGGAAGCATCACCCGGATCCCCGGAAGAGTATAGAATAGAATCCCTGATATGTTTACGGCATGATTAGCCAAACGAAGCATTTTAAAAGAAGTTGTAGGTACAACTTTCATGATTTTTTTGGCAGAACCCATGGAGTACTTCCTAAAGAAGAATTGTTGAATGTCCTCAAGATATTATTTAATATTGGAGAAGAACTCAAATGTTTTACTTCAAAATTCGGAGAAAAATCGGTGTCAAAAGATTTTGGATTCAGCAAGTAAATTGTTTAAAATGACGATGGAAGCAGAACAAAAAGTTAAATGGAGATTTTCATAAAATGTAGCAAATAATTGATACATTAGTTTCTAAAGACCACCCGAATAAAAAATACAGTAGAAAAACCGAACGTTGTATTGTAACAGTACTGTTTAGAACCATATTTTTACAATAGACACCACTGTAAAAATAAAAATACAAAACCAATAAGATGTAATGTAAAAAACCATACCGTGAATTGTAAATAAGATTTTTACAATATATTATACAGGTTGTTAAGTATCGTAACAATATAAAAAAATATTTTTCTCCATATATATATTTTTGCAGAACCATACATTTTATTGTTAATGAATTGTTCTAAATTCTGATACGTGGGTTTAAATATACCGTACATTGTATAATACATGAATGGTTTCGAACAATAAAATGTACCGTAAATAAATTGTTTTTAATTGTAATTTCATCACAGGTTATACATTTAATCAAATGGTTTTGGAATGGTTTTCTTTTGTTATGTTGTATTATTATGCGCTTTGGGAATTCTCCACAGCGTTTTGGATAACCCTTCATATATAGGATCGCCCACGTCTAAGTCTGAGTAGTCTCTGATTGCATTAACAGTTGAAGCTTAGGCTCCCATGCCCCACCAGCCAGATATCCGGGTTTTGCAAACTAAGCATTATTTGTGGCAACACTTTAAGCGGCATGATGGAACTATGCCGAGCGCGCTAAGTGTTATTAGACCACTAATGTAGTTGCATGAAGTGGGTGACGAGGTACATAAGTATCATTACAGCGTGCTTCATCGTTATTGCAATATTGAGGCTCCAGTTTGACTAAAGTTTGAAATACATAACAACCCATAAGAAAACTGTCAAGTTCTATTCAAATATAAGTTGGGTTAAAAAGCGAACCCGCAGACGAACCTATATTAGAAGTCATTTCAATGTACAGTCCAGTCCATATGTTAAAGATGGCTCTACGACGTCAAAGATAAAGTTTGTCAATCGCATTTGATTCGATTGTGGTCGAAGGCAAGTTCACATGAGAGAAGAGGAGAAAACTCCCTTAAAAGCAAATACCGAAAGAATAGTGTTGAACTCATCCACTGATTTACGGTAATCTGACCTGCATCTTTCCGAGTTGGCCTACATTCGTATTTCTCTCATCGCACTCTACACACCTAGCCCACCATATCTCTTGGACCCCTGCTTGGACCTGCAGTTCTTAGGACATCTGGTTTATCACTGATTTAAACATGTTATTGACAAGGATGTTTTCGATCATCTGGCAATCATTTGACTCAGTTGTCTATAACTCAGTTCAGAAGCCTAATATTGAAATGAGATGTTCGTCAAACTTGTAGATATGTGTTTTTCCTACAATTATCACCAAGGACGCCATATTCTAACTTTTATATTTACGGCGTAAAAGTGTTTTTTGATCGTTTAGTATGAGTAGGTGGTACTAGCTCTCTCACGCCGCATATATGAGATTTAGCATATGGTGTCCTTGGTGATAATTGTAGGAAAACTACTTATCTACAAGTTTGTCGAACATCTCATTTTAATATTATGCTTCTGAACTGAGTAGTTATGGATAAATGAGTTAAATGATTGCCAGGTGATCGAAAGCATCCTTGGTTATTGACTCAAAATTGATGTTTCAACTTATTCACTTTTTTCTCTTTCCTTTCCTTTGCAGCAAAAAAGTCACAAACATTAACAAAACAAAGCACGGAAAAAATCTTAAACGAATATTAATAATTAAAAATTCACGGAAAAATAATGTTTCGGAAAAGTGAATGGTTCAAACGTAAGAAAAACAGTATGATAGGGTAATTGATCCGATCATGGAGGAGTTAAGCACTGGGTTCATGCTTAAACCACAATTGTATCGCCCCAAGCAAATTTTTTACATGGATTGAATTGAAAATAATAAAATCTATCCTTTATCTACGAGAAAATAACGAAATATTGCCACTTTGAGGTTGTTATGAGCATTTTATTCGTTTTTATCTAAAAGAACATTGTGTTCCTATTGTTGCGATATTTGTTCCTAATGTTGCGTTATTTGTTCCTAATGTTGCGGTATCCCATTGAAATCATATGGGATACCGCAACATTAGGAACACTACCGCAACAATAGGAACACAGCAGCAAACATATTAAGGAAAATATTTAAAAAAAATAGGTTTTTGGGCAAATCTTAAGCAAACAAATGGTGCAATCTCATAATTTAAGCACAATACATCTGTTAAAAATACCTTTTGGTAACATTTCAGTCGAAAAAGTGCTCAATTGACCATTACCGCAACATTAGGTACTACCACAACGATGGGAACAATTACCCTATATTGTTACATAAAAATCCAATGTAAATGTATAGTATAGCGAACCATTTCATTACAATACTCTTTATTGTAGCTGGTACACTGTATGGTGCAGAAATGGTTTTCACCAAACACTCTATGGTTAGTTTTTATCCGGGCAGGTTTACCAAAAATGTTTCGATATTTTTCTACCGATTTTTTTATGATATTCAACAAAAATTTCGTGAAAAAATCAGACACAGTGACATCAGTTTCAATGATATTTTCATATAGATTCCATTTCCTCGTTATAGAAAAGCCTTTTCAACTAACTCTAATCCTAAATTTCGTGTAAGAAGGGGAAATTAACACCAGTGATTGTAGAGTTAGTAAGTTTTATTTTTAAATCATAATTTATGAAATCAGGAAATCTATAAGATTCGTATCAAGTTATAGACCAAATTAAAACTGTATATAAAAAATACACTGAAGGAGCGTCCTACTACAACAATAATTTGCGTTCGTACATACTCGGGAAATTAGTCCATACCCGGGAAAAATCCGGGAATCGGAAAACTGAATTTAAATGGACACCCTGTAAAACTTTTTCATGTCAGTGATAGTATATCTAGTACTGTTTTATAAAAATGTGATACATCATACTTACATATACACTGAAACAAAAACGAGGGTAAAAACCCTTCAAATGTGATTTTTTGCCTAGACATTCGTTTAGCCGAGGTAAATGAAAAATTGGTTCTCAATAGATTTTTTGCAATTTCGTGAGTATATTTCGAGGATATACCCCAAGGCATTTAGCTTATGACGTGTTAGCAAAATAATTTACCTTAAAAGTTTATTTATTTGATGAATTATCAGTTTTGAAAATATGGCACAGAATTATTGTAAGAAATGTTCAAATTATTGCATAAAATGTCATGAAAAAAAAATAATTATATTTGTTTTTGGTTGGTTGAACCTTAAAATGGGATTGGTAGAAGCTAAAATAAATAGTTCTGCGTTGAAATCAAGACGTGCCCTAATGCCTGGGGAGTATACTTGTTTGATACTAGCATTACCAAATGAGTTAGAAGACTGCTAAGTGAAAGAACTGCAAGAAGTGTCAAAATTTTTGTACCCTGTTTATTTAAAAGCAGATGCTCATACAAAAATGCAAGATATGGTCAAACAATTGGCTTATTTCATTCAATCTGAAGGAATATATTATAAACGAGTCTTAGTTTTGAACCACATTCATTTTTAACATGATTTATTTGAAAAGAACATCTAATTTATGAAACAAGTAGTTCATACTATAAATTTGAATACTTTCGGTTCCATTTCTCGAAATCTGAGCCGTCCAATGTATGTTATTTCAGCCACAATACAGTCTAGAAGATATTGGGAGCTATGAGAAATCGCAATAGTAGTAAAAGCAGTTATTTATGCAAGTGCAACCATCATATTTCATCAAAACAATACTTGAATACGTGATTTTTTGATGGCTTGCGTTATTTTTTTCTGTTAAAACACTGTTTTTCGTAAATTTTAAACCTGCACTTGTGATGAAACTTTCATTAGATTCTTTTGAAACACTTCCGATAAAAATAAATACATCAAATCTCAATTTGGAAACATTTACAATATTATGACATATTTATATGAGATGCATGTAAAATTATAATGGCAACACTTCCGAAAACGACCAAATTCATGATTTACAAGCCGATCTATAATGCAGGTCGCCATACAAAATGATTTTGTTGGATATTTTTCGAAATTTGTTAGATATCTTGAGAACAGAAGCATACAATCTTTGGATATCAACACTAAAATTTAATGACATTGATGTAAAAAATTTACATTTTTTCAAGTAAGATCCAAAAACATTCAATCCATGATAACTTTTTTCAACGTTCAAAAAGTACCTATGTTTTAATGACATGAGAAGCATCAATGTATTGTTGATAAACGTCCAAAAGTTCATTAAATTCGGTTCACTGGTTTCCGAGATATGACAGTTCAAAAACAAGTTGTCTATAAAATAGTGTTTAACGAGAACGATTCTAGCTTCGCGAAAGATTAATCAATCAAGCTCAAACTTGTACCAATGATGCACATATAGTAGGTTAACAAACAGTCAAAATTTCAAAATTTTTGATGCACTCTATGAAAAGTTACAGCGTTTTGAACATTTTCGTGAGAGAAAAAAAGTTGCCTATCCCAAATATTTTGGCCACCTCCTGTAGTTGTATCGACAGCCGTACATTTACCGATCTAGCTACATATTTGAATTCCCTGTTTGATCCACTCTGTGATTACACCAATTATACATTGTAACTAATATCATAAAATTCTCACAGCATTTCAAACAAACATCTCGTCCACCCGGAGGTAGTGCGTTGTAAGACGATACCCGAAAACCTATTTCCACTTTCATACAAACAATAACCTTTATATTAGCTGCCCCCTTTCACACCCGAACTGCAGCACTTTTCATCGCTCCGTTATTTAATTGCATCCCATCCACTATAAAACGTAACGAGCGTCTTGCGATGAGTGATCCGCCTCCGAATGTATGTAAACTAATAAAATTTGTGCGGGAGCTGGAACCTCTTAACCAGTTGAAAGCATCACCGAGCTCAAACTGTTCACCGCCGTCTGATTTGATTTGACGAGGCACCCGTCCAATGAGTGCCTCATTTAGAATCTCCAAATGTTTACGTTTATTGATACCGTTCTTCGTTCTGGGCGTGTTTATACAAACGATCGTAAAACCTTTCATTTTTCTCCCCTTCTAGTTTTTTTTAACGAAACTTCTTTCAAGTGTCTCGAATGGAGGCATAATTAATTGATGAACATCAATTCCGTGTGGATAATTGATTTAGGGGCCACTTTTTCACATATCTCGTGTCGCGCTCCGATTTAAAATGTCCGTTTGAGTACAATACCGAACGAACAAGACCATAGGCACAGATCAAGGATGCAAGAAAATCACTTCTAGCGGCAAATGATATAGGACGGGCGTTTAGTTTTGACACTTTTATTCAAATCCACAGCATTTTCGAGCTTGATTTTTTTAAAAAGACACTTCACCGTCTTCAACCAGAGGTTGTACAGACTGAACAAGCACTAACATTAGACAACGGACACCACACATAACCCCCTGTGGAGAATTTTCCGTTTGACGAACAGTTTTCCCCGACTGGAGCGGGAATCGAACCCACACTTCGAGGCTTACGAAACGCCTAGATGACTGACGCCCCTAGCCGCACGGCCACGAAGCCCACCGGATATTATTAAGGAAATTGCCTAGATTTCTGCATTATCCCTTATATGTTCCTTTAAAACATTTCTCTTCCAGAAATTGCTCCAAGGATTCCTTCAAAAATTTTGTACAGATTATTTCAGAGATTCTTATAAGAATTCTTACCGAAAGACTGGAATACATTCTCGCAGAGTTTCTTGCAGCATTCCAGGATTTTCTCCAAACGGACCTCTGGATTCCCCCTGGAATTCATTGAAAAAAATGTTCTGGTTTTTTATTATGGGATTTCTCCCATTTTTTTTCCAAAAGTACTCAAGATGTTTTGTTAGGTATCCAACAGGGTTTTCCAGGTGTTCCTCCTGAAATTTCTTCAGAAAATTCATCTATGCATTCCAAAAAAAATCCTGTTTTTTTTCAAAAAAATCTTTCAGGATATCATTTAGGATTTTCTTCAGATTTTTGCCTTTCTCGTACATCAAAGTGTACTAAAAGGCTATATGTTCACTCAAAAAACGATAATTATCGATAGAAGGCTCGCAGGGTACAGTCACATATCAACTCAGTTCGACAAATTGAGATGATGTATGTATGTGTGTGTGTGTGTATGTGTGTATGTATGTCTGTGTACAAAAAAGGTCACCCACTTTTAAGGTACTTCCCATTGACTGATTTTTCGGATTATAGCACAAATCGAACCGGCATTTTATCGCATTGTTTGCTATTAAAAATGGTCCGGATCGGTCAAGGCGTTTCGGAGTTACAGCCATTTCAGTGATCCGATTAGTATGGTTGAATAATTTTGTGCGGAAATCAACACTTGAGACCAGAAGTTCCACGATGTCGGCCCAAAATTTAAAATGGTGACTGTTTAATAGAATTTTGGGCTCTTAAACCATGCAATATGGGTAAATTTGGTATGGAGACGATGTCTGGAGTCCAAAACTAATGACCATAATATCCAAGATGGCGACTGTTTACTGGACTTTTAGGCTACAAAACCATGCAATATGGATATATTTGGTATGGGGAAGATGTCCTGAGTCTAAAAATGGCGATCAGAATATACAAGATGGTGGTTTAAAATCCAAAATGGCGGCCCAAAATTCAAGATGGTGTAAACAGTGAACAGGAAGCTGGAGGATCACTGTTAAAGTTTGCCCAGTTGGATACAAATCGATAACTAATTAATGAGTCGTCCGATTTGAATGCGGTCTTCGGCAAAGTTGTAGCTGATAGAGTAGCCTAGGATTACCAAGGGTCGACTAACCCACTTGGGCACTTGGGGAAATGCTACGGTCGATTGAAAGAAAAACATCATTTTCCCATAGTAATCTATTAGAGTATCTTCGTGCCTGCTGGCCTTACGATGTACATTGGTAGAGGAAGATCTCAGTTTTTAATAACTGTGAAAGTGCTAAACTGAGAAGCAGACTTTGTCCCAGAAAGGACGTTACACCTAGAAGATGAAAAGAGAAAACTTGAAAACTAACTGAAGGTGGCTGATTGCCAAAATTATTAGATTACATCTGCTGCTTAAAATTCAATTACCAATCCATTTGATTCGAGTCTAAAGTAGAGCTATATATTGTATCCAAATGAATTGAAGAATCATCCAACGCCGAGCAGTGCAAGCTTGTTCAGTGTCCGTTGTGTCGAAGGTCGTAAATTTGTCTCCAAATTAAAACGGACCTTCTTAGCGTGCCGACAAATTCATCAAATTAACTGATACGTCCTGCTGCACCTAAAGAAATTTTTGGTTGGTTTGTGCCCCTCCAGTGTTTCAAGATTCATTACCAGCTTTCTTTGTGTGCTCGCGCACTAAAATCAAAATGACAAACGTTTGCAAACGGTATCGGCGCTTCATTAGATTCACACTTAGAAGAAAGGCGGAGGGGTGATTCCGACCAAGTCCCCGAAGACGATATCTCATCTCGCAGTCTTAATTCAATTACCGCACACCAAACGGGACCTTCCTCTCTGGACAGACCTGTGTAGTTGGGGTGGTCTGAGAAGGAAAAAGTAAACCCGGAACCGGAAGGGCAGGAAGTTGGCGACAATTTTCCTCTTGTTGGACATCCATCCTGCTGCGTTGGATCGTTGTCGTCGTCGTTGGTCGGTACATTTACGTACGACAAGAACATTGATTGATTTTAAGCCAGAAAGAAAAACTCTTACAATCATCGTTCCATCTCACCCCCCATCATCCATTCAGTGGCTGTTGCTGACGGAACTGCATCATGATCCCCACAGCAAAGGTTTTTGGGGATGGAGAACAGGGGAGACGACGGGTATCGAGACCGACAAGTTGTCCTGACTGAATACCGCCGTTCCACCGAACCATCACCCGGAGGAAAGCCCATGCCCAAATGATTTATTGGAATTTGATGGCGAAAACTATTTGGATTCCGGCTGTCCTACTGTTTTGCTCCAACAACCAACCAACGATGGATGAAGAAAGAGGTGGAGACGATGGTATGGTGGCCGTTTGATTTCGACGACTGAAGTTTAATGAATCGTGAAAAGCCAAAACCGGTACTCGTCCATTTTCGGGGATCGCTTTTCCGTCTATTTTCGCCTTCGCCAATTGGGGTGATAATAAAGACAAACTTGCACTGCCAAGTGCAGCAACCAGCACCCATCACCCATCGCTGTTCGATTTTCTTTCTTTTCGTCGGGACCTTGCCCTGGAAGTCACATTAATTAGGACAGTTTTTTTTTGCGAAAAAAGTTGTCAATGAAAGGTACACTACTCGTTTCACCTTTCCTGTAAACCGTCGATGGCAGGGCTGGTAGCGAGTCACCGTAACTTACTACTATATACCATCATAACTATGACAACTAAATTACAACCAAGCTGTAGAGAAACTGGAGTTTTCAGTTAAATGTTGGGCTAAGTTGTGCTCTATTAAATAGAATTGGTCACAAAATGTCGACAATGTCAATGGTTACGTTGGCAATGCAAACATGGACAGCGTACTCTCCTCGATTTACTTAAAAGTGTTGGCGTTTGTGTTTTATTTGTCTAAATCACTGAAAATAGAAATACACTAGAACTCCAATGGCGCTGTAGTCACTTTTCTCATTTAATAACGTTAATTGCAATAATTTACTATTTTTAGTGGCCTTTTATTTTGATAAACAAGTTTAACTTGACACTTCTAGTACCACTGCTGACGCTGTAAGGCCGTGGCAAACTAGATGTTAGTCGCACGAACAGCCGCGACATTGAACTTCTGTGGCTAGTTTTTCTACTTCACTGAATAACCCCCCAATTAATCTACCTCGCCATCACCCTTTCTCGTGCCTTCGAAACCCCATTTTAACAAAACTCAAGTGACATGTTGATTAATATTGCATTTTCATATGTTTAGCAAAAATCCTTCTATTGGCATCAGAAATCTACTGTTCATCTGGCTCTTTAAAAAAAGTCACTATGTTGAATGTTGAGCCGCCATTTTGGATTTATGTCCGCCATTTTGAAAATTGTTTCGCCATTTTTTTACTCTCGACTTTTTCCCATATTGCATGGTTTCAGATGATGATGATGATGATATTGTTCTACCATCTATTGTAGCAAGGCAGCTGCCTATAGCACTGGAATAATCTGAAAAGCGATTTGATCAAGATTGTGCTGTTGTTAGTGGTCAGTCATTCTCCTGTATGAAGGGCCAAAAAGGGTTGTGCGGACCCGCAAGCAGAGATACTTGCGCGAGAAACCCGCGTCAGGGGAAAAGAATCTCCTTCCAGAAGAAAGTTCTCACGAACAACTGCAAAATCAAGCCCTCGATTAACAGAATACTCCCAATAGATGGGGTCGAAGAGCCCGCCCTCAATCCACGAAATGTTAACAACAAGGAGGAGGCAGTTCCAAGCTCCTGTCCAAATCGTTTCGATCGGGTGCCCTGATGGTCCCTCCCTTTCCCAATATATGTCATGTATGTCAGTGTGTGTTGTGTATGTTTTGTTATACATTTGTTAGAAAACAATCATAATCATGATTAATAAGCATTTATAAAATATGCAAAACATTTACCTGATTACTCCTGAAATAAAATGTGGATTAGCGGGAAGTGGCTGAAAAGTGAACGAATTCTTTTTCCGCACAGACATACACACATACAGACATTATCTTGATTCGTCGAACTAATTTGGTAGGTGCAGGTGACTTGGCACTCCGATTCTTCTATCGAAAATTCGTTTTTTGAGTGAACACACAGTCTTTTTTGTGTACTTTGGTGTACGAGAAAGACAAAAAGGTTTCAAGCAATGAGAGTATATTACAGGTGGGGAAGAAGACGAGATGGCTATTTATTAGTAAGGAAAGAAAAATGTAAACACAAATTGTGACGTCACTATTTGACACGCGTTCTTATGGGAGCTCGCTTTGCTTCTAGTAGTGACATGTTTTGCACCAGATACGGATCTCACGCACACGAAATATCTTCTTCCCCACCTTCATTAGACTCTCATTGGGTTTCAAGAAAACGCAGGCCTGTAATGGTGCCACTTTCCAATTACTTCGTCACTATTCCTGAAATTTCATCAGGATTTCCTTCACGATTCTTGTTGGGTTTTTTCCCGGGATTGATTCCCCCATTTATTCAGATATTCCTGCAGAGATTCATTGCATCATACCTTTGAGGATTCTTCAGGATTTTTTTCAGGGATTCCTTCATTGATTTCTCACGGGATTATTTTTGAAATTTCCCCTGTTTTTCTCTCAAGAAATCGTTAAGGAATTTCATTTTCATTTGCATCTTTAAAAAAATCTTCTCTGGATTCTTACACAGCCACCCTCGGGATTTCTCCTTTCATTCTTCAATTCATTTTTCCCGCAATTCAGCAGATTCCTTGGGAATCCTTTCGGGATTTTTTCAGAGATTCCCTAACGGATCCTTCCCCAGTTTTCTACAGGTTCAAGGATTCATCCAGGAATTATTTCTGAAATTCCGTAAGGGATTCGTTCATGGATATTGCCAGGATTGTATCAATGCACGCTTTTAGACTGCTCCCGGGATTTCTTCAATGATTCCTCCCGAGTTTACTATCAGGATTATTTCACGGATTATTCCCGGGATTGCATTAGGGATTCCTCCTGGATTCTGGGTTTCCGGGTTTCCTTTAAATATTTCTCCTGAACTGCCTTCAGACGATCCTCCCGGGATTCCTCCATTGATTTTGCCCAGGTTCTCTTTAGTAAATCCTCATGAGAATCATTCAGGAATTGTTTCACGGGTTTTTCCCGGTATTTTAGAGATATCCCCTGGGATTGCTTCTGAGATGCCTTCATTGAAACCTTGCTAGGTTTTTAAGGCCTCTGTTGAGGTTTCTTCCTGAATCCTTTCAGGAAATCCTTCAGAAATTTCTCCCGCGATTTCTTCTTTGATTTTTTCGGGTTTGTTTTAGAAATTTATCCCGGTATTTCTTTGGGATTCTTCCTGGGATTCTTTTGATGATTATGTACTTCATGGATCTTTTTAAGGATTCCTTTTAGGATTTCCACGCAATTCTTCAGAGACTCCTTCAGCAATTCTTTCAGTGATCTCTTCTGAGATTTCTTCCGAAGGGAACTTCGTAGATTTCTCCACAGATTTTTCCAGAAATTTCTATACTAATTCTTGGTGGGATTGCTTCAGAAATTCCTTCATTGACCCTTTCAGGGATCAGTGTTTGAAATTTTATCGCGAATTATTGAGTGGTCTATACAAGCCTAGTGGTGTTAGTGCTGAGGTAGTGATTGATGGGGATGTGTTTCAAGTTGTTAAAGAATTTGTTTATCGAACACTTATGACATGTGACAATGACGTTTCCCGTAAAGTGGAAAGGCGTATTACAGCTGAAAATAGGGCCTTTTACTGATTACGTAACCACGTTAGATCCCGTAACTTGTAAACGAAAACGAAATTCGCTCTATATAAAACGCCGATTCTTCCGGTTGCCCTCTACGGTCACGAGGAGTAGACGCTAAAGGAGGTAGATCAAAAAGCTTTCGGAGTTTTTGAGCACAAAGTTCTGCTGGCAATTCTCGGTGGGAAACAAGAAAATCACGAGTTGTGCAAAGTGTATAAAGATGCGAATATTGTGGAACGTATAAAATATACGGCAGACCGGGCAGACTTCAAAGGACTGGACACGTAGTGCGAATTTCGGAAGAAAGAATAGCGAAAACAATATTCAGCAGAGACCCAGGTAGAGGTCGGCGACTTCGTGGGCGGCCGCGAACGCGCTGCAATCCCATTACGTTCGGGGAAACTGGAGGAACATTGCCCAAGACCGACGAAGATGGTGCTCTATTACACTATCAAGGTAGATATAGATAGCAGAGAAGTGCCCAAAATAGCAACCCTTCCGAGATGGTGCAACTTCCCTATTATAACTTGGCTAGTCCAATATTTCAATCCCGGGTTCGGGCTTGGAAATTTTTAAAAATTCGGGTTCGGGTCGGGTCCGGGTTTGAAAAATTTCAAAATTCTTGGGTACGGGTCGGGTCGGGTTTGAATAACGTCGGGTGAAAGTCGGGTTTTATGCCAGTGTACATAAATTAGTATTTAGAAAAGCATTCTATTTAACATAAACGACACTTTCAACAATTATTTTTGGACTCGGGTTTTGGTCGGGTATATTGAGATATTTTTTCGGGTTCGGGTCGGGTTCGGGTTTCATTGACGAATTTTTTTCGGGTTCGGGTCGGGTCCGGGTTTGACGAAAAAAAATTTTTCGGGTTCGGGTTGGGTCCGAGTTTCGAAATCTGAAATTGTTCGGGTACGGGTCGGGTTCGGGTCTGAAAAATCTGAAACCCGACCATCTCTATTGAGGATTACGACCAACTGGCGAGGCTCGAATGTGATGACTAATTTGTTAACGATCGAATTAGAGACTGTTTATATCAGAGACGCGCAAAAAGTGGAACCAAATCTACCTATCAAACTGTTAAAACGGCTACCTGTTATACGGGTTCTTGTCTACGCTGGATAGATTCTACTCTAGAGGAGTTACGAAACGTAACGCTCTTTGTTCCGCGTTTTTCGTTTCGTTTTGCTCAAATTCGCAGGTTATGCGCCATTTTACGAGACGTTTCGGATCAGCTGATCGCTCATTTCATGAATGAAAATTTGACAGGAGGTTGCGCCCAAGCCCGTGAGTGTTAATATCAATATCAACACTGTTGTCGTTTCGTAAAATAGACTATTGACAAAAACTGTACTAATGCTAAGTTCCTGTTCCCAAGAAAACCCCTCTTTTCTGCAATCCGCAAGTAATTTCAACAACAGATCCAGTATGGGGAGTAACGCAACTTTTGCTTACGGAATAATAAGTCGGACTTTTTTTCCGCGCGGAAAGGCCTGTGCTCCATTTGATTGGCACAGGAGGCGTTACGTGCGTTTTTTTCCTTACTTGCAATCTGCAAATTGCTAAAGTAATTTTAAAGCGGAACCTTTTTTTGAAGTAATACTTGACGTTCTTTTTGCACAGTACTCACGAAGTGGAAACTAGCCTTTAATGTTCTGACAGTAATTCCGAGAAAACTTCTAAATTGAATCCCGGCAAGAACTGCTTGGAGAAATCCCGGAATGTATCCAGTGAGGAACTACGGGAGGGCTATAGTTCTGCACATGTCTTGGGAAGAATTGCTGCAAGAATCCTATGAAAACAACTGGAAAGTCTGGGAAAAACTCCTGTAGAAATTCTTGGACAACCCCTGGAAAAATATCCGCGAAAATATCCAAGAAACATCTCTGGGATTTTTCCTGGATATTCCAAAAGATTTCCGAAGGAGACCCGTGAGAAACGTTGTAATTTTTTTTTTTGGACAAACCTCTTGATGAAATCTTGAACGGAATCGCTGAAGAAATCCAGAAAAGAACTCATAGCGATCCTCCAGGAAAAATCCCGAAATAACTTCGAAAGGAGCTACGGTGAAATGCCGGGAGGAATTACTGGTAGAACCCGGACGGGAATGCTGTATGATACCGCGAAATGAGCTTTCAATGAGCAACCGTAGTGCAGCGTGATGGAGAAATCCTGGATAAACATCGAGAAAAATCGAAAGGAACTCTGGATAATCTGAAAAAGAATCTTTATCTTTCGATGAATCATTCAGATCGAAAGTTTTCTCTAAAACTCTCTTGTATCCATTGGACTACCCAAAATTGTATAGGCAATGTGCTGTAAAATTTAAATCACATTGTTGTATAGGTTCCGCCCGTTCTCATGGAAATTGATGAATTTGTATCGTAGTATGTAAGGATTTTCTACGGAACACCCACACCACCAGAATCAACTTCTGGAGGTAGCAATTGAAAAACGATATTTAGTACCCACTGCTAGTTTTATTCATACCGTATACGCTGTTTGTAGTATGTGTGTTCAAAAATTATAGTGCTGTTATCTCGAACATATTTCGCAGGTGGTGTTAACAAAAATTGTCTACCTAAACTGAAATTACCTTCTTTTCATTCATACGGCCAATGTCTGTAACTTGTGTCACTAGCTATAGAGCACCGCAAGCCGCGTTTGCTAAGATAATTTTTCCTAAGTCTTTGACGTTTTTGGCGTTGTTGTTTACGATTTGAAGAAATTTCACGTTCTTTAGAACTTATAAAAACATGGATAGTTTATTTTAGGGTTGAAGGATACGTCAATAACATAATCGTCATCATTGAAAACTCGAAAGTAGTTTTCTCGCTCAAAACTTCAATGTTTGCATTGTAAATATGTTCACTGTACTCCATTCTGCTTCCGCAATACAGTGAATATATTTTTACTGCGGAATTTTCAACTTTAAACGAGAAAACTGCTTTCGAAGTTTCAATGATGACGAATTCTTCAACCTTATACAAAATACTGGGTTTACGAGCGAGGAAAAGTGTGCTAATTAAGGACTTGATAACGGCACGATAGAACCTCTCCAGGAGGTCCTTCTGGGATCTACAGGAATTCCATCCGGGATATCTCCAAGAAATCCTTCGCGATTTCTCCACAAATCTGTTTCTGGACTTCTACAGGAGTTTCTTCTGGGATTCCCAGGGAGTGTAAAATGAGATTCTTTCGGAGGTTATTTAAGATTCCTTCAGAAGTTCTTTTGAGGGTTTTCCAGGAGATTCTTCTAAGATTCTTAAAGAGGGTCCGTCTGGGCTTTCTTCAAGAGCTTTTGCCAGGATTCCTTGAGGAAGTTTTATCGGGATGCCAAAGATCCATTCTGGGATTTCTTAAAGAATACATTTTAAGATAACTTCACTGCCCCCACTCGCACAACAGTCCCATTTGTAAAAAAGTAGTAATTTAGTAAACAGCGTTTGAAGTTTGACAACTCGTTTCCATGTAAAACTTTGAAAAATCGTCATAATTTAAAACATACTTCGATCATATCGAAACTTTCACAGATTGCTTTGCACCTCAATACATTACTATGCAAAATATTACGTTTACATTCTACAAATTTGTTCAGTTTTGTGTTACAAGGTACACAAATCCATGATTGGACTGTTATGCCGGTACTTTCAATATGGGACGCTCATGACTTGGTATTTTTTTTTCGCAATCCGTTATTTTTATTAGGGGTCATAAAATAACATTGAAAATGATGACTATTCATAGCGTTAGCTCAAAAATGCTGAAAAGTCAAATGGGACTGATATGCGAATCAGGACAGTTCAGGAGTTCCTACATAGATTCCTCCTAATTTTCTTCCAAAATTTCTCAGGGAGCTGTAACTATGATTCTTCTTGATGCTCCTTCAAAAATTTCCTCTGGGATTCCTTCTGATATTCTTAAAAGATTTCATCTGAGATTCCGCCAGAAACTCCTTCCAGGATTTTTTCAAAGATTACTTCTGTGACTTCAAGAGATTTCTTCAGGGATCTATCAATGAGTTCCGGAAATCCTCCAGAAATTTCATCCGAGATTCTCCCAATAGTTTCTTTTGGAATGTCTTTAGAAGTTTTGCTGGACTTCCAGAAAGTATTCCTGCAAATTCCAGCAATTTCATCCGAGAATCCTCTAGGAGTTCTTACGGGGATTGCTTCAGGAATTCTTTCCAAGATTCCTTCAGAAACTGCTTTTAAAATTCCGTCAGGGATTCCTCACAGGAATTCCATGTAAGATTCCTGTTGCAGTTCCTTCAGGGATTCTGTCAGGAATCCTACAAGAACCCTGGCTTATTTCAGTATTCTTCCAAAATCTTCTGCGAGATCCCTTCTCTCCTCTCCTCTTCTTGGCGTAACGTCTTCACTGGGACAAAGCCCGCTCCTCAGCTTAGTGTTCTATGACAGGGTGTCTACTACCTGGAAAACCGGGAATCCTCAGGGAATTTTATTTAACAGGGAAAAACCTGGAATACTCAGGGAATATCTTGAGTACTCAGGGAAATTTTACTCCGATAAATAAAATATTGGGTCGTATGAGTAAAACCTAGTAGTAAACATCCATATAGAAATTTCGCTACAAGGATTTGTTCCAGAAATTCCGTCAGGGTTCCTTTCTGTAACTTCTTCAGAAATACCTCCTGGAATGTCTCCCAAGATTTCTTTAAAAAAATCCTTCTGCATTTTTGACGCTATCCCGAATACTCTAAGAATTTCTGTCGGGATAAATCGTGGAATTTCTTTCGGCATTCCTCATGGAAATTTTACGCGATTCCTTCCGGTGTTCCTCTTGGGACTTCCCCAGAAGATCTTCCCAGAATTTATTTCAGAGTTGCTAAAGGTGTTATTCCTGGGGTTTCTACTAAAGTTCCTCTAAGGGTTTCTGAAGGAGTTTTCACGAATTTACTGCAAGAGTTCCTCAAGAGATTTCTTTCATTTTTTCCTGTGATATCTTCAAACAATTGCTTTGGGCTTTCTTCAAGATATTCTTCCTGATCTCCTGATCTGAATTTTTTTAAAGTTTTCGCGAGTTTTTTTAGTTTTACCTGAGATATCTCTCGGAGTATCTCCTGGAACTTCTCCCAGAAGATTCCTTCCGATGTTGGTCATAAGATGTCTCTAAGAGTTTTTCTTAATTTACCCTGGACTTTCTCCTAAGATATTTTTTTCCAGAGTTCCTTCAGGCATTTCCACAGGAGTTATTGCTGATATTTCTCATTGAATTCTTCTCTTGCATTTTTTCAGAACCAAACCTTGTAGTTGTACCGGATTTCTTGCAGTGATCCACCTGAGATTTTTTTACAGATATTCTCTGCATTATTTCCAAAACTCTTCCCGGAATCTTTACCATAAATTGTCCTGAAATTCTGGATACTCCTTTAGGGATTTCTCCCAAACTTATTGCAGGATTTTCCTCAGAATGTCTCCTGAGATAACTTACGAAATACCTTATAGAATGTTGGAAGAAATTCCAGGAATTATGCTCAGAAATTATGAAAGAATTTTTGAAGAGTAGGGGAACTTACGTTTTTTCGTCAGTTTTGTTCTTTTCGTCATGGGGGGTTTTTTGAAACCTGTTTAGCTCAGAGTTGGCATCAAATCCTCTCCAACCAAGCTGAATATGATCACGTTTCAGGCAATTTGGCCGACATAAATCCCTCATGACGAAGATAACAAACCTGCCGATGATACCCTAAGTCACCCTTTAATTTTTTTAGAAAATTTGGGTTATTTTTTGAATTATAAACTTTTAAAATTTCATCTGGAAAACCCTGTATGAGCACTTCCACAGTTTTTAAGTGAGAGCTTCCTCTGCCAATGACCATTTTGCATGCGTATATCGTGTGGCAGGCACGAAGATACTCTATGCCCAAGGAAGTCAAAGAAATTTCCTTTACGAAAAGATTCTGGACCGACCGTGAATCGAACCCGTCACCCTCAGCATGGTCATGCTGAATACCCGTGCGTTTACCGCTTCGGCTATATGAGCCCTGCGGGATCCCTCTAGGAACTCTTTCCGGAATTTTCAGGAACTACTAATGGGATTGCTTAAAAATTTCCTTCCAGGATTTCTACGGTAATTCCACTGGGTACTTCTTCTGGGATACCTCCAGGACCTACTTTCAGGATTTTTTCGGGAACTCTTCCGGGATTCTTGCGAGACACCTATGGGAGTGCCGGTGAGTCGCTGACCTCTTGTAAAGTAGGTGTCATGTCAGCACTTCCATTCCTATCCTCGTAACGGAGAAGATGGGCGTGGCCGGCAGTGGAAGTTCTTATGTCTTTTTTACTTCAACTTCTGATTGGATAGCTGCATTCCATAAGCAATTAGAATAGAAATACTAAAGTTTTAACATGACAACTTTCAATATGCAATCTACGAATTACTCCGTTACCACGCAACGCAACGCAACTCTTCCGGGATTCTTGCGAAAATTCTTCAAGGGATTCTTTCGGGAACTTCTTCTGGACTTCTGTCAGGAATTGTCCTTTCGAGGATTCCTGTGGGAACTTTTTCCTAGATGCAGTACTACTGGAGAAATCTTGAAATCTAGAAATCCAGGAACAATTTCTAAAAGAATTCCGGGAATAGTTTCTGGATGAATCCTGGCTAGAGCTTTCGATGAAGTCCCAGACAGAACCTCTGTTCAGGAAAAACTTCTGGGAAATCTCCAGTGGCAGCTTCTAAAATAATCCTAAATATACCCCTGGAAGAATCTCATTAACCCTTCTGCACGCGCGCTGTTGTAAAAAGTACAACACTACCAAAAAACCTCGTTAGGCGCTGTCCATAAACTACGTAGATTTTTTTTCGGCCATCTCAGACCCCCCCCCTCCCCCCTCGTAGACTTTTGTTCATACAAAATTTTCGAAATTTGTATGGAGCGTAGACTTTGGCCAGACCCCCCCGTCCCCCCTTAGAGTCTACGTAGTTTATGGACAGGCCCTTAGTCGTCAACAGCGCGAGCGCGGTGCAGTTTCGGTTGCTTGATGGCGCGCGTCCTGAAAGGTTAAGAGCTTCTTGGAATTCCAGAAGAAACTCCTGAAACAAATTTGTGGATAAACTGGGAGCGGACCTGGTGTGATGGTTAGAACACTTGACTATCACGCCGAGGACCTGGGATCGAATCCCACTCCCGACAAACTCGCAAAATGTGAGTTCTTCCTTCGGAAGGGAAGTAAAGCGTGGGTCCCGAGATGAACTAGCCTAGGGCTAAAAATCTCGTTAATACAGAAAAAAAAAAAAATTGTGGAGAACCGCGGAGGAAGCTCCCAACAGAAACTTGGGAACGTTTCCAGCAGACATTTGGAAGATCTTTTTTTTTTTTTTTTTTAACTAGTTCGTTTATTTGGGGCTCAATCGCGTATAACGCTTTACGGAGCCGAGGATCTTTCTTTGTACTTAATAGTATACATTATACAGAGTAATAACTTTTTAATGATATCTGTTAGTAATGGGTGGAAGCCAGGGTACTCGTGGCAGCTCGAGGTTAGAAGGTCACATTTTGAGGGATGGACAGGGTAAGGATTGGGCCAAAGGTTTCACTGCTGCTCATCCGGGGGTGAATCGCATCTTGCTAGCGTATTCGGTGCCTTGTGGTGTTGGTACCAACTTGTTGTGGGACTTGGTTTTCCGGATGGCCAGGAGCAGCTTGGTAACACAAAGAGGACAAAACAGAGAAAAAAAAAAACTGGAGAAGAAAACACAAGCGAATTAAACTTTTATACCAGCAGAGCGAAGAAAGTCGAAAATACATCCCATGTATGTGACATCGCGGGTCCCCAACACATCTCTCACAAGAACAAAGGGTTGTCTACCTCGGGCCTCAAGGGTATCCAAAAGTAGCGCTCTGGAGGCGTCATTATCCGGGCATTGCCAAACTACGTGGTCGATGTCATCATAACCGGAACCGCACTTAGTACAAACATTGCTCAACGCGAGGTTAATCCTGTGTAAATGCGCGTCTAGCGAGTAATGGTTGGACATAAGTCTTGACATCACGCGAATGAAATTGCGACTTACATCCAGACCATACCACCACACTCGCAAAGAAACATTAGGAATAATGGAATGTAACCACCGTCCCAGCTGGCCATCTCGCCAATCATTTTGCCAACTTTGAAGAGAACTCTGGCGAACAAAATGGAAAAATTCATCATGTGAAATTCTTCTATCATAGATCTCACCTTCCTGTGCGCCCACCTTTGCGAGAGAGTCCGCCTTCTCATTGCCATAAATTGAGCAATGTGAGGGGACCCATACAAAGGTAATCTTGTATGATCTTTCGACCAGTGCACCCATCTGCTCCCTTATTTTTGTAAGAAAGTAAGATGAATGTTTTACAGGTTTCATCGACCGGAGTGCCTCAATCGAACTAAGGCTATCCGAGAAGATGAAGAAATGGTCTACGGGCATGTTGGAAATCATCCCCAAAGCGAAGTTGATTGCTGCCAGCTCAGCAACATAAACCGAACAAGGTTCCTGAAGTTTGCGGAAGGCGGTGAAATTTTCATTGAAAACACCGAAACCAGTGGATCCATTTATGCGAGACCCATCAGTGAAGAATCTCTTACAGGAATTGACATTTTGGTACTTTTCGTTAAAAATGCGAGGAATAGATATACATCGAAGTTGATCTGGTATTCCATGAATAGCTTGTTTCATGGACAGATCGTATTTAACAGAGGAACTGTCATTAGTGAAGTGTATACGGGGATGATTATAACTTGGTAGGCTTATATCAGATGACATGTAGAACAGATAGATTCTCATGAATTTTGATTGAGTGTTCAGACTGAGCATTTCTTCGAAATTTTCAATGACAAGTGTGTTGCTCACTCCACACTTGATAAGTAACCTTAGCGAGAGCTCCCAGAATCGGTTCTGGAGAGGTTTCACCCCTGCCAGGACCTCAAGGCTCGCATTATGCGTTGAGTGCATACAGCCGAGAGCAATACGCAAACAACGGTATTGAATTCGTTCCAACTTTATTAGGTGGCAGTTTGCTGCTGAGTGGAAACAGAAAGAGCCATACTCAATAACAGAGAGAATAGTCGTTTTGTAAAGTTTTATGAGGTCTTCCGGGTGAGCACCCCACCATGTTCCGGTAATTGTGCGTAGAAAATTGATCCTTTGTTGACATTTTTGCACCAAATACTTGATTTGGGTACCCCAAGTGCCTTTTGAATCAAACCAGACCCCAAGGTATTTCGAAGTCAAAGACTGGTCGATTTCTATTCCCAAAAGATTGAGTTTCAGTTGGGCTGGGTTCCGCTTTCTAGAAAACACAACCAATTGAGTTTTTTGCGGAGCAAACTCGATCCCTAAATCTCTTGCCCAGATTGACAGATTATTTAGAGAATTTTGCAATGGTCTTTGCAACATTTCTGCATGTGGGCCTTTTAGAGAAACCACAGCATCATCTGCAAGTTGTCTTAGCGTGCATTGTCCTTCCAAGCAACTATCAATGTCTTTCACGTAAAAATTATAAAGCAAGGGACTTAAACATGAGCCTTGGGGTAGGCCCATGTAACTTATTCTGGAAGTTGTCAGTTGTCCGAGATTGAAGCTCATATGTTTTTCTGACAACAAATTATACAAGAAATTATTTAAAATTCCTGGAAGTCCACTATTGTGCAGTTTTTCTGACAATATTCCTATGGAAACTGAATCAAAGGCGCCCTTAATATCCAAGAAAACTGAAGCCAGTTGCTCCTTTTCCGCAAAGGCCAGTTGAATATCTGTTGAAAGCAACGCTAGACAATCGTTTGTTCCTTTGCCCTTGCGAAACCCGAACTGTGTATTTGAAAGCAAGTTATTCGATTCGACCCAATGATCGAGTCGTGATAGGATCATTTTTTCCAACAATTTCCTTAAACATGATAACATAGCAATTGGGCGGTATGAATTATGATCAGACGCTGGTTTACCAGGCTTTTGAATAGCTATTACTTTGACCTGTCTCCATTCATGCGGAACGATGTTGTTCTCCATGAATGAGTTGAACAGGTCCAGTAATCGTCTTTTCGCGATATCTGGGAGATTCTTTAGAAGATTGAACTTGATCATATCGCGTCCCGGAGCGGAATTGTTTGATGAAAGAAGAGCCATAGAAAGTTCCAGCATAGTGAAGGGTCTGTCCAGAGAACCGTCTCTTGGGGATGTTTCCCAAGAAATCGGTTGTGCTGGGACTGAGTCTGGGCAGACCTTTTTCGCAAAGCTGAATATCCAACGGTTGGAGTATTCGGCTTTGCGTACTCTTGATAAAGATCTGAGGTACCGTGCCTACGAAAAGTTTTGAAAGCATCAGATTTTTTAAGATACAACTGGGTGCAATCATCATCCCAACCTAGTGTGGCTGGTCTTCTTTTGAAGGTTGCACTTGGAACACGTCGTTTTTGTGATTCTAATGCACTCTTATATATCAGTTCAGACAGGAATCGATACTCATCCAAAGGTGGGAGGGGATTGAATGATTCGATGCCAAAAGAAACCGCTTCTGCATACTTTTGCCAATCGATATTCCTTGTGAGGTCAAAAGGAACCTGAATTGGATGGTCTGACCTTTCACTATTATGCTTTATGGTGGTTATAATGGGTAAGTGATCACTACCATGAGGATCCTCGATCACCTTCCACAAGCAATCGAATGATAGTGAGCTTGACCCCAGTGATAGGTCGAGACGACTTTCTTTGCCGTCAGATGCAATACGTGTCACTTCACCTGTATTTAAAATGTTCAAATTGAAATCGTCGCACAAATCATAGAAAATGGCCGCTCTATTATCGTCATATGGTTCGCCCCACCCTGTACCATGCGCGTTCATATCACCCAGAATTAAAACTGGATGTGATAGTGCAGAAACCGCATTCCAAAGATGACGGCGGTTAATTGAAATTCTTGGAGGAATGTAAACGGAAGCTACGCAAAGTTCTTTACCCTTTACGTTTATTTGGCAAGCGACGATTTCTACGCCAGGATGAGTCGCGATTGGAATTCTATAAAATGAGTAAGTCTTTTTGATCCCCAAAAGAACTCCCCCATAATGGTCATCTCTATCCTGGCGTATAATGTTAAAATCGTGGAAGTTGAGTTCATCTTCAGAAGAAAGCCATGTTTCACAAAGGGCAAAAATATCACAATCAGAGTTGTGAATCAAAAACTTAAACAGGTCTAATTTAGGTTTCAGACTATGACAGTTCCACTGTAGCACAGTGATCATATCTTGTACCTCACTTGATGAATTATCCATCGAAAGATATGATCGCAGCAAGGAGGGGCCATGATTGTGTCAGATTCCGAAAATATTCTTCTACTGTAGGTATAAACATATCAATAATGCCTCTTAATGTTTCTGGAAGGCTGAGGGCATTATATAAGCGATCCACGAGAACCCTAAAAGTAAACAGTCCTCGCTTGGGTCTAGGAGGCTTGCTTGAACTGCGAGGAGCTTTGGTAGCTTTTTTCTTGCTACCTTGTCGATTATTTCTCTTTGAAGTGTATTTAACAGGCGGAGACGGGGGTGACAGGTTCTTGCTACAACATGGAGCTGAAGCTAGAGGAACCTGATTCTTCGGAGTTTTTAAGTTTACCCCGTCTCCTTTATCATTAGGCAAACTTTTGAGGGAAGACTTTAAAAAGACCTTTCGGCGCAATCCCGGGGAAGATGATGACTTCCTTTTTCCAGGTGTGTGTACCTCCGAAAGAGATCCACCCTCATCAGTTTCGCCATCGTCCTGATCATCGGAAGACAACTCCTGATAGGGATTTTCAACTGGGACAGCTGATTCAGACACGGAATCTGGTGTTTTAAAAGATTTCACCATCTCCGCATATGTCTGTTTGGAGCGCTTTATGATAGAGCGACTCTCATTTCGAATGCGTCTTTTGTAAGCCGGGCAAACTTGCAAGTCGTGTGGATCTCCGCCACAGTAGCTACATTTTTCCGCTTCCTGTGTGCAAGAGTCCTCCAAGTGAGCTTGGTTGCATTTGCCACAACGGGGCTTGTTGTCGCAAAAGCTATCACTGTGACCAAACTGCTTGCATTTGGTACAATTAAAAACCTTCGGCCTAAAAAGATGCACTGGGTAAAAACCACCATCAATTACAACAAATTCCGGGAGGACGGAACCTGGAAAAGTCACTCGAAAAAACGCTGAAGGCGAGTACACCTTTTTATTTCCTTCCATGGAAACCTTAGATAAGCGTTTACAGTCTAGGATAGCCACATCAGGAATTGACCTATTTTTGAATCGACCAAAGCCGGTCTTGATGTCCTCACATGTCAGCATTTCGTCGAGGATCTTCCCCTCCACCTCCACTTCTCGTGCTGGCACATAGACCGCGTATTCAACAGTAAACGCTTCGTGTTGAGCAATTTCATTTGCTGCTTTGTAGCTAGGTGCGGTAACACGCAGCTTGGATGCTTTCACTTGGTGAATAACGGTCCCAGGATACTTACGCGTCAGCTCTCGAGAAATCGAAAGCATATTCAATGGTTTGCATTTGCGCCGGAAATAGACAACCCAAGGTCCAGGCGAAGATGGCTGGTAAAACCGCGTACGAGCAATGATATCATTGGGAGGCGTTTCGCCTCCAATTGAATCGTCCATGTGGAAACAAATTTATGGAAAATAACTCAAAAGTGCAAAAGAGGAAGAGAAAAACCTTAAAGTATTTACAGTGCACTTTCTTCCTTAGGACGACAACTGTTTGGTTTGTAAACCAAACAATGTTAATAATATATAAAAAAAAATTAAAGCAAAAAAAAAAAAAAAAAACTTGAGCTAATAATATACGAATTCAATTCTTATGTTTATTTTAGCGCACCCTGTAGGATGCAAAAAAAAAAACGGTATTGAAAAGAAAGAAAAAATAGCTAATAAAAAAAAAAACAAACAAAAAAAAATGTTCTGTTATTTACAGTTTGTACACCCTTACCCGTATACAGTAGTTTGGGAACCACTGTTATGGATGTCAAAAAAAAGCACGTGGTCGAATGTGGACTGGGGATACAATAGACAAAAGCGATCAAAACAAATTGGGCGGACAAAAGAGTGTATCGAAAGAGTGATACTTATCTGACCGGAGCAGGTAGATATTTATCACAGGCAGGCAGATGGTAAAGTTGTCCGTCGCGTCTGCCTTCGCACCCGTCGCCGCCGTCCTCTTTGTTGACGGAGGGCTGATGATGGCGATAATGATGACTTTTGGATGCGATTATTCGTTGACCTTGATGTACGATGATGCAAGCACCTCGCTTCCGCGTTGCGCTGGATACCACCTTGCGACACTACACTTCGCACAAGCAGGAGAACGCACGATATAAAAAACCTTCCGCAATTGCGGGGGAAAAAACTCTACTTCTACGAGGTCTATCGCGTGGTGAGATACGGAGCACACGTCCGACTCGTCCAAATGCACAACAGGGAATCCTTTGGAAGATCTTCCAGCAGAAACTAGTTTTCTCTGTTCTAGAGTATTTTAGACACTAGATATCTTCAGAGAAGATCATTTTAGTTCAAATAAATGCTCTAAGTTAATAACTTTGGAAGTTCCAATGGAACATTAAACTGACAAACAGAGTATTTGGGAGCACGACATGAATGAAAATAGACGTTTGTGGATCTTACACAAATTACTTCTGGAATTTACTAGAACAACCGCTACCAGCCCTGTCACTGCAATCTCTCTCTCTCTTCTTGGCGTAACGTCCTCGTTGGGACAAAGCCTGCTTCTCAGCTTAGTGTTCTATGAGCACTTCCACAGTTATTAACTGAGAGCTTCCTCTGCCAATGACCATTTTGTATGCGTATATCGTGTGGCAGGCACGAAGATACTCTATGCCCAAGGAAGTCAAGGAAATTTCCTTTACGAAAAGATCCTGGACCGACCGGGAATCGAACCCGTCACCCTCAGCATGGTCATGCTGAATACCCGTGCGTTTACCGCCTCGGCTATATGGGCCCTAAAGATTGTCACTGCAATCATCAGAGGAAAATACTAATATTTAAACATTTTTCAAACATGTAGGGTATTAGTTTTTTCAACATGTTGGTATTGGCATGAGATTACTCATGGTGCTCGTACCCTACATTACAAGCCCCGAATTCGATGCCAAATGGTTTATTTTCCTACCGTAAACAGTCAACCGTAAAAGTAGCAATTATCCTGGAAAGGGGAAATCAACAGGCATAAGGTAGCGTGCTTCTAGCTCCAACCAACTTCCATCGACGACGACGCTCAACAGGTGGTCCTAACAAAATTTTTCGGTTGGTTTCGGCTCGAGTGATGCGAGAGACAAGCACCCAAACCAACCAGAAAGGTGTGAATGAAGCAGATTTGTGTGTATGTGCGACAACGCCAAAGCATGAATGAAATACCGGCCCGATACCCGACACACCAGCCATCGAGACGTGCTAGCCGTAAAATGTGATTATCATAATTTGTTTCGCTCGTTTCGTTTCTGCCTGGGAAGCCTAGTCGAGAAGATTGTTTTATCTCTTTGGATGGAATGGTGCCATCTGAGGGAATGAGGAGCAACTAAATCGATGACACTGAAGCGAAATCATCGGTTTGGGTGCGAATGATGTTTATTAGATTTTCAGTCATGTGGGAATCGAATTGAATTTGAGAAATTTAGGAAACAATAAAATTTTTGGACGATGCTGTTTAGTAGGCTGCGGCTTATTTTTCAAAAGTTGTTGAAACCTGGAATTCGTAAGATCTTTTGGATTCAAATGACACAAAAAGAGAAACTTCTGAGTTTAAGCCAAAAAGATTGAGATTTAGAGGTCGCGCAATCGCTTCAAAGTTGAATTTTCGAGTAATAGAAAGGTGTTTTCACTTCAAGTGTCATAACTTTCTCAATTTTCAACCGATTTTCAATCTTTTGTTTTTATAAATTTCTCACAAATTAAATTTCGAATAAACTCGTAGAACATCATTTTTTTCCAAAGTCACGCAAAATATGAGTTTTTGAAGATTTAATTTATTTTTTTCCTCTTTTTACAAAAGTTTTTAACTTTAGAGTCCTATAACTTTTTAACCGTTTGACCAATTTTGAATTTTTTAGCTCGCTTTTGTAGATATTTTTGTTGCCTATCTTTGTCCTGAACAAACTTTTCATCTAAGTAGTCATTTTTATGATACCACAGATAACAGACGTTTATGCTCATATTGGCAATGTGTGTAAAAATGCTCAACAGCCATTTTGTATGTAACGAGCAGCTGAGACTCATGTAGCAATCATTTAGAGATGGCGCAGTGATCGATAGTCAGTGATCGCTTTCAAGATTGCATGCACTACGCAATTTTACACTCAAGATTGTATTCGATCTTGAATGAAACTGGGACTTTGAACTATTCTTGCATTCAAGTTCGATGTAATGTCGCAATAAGTTGAGTAGATGGCGGTAGTGAGCCAACGTATATCGTTTTGAACATTTACACAGGATTCTGCGAAAAATTTGTACTAGCATAAACATCTGTTATCTGTGATGATACTTTCCACCAAAAACTGCCAAAACATGCCTTAAAACTTGATTTTTACATGCAAAATTGGAGTTTTTGACGATTATTTGCAATTTTTTACTCCAAACCAGATAATTAGACCGTTCGCAATGCTGTTTTATTTTGTATGGCGAGTTTTAAAATTTTTAAAACTCGCCATACAAAATAAAACAGCATTGCGAACGGCCTTAGTATCATATTTAAGGATATGGAACACACTGGAGAATTTTTATAATTTTTTTTCCTCGCATTTCGATCATGAAAATTGTTTTTGATTCAGAACACTCCAAAAATTGAAGTTTGAGGCTTCCATACGATTATCTTCTATATAAATAAAAATGGAATGGTGTTTGTATGTCACGAAAAGGCTCGGGAACGGGTCAACAGATCGACATGATTCGGTCATTGTTGCATTCCGCCAGGCCTCCGACGTGTTCGTACGAAAAAATAATTGGAAAAAGTGACCGGGAAGGCAAGAAATACAGAAAAATCTGACATTCCATTTTGAGGGGCATTTCTTCATGGAAGCGGATGTCAAAAACAGAGTAGGCAGGCAGTACGACGTTTGCCGGGACTGCTAGTTGAGAATAAATTTTTCACTTTGAGCCCGAAATTAAGCAATTTTGCCAAAATTCAGATTTTTCCGATAAAATACGTGTTTCTGAACGTGTTACGTGAGAAATGTTTTGTCTCGTGCTGTCAATATGTGTAAAGAGCGATTCCAAGCAACAGCATCAAAATTAAGGAAATTTTTTAATTCATGATTTTCTATTGAACTGAAACTTTGCACAGTTTTTAAGTTCCATCTAAATCGTCATTTTCCGATATCAAATTTTTATTTTGAATCACGACTAACTTTTCAAAAGGGTGTATGTGAAAATGGTTCAAAAATATTCAAAAATCTGCACAGCCAAAATGGTTCGTTCGATTGCAATAAATTTTTCAGCAAAGTTAGATAACTAAATGGTGATTCCTAAGAAAATATACACTGTGAAAAAACATCTTTTTTAACATTAAAAAATATCATTTTTGTCACAAAAACTCAAATATCTCAAAACCCTATCTTTTTACCAACGTAATTTTTTTAGGGAAGACGGTCCATTGTATTAGCAATCTACCATAAAAATTTGGTGATGGTAAACTAATAAACAAAAAAGTTATAACATTTCAAACATTTCACAATTTTCACATTTGGTAAATATTTTTTTATGTGTAAATTATTTCGATCAGAAATCGCAGTTACATGCAGATTTTATTGTTCAGCAAAGTTAGATAACTAAATGGTGATTCCTAAGAAAATGTACACTGTGAAAAAAAAATCTTTTTTTAACATTAAAAAATATCATTTTTGTCACAAAAACTCAAATATCTCAAAACCCTATCTTTTTACCAATGTAATTTTTTAGGGAAAACGGTCCATTGTATTAGCAATCTACCATAAAAATTTGGTGATGATAAACTAATAAACACAAAAGTTATGACAATTCAAACATTCCACAATTTTCACATTTAGTAATAATTTTTTTTAGTGTAAATTATTTCGGCCGGAAAGCGCAGTTTGATGCTGATTTTATTGTTAATGGCCTTGCGTGAGTAAAACAATCTGTTTTTATTATGTATTATGTATATTATGTGTACAGTACTGTTCCGATTTTATCACGCCCTCCGCGCATTAGTCGTTTATTGATTAATTTGCTGTTACATTTGAGGACAAGTGTTTTCCCTCTTCTTCAAGATGAATGTTGAAAGCGTGTTTTGCAACGTTAAAAATATTGAAATGGGTATAAATGTTGAAGTATATTTCAAAGCATTTTTGAAAAGAGGCGTGATTAAATTGTTTAAACAGATGTCGCTGATGGTACGGTGGCATGACTCTCTGCACTTAGCACTTCTGGCAATTTCTCAGTTGTTGTCGTTTTCGAACTTCCTGCGCCCTGCTTTACCGATGATATACAGATGGCTCGTTTGTCAAAGTCTAGACGGCAGGACGTGCAAATGCGTAAATTTGTATTCAATTTGGGCATAACCAGTCTCTTTCAGTTTATCTATGAGATTTCGTAACTCTTTTGAACATTTTTTTTCACAAGCGGTCTACAAGAGAGCGTTGAGTTGAAGACCTTTGAGAAAGCGACTGTTCATGTTGTTCGTTACATTATAATAAACAAAATCACTTATTAGTTTTAACTGACTAGTTTGGTGTTGTTTGCTTGGACGAAGAAAAAATTTACTATAAAATTTTTAATATCCATAGCGGTAGTATTTTTTTTGCTTTTTCGTGAGCATTTTCATGGTATGTATTATACAGACAAACAAACGTAACACTGACGAAATTTTCATTGACCACGCCTTTAACGATCATTTTGAATCTTGGTTGTGGCTTTCATAACCAGAAGAGTGCCCATCGTTTTTCTTTGCGTTTGACGTTTCACACTAGCGCCTTCTGATGACGATATTGCACAACGCAGTGTTTCGTGAAACATTTCCACCAGGTGGTGGTAGTGTGAACTGGGCGATGGATTTTCACGAAAATTGTTCTAGGCGTTTTGTCTGTTTGTCTGTGGTATGTACCTCTCATGGATTTGTTGTTGTTGAAGTTACTCGCATTTTTCCGATCATAAAGTCTGTTCTCTAAGAGGTATTTTTTTGCAGATCAACTAGACGTATACGCGTATATATAAAACTTTTATTATGCAGCTTTCGTCTTCAAAATAAGTTTAATTCCATTTTTCTTATGATCAACAGCTTTTCAACACTATCAAGGGATTTTTTCACCAGTCACGTACAATAAAAAGTATGACAATCTCAATATTTTTGATCACAACACTGGATCGCGTGTAAGGTTCAAATAGATACTATAGTAATTATAAATAATCAAACAAAAATATCATGAAAACAACTTGTTTAATTCATGCGGTAGCCTTTACAATAAAATCAGCATCAAAATATAGTTCTCGAAATAATTTACACAGAAAAAAAATTTTTTTTTGTTACTAAATGTAAAAATTGTGAAATGTTTGAAATGTCATAACTTTTTTGTTTATCAGTTTACCATCACCAAAATTTTATGGTAGATAGCTGATATAATGGGCCATTTTCCCTAAAAAATTGACGTTGGTAAAAAGATAGGGTTCTGAGATATTTGAGTTTTTGTGACAAAGATCATATTTTTTTATAGTAAAAAAAGAAATTTTTTACAGTGTATATTTTCTAAGGAATCATCATTTAGTTATCTAACTTTGCTGAAAAATTCATAACAATCGAACAATCCGTTTTTGCTGTACAGCTTTTAGAATATTTTTGAACTATTTTCGCATACACCCTTTTGAAAAGTTAGTCGTGAGTGAATATGAAGGTTTGATATCGAAAAATGGCGATTTAGATGAAATTGAAAAACTGTGCAAAGTTTCAGATATTTTTGAAATGGTCGCTCAGGATCGACTGACATGACTCCGTGGAATTCCTCTAAAGCATAAAAAGTTCATCAAACCAAGCAACAGCACGGGTGAAACACCGAAGTTGTAAGTAGTTTTTAATTGTATATAGGGTAAGTGTGCCCATCGTTGTGGTATTAAGGTAAATTCATTTTAGATGAAAAAATAAATTAAATCTTCAAAAACTCATATTTTGTGTGACTTTGGGGAAAAAATGATGTTCTACGAGTTTATTCGAAATTTAATTTGTGAAACTCAGAAGTTCTCTTTTTGTGCCATTTGAATCCAAAAGAGCTTACGAATTCCAGGTTTCAACCACTTTTGAAAAATAAGCCGCAGCCTACACGGTCAGAAAATTCACTCATTTTGGAGCTAAAGTGGGACAACTCAAAATTGAGTAAATTTTTCTTCCAGCGATAGCGCTGGCCCAAGTGCGAAAATCTCATCAGTTTAAGTCGTATAATATTCTTGCGGATGTGAAGAATATTATACGGCCTAAATTGGTTGGATTTTTACACTTGGGCCAGCGCTATCGCTGGAAATGCAATTTACTCATTTTTTGAGCTGTTCCAGTTTAGCTCAGTTTTGTGTGAATCTTACTCATTTTAGAGTAACATTTTCTTAGCGTGTACTGTATAGTTATTATTTTGATAATTCATGAAATAGTTTTTGTTGTGGTATGGGTTTGTTTTTTTTAATGCACGTACCCATCACGTCGATTTCGTTGGTTCGAAAAAAATAAAGTATTTACCTATGGCATAGGTATAATTTTTGAATGGCCGCTCCATCCCAGGATGTGTGCACGGTCGGCTATGCTATGGTATGTTATAGGTATAATTTCTGGATGGCCACTCACTCTACCTTCATTATATAAATAATCGTACATCGCATCCTCGTCGTTGAGTGAGGCCTTTGCTAGTCAGTAGAGCAGTTGATATCTCCAGATTGTGTTACACGGAAAGCCAGAGCAGTTAATCAAACCAACAAAGAGCAGAAACCGCTGGCACGTCATCTCCAATCGCTTATTGGCCAATTTATTGTGTGAAAAGCTACAACAGTGTTCATAAGATACACCGAATTTCGCAGGTTGAATTAGTAGCAGCAGAATGTCCGAGAGCATCAAAAACGAAGAGGATATGAAAATGGAACCTTCCAGCTCATCCAGATGTTCGAGCCCGGCCAGTACCCCTACTCCAACCCGTTCGGCTCACAATTCAGAGGACGAGGAAGATTATGGAGATAACAGGAACGTTGGTAGGGAACGTCGTCGCTCAGCTCACTCGCAGGCTGAGCAGAAGCGGCGTGATGCCATCAAGAGAGGATACGACTCGCTGCAGGAATTGGTTCCGACTTGTCAGCAAACCGATGAATCCGGATGCAAACTGAGCAAGGCGTCCGTACTGCAAAAATCAATCGACTATATCGGATACCTACACGAACACAAGCAGCAGCAGGAAGAAGCCGCGTCCTCACTCCGCAGGGAGATTTCGGCCATCCGCATAATTCATAATAACTATGAAACGATGCAACAACAGCAGCAAGAAGAACCCGACAAGACTGGAGAGCCCGTCAGTGATGAAGTAAAGTTCCGGGTGTTTCGGAACATTATGGATGAGATGTTCGAGTCATTTGACCGGCTGCCAGTGAACTCTTTTGCTGAGCTTACGTCCAGCGCGATCCCATGGATGGAGGAGCAGTTCCAGCCGCACCTGATGCGGGACGTGGTCAATCGCGCCCTCGCTGGAGTCCGTACCTCCGAGGAGGGTGCGATTGTGGCACAGAGCAGCCGCCAGCAGGATCAAGGGCAGAGCAGCAAGCGAGAGTGATCATGTTCATGTATAACGAAGTATACCTGTGTGTGTGACAAAATAACGTATAGAAAAGTTTTGGATATTTCAATAAAAGCACAGAAACAGAAAAAAAACCTTGTTTTAAAACCACAGCACTCAAATTGGTTCACAATTTGTAGTAACCATCTCGAGTGTGAAACGCCTTCTGGTTTTCCGCTTTTCTCGCTGCGTTTGTTGCCAAAGAGTCTGTTTCACACTTTGCAGTTCTTGCTGTTCCTCCAATGGTTCGTCCTGTTGAGATCGTCGAATGTTGTTCACAAACTGATGTACATTGATTGAGCAGGTAACTAAAGACTTCCGACTTTTCGCGCGTCCTTTTCTCCAGAAGCTTGGAAGCTTCTCTACAGGCTTTTCTCCAGAAGCTTGGAAGCTTCTCTCCAGGCTTCTCTCCAGAAGCTTGGAAGATTTTCTCCAGAAGTTTTCAAGCTTTTCTCCAGAAGCTTGGAAGCTTCTCTCCAGAAGCTTGGAAGCTTCTCTCCAGAATCTTGGAAGCTTCTCTCCAGAAGCTTGGAAGCTTCTCTCCAGAAGCTTGGAAGCTTCTCTCCAGAAGCTTGGAAGCTTCTCTCCAGAAGCTTGGAAGCTTCTCTCCAGAAGCTTGGAAGCTTCTCTCCAGAAGCTTGGAAGCTTCTCTCCAGAAGCTTGGAAGCTTCTCTCCAGAAGCTTGGAAGCTTCTCTCCAGAAGCTTGGAAGCTTCTCTCCAGAAGCTTGGAAGCTTCTCTCCAGAAGCTTGGAAGCTTCTCTCCAGAAGCTTGGAAGCTTCTCTCCAGAAGCTTGGAAGCTTCTCTCCAGAAGCTTGGAAGCTTCTCTCCAGAAGTTTGGAAGCTTCTCTCCAGAAGCTTGGAAGCTTCTCTACGGAAGCTTGGAAGCTTCTCTCCAGAAGCTTGGAAGCTTCTCTCCAGAAGCTTGGAAGCTTCTCTCCAGAAGCTTGGAAGCTTCTCTCCAGAAGCTTGGAAGCTTCTCTCCAGAAGCTTGGAAGCTTCTCTCCAGAAGCTTGGAAGCTTCTCTCCAGAAGCTTGGAAGCTTCTCTCCAGAAGCTTGGAAGCTTCTCTCCAGAAGCTTGGAAGCTTCTCTCCAGAAGCTTGGAAGCTTCTCTCCAAGAAGCTTGGAAGCTTCAAGACGCTTGGTAGCTTTTCTCCAAGAAGCTTGGAAGCTTTTCTCCAAGAAGCTTGGAAGCTTCTCTCCAGAAGCTTGGAATCTTCTCTCCAGAAGCTTGGAAGCTTCTCTCCAGAAGCTTGGAAGCTTCTCTCCAGAAGCTTGGAAGCTTCTCTCCAGAAGCTGGGAAGCTTCTCTCCAGAAGCTTGGAAGCTTCTCTCCAGAAGCTTGGAAGCTTCTCTCCAGAAGCTTGGAAGCTTCTCTCCAGAAGCTTGGAAGCTTCTCTCCAGAAGCTTGGAAGCTTCTCTCCAGAAGCTTGGAAGCTTCTCTCTCCAGAAGCTTGGAAGCTTCTCTCCAGAAGCTTGGAAGCTTCTCTCCAGAAGCTTGGAAGCTTCTCTGTTTTCAAGCAGCACGTTGTGTCCATTGGCTTCAATAATGATCCCTGCTGGCCACTTCCATTTATTGGCAGTGAAAACCTTGGCGTAGACAGCATCTGCTGCCTTGAACGTTCGTGGAACATACTTCTTCAGAAGCGACGTCGAGGGGTCGTCTAAATTGATGCATTTCCGGCACAAATTTCGAATAGAAGTTTACAGCGCTCAGAAAAGAACGTTGACTGGTAGGCATCTTGACGATAGCTTCAATCTTCGATGGATCCGGGCGTAGACCATCTTCATCAACGATGTGGCCCAACTATTTGAAGCTACGTTGAAGAATACTGCATTTCTCTTCACGAAGATGCATACTGCACCATTCGCTTGAAAAGTGTACGAAGACGCTTTCGCTGAATGATATCATCCAGGAGAGATTCGACGCCTTCAAGGTCTGCTATCATTCCATTCATCAACTGCTACGAAGCTCCAGGGGCTGACTTCACACCTGGTGCCAGTCCGTTGAAACGATAGTGTCCACGATGAGTGTTGTTGATAGTCAACAGTTCGTTGGAATCATCATCGACTTCCACTTGAAGATATGCGTCCGATAAATCGATGATGCTGAAGAACTTAAATCCGTTCAGCTTGGTGAAGATGTCTCCGGAACTGGTGACTGGTAGTTGTTTGCTTCCAAAGCTGCGTTCAATCCAGTCGAATAATCACCACAAATTTGTACCTTCCCATTCGGCTTCTTCACGGTCGTACTATTGGTACAACCGGTCGAAACCCGCAATACATTCTCGGGGTCGTAGCAAAATTCACGGATGTTAGACGCTAGAGTCTCAATGACGAACTGTTAGAGTTCAATAGATCATAGCAACCTTAGATTATTCGATGTATGACTTTTAGAAAATAAATTAGCTCATTCCTTTGTCTACCACCAACCAGTAAAGGTGTTTCAAGTTTTCACTCTGTTAAAAGGTTGTTGGCCCAGTAAACCCAAACCGAGAAGATTCTGGAAGCCGATTGAAAAAATCCGACACGATGGGAGACGACAAGAAGTTCTTCAAGCTCAAGCCTTTCGACGGAACGGGTTTCAACTGAAGGTTTAGGATGCAGGCATTCCTGGAACAGCTGGAAAACGCGCACTGCGTCGAAGACGACATTTTTTGGGAAATGCTGGAAACGGATTGGGCAGCTGTCAAGAAAGAAAAAGAGGAGAAGAAAGCGTGCCGGAGGAGTAGGAAAACAAGTGTCGCTCGGTCCTAGGTGAAGGTAAAATCGATCGTTACAAAGCCCGACTAGTTGCGAAGGGTTTTACGCAAACAAAAGGTTTCCACTATTTGGAAACATATTCGCCAGTGACAAAGATAACAACCTTAAGGATTCTGCTAGCATTGATTGGCGAACCAGCGGGCTTCGAGGCGGGAAACTATCTGTTCTGCAAGCTCCACAAGACGATTAATGGATTGAAGCAGACATCTAGGAGTTAGAACATGCGGTTCCATAGTTTCATCAACAGCGCCGGCATCCTGTTGACCATGAACGAAACAGATTTGCTTCCAACAGCAGCGTTGACCTTACCTTCGGGCTTTTTGAAGCGACAATTCTTCTGCATGTGGCCTTGTTTGCCGCAACGATGGCACTTGCCGGAAAACTTCTTAGATTTCTTGCTTCCTCCTCCGACAAACGCAGCGCTTCGATCCTGGCAAGAATCTTTCATCCGATCAGACCTCTTGGATTCTTCTGCCAGCAATAGTTGTTTCACGGTCTCCAACGTCAGGTCTTTTCACCGATGTTCTCCAAAGTCGTTACCAAAGAGTCATAGCTGTCGGGAAGGGTAAAAAATAACTGCGACACCGTATCGTTCTCTTCGAGTTTCGCGCCAGCGGTCTTGAGTTGTCGTACAATGTCATCAAACTGCTGGAAATGATGCTGCATTGAAGTCCCCTCCTAGCTGTTTTCGTAGCAGTGTCTGACTTGCAACAGACTTCTTTGCTTAGGTATCTTCAAGGGCCTTCCATATATCGCGAGCCATCTCCTTGTCCCGGACTATCAAGCCACTCATCGGAAAGAAATCCAACCTAGAGAGATTTCGCCTTCCGATCTGTCTGCAGGAACTTCGCTCTTACAGCATCCTCTTCACCGAGGACTGGCTTCGTTAGGACATCCGAAACTTCCGCTGCATCCAAATAGAGTTAAACACGAAAACGCCAGTTCTCGAAATTCGTACCGTTCAGCTGCGGAATTCCAGAACCTTCCTTCGTTGACGAGCCCATAATCATCGGTCAAGAATTTTCTGGAGCGATTCCTTTATAACACGAAACTGCGCTTAAGGTTGAAATTTTTCAGGAGTGTCAAAAACAGTTCCATCGCCTACCTCGTTTACAAGGATTTGCTTCTGGGTTTCCTTTAGGAACTACTTCCGAGCTTGTTTTTGAAATTCCTTCTGATATTTCCTAAGGAGTTTCGAGATTATTCACGAAATTTGTTCCGTGATTTTTGCAGGAATTTGTTCTGAGATTCCTCCAGGAACTTATTCAGGGATTTCTCCATAGGTTCTTTTCGAAATTTCTTCAAGAATTTCTTTTCAGGTTTCTCCATGGATTTCTTTCAGGATTCTTTCATGAATGCTTTCCCTGATTTCTTCGAAAATTCGTTTTGAGACTCCTCCGGTAGTTCGTTCCGAGATCCCTACGGGAATTCTTTCTGAGATTCCTCCAAGATTGCTTCGCAAGATTCCTCTAGAAATTCGTTCCGCGATTTCTGCTGGAATTCTTACCGACCTTCTTCCAAGAGTCCCTCTAGAAGTGCCTTTTCGCGAAGGAATTCTTGGAGGAGTCCTAAAATGAATTTCTGTAGGAATCCCAAAAAGAGCTCCTCAAGGAATATCAGAAGAAGGAATCATCAAAAGGAGAATTTCCAGAACGAACTCCTTGTTGAGTCCCAGAAAAAAAAACTTCTAGAGAAATGGCAGAGGTATCTCATCGAAGAATCCCAAAAAGAACTCATAGTCAATCCCAGAAAATAATGCTGGAAGAATTCCGAAGAGAACTTCGGAAGAACTCCCAAGAGGAACATCTGGAGTAATCCTAGAAAGAGCTCCTGGAGGAATCCCTGAAGGTCGAATCCTCAAATGAAGAAGTCTTGGAAGGAACTTCTTGAGAAATGCTTGAAGAAATTTGTAGAGAAATTTCAAAAGGACCTGCTTGAGGAGTTTTGGAAGAAATTCCTGCGGGAAATGCGGAAATAATTTCTCCGTTGCTGGTGTTTACACTTCGCACAGTTCAGTACGGTGACATCCATAAAATGCGTATCAGCTAGTTCATATCACTCGGAAAGAATGATGTCAGCGATCGGATCTAACGTCTCTCCGTGATGGTCGCTATATGTAATTCGAAGCATTGATCCAGGGATACGCCTTTGATTATTTCTTCTGAAAACTTTGTCAAGTATTTTTCCAGACATTCAACCGAAGTGTTCTTTTTGAGTGGCTAGCTGACCAGAGTTTAAAAAAAATGAATTTCCAAAAACGTTTTGTTGTATCTTGCAAAAGCGGATATTAAAAGTCAAGATTTTCAACCGTCAAGTAGATTTGTTTGTACCCAAAGTCACCATTCCACTATTTGCAGTGGCGTCTCGTCCATAGGTCCACTGCGTTCACTACACAGTTGATAAAAACTAAAATAAATCACTATATTGTCAACATTTTGCTACAAACGATATAAACTACTCATTCGATCCTTTTGATGTTCACAACTACAAGTGAACAAACCACTATGAAATACTAGTGCGTATCCAATAGGAATCAAGTAAATTTTCCAACTTAATCTCACTATGCCACCACCCTGCCGCTGCCAGAGTGCTCCACGCCGAAGCATGCGAAACATCCATGTGACAGCATCGCCAAAAATCTCTCGCCTCAGTTCACTTCCAGAAGTACACGGGAGCGCTGTATATGCATGCAAGAACTGTGTTTACTTGTGTTCGACTGTTCTGTGCTGCTTTGGCAATGTATTAGTAAAATTTTTGTGCACTTCTTCCAATAGAGCTTGCTGACGTTTATTCATCTTTCTCTTTCAAATATGCAGGCGGAATAGGATTTGTTGTCATCAGGAAAGATTTCCCGATGAAAACAAATCCTATCCCGCCTGCATGCTTGAAAGAGAGAGTTGAATAAACGTCAGCAAGCTCTATGGACGTGGGCCTCATCGGGGGCCGGGGAAAGGAAAGTTTGTTTGCTTACACCAAGCTTGCGCTCGCGGGGAAGCTGCTAAGTTTGGCAACGTCGCATTTGAGCTACTGCATGCTTCAGCAAGAGAGCGAGGTGAAAGAGCAAAGCGAGAGAACTTGTACCATTTGTGGTACCTTATCAATAACGATTATACGATACACACCGATGCATACGCGCATCTGCGCGGTGGGCCGACAACAACAATAGGCTCCGCGGCGCCGCTCAAGAATGAGCAGTCTTTTATACACACTCGAGCTATCCACACGCGGTTACCACAAGTGGCGACGAGGATAAAAAAAAAGCGCGCGGCTAATCAAGCAATGAAAAGAATCAAATAAAATGTTTTGTGAATACATATAATAAGTGGTTTTGTTCTCGCGGTTGCAATAGGGGAAAATTGAAAAAGTGGAAGACGATGAGTGGGTGACGCCAATCTTGTCGCAACATGTTGGTGAGCAGTGAAAGTGGAATGTGAAAGAAAAGCTAAATTTTGTCTATTCTGCAGCGATTGGGGTGTGGGGTACAAGTGATTAAATTAAATGATTGGCATCTCGTGTTGTTTTCTCATGTTTGCCGGTGCCGTTGAGGTAGCATACAGAAGATATTTACTATAGAAAAGAGCCGAGTGATAAGTGCGCTTTTGTAAAAAAGATGATCCGGGGGGAAAGAATTGTGCCGTAAACGTGTGATGAGGTGGAGGTTTGTATCAGATCCACATCTAAAAGGTATGTTGTTATTGACAATTTGTTTAGCATTCAGGCTGTCACTTCCGTGTACATCGAGTAATTTTCTTCGAGTGTGTGTTGAAAATTACAACAGCGCTCAATTCGAAGCGTCCCCTTGAAATTATTGCCAGTGAGAGAGACGATATGATGCGTTTGGACCTTGGTGTTTTATGAATTATGTAGCATCAATCATGTGTTCATTCGGTGAACCATGAAAACACTCAACTTTTAATAGTACAAACTTATTAATGAAATCGGCGATTGAACGAAGAGGTGACAATCAGAAGAAATTGAGCTTTGTTGAAAAATGTTTATGCCTTTGGTACTGGCCAAGGAAATTCGTAGCCGACCGGTGGTTAAACCCGCGGTTCACTATACAATTACAATTTAGGTACTTAAAATTAAATTGTTCCAATAGCAGAGTAAGCGTTAACAATGTCATTGTAAAAGATTGTAAATGTTTTGGTATTTGCATGACTTCGTAAATGGTTGCAACAAAGTTTAGAGGAAAGCGGAACAGAAAAAAAAATCGATAATGGTGCATGCAGGGTGCCAGCCAAAGCGGTGAGAAAGAGTTTTATTAAAACAATCTTCAGCATTTCCACGGTTGTCTTGGAAATAAGTGTTGTTAGTAGAGTAGAATCAGATGTGAATCCCATTTATGACTGGTAATTGGAGATTTGTGGAATACTGTGATTAAATTCACTATTGTGAAAGGCTGCGTCGTTGTGAATAGTACATTAAATTGCGATTTCTTATTTATTCTTCATCAAGACTACTGTTTTAATATTTGAAAAATAACGCCGAATCAACAATTGTGCGTAACAACATTTCGCTCGCGGTTTCATCTTTTAGCATGAAAAATGCTCGTTTTCACTATGCTTTTTCGGTACAACTTGCCACCTCTTTTGTATCAGTAAAGGGCAGTTATTATCATATGTATTTGCCAGTGTATCCTTCTAGTCAGTTTCGACTCAAATATGCTTGGAATTTTCGCCAGTGTATGCAATTTAGTTGATGTTCTTCGTTAGAAAAGTGATTGACTGATAATTCAACATCGACTGTTAAACTGGTATGTAAGTCCATAATCATGTAATGAAATTTATTGGTGGAGCATAGATATTGTGATTGAATTCACTGAGATGAATGTAGATAATGTGATTTAATTCACTTACACGAAGCGAAATGAGCAGCCGAAGAAACGCATTTGAGTATATTCATTGATAGCAGAAGAAGCTGTGATTAAATTCACTCAGAGCGTAATGAAGGCTGTGATTTAATTCACTGACATGGAGAAAAAAAATGAAAAACTAAGCAGAGGACAAAACTCATCTCGCACATATAACCGAAATGGTAAACGAATGGATAATAAAGCCATGCTTAGGATGATGGGTTGGACTCCCGGTCGGTTCAGAAAGAATTCCATGACTTTCATGAACATGGCGATTCTTCGTGCCTGCCACACGGTGTACTCATTCGAAGAGGTTATTGGCAGAAGGGGCTCCCAGTTGGTGGCTGTAGAGGCGCTCATTGATCACTAACTGAGAAGCGGGATTTGCTCAGTTGGGACGTTATCTTCTAAACGAAACTCGTCCATTTCATTTATTTAGATCAACATCCAGTTCACGGTAACATTGAGACAACAATTTGTCGCCATAATACTCGATTTGCAGCTGCAGCTCTCCAACGTCGGTCACGTTCAACGATCGCCAGATAACGCTCCATCTGGTCCGCTCATCTTGCTCTCTGCGCTTCATGACTTCTTCTACCAACCAGATCATTAGTAAGCAGCAGCTTTGCAGGGTTATTGTCCGACTTTCTTGCAATATGCCCTGACCACCGTATCCGTTCAGCTTTGGCATCTGCCGGAATGTAGGGTTCACCGTAGAGTACAGTGGGCTCGTAGTTCATTCCTTTACTGCCACACACCGTTCTTCTACACGACACCAAAGACCGTCCTAAGCCCACGTCGCTCGAAAAATCTGAGTGTTTGCATGTCCTCCACCAGCACAGTCCATGTCTCGTGACCGTAGAGAACCACCGGTCTTATAAGGGTCTTGTACATGGTTGTCAGCCGTTGACAAAGAACCAGAGCAGACGAATTCTTCTATCATCTCGAAAGTATCCCGTCTATCTTAGCATTGCTTCCGAGGGATGCCCTGTCTCGCTCAGTTCCACCTACCAGCATGTGATTTGTTTTAGCCACGCTCACCATCAGACTTTTGCTGCTTTACGTTTCAGGTGGGTGTACAGTTCCAAATGTTTTAACAATAGTATCCATATCATCCGCAAAACAGTCAAATTGGTCGAATTTCGTAAAGAGCGTACCCCGGCTGTTGAGCATGGCTCGATGCATTACACCTTCCAGGACGATGTCGCAGTCCCCGTCGAGATTCGATGAACTGGATAGTTTACCCGAAATTGATAACGAAACTCATTGAAAGTGAATAGAGTTGTGATTAAATTCACTAAGAATGGAGGAAGGTTGTGATTAAATTCACTGACATCAAGAACAAGAATGGAACTCGATGACAAATAAATGGTTAAACTCGCTGGATGATTTGTGATTAAATTCACTGAGGGTTTATAGAAGGTTGAGATCCAAATTCTCTGGCATGGTGAAAACAGGAAGACGAAATATTTTTTTAGAAAGAAAAGAGCTGACGTAATGGTGGCTATTGAGAACTGAAATGTGAAATAGAGCAATAAAACAGGAAAGAGGTCACGTTGAGAAGGCGTTCGATGACTCCTTGAACGTCCACTTGCTCATTTGCGACAGTTGTGTGAAAATTGAAAAATCAAGAGATATAAAAACATCATCTCTTCCAAAAGAAAAAAAAACTCCAAAGCAGTTCTTCAGTAGAAATCCAACCGAAATGAATGCAAATATAACGCTTAACACTACGTAGCTTATGGATAACGGTAAAACTGTTTTAAATAACGTCTATATGATTTTAAACAGAAAAGCTGCGTTTGAATAGTTGATGATTGCTTTTACCATCAGTCAGGGTTTTGAGCTATATAGCGAAAGAGTTATTAGAAAAAAGTTTGAAGAGTTCGAGAATTCTGAAGCAGAAAAATTTCTGGGAATTTAAGTAGTGACGGAAACTACAGAATTCTACCTTTTCGTGAACAAGGTAAACCGAGTTTTTACATCGATTCCGTGTCCGTTCTGAGTAAATTTCAGAACAGAACCTACCGAATGTAAATTCTTCACCGTATCGGTAGTACCAAGACACGAAAGAGGTTCAGAAAACTACGTAGTCCATCCTTATACCACTTCGAACTGTAGGAAGTCGTCATTACTAAGGGATCCAGAGGCGGTGAGAAGTCCCAAGTAGTATCCATTACGTATGTCAGCACAAGAAGGCAATCAAGGACAGTAATGGTGGTGTACGGCAAGACGAAAGAATTCCTAACGACAATGTCAGAATAGATTGAAGAGGTGAGAAATAAATGAGAAATGCTAGCCGTAGAAAGAGCTGTTGTTGTAGTCTGGGAAGTGTTGTGCATTCCTTCTTACATAGCACGAGAACTATGCGAGTTCAGAATTCAGATTAATTATTTAATTGTGGCATAGGGTATGTGTGCCATCAGTAATCTCACGCTCTCATATTCATCATATTAGCAAACAAACGATTACGGCACCGATTGATTTCATTATTTTTGTTCTCCTGGGTGCTCACTTCTTTAAAAAAAATACAAAAAGTAGAAACAAAACATATAGCGCTTTAATCCTTTGTTATTTGTAGGATGAAAATGGGAGCGACATGCTTAATAAGGGAACCAATACCCTGTATTAGTTGTTGCCAAGACAGGACAGGATAGAGCCGTAAATGATGTTGGGGTGATTGAAAAAATCAAGTGATACAAGTTTTGGGTAGAGAATCAATCCTTCGAGTGTTTAAATCAGTTCAGCGTTTTGAGAATTTGAATTAACTTGTAACGTACATATTACGCTGTTCGTGCATTTACAATGAAATGAGAGAAAATGTTGGAATCAGGTTGATCGTAAAAGAACAGCGAACCTTGCGAAAAGAATAACACTCAAGAAGTGAGAAGCGTAAATTGACTTTCTGGGAATCATGCTACAGAAACCAACAATATTGTGCATATCATAAAATTGATATGATATCCGTTGTATATGCAAGTCTTCCTTTGTTGTTCATCAAGTCACCATCTCGCGGTATTAATCAAGTCTATAGACACAGAGCTCACTACAAGCATGGCTTACAAAAATGCTCATATTAAGTGTGTAAAAGAAAAAAAAATCGAAAATAGCTGATAATTACACTTGTAATTTTTAGGCTGAATGGTTTTCTGGAGACGGAGTACTAACTCCAAAGAGATAGTTAATCCATGAATTTAGCCATAGTTACGAATTCATCCTGATTGTAGAAAAGGTGAGAGGAAGCTAATTCCTTGACGTTTATCGCAATTTGAAAAGAAAAGCAAGACTACACTATTGTTGTGTATGCGTACCACAACATTAGATTACTAAAATTATTAGGTATACCATCTGACTGCGTCTGATAGGTTGTGTGAGATCACCACAAAAGTATTACAGTTCGATGTTCAGTTGTAGATTAAAGAAAGGGGGATGTGGTACCTTATCAATAACGATTATACGATACACACCGATGCATACGCGCATCTGCGCGGTGGGCCGACAACAACAATAGGCTCCGCGGCGCCGCTCAAGAATGAGCAGTCTTTTATACACACTCGAGCTATCCACACGCGGTTACCACACCATTCAACGGAGGCCGCCCATCCACTCTTTTGGCATGCGTGCATGCCTTTGGGTGGACCCGAATGGGTGGCATTTTCATTCACTACTAGTTTGCACGTCGCGTACGGTTTCATTTTCTAGCAACATTCAAAGGAAAATGGAGCGGGATATCGTAGACAATCTACTCCCGCAATTCGCCAGGCGGTCGATTGAGGAAAAGATTGTACCGCTTCTCGAATCATCTAAGTAGAATACCCTCTTCGATTGAGTGTAATCAGATTTGTGCTTTTAATTTCGCCCTCTAATGCTTACCCTTGAAGCCCTTAAACAGATACGCATGTTTCGACTACAGTCATAGCATAATCATGGGTTACTCACATGGGTCAATTTCATTTAAATTCTATTTGAATAGCATAGAGAACAGACAGACTAGCAATAGTTACAGAGTGACCCATAATTGTGCAATGGGTGTTCCACTTCTTTAGTGTCAGTTATCCACTTCTGAGTGTATTCTTCGAAGCTCAAAAGTTATTCCGAAAAAAAAAACCCTTAACAATTGGTGGGCAATGTCTACTCTCGCTTCCCAAATTTCGATAAAGTCCAGCTGACCAATGAGCTGATAATGTTTCACACGAAAAAAGTCGCAGAGATAGCTAAGGTGCTTACTAAGAACAATTTGGAAGACGTCTTCTCAGAAACGTAGGTATCTGCTTATTCCTCCGATAATAACACTTACGTCTACAACTGATGCCGTTGGAAGGAGCTTTTCCATCTCAAAAGAATAAGAACCTATCTTCAGTTACAATGAGCGAGCAAAGACTAAAGAGGCTTAAACTGATGACGGTAGAAAACCCTCTGTTTCATCAATTGAAACAACAAGGCAGTTTTCTCGACGAAATCGTCGATAGATTCGCTTGTCTAGCGGAGTTCAGGTTCCTGCTGTTTTCCATTCATACTACTCCCTTGTGAAAACTCTTTAAGTGCACAGTCAGCTTTACGGGTCACGAGACGCCTCTGACTATTTGTATGTCACTGTTTGGTGTCTATTTTCATAAACTTTAATCCAAACTATCTATTTCTACCATCAGTTTTAGCTACCAACCCTGATTAAGTAAAATTGTTTTATTATTGTGATAGTCTCTTGCAGGGTAGTGATATATCATGCTAATAATCATAAGTTCACACACACACACATACACTCAATCCTGTATTGCCTGATCGGTAGTTTTTTGACGAAAATTGAACAGCAGAACTATTTCGGTAGTTTTGATAATCGATTGTATTGAGGCTCAGTACTCTAACTGTCAAAAACGTAAGCAAAAGGTAAACAATTGATTTTTGCTGTGTTCAGCTGTTCTATTTTCCTCAAAAATTTACCTTACTCGGTATTCAAAATTAAATGTTCATCTCACTGAAACGATCACCTAGGTGTAGCATTTTCCTAAATTTCACATTAGGAATCAATGCTACATTGAAAAATATCAAAAATGGGTGCTTAGACTAAGTTAAACATGTTTCTCTATTAATAAAAAAACGGATGAAACTTGAAACAAATGAATTATCATTTTGAGAAAATTCCTCTACCTAGTCCGTCTCTTTTTTTCTGAGGTAATAAGTCCTCGAAATAAAACTGCTAATTTCGTCAAGTGTAGTTTTCCATCAGATTCGTGTCTCGACTTCAGCCTAGTTCCAACTGATACCGCACCGCAGCGCTGCCATTAACTAGAATAAATTTCAAATCTTTTCTCTCTCCGCTCTTCACTATCACAATCCTCACTCTCTCCTTATTTTGTTATTCTCACCAATTTCCCGTTTTTCTTTTCGCGCGCGCACCTGCTCTCGCTCGCTCTCTCGTTTCAGATCCTCCTGTGGGCAAAACCAGAAGCGGACACGTGCCGTTCGCCGTACGAGTGGGCCTGCGGCCGTTTCGAGGAGAAATACATCGCCCACAGCCTGTTCGGGGCGAACAAAGGCGAGTGGAACTTTGATGCCAATCGGGACTATGAAGGTGCGAGATTGCGTTCGTTCTTCGTTGCGCAAGGTGGATGTTGATTGGATTTTCATGAGTTTTGAATTTTCAGAAACTACCGCAGCGTACGAGTTCATCTCCAAGTTGCCGTCGGTGGCGGTGACCTACTCGACTCAGGCCATGCTGAAGCGGCTGCACTCGATTTGTACGACGGTGGAGACGGTGAGCTCCAACGAGGTGATAACCTCGTTGAAGCGGGCTCTCAATGACTTGGGTAAGTTTGAAAAGACAGATATTTTGTACTTGCAATTATTAATACTTGGTTGTATTTTCTTCATGGTTTTATATGTGGTACAAAGTTGACTTCTTGTGGGAGATTTGTACGAACACAGTAATCTTCATCGCTTGGCGCACTATCCTAACTGAAAATAAATCTACTTTATCTTAGTTAAATCCTAGTCTTCCTAGTCGTTGTGATCCGAATCGTTCAGCCGAGTATCGTTTATCATTTGTTCGGTGCGTTTTTTTCTTTGCTGAGTATTCCGTGTTACGGGGAATCACTTAGAAGATTGGGGAAGCAGTGGTGCTGACGAAGGTCGGGGTGCTTCCGAAGACGGTGCCAGATCCGGCGTTGAAGGAACGGCTGAACGAGTTCGATCCGGCCGAGGCAGACGACGAGCTGCCACCTCCGATGCGGCCTCCGAAGGAAGAAGAGTCACTGAAGCCAGAAGCGTCAGCGCTACCGAAGCTGCTAGCTCCAGCACCACCGAATCCAGAAGCTCCTGCGCTACCGAAACCGGAAGCTCCGGCACCACCGAATCCAGAAGAACCGGCACCACCGAATCCAGAAGCTCCGCTGCTGTAGGTAGTGACTCCAGAATCACCGAAGGAAGAGGAATCGAATCCAGAGGCTCCACCGAATCCAGAAGCTCCGCCGAATCCAGCGGCTCCGCCAAAGCCATCAGCAGAGGCTCCACCGAAGGCACCACCAAAAGCGCCAGCAGAAGCTCCAGCTCCAGCATGGGCACCGGCTCCAGCGTTCTTGCCCTGGTATTTGATGAAGTAGACTTCGGGCTTGGCACTGGCGTAGGTATCGACGGCGGCATCGGCAGCGGACTTGGCGCCGGCTTCTGGCTTGTTGACCAAAACGTAGACAATGGTCTTCTCCTGGGTGCGGGTACGAGCAGCGGCACGGGCAGCGGCGGCGGCAGACACAGATGGGGCCTTGATGAACAGAACCTTGTAGTGGGTCTGGGGTTGGATCTCAACGCGGGCTTCGGCTTCAGCTTCGGCATGGGATTCAGGGGCGACGTGGTAGTAGAAGTGCTTCTTGACGACTTCGGGCTTGACAACATAACGAACTCCAGCACCAGCTCCAGCAGAGGCAGAGGCACCACCGAAGCGACCTCCGAATCCAGCACCAGCACCAGCTCCAGCTCCGGCAGAAGCACCTCCGAAGGCTCCTCCAAATCCAGCAGAACGGGCACCACCGAAGGATCCAGCTCCGGCTCCGCCGAATGAACCGGCTCCGGCACCTCCGAATGAACTAGCTCCAGCGCTTCCAAACGATCCAGCACCGGCACCGGCACCACCGAATGAGCCGACACCAGCACCTCCGAAGGATCCGGAGCTGCTACGGCCGAAAGATGATCCACCACCGAATCCTACGCCACCGCCGAACGATCCAGATGAAGATCCGGCCTACAATACACGATACGAACTTCATAACAATGATCTTCCAAGTTGTATTGACCGGGAACTTACCGAGCTGAATCCACCGGATGCTCCTCCCACCACGGTCTGATCAAAAGCTGAGGGCGAGTAGTCTACAGAGACAGCTCGACTACCGGCCGAAGCTCCCGAGAAGCTGTTTCCGGTTTGGTAGGTTTGGAACTGGGCGGAAGCCACCGCCAGGCAGGCGGACAAAATCTGCAACGATAGATGAACACCAATTCGTAACGTTTTCCTGTGACCTGCACTGCTCGCTCAATCAACTCACCATGAAGGCACGCATCTTGACGTCTTAGAACTGCTGCTACTCCTGTTGGACGATCGAAGGAATCGATCCTGACTGATTTAGAACGGGAACTCCCGGTAGCTTTTATACCACCTGCTCGGAAGCGGTTTACCTCCCTCGCAGCTCGATGGTCATCGACGGCGATGCACTCTTTGTGGAAAGCCTCTCACCGCGTCGTCGTCGTCGTCGTTGTCTTCTACATAATTCCAAATTCAAGTTTTACGGCTTCCCCAAAAATAGCACCAGACTGGGGTGCACCCTACTGCGGGTGTCATCCTTTCACCGGCGTTATTAACATTTCGTATGCATCCTTGGCAGTCGGGTTTCGTGCTCTTCGCGAGCGAACTTGTTTAGACACATTGGCGATCTAACCAGGAGCGTGTATGCGATGATGGGAAGCACTATCTTTTCTACATTCACTTGCTACAGTCAACCAGCTCCTTTCATATATAAGGATGTGCTAATGAAATCGCAGCTTCATTCATCGGAAATCTGGCGGCACACCGAATTCCAAATCTTCGTGCAGAGGAGTGATTGAATAGCTTGTGATGCGATTTGCCATCGGCGAACAGCATTATGTACATATACTATCTTTTTAATTGATGTTTTTATTGAGGTGGGAACTTGATTCACAAATTTACCGATTCACTTTTGAATATTATTGTTATATAAGAAATCATTTATGCTCAAATCTTTATCTTCTTGGGAATACAGCTAAAAATTTCTTTATTATTCTCCTAAAATATGCATTTTTTTTTCAAGCTTTGTCGAACTTTCTTATAGAGATTCAGACAGAAAACTTCAAGATATTCAGTTTTTATTAGAAAGGTGTCTTGGGGAAATCCTGGAAGGAATACCTGGTTCACCTAGAAGAGTCCAGGAAGGAACCCCAAAAAGAAATCCTGATGGAATGCCAGAGGAAGCTCCTGGATGAAACTCAGAAGGAACTTCACGAACAATGCGAGGTATGCACTTCAAACGGAATCGCTAAATTATTTTCGTTCAGTGCATTATTTTTCCGTGACCGGAATGGTCAAGAAATTTAACAAAGCAAGCCCCATTTGATTTGACGATTCGTTTCAGCTCTGAATTTTCCACGCATCGAGATAGGCCAAGAAATTTCTTGCGATCAGCGTACAACTCATAATCAGGGTGAAAATGTTCATAGTCATTGACTGAAAACAGCACGAATTTGAATGATTCTGTACTGAACATTCAAAACAAACAAATTCATTTTCGCTCTCCCTCTTCAAACAGTCAGTCAATTCGTAATCATTGAATATGAAGCCGATCGAGAAACATCTTCATAATTACCTACGCTTATGGCTACGATTCCTTCCAAAAACACTCCACAACAATCAAATGGGAAAAGATCTGTGTAAAGCACCGTTAAATGCAATCGAAACGTTAATATTTTTTTGCAATTTCTCATCGTAATAGGTTAATTTTCCTCACGCAAATCTGACAGGAAAAGGCCTACTTTCCCACACCAAATTAACAGTGCTGTAATAGTTCATTACAGCACTGATTTGCGTTGCGTAATGAACCATTACAGCACTGTTTTCAATTTTGATCAACTTCTTGATGCTTTCTGGTCGCAGTTTTGGAAAATTGTGACAACTTCACAGTATAACTTGTTATGATCAGATTTTCTTAAACATGGCTATGAACATCAGTGTGCAGTTTAATGAAAAAGTTTTGTTTAAAACTGTCCTCAAAGGTAATTTATGAAATTGCAAAAAACGTTGTACGCAACTCGGTGCAGAACTCGATTTTTCCAGCACTCGTTGTAATTATCCAACTCGGCAAGCCTCGTTGGATAAATGTACGACTCGTGCTGTAAAAATCGTCATTCTGCACCTTGTTGCGTAAACTACTATATCAATAATTTAATACTTTGTAAGATGTTTACAAATATCGAGCTTTTTACGCTGGCTATAAAATAACGAGGGGTGAATCGATTTTGACAATTCTTGCCGACAGCTTTTATAGTAAGGTCTCAGTAGGCTAAAAGCATAGGTTGTTGATCTAACTGTCAAAAGTTTTCACTATCTTTGCGGTAGACTATTTCGTGTTGTGTTTCTCATATATTTTCTTTGTGAAAAAAACATTGTTTTATATATTTTAGGCATTCAGCTTAAAGGATTGACCGTCATTATATTCCTGAAAAATGAGCCTTGCTGCTGTTCGAAGAATTTGGAGCCAAAATTCGGCTAGACCAGTCTCCTAGTACATTGATTTTCTATCCTCAACGATATTGTGACTTGTCAAAGCGAATGAGACTCTTCCGATCCATAGCAGAGTGTAGTGAGTAGTAGAACTTTATATACCTCAACTATGTCTGAGACCCGGACTGTCATCTCTCCGATCCCGAACAATTGTATTAATAACTGCCCTTAATTTTGAAATCCGTTCCTATCATTTAATCGGCGAGGGCGACGATTCAATTACTTAAATTATGTTGGAAGTCTTATTGTTTCTGTAGAAAAATAAATAAATCCTAAAAATATTGTGGTTTTTGTATTATACTATAATGGACAGTGTAAACAGCGGAACTTGGCGTTAAAACTTGGCTCAAACTGGACCTGCCCAGGGCGTTATATGTGTTGGTTATCTCAATAAAACAGGAATTGCAGCGAATAATGTATTTATTTACAACTTCATCATTTGACACCAACTTACGTACTAGATTGAAATTTTCTTAAAAAAGAACCTCATGACCATCAGTGCTGCCGTTTCTTGTTATTAATCATTACACGTCAACACTCCTCCTCGAGAAACGGTAGCAAAGGAACATACTCCTCCTGACTAATTACTCCTAACTTTACTGCCCTTTACTGGTTTGTACTTGCCAAACGATGAAACTGTCCATCTCTAATCCCAGTCACGACCGTTCGTCCATTTTTCAAAATCCAACATTCATTGCAATTGAAGCGTACTTCAAATCCCTTGCGCGTAATCGCTTGTACGGAGATTAGGTTAACTGATAGCCCTTCTGCAACCAAAACTCTTTCCAATTTTATCTGAACCGAACTACCTTTATCGTCCCTTGCATACAGATTCTTTGTGCCCTTGCGCTTCGAAAACAATACCTTACCATCAGCTAAGACAACCTTTTGTCGCTCCACCTCGTCGTTCCAGACCAGATTAGCTGCATTGCCTGTCATGTGTTCGGAAGCGCCAGAATCCAAATACCATGTATCTTTCGTTGGTTCCTGCATGGCAGCGAAGCAGATGTGTCTACCCGATTCCTCCACAGCAGCTTTGGCAGATGGCACGCTTCGTCGTGGCTCATGTGATAGTGCTGACTCTTCCCGTACTTTTCTCAGCATTTCGCAATTCCGCATCAAATGGTGAGGACTTCCGCACGCAAAACAAAGCCGTTTTTGATCGAGCTCGCTGTGATTCTTCCGAACATTCTTTGCCAGCATAGCTTTTTGCTCTTCCGCATTATCCTTGTCGCGTCGTCGGTCGTACTCCTCCAGTAATTTGGTCTTTACAAAATTGATCCGGAACACCTCCATTCGACCTTGAATCGCTGTAACCACATTTTCGTACGAGTTTGGAACACTTGCAAGCATGAATGCGCCCTTCACGTCTTCATCCAGGTGACATCCGACGTTTTCAATCCGCTCAAACAAAGTGTCCAATTCCGTCAGGTGCTGGCGCATGTCTCCTCCTTCCGCAAGTTCCATTTTAGCAAGCTTCTTAATCAAGGACACTTTGTTCACGGAAGAATCCTTGATGAAATAGTCCCGTAACATTTTCCACGCGTCTCTTGCTGTTTCTGCATCTTGGATAATCCGCAGTTGCGAATCTTCAACCAGGTAGCCAATTGTTTGCAATGCAAGTTCGTTTTTCGCAGCCCATTCTGTCGTTCTTAATTCTTCCGGTGGTGGCACATCGTTCACCATTGCCCAAAGGCCCTCTCTGGTCAAAAACTGCCTCGCTCGAACCTTCCAGACTTCGTAATTATCGTATCCAAGCCGCTGAAAACTCCATTTCGAATTATCCATCGCCGGTCACTCAAGATTTAATGCATCAACCAAAACGAAACAGAACTTCAGCCTCAACGGATCACTCACTGCAAATACAGAGCTGACTGGGATACATATAAAACATACATCGATAGCCATTTAGATGTTAATGTTTCATTGGAAACACATTTTGATATTGACAATGCCCTCGAAACTTTGACTAGTACTATAGTCGAAGTTAGAAGCGCATCAATACCAAAGTGTGAAGTCAAATTCGACTCAGTTATTATTGACGACGATCTGAAACTTCTGATCCGTCTTAAAAACGTGAGAAGAAGACAATTCCAACGAACTCGAGATCCTGCTTTGAAAGTAATCTGGCAGGATCTTCAGAAGGAAATTAAAAAACGTTTCACCGAATTGAGAAACAAAAGTTTTGCAAATAAAGTTTCTCAATTAAACCCCGGCTCTAAGCCGTTTTGGAAATTGACAAAAATTTTGAAAAAACCTCAGAAGCCTATTCCTGCGCTGAAAGAGGATAACAAAATATTATTAACTAATTCTGAAAAAGCACAAAAACTTGCCAAACAGTTTGAAAGTGCGCATAATTTCAGTATAGGTCTCACTAGTCCAATAGAACATCAGGTTGCCCGCGAATTCGAAAACATTCTCAATCATGAGAACATTTTCGACAATTCATTGGGCACTGATTTGGACGAAGTGAGATCTATTATAAAGAAGTTTAAGAATATGAAAGCTCCGGGTGATGACGGAATTTTCTATATTCTCATCAAAAAACTTCCAGAAAGTTGCTTATCATTTTTGGTTAATATATTTAACAAATGTTTTCAGTTAGCATATTTTCCTGAAAAATGGAAAAATGCTAAAGTTGTTCCAATTTTGAAGCCTGACAAAAATCCTGCCGAGGCTTCTTGTTATCGTCCAATTAGCTTACTGTCATCTATCAGTAAACTTTTTGAAAAGCTTATTTTAAATAGAATGATGATTCATATTGATGAAAATTCTATTCTTGCCAATGAGCAGTTCGGATTCCGCCATGGTCATTCGACTACTCATCAACTTTTACGGGTAACGAATTTCATTCGTTCCAATAAATCTGAAGGTTACTCCACTGGTGTAGCACTTCTTGACATAGAAAAAGCATTCGATAATGTTTGGCACGAAGGCTTGATCGTAAAATTGAAACATTTTAATTTTCCACTATATATTATTAAAATTATTCAAAACTATTTATCGGATCGAACACTTCAGGTAAACTATCAAAATTCCAAGTCAGATAGATTACCTGTAAGAGCTGGTGTTCCACAAGGCAGCATACTGGGACCAATCTTATACAATATTTTTACCTCCGACTTACCTGATTTGCCACAGGGATGTCAAAAATCGTTATTTGCAGATGACACAGGTATCTCAGCCAAGGGGCGAAGTTTGCGTGTCATTTGTAGTAGATTGCAAAAAAGTTAAGATATTTTTTCTTCTTATTTGCAAAAATGGAAGATTTCTCCAAATGCTTCCAAAACTCAACTTATCATATTCCCACATAAACCAAGAGCTCTTTATTTGAAACCCTCAAGTAGACATGTTGTCACTATGAGGGGAACTCCAATAAATTGGTCGGAAGAAGTTAAGTATCTAGGGCTCTTACACAGGGAAAAATTTCTACTCTGTGGCTGAGTTAGTCTTACTCAGAAATCGAAAAATCCTTTGTTTTCTTACTCAGTTTCCGTTAAAAGTGGGACAACCCATTGCCAATGGGTTGTCCCACTTTTAGCCGAAACTGAGTAAGAAAACAAAGGAATTTTCGATTTCTGAGTAAGGCCAACTCAGTCATTGAGTAGAAATTTTTCTCGGTGTACTAGATAAAAACTTAACTTTTAAAAACCACATAGAAAGTATTCAAACTAAGTGCAATAAATACATTAAGTGTTTATACCCACTTATTAATAGAAAATCAAAACTTTGTCGCAAAAACAAATTTTTGATTTATAAACAAATTTTCAGACCGGCCATGTTGTACGCTGTCCCAATATGGTCGAGCTGTTGCAATACCAGAAAGAAGCAACTTCAGAGGATTCAAAATAAAATTTTGAAAATGATTCTGAAGTTGCCTCCCTGGTATAGCACTAATAAGTTGCATCAAATTTCTAATATTGAAACATTGGAACAGATGTCAACTAAAATCATTGCCAACTTTCGTCAAAAATCGTTGCAGTCTTCTATTGCTACGATTAGTTCTTTGTATAATTAGTTTAAGTTAGGTTAGGGTTAGGATAAGTTGAAAAAATGTATTTCTGACACGCAGGTGAAAAATGAAGCCTGCAAAAAATCTTAACTGCTACAACAAATAAAATGCAATATGTTATTAATTAGTATTGATAATAGCTTAAATTTATTTCACCAAATTAGGATGATAGTGTGTTATAATACACAGAACACCTAGATAAAGTTGAAGAATGTAAAAATTGATTGACAAAAATTATTAAAAAAAAAAAAAAAAAAAAAAAACTCACTGCAAATTGCCTGCTGCGGGGCCCAAAACCTTTTGGTTATCTCAATAAAACAGGAATTGCAGCGAATAATGTATTTATTTACAACTTCATCATTTGACACCAACTTACGTACTAGATTGAAATTTTCTTAAAAAAGAACCTCATGACCGACCATCAGTGCTGCCGTTTCTTGTTATTAATCATTACACGTCAACAATATGACTTGTTCAGGAATCTGGCGTAATCCTAGCCCAATCAAATAAACACTCGCGCAACAGTTCCAAGACCCCATGGCATGCTCACTATCTGGTCCCGGCAAATATAGAAAAATCTTTGGAGTTCCATTTTCGAGGTCAGATCGGTTCTTTTGCCTTCAGGCGTCTGTCTCCGTTAGTTTTCATTGAGCGTCTTATCCTCCTCCATGGGCACATTAATTTCGCATTATGTTCATACCTCATGATTCCTGGCATCATGCATGTCCAGCAATATCAATCTAAAATACAATATTAAATATGAAATACGTTTTACAATTGAATTCCTGAACACAGAATTAAAATTTTTGACGTTTTTCATCAACAGCAAAGATTTTCGTTACTACAGAGCTTGCTTCGATCGATCCATAATAAAATTATAGTGTCGGCAAGAATTGTCAGATAGGGGTAATTCACAATTTATGGCAAGCCAGCGTAAAAAGCTGGATTCATTGACTTTCATTCAGTTGACAAATGAGTATCGAGCAGCTGAATATGAACATGCAAGCAAATGAATGAAAATTGCCGACGGTGAACTTCAACTCGTCTGCTCGAAAATTCTACGCCCTGGGAGTGACCGAATATTTGGTAGGGGAGTGGCGTGGCATATAATCTATTGCTACGGTCATCATCAAGTGCTTCGACCATGATTATTCACCTTGGGAGTGTATGGACTGGGGTGATTGGCACTTCTCTGTTATAGAGTGATGTTTGTTATTGTATTGGAATTCTCATTCGTATGTACATTGGCTACATGGATGATTGACTACAAGGCACGTGTTATCAAAACGGTTCAAAAATATAAGCCGAATAGTAAATTAACATGTCATAAGAAACATAAAAAAATCATCGTCCGCAAAGCATACAAATTGACCGGATTTCGTGAAAATTGTTCCCCTGCTCGTCGCATTACATTTTCCAGAGCGATGTTGAAGAGTAGGCATGAGAGTTCGTTATCTTGTCGCAGTCCCTGGCAAGATCCGAATGAACTGGATAGTTCACCCACGTACGCAGTTGTGCACACCTTTCATTGTTACTTTGATGAGTCTGGTCAGCGTCCCAAGAAAGCCGGTTTCGTCCATGATTTTCCATAGCTCTGTGCGGTCAATACTGTCGTATGCTGCCTTGAAATCGATGAATAGTGATGCGTTGGAACCTGGTATTCACGGCTTTTATGGAGGATTTACCCTATGGTGAAGATCTAAACTGTTGAGTTTAGAGTCATAATCACTGAAGAAAATGTTGCGAAGTAGGCGTCCAAACCGGAAGATAACCACAGTAATCTGTATGTGATGATTTTGTGGCTATATCGGTCTCTTTCTACTCATAGTATAAGGGAGTAGAGATCAAAGTGGATAATGAAATGATAGATATGATAGAATTCGCTAGGTAGCGAACAAGTGTGAAATTTTTTATAGAAGGTGAAATTAGGCAAGTAGGCCATGTATTGAACGAATACATCGAATGCGTGAAACTTCTGCCTTGCGACCTGTGCTTTTAAACAGATCGGCTTGGTTGGTAGTTTTCATACCACCTTACCAAGACTGGCAAAAGTTTCAGGCACCCGACTGCCTAATGTATTGTTCTGTTTTCATCACAAATTCTATCGATCGGTAGCTTTTTCGGAATTCGCACTCCGTTCATAGGGGTATGCCTATATCGCGGCGTGTTCTTCCTATTAGCTTTTTCGATCTTATAGGATAGAACACTTTTCTTTTTGAGCCAAACTTTTCATATCATATGCTTGGAGATTTGCGGTCGAAGCTTTCTTGGAAATTGAAGAATTATGGGACGTTGTGAAGCCAGAAGTCCAGATGCCGACGGAACCTATCCACCATTTGATGCAGCGAAAGATCGTCGGGTTTGAGCGAAGATCATCCTCTTGTTGAACCCGATCAAATACGTTCATGTGAAGGAGGCCAAGTCTGCTAGGGAAGTCTGGGCGAAGCTGGAAGCAGCGGCGTTTGATGACAACGGGCTTACACGGCGAACGACGAACCTCGCACATTGTGGTTCCATCTGAATCCAACTCAGAGGCGTCGGATTTGAAATATCTGAAGAATGGGTCGGAACACTTCTTCTGGCTGGACTCCCCGATCAATACCGACCGATGATAATGGCGATCGAGAATTTCGGGACGAAAATTACCGGTGACAGCATCAAAACGAAGCTGCTTCAAGAAGTTAGTTCAAACCATGGGAAGTCAGCGTTTGTTGGAAGGCAGATTTTCCGGGCAAGCAGAAGCAAGGTACGAAAACTGAAGCTAAGTATGCGGAGCCGCAGAAGGAAGGGAAAGGACCGAAGCGCAAGATTTGCCGCAAATTCGGGCACATAGCAAGGCAATGTACAATGAAGAGAAGCTAAGCGTTCTGTACGGTACTGGCAACCAATCAAGGCGGAGACAATGATCGATGGATATTCGATTCTGGAGCGTCTGTACATTTTACGGAAAAATCGTGAGCTGTTGCTGAATGCGAAAGAGGCAAGCGGTGTAGTAATTGCAGCTGATCAGGCTGTGATGGGCATCGTAGCGGAAGGCGTCGTAAAGCTGGAAGCTGAATGTTGCCCGGATAGTCCTCCGATTGAAGTCAACAACGTCAAGTACCTCCCTGGTACGTCAAACAACTTACTTTCCGTTAGCCAAATCGTTATGAGATCCTGCAAGAAACGTCATAGCAACCGGAGTTCACGACAAGGTCAGAGGTTTCTTCTGGTTTGCTGAAAACGGAAAAGCTGCGGCATCGTCGTTGGCGTGTTACTCGAGTGATCTCAACACCTGGCACCGCAGGATGAAGCACCTGAACGTGAGAAGTTTAACGCAACTGAAGAACGGCCTGGCAAATGGAATCAAAAACATCGTTTTTTTTTTCAAGCAAGGAAGCCGTGCCACTTATATCCTGGATGTGGTGCATTCGGACGTTTGCGGCCCTATGGAAGTGACATCACTCGGCGGTAGCAGATATTACGTTTCGTCCACGGACGACAAGACACGGAGAATTTTGATCTATTTCCTGGCGTCAAAGTCTGGAGAGGAAATCTTGCGTGCGTTCAATCAGTTCCACAGTATGGCGGAGCGTCAAACTGGACGAAAATTGAAAATCCTAAGGACGGACAACGGTAAGGAGTTTGTCAACAAAGCACTCGAGGATCGGTTGAAGGAACTTGGAATTCGACATCAAACGTCTACGGATTACACCCCGGAACAAAACGGATTGGCGGAGCGAGTAAAACGGACAATCGTTGAATGAGCCGGTGTCTACTGTTCGAGGCGAAGCTACCAAAGGAGTTTTGGGCTGAAACGGTGGCAGCTGCGACATACCTTGTAAACCGTTCACCAACCAAGGGGCACAATCAAACACCGGAAGAAGCTTGGAGTGGCCGCAAACCAGATCTTTCCCACGTGCGTACTTTCGATTGAAAGTGATGGCACACGTGCCGAAGCAGCTAAGGAAGAAGTGAGATGCGAAATCACCTGAAGCTACACTGGTGGGTTTCTAAGAAGAAACAAAGGCGTACAGGCTATTCGATCCAACAACAAGAAAGATATTCAAAAGCCGTGATGACGTATTAATTCAAGAACCAGTGTATTCAAAAGACCAACCAGTGCAGATCCAGATGAAACAGCATATAAAGGTGCGTACGTTCGTTAGCCAGGATTTCGATTTGGCAGTTCCAGAACCTGTTGTCGTCGAGGATGTTGGACCCAACGTGATAGAAGTTGCACCTTACAACGATGAAGACGTGGAGCCGGATGAAGCCGGATGAATTCCAATCCAGAAGATGGTTCTGATCTATCGCAGTACTATTCCTAAGTTGAAGCTAGTGACGATGAAACATCCAGTGACTAATCATGTGATGTGACAATCACGGCGAATTCATCCCGTCAACAAACAAATCCTCTCGAGTAGCAAGTGCCACTACATAGTACGAGAGAACGTGTGCTACCGAGCAAGTTCGAGCAGTTCATTCTACCAAGGAAAGGTTTTCCACATCCTACTGAACCATCGAAACAGCAGTCGTCATCCAGCAGTAATTCCAATGCAGCTGAAGTGAGTCCTGTGTCGGAGAGCAGTGGTATTCACCAGGGACTGAGTCAACCGATCCACGTACACCGACTGAGGCGCTGCGAAGTCAAGATGCGAGCAAATGGAAGACAGCTATGGATGAAGAGTACCGAGCGTTGATGGAGAATGGTACGTGGGATATCGTGGAACTGGCAAGAAGGCAATCGGCTGTAAACGGTTATTCAAGACGAAAACGGACGAAAAAGGCAATTACGTTCGTCACAATTTCACGCAGAAATTTGGCACGGACTATGATGAGGTATTTGCCCCAGTAGCAAAACAAGTTACATTTCGAACGTTACTCACGGTGGCCAGCCAACGGAACCTGATAGTCAAGCACGTAGACGTCAAGACATCTTACTGGAATGGCTAACTCGATGAAGAAGTTTATATGCGACAGCCGGAAGGATACGTTGTTGAGCATCCGTTTAAGCAGGAGCCTATATGGATTAAAACAATCTGCACGTGTTTGGAATCAGAAGGTCGACTCGGTATTAAAGACGATTGGATTTTGCCCATCTAAAGCGGATCCGTGTCTGTACCTGCGAAACCGAAATGCAGTAACCGAGTATATCCCGATTTATGTGGATGATATGGTCATTGCTGCGACACCCGAACGAGAATTCAAGAGAATATTTTCGACATTAGAGAAGAATTTCATCGTCAAAGATCTTGGAGATCTGCGTCATTTCTTGGGTATCGAGGTCTAGAGAACACAGAGCGGTTTCAAACTGAATCAAGAGGTGTACGTGCTGAAGCTAGCCAAGAGATTCAATATGGAGAAATCTAAACCATCAAAGATTCTCCTGGAGATCGGCTACCTACAGCAGAAGGAGGAGAATAAACTGGAGAATAACCATCAGTACCTCAGCGTGATAGATGGTCTCCTGTACATAGCCGCCCATACCAGACCTGACGTTTCGATGAGTGTTTCGATTTTGGCCCAGAAATCAAGCTGCTCCACACAACAAGACTAGACAGAGGCGAAACGAGTTTTGTTGAGATATCTACGATCAACAAGCGATTACAAACTGAATCTAGGATCGTCTGAAGCTGGATTGTCGATGCACGTTGATGCGGACTGGGCCGGAGATTGTCGGGGCAGTAAATCGAATTCTGGTTACCTCGTGCACTTCGGCGGTGGAATAATATCCTGGGGATCAAGAAAGCAGACCTGCGTTTCGTTGAGCTCCACTGAAGCAGAGTTCGTCGCCCTGGCTGAGGGTTGCCAAGAGTTCATATGGATCAAGAGCCTCATAGAATATCCGATATTAAAGGTAAATGAAGATAATCAAAGTTGTATTAAGATGGTCGAGAGCGAGCGCATAGAAAGAAGATCGAAGCATATATATCGAAACAAGATACTTCTTCGTTCGGGGCGTACAAGCGAAAAATATAATCAACTAGCAATACTGTCCAACGGAGGAAAAGCTGGAAGATATACTTACGAAGCCGTTACAACGTGTACGTCTGGAGAAGCTACGTAGCGGCCTAGGAGTAAAACCGGATTCGTTCGAGGAGGAGTGTTGTGAAGTAGGCGTCGGAACCGGAAGATAATCACAGTAGTATGTATGCTGCCGTGAATCGCAAGTCAGTCCCATCTGCATTTTGGACAAAAATGAGTTAATGGCCGTTTTCGACCTTTCTTGGGATGATCTTTCAGCTGCGTGAATAAAAATATATAGTTTGTTCAGTAAAATTAAAAAACAACACCAAGTCAGATTGTCCCATAATGAAATGTAATCGCAAGTCAGTCCCATTACGAACTTGTGTACCCTGCAATACAAAACTTAACACTGTTTTAGCCAGTTTTATATTTTTCACTGTTACGTTTTCACGTTTGAAACAATGTGTGAAAGTTTCATAATGATCGCAGAAGTTTTCAATTCATGGCGATTTTTTAAAATTTCACATAGAAATCGAATTTGAAAACTTCAAAGTCCATTTTCTCAATGCCTACTTTTTGCATATGGGACTGACTTGCGATTCACGGCAGTATGTTACATAGAAAATAAATTTTGTTCAATCCTTCCTACACTGTCTAACCAAACGGTAGTTATACTTTCTACGGCAGTTTCCCATTAGAAATTTCTGGAGGAATCTTAAGAAGAGATCCTGGAGGAATCTCAGAAGAAGGAATCTTTTTTTTATATATATATAATAAAAAAAAATATGTAATTCCTCGAGGAATCCTTGAGGAATTGTAGAAGGAACTTCTGGAGGAATCCTAAAAGAATTCTGGAAGAAAATCCTGGGGATTCGCAGAAAGAACTCTGTAAATAACCCGTGAAGGAACTTCTAGAGGCGCCCTCAAAATCTCAATGGGAATTCTGGAGTATTCTTCAAGTAAGAAATCCACCTGAGATTTCTTCCTGTCATTATTTGGCAGGCTCATTCACGCGAGGTATAACGGAGCCGGAAACATTTAGAATTAATTACATTACAATTAAATTCTTGGACGAATTTTTGAATGAATATCTTTGGGAATCCTGGAACTTCCGGAAGAGTCTTGGACAAATTTTGGATAGAATCTCTGGAGAAATCCCTAAAGGAGTGCTTGAAAGAATGCTAGATATAACTTCTCAAGGAATCCAGAAAGAACTTCTGGAGGAATATCAGGTAGAATTCATTTCATTTTTCATTTCATTTATTTAGTATTACATCAAATTCAAGATGAAACTGAACCAACAATATTTCTTCATAATACACGGTTCGTGCCTGCCGTTCTCCATCGTCGGTCAAGCCCGATGCTCGCCAAGTCACGCTCCACCTGACCCGCCCATCGTGCTCTCTGCGCTCCACGCCTTGTTGTGCAAACCGGATCTGTCGCGAACACCAACTTTGCATGATTGTTGTCCGGCATTCTTGCAACATGCCCTGCCCATCGTATCCTTCCGGCTTTGGCTACCTTCTGAATGCTGGGTTCGCCACACACCGTTCACCTGCACACCGCCGAAGATCGTCCTTAGCACGCGCCGCTCGAAAACTCCAAGTGCTTGCAGCTCCTCCTCGAGCATGGTCCATGTCTCGTGTCCGCAGAGGACCACCGGTTTTATCAGCGTTTTGTCGTTTTGTGCATGGTGTATTTGGTGCGTGGGTTTTTAAACCGCAGCTTCTGGAGCCCGTAGTAGGCCCGACTTCCGTTGATGATGCGCCTTCGAATTTCACGATTCACTTTGTTGTCAGTCGTCAGTAAGGATCCGAGGTAGACGAATTCCTCCACCACCTAGAAGGTATCCCCGTCTATCGTAACATTACTACCCAGACGGATCCGGTCGTTTTCGGTTCCGCCTACCAGCATGTACTTTGTTTTTGAGGCATTCACCACCAGTCCGACCTTTGCTGCTTCGCGTTTCAGGCGGGTGTACAGCTCTGCCATCGTTCCAAATGTTCTGGCGATAATGTCCATGTCGTCCGCAATGCACACAAATTGACCGGATTTTGTGAAAATCGTTCCCCGGCTGTTGAGCCCGGCTCGTCGCATCACACCATCCAGAGCAATGTTGAAGAGTAGGCATGAGAGTCCATTGCCTTGTCGCAGTCCCCGGCGAGATTCGAATGATCTGGATAGTTCACCCGAAACCCTTACGCAGTTTTGCACACTGTCCATCGTTGCTTTAATCAGTCTATAGTCAGCTTCCTAGGAAAACCGTTTTCGTCCATGATTCTCCATAGCTCTAAGCCGTTGATACTGTCTTATGCCGCTTTGAAGTCGATGAACAGGTGATGCGTTGGGACCTGGTATTCACGGCATTTCTGGAGGATTTGCCGAAAATTGAAGATCTGGTCCGTTGTCGACCGGCCGTCGATGTAACCGGCCTGATAGCTTCCCACGAACTCATTCTTTTTAGGTGACAGACGCCGGAAGATGATCTGGGATAGCACTTTGTTGGCAGTATTCAAAATAGTGATAGCTCTGAAGTTCTCACATTCCAAATGGTCACCTTTCTTGTGAATGAGGCAGATTACCACATCCTTTCACTCCTCCGATAGCTGTTCAGCTTCCCAGATCTTGACTATCAGCCGGTGTAGACGCAGACAGGTGGCCAACTTTTCTGGGCCCATCTTGATGAGTTCAGCTGCGATCAGTGAATCAAAATTCAACCATCGCGCAACAATAATGACAATGTCGCAACCTGTATTTGTTGCGACAAAACAACCCATGCGATATAAGTTTGTCCCAACTTGAAAATAATGGGATTAACATCGTACACCACGAGTTTAGAGATTTCCAAGCCTTGCATTGCGATTTTCGAACGGTAACTTCGAGTCGGTAAACACTTCAACTCTGGTGAAGCTCTATCATCAAACAGTTTCAACTTTGGGTTAGTAATAATTGATTATTCACGAGTTGAAAAGTACGCAACAAATTCAGCTTCCGTTTTGTCTGCAACAAAAAAATTCGAGATCATGTCATTATCTGTCACCAGTAGGGATAAAGACTAATCGTCGCACCTTCTTTGTTGCTTGTTTTGTGCCTCTTTTGTCTGACAATTCTCTTCACTGGCTGCGATACCATCCTTACCAGCTGCTTTGTTGGTTTTGAGCTGATGAATGGCATAGCATAGCATAGCATAGCATGAATACTTGCACAAATCTTGGATGGAGTTGCAAAGTTGAATATTTCCATTGACATTGCTGATGTCGCTACTATCTACAATGTCATAGATTCACTCAGCTCCACACACCTGGCCAAGTCCTTGCAAGCATTTATAAATCCCTTCATCAACTTAGAAAGAGCCCAGAACTGAAGCATCTTCCAATAGATGAAAGGATGTTGAAAATAGCGAATTTTCAACTTATACAGTTATAAAGTAAATATACTGAAATTGAATTATTTATAAATAAATAATATTGGAAAGATCTCACCAATTGTTGTGGGGTTTTTGTGGTTTAATGCCGATCATCTAATTGTCTTGATTAATGTTCTTCTCTGTTAAGAACAACACAATACTCAGCAAAGAACAACACAATACTGAATACTAAACACCCGCGCATCTATTGTTTTGATTTTCACTCGAGACAATAGCGAACGCGATCGATTATGCTGCCATACTCACCCCTAACAGGAGTGATGAATGCACAGCCAAGAACAACACAATACTCTGGTTTTGAGCTGATGAATGGCATGCTTAAATTCTCTCAGCGTGGGAGTTGGTTCATTTCCGTCCTCAGCTGCACTGGCATCGTCGTTTCTTCAGTTGTCCCCCGTGGTCTCACGTACCTACGTTCTCCATACTATTCAGGTGCTGATCGAAGTACTGTTTCCACGTTTCGATCACCTCACGTCCGTCCGTCAAGAGGCCTCCATCCCTATCCCTGCACATTCAGGCTCGCGGCACGAAGTCGTTGCGAGATGCGTTGAGCTTCTGATAGAACTTCCGTGTTTCTTGGGAACGGCACAACAGTGCCATTTCTTCGCACTCCGCTTCTTCCAGGCGGAGCTTTTTCTCCCGAAAGAGGCGGGTCTGCTGTTTCCGCTTCTGCTTGTAACGTTTCACGTTCTGTCGGGTCCCTTGCTGCAGCATTACCGCCCGCGCTGCGCCCTTCTTCTCCAAAACCGTTCTACATTCTTCGTCGAACCATTCGTTCCGTCGATTCCGTTCCACGTACCCGATGGTGCTCTCGGCTGCGTCGTTGATGGCTGCTTTCATTGTACTCCAGCAGTCCTCTAAAGAGGCCTCATCGAGCTCGCCGTCGTCTGACATCGCGGCCTCGAGATTCTGCGCGTATGCTGAGGCAACATCCGGTTGTTTCAGACGCTCCAGGTTGTACCGTGGCATTGTTTATTACGGAAAGTTCTGGGCGCACTTTGATCATCACCAGATAGTGGTCGGAATCGATGTTGGTGCCATGATAGGTCCTGCCGTCGATAATGTCGGACAAGTGCCGTCCGTCAATCAGAACGTGCTCGATTTGAGATTCCGTCTGCTATGGTGATCCCCAGGTGTAACGATAAGGGAGGCTGTGTTGTAAAAAGGTACTACGTATGGTCATGTATTTGGAGGCGGCGAAATCAATGAGTCGTAGGCCGTTTTCGTTCGTCTGCTGGTGGGGGCTGAACTTTCCAATCGTTGGTCTGAATTCTGAATCTTCCTGGTCTACCTGAGCGTCTAGGTCCGTTATGATGACCTTGACGTCGTGGTTTGGGCAGCGGTCATACTCGTGAGGCCCGTTCACGTTTATTATGCTAAAGTTGAAGAATCGGCCCTTGTTCCTCAACCTGCATATTCTTTCGTCGATCGGCCACCAATCGATCACGCGCCTCTGCATATCACGATGAAAGCTGTTCGTAGTTTGCGTATGTTACCGCAGGTCTGGTAGATGGTATGATTACCTCTAAACGTTCGCACCATGGATCCTGTCCAACTTACCTCCTGGAGCGCTACGATGCCGAACCTGCGGTCCTTCAGTAGATCGGCGAATATGCGAGTGCTCCCAATGAAGTTGAGAGATCGGGGCCATGCGCACTACCTACAACGTCCTTGCTGCCGCTCCTTTCACATGTACACACTGATTCTTGCTCTTCTTCGAGGGCCAGGGGGCGGGCGATTCTTCTCCGTCTTCTTTCTTGTGTTCATCCTTCCTTCTGTTCCATACGCTTCTCGAATGTCGTGACGTTCTCGAGGCTTCAGCGATTTGTGGACTCACTGGAATAAAACCTGGGCATCATCGGCGTGCCTTCAGCTTCATGGGCTCTGCCTCTGTCACTGTTACCATGAGCTTACCATGGTCTTACTTGACCACTAACAAGGGCTTTCAGAGATTCCTCTCCCGGCACGCCAGTCGGGATTGTAATGAGATTCTCTAGACACACTGCTACCTCCTTCGATATTCGCCCTTCTCAGCGGAGACCTAGCCATCCCACTTCGTGAATTTGTATCTAAATTTGATTCCCATGAGTACCAGCTGTCAATACTCTTCGTCATTACCAATTCACTGTACTAAAAGTCGCCTCAACTAGAGCCGCTGAAGCAACTGGATGTCCTTGTCAAGTACCCGCAGAATTTCGATGCAGCTTTGCTGAACCAGAATGAAGTGCATTTGACGCGGCGCTAGAATACACTCAAAGTAGCAATCAACGATACTAGTTTGGTAAAACGAACAGAGAAAAAAACACAACAAGGAAGACCAGACCATGCTGCAGCATAGCAGTCGGCTGAACGTTGAAGCGATACAAATACAATCGGAAGCGGCAGCCCCGCCCATTACAGAAAGAAGTCAAAAGCAATAAAGTAAATCTGCTGCGTCGTTCTCTTAAAACACCGACGTTCACCGAATCGAACCGAAGTTCTACGAAGTTAATGCACCCGCCCGTAAAGCTTCGTTCTGTGAGCCGAAATGGGTCTTTTGACGGGTGGCTATGAAGTTATTGAAATGTTTAAGCTCATTACATCGATAAGTACCTAATAGTTGGTGGTGCAAACAGCTCTCCAACATTTGCGGCAGGAATCAAATTAAAAAAAATAAATAAAATAGTAATCGTGTCATTACTCCTCATTTCAGAACAGCATCTTTTTTAAACTAAACCAGTATTTTCAAAATCAGAAAGAGAGTTACTGCTCTCGATTGTTACAACAATCTCAAACTCAGGAGGTCCAACAAATCGCAATAAAAAAAAACTCTTCAATCACTTAAATGATATTCTAAAAATATTCGGATATACTTTCATTTAGAAGTTCTAAACAACAAGTTCATATTTTTTTTAATACTTGATTGTATTCATCGAGGTTTCATATGGTACAAAGTTGACTTCTTGTGTGAGATTTGTACGAACACAGTAATCTTCATCGCTTGGCGCACTATCCTAACTGAAAATAAATCTACTTTATCTTAGTTAAATCCTAGTCTTCCTAGTCGTTGTGATCCGAATCGTTCAGCCGAGTATCGTTTATCACATGTTCGGTGCGGGTTTCCTTGTCTACCTGTTTCGAGGCTAGAGCAATCGTTTAGAAGATTGGGGAAGCAGTGGTACTAACGAAAGTCGGGGTGCTTCCGAAGACGGTGCCAGTTCCGGCGTTGAACGAACGGCTGAACGAGTTCGATCCGGCCGAGGCGGACGACGAGCTGCCACCTCCGATGCGGCCTCCAAAGGAAGAAGAGTCGCTGAAGCCAGAAGCGCCAGCGCTACCGAAGCTGCTAGCTCCAGCACCACCGAATCCAGAAGCTCCTGCGCTACCGAAACCGGAAGCTCCGGCACCACCGAATCCAGAAGAACCGGCACCACCGAATCCAGAAGCTCCGCTGCTGTAGGTAGTGACTCCAGAATCACCGAAGGAAGAGGCGTCGAATCCAGAGGCTCCACCGAATCCAGAAGCTCCGCCGAATCCAGCGGCTCCGCCAAAGCCATCAGCAGAGGCTCCACCGAAGGCACCACCAAAAGCGCCAGCAGAAGCTCCAGCTCCAGCAGTGGCACCAGCATGGGCACCGGCTCCAGCGTTCTTGCCCTGGTATTTGATGAAGTAGACTTCGGGCTTGGCACTGGCGTAGGTATCGACGGCGGCATCGGCAGCGGACTTGGCGCCGGCTTCTGGCTTGTTGACCAAAACGTAGACAATGGTCTTCTCCTGGGTGCGGGTACGAGCAGCGGCACGGGCAGCGGCGGCGGCAGACACAGATGGGGCCTTGATGAACAGAACCTTGTAGTGGGTCTGGGGTTGGATTTCAACGCGGGCTTCGGCTTCAGCTTCGGCATGGGATTCAGGGGCGACATGGTAGTAGAAGTGCTTCTTGACGACCTCAGGCTTAACGACATAACGAACTCCAGCACCAGCTCCAGCAGAGGCAGAGGCACCACCGAAGCGACCTCCGAATCCGGCACCAGCACCAGCTCCAGCTCCGGCAGCAGCACCTCCGAAGGCACCACCGAATCCAGTAGAACGGGCACCTCCGAACGATCCAGCTCCGGCACCGCCGAACGATCCAGCTCCGGCACCTCCGAACGATCCAGCTCCAGCGCTTCCGAACGATCCAGCATCGGCTCCACCGAATGAGCCGACACCAGCCCCTCCGAAGGATCCGGAGCTGCTACGGCCGAAAGATGATCCACCGCCGAATCCTACGCCACCGCCGAACGATCCAGATGAAGATCCGGCCTGCAATACGGGATGCGAACTTCACAACAATGACCTTCCAAGTTGCACTAACCGTGAACTTACCGAGCTGAATCCACCGGATGCTCCTCCCACCACGGTCTGATCAAAAGCTGAGGGCGAGTAGTCTACGGAGACAGCTCGACTACCGGCCGAAGCTCCCGAGAAGCTATTTCCGGTTTGGTAGGTTTGGAACTGGGCGGAAGCCACCGCCAGACAGGCGGACAAAATCTGCAACGATAGATGAACACCAATTCGTGACGTTTTCTTCGGAACTGCAAGCTCAACCAACTCACCATAAAGGCACGCATCTCGACGTCTTAGAACTGCTGCTACTCCTGTTGGACGAATGAAGAATCGATCCTGACTGATTTAGAACGGGAACTCCCGGTCGCTTTTATACCCCATAACTTCCCAGACTCGGACTTTTCCTTCTAACAGCGCGCGACGGTCATCGACGACGATGCACTCTCTGTGGAAAGCCTCTCGCCGTCGCCGTCTTCTAATTCAAAATTCAAGTTTTATGACTCCCCCGAAAGAGTGGCATTAGGGTGGTGCACCCTACTGCGCCGCCGCCACCGTCACCGTCACCATCACAAGCCGCGCCGTTTTGTCGAACTTTCGTGTGGACATCCTTGGCGGACGGATGGACGGACAGACGAGTTTGTGCGCGAAAACTTGTTCGCGCGACGATCCAATCAGGAGAAGGTGCGCGATGGGTAGCGATCTTTTTTTTTCTGCCTGTCGTGCATTCGCTTCTTTCCCAATTTTTCATTTTTGGCCTTTTCGATTCTAATTCAGGTTCCTTTCGCTTTCGGTGGTGCGAGTTGTCGCCCCAAGTCCGACCGACGACGATCTGTGTGTAGGGGGAGATTATCGTGAAATTCGGTAATAATGCAACACAAGAACACACATGAAATTGGGAAGATGAATTTCACTGTCTCGCACGCGATGTCTTCGTGGCGACGACGACGACGACGAATGCAGCAGGAAAAATGCAAATGCATTTCGCATGCCGAGATATTATAGAACTTTGGGGGGAACCAGTTTCGGAGGCAGCAACACTTTTATGTGCATTCAAACTCGGATGACACTGACTGGATGATACCAGCTCTCTCTCGTCGTTAATCGTTATCGCGGGCGGACGAAAGGAAAACGTGGAAGGACTTAGCTAGAAGACGTTAAAAATTTATCGGTCAAACGGTTATGGTTCCAAAAGTTTGTCCGTGTAGCTTTGGTCCATGTTTCCAGTTTCAAAAATGTCAAGATGTGTTCTAAAAACAGAATGGAGACTAGCAGTCTGGTGAGGGCCCAAAGCGGTAAACGCGTGCACAGAATGAAATAATGAAGATTACTTTCCAAGCAACATTTATCAGTCAAAAAGCCTAGAAGAGGATCTTAAAACCATCATAAAACCAAAATCAAAGGTATTAGGTTTTAGGACGGTTTTCACAAACGCTACAAGATTTATCGGTCATCAAAATGTTACTTGGCACGTCATGTAAACTTCCAGTCATCTAGTTGATGTTATATGTCATTTAACCACTCTGAGTATTGCTGAATTACATAATATTTTACAGTAGTTTACATGATATTTCATGATAAGTAATTCAGCAGGAAATCCATCTGAGATTCCCCCAGCAATTCTTTCCGGGATTCCTGTAGGAATTCCACCTGTGGTTTCTCCAGAAATTTTGTCCAGGATTCCTACAGAATTTCCTACTGGATTTTCTCAGGGACCTCCTTCAGAGATTCTTCCAGGGGTTTATTCAAAACTCCTGCGGAAGTTTCTTTGGGATCCTTCCAGGGGTTTTTTTCTGAGATGCCTAAAGAGATTCCGTCTCTGATGTTCTTGCAGTAGTGCCTTTCGGGATTTTTCCAGGAACTTGTCCAGGAAGTCCTGCAGAGTTCCTTCCGGGACTCCTCCAGGTATTCTTTCCGAGATTCCTCTAAGAAGTGAGTCCGATATTCTTGCAGATTTTTTTTTTTTTCAATATCACTCTTGGAGTGCTTTCTGGGATTCATCTAGAGGCTACTTTAGGGATGTCTATGGAAGTAGAGATTTTTCAAGGAATTTCTGTAGAAAGTTGATTAGGAACTTATAAAAAATCTACATCCAAACTTCTATTTATAGGTAGGTATCAGCAGGTCGGCTCCAGAGGCACGTATTTAGGCGTCCATTTAGGTAAAATCTATATAGGTCCTTCTTAAATCTATTTAGGTCTTTAGCTAAATGGAATTTAATTGTGTTCAGAACAGTACTAAAGATTAAGGATAAAGTTGGTTAACGAAAAAAAGGCAGAGTTAAGAGTTAAGGGGAGTTTATGGAGTGTTCTAGGATTAACCATTTAAGAGTATTCGAGAACTCCCTGAAGTTTAGGTTATCTAATCTACTAGCGTAATCAGTGATCTATTGGAGCATTATGAATAAAGCCCATCATATATGCACCTATGTGCTGTCAAGTGTTGAGTTCGTTTCTGATTGAGGACCTCCAAGAACTACATTGAATATAGGTCATCGGATCTACCACCGTATTTAGTTGTCTCTATGAACTTCATGGCTTATAAAGCCCCAGGCAGCAATGACCTCCAACGGTCTCCACGAACTCCTTTGAGTTAAAGGTCATCGTATCTACGAGAGCTACTAGTGGTATTTCCAAAAAAAAAATCAAGTTATGTGTTCTATGATCCGAGAACTCCCTAGGATATCGATCATCGGATCTGCAAGCGTAATCAGTGATCTATTGAAGAATTATCTGCATGAAATTTGTGATTACACAGGCTCATTTAACTGTGTGCTGTCAAGTGGAGAGTCGCTTTGAAAAGCCTGAAATCCCCATGAAACCAACGTGAAATTCAGCTGCGAGCCTCTGAAACCCCCTTGAACCCTCCGGAAATTTCCTGGAACACCCATCCATTGGAACGCTTTGAAACGCCTTTCAAACCTCAATGAAACCTGATATTCATCTGAAAGCCTGTAAAGGGCATGAAACACATCGAAACGCCTTGAAATGCTTTGAAACGCCTTTGAAACCCTCATGAAACCTCCGTGAAATTCACCTCAAATCCTCTGATGCCCCCTCTCTCTCTTCTCTCTCTCTTCTTGGCGTAACGTCCTCTCTGGGACAAAACCTGCTTCTCAGCTTAGTGTTCTATGAGCACTTCCACAGTTATTAACTGAGAGCTTCCTCTGCCAATGACCATTTTGCATGTGTATATCGTGTGGCAGGCACGAAGATACTCTATGCCCAAGGAAGTCAAGGAAATTTCCTTTACGAAAAGATCCTGGACCGACCGGGAATCGAACCCGTCACCCTCAGCATGGTCATGCTGAATACCCGTGCGTTTACCGCCTCGGCTATATGGGCCCCTCTGATGCCCCCTAAAGCCCCTGAAACACCTTTAGCCGCTTTGAAACGCTTCTAAATACACCATGGCATCTCCGTGAAACTCTCATGAAACCTTCGTGAATTTCACCTGTGAACCTCTGAAGCAGTCCCCTAAAATCCCCCTGATACCTCTTGAAACGCCCTGAAATACATTGAATCGCATTGAATCGCCTTGAAATGCCTTGTAATGCTTGGAAACCCCCATGGCGTTTCTGTGAAATTCACCTGAAAGTCTCTGAAGCTCCCCAAAATCGCTCCGCAACCTCCTCAAATGCCATGAAACGCCTCTGAAAGTCCCCAGGAACCTCCGTGAAACTCACTCGAGAGGGCCAGAAGTCCCCCAAAACGCTTCAGAAACGCATCGAAACGTCTTGAAACTCTTTGAAATGCCTCTGAAAACCCCCAGGAATCTCACTGGAGAGCCTCTGAAGCCCCCTAACACCTCTCAGAAATCACCTGAAATGCCTTGAAACCCCCCGTGAAACCTATGTGAAACTCATCTGAGAGGCTCTGAACCCCTTCAAATCCATCTAAACCTCCTGAAATGGCTTGAAATGCCTTGAAAGGCATTGGAACGCCTCTGAAACCCCTATGAAACCTCTGTGAAACTAGCCTGAGAACCCCCGAAGCCTCTTGAAACCCCCTGCAACGCTTTGAAACGCTTTAAAACTCTCAGAAATCATGGTGAAGCACCCCTGAGAGCCTATAAAACCCCTAAAACGCCTCCGAAACCTCCTCAAACACCTTGAAAAGCGTTGAAACGTCTTGAAACGCCTCAGAAAGCCCTGCGACGTTCACCTGAGAGCCTATGAATCCCCCTTAAAGCCCTCTGAAACGTCCTGAAGTGCCATGAAAGGCGCCTGGAAACGCCTATGAATCCCCCATCCCCTAAAAACTCCTTTGTAATCCCTCTGAACCTCCCCTCCCTTTACATGTGAAAGTGAAATCCTTGATCCCTCTTCGCTTTGCATCGGCTAGCTATTTGTCCTTCTCAAACGTCATTGCAACCTTGAAACCCGTTTAGGTAAAAAATCTATTTAGGCAGTCCCGACATTAGCATAACTAGCCACAGAAGTCCAATGTCGCGACTGTTCGTGTGACTCCTAAGGAAAACTCGGAAGAAGTTCCTGGATGGAGTCCGGATGGAGTTCGTGGAGGAATCGCTGAAGAAATTCCTGGAAAACTTCCGCATTGTGTTCTTAGCGGAATCCCGGATGGAACTACTGGAGAATGTTTGAATGAATACGACCGCAACAAATTCCGGGAGCAATGCCGGGTAAACTTTTGCAGAAATGCCGGAAGAAATCCCTGGTGAAATTCCTGACTGGATTTCAGAAGAAACTGCTGCTGAAGTCTCAGAGGAAAATCATGGAGCCATTTCAGAAATAGCTGTGAAAGGAACCCGTGAAGGAGCTCCTGAAGAAATCCTTGATGGAGGTGCTGGAAGAATCCCGCAAAGAATTTTTAGATGAATCCTGGAAAAAAAATCTGCAGGAATCCCGGAGATGGCCAAAAAGAAGTCTACGTAGTTTATGGACAGCGCCTTATGGAGCAAGTGATTTTTGAAGAAATGTCTCAAATGTAGGGTGGGATTCCCAGAGGGGAATCTTAGAAGAAATCCCTGGGAGAATCTTGGAACGAATTCCTAGAGGAAGCTCGGAAGGAACTTCCAGAGTAATCCAGGAAGTCCAGGAGGAGTCACAGAAGGGATTACCGGATTCTCGCGATTTCAGGTCTCAAGATCTACAAGCTTAATCAATAGATGGTTGTTACACAAATGATAAGGTGCAACATCCTACAGGTCCATAAGGCATACATATATAGTTCTGTAGAGAACTTGTTTAAAAGAGCTCTAGAGGTCCTCCGCGAGTACATGCGTTATCAATGGATCCGACAGGTCCATGGAGCATGGTGGTGTAGAGAACTAGCTTTCAAAGCTGTTCTAGGTCATCCAAGAATTTGAGCCAGTAAAGGTCGTAAGATCTATGAGCGTAATCGATAGATTGTGCAATATCCTACAGCCCCATGGAGCGTTGGTATGTAATGAACTAGTTTTCAAAGATGTTCTAGGCCATCCAATAACTTGCATAAGTACATTGAGTACTTAAGGTGCCATTAGACTATTTGTCATTATGCCAAATATTTGTCATTGAGGTTCGACATTTATCCAAGTTTGCTATGGTTCACGTTGTGTTGGCCATTTGTTGGGCTTGTTTGGCCAAATATTTGTCACGTCTAATGGGACCTTTAAAGTCAACATCAACCAAAATGTTGAAGGCATCCTTGACCTAGCCCATCCTAATCTTGACCGAATCTCGCTAATCGTTGAACGATTAGCTCCAGAAATCGAAATTTTAAATTTTCTGCAAGTTCCATGGGAGATTCAGTGGGGTTTAGAGGGGTACCCGGTGTCTTCCAATGGGGTTTCAGGGATGCTTAAGCGCAGTCTTAAGCAAGTATTCAAAACGTATTAAGGCTTTTCAGACGGTTTCAGAAGGGAATGAATTTCTGGAGAATTTGGAAGGACGTTTCAGGGGTGTTTCAGTGGGATTTCAAAGCGTTTCATGCCAAGAAACGTTTTGATGACCAACTAGTATTGTAGAGTCATGAAACTTAATACTTTTATTTGGGTTTTACGACGGCTCTATGAACCTCTACTAGTATATTCATTTTACTATAGAATGTTACTTGAGAGGGGTTTCAGGTGGTATCATAAAAATATCATGGGGGTTCCGAAGGTTTTAGGATAGTCCCAATGAGGTTACAAGTCAATTCAAGAGATATAAGGGAGATTTGTGAAGCTTTCAGGAAAGTTCCATGGGTTTTTCAGAGGGGTTTCAAAGCATTTCGACGTTTTTTAGTGGATTTTAGATGGTTTAAAGTTGTTTCTAAAGGACGTTTGGCAGTGGTTTCAGGAGGTCTCAACGTGGTTTCAAGAAGGTTTCAGAAGGGTTTTAAACATCTCTGAGAATTTATAAGGGTTTTTGACGATTTTATGTGGCTGCTGAGGGAGAGGGATTGTAGGTAATTTTTGAAGGTTTCAGAAAACTTTCAAGAAGCTTTATAGGATGTTTCAGCAGAGTCCTAAACGTACCAAGGTGTTTTAAGACGTTTCACAGGGATTGAGAAGGTTTTCAAAGGAGTTCAAGAGGAGATTCCAGAGGTCATTAAAAGCGTTTCAAGGTGTTTCAAGTGGTTTCATGAGGTTAAAAAACGCCTCTGAAACCCGCAGAGGGCCTCTGACTTGTCTTGAAAAACCTTCTTCTTCGTGGTGTCCCCTTCTAACTACTTATCCTCTTCGATATGCACTTCTACAACTGACCTTCCTCTGGCAATGACCATTTTGCATGCGTATATCGTGCGATAGGCACGATGCTCTTTGCCCAAGAAATCAACGAAATTTCTTTTCCGAAAAGTTTCAGGACCGACTGGGAATCTAATCCATCACCCTTAAAATCCTGGAACCCCTCTGAAATACTGTACAACGCCCCTGAAATCCCTGTAACAGCTTTGATGCCTCCTGGAACGCCCTCGAAACCTTCCGAAACCTTTTGGAATACCCCTTGAAATTATGTGGAACGCACCAGAAAACCTTTAAACACTTGGTATACCCCTGAAAACTTTTAAGTCCCCTAGAATGCCTTGAAACCATCTGAAACGCCCTGAAAAGTGCTTGAACCTTCCTGAACACCCGTTGAAATCTTTTGAAATCTCCGAGAGTCCCCTGAAATTCCTGGAGTATCCCCTAAAACACTAGAACATCTCGGATACCTCTTGAAAAGCTCTTGAAGTCATTTGAAACTCTCTGAAACGCCCTTCAGCCCCTTGGAACGTCCCGAAAACTCCTAAAACCCCCTAGAAAGCCCCTGAGATCCCTAAAATGTTCAGGAACGCCTCCGAATCCCCCTGAAATACCCCGAAACGCCCTTCAAACTTCCTGATATACCCTGCAATACTCTTGGAACGCTCCCGAAAATCTCTGGAATCCCTGGAACGTCCGTGACATCTCTTGGAACGTCACAGAAACTCCTTGTCAACTCCTTAAAATCCCATAAAACTCCATGCAACTCCCGTGAAACTTCATGGAACATCTCTCAGTCGTCCCGGAAAACCTCTGCAATACCCTTGAAACACTCTGAAACTCCACGAAACGCCTACGAAAGCCCCATAGAACACATCTGAAACACCCCAAGACTCCACAGATCACTCTATGGGACGCCCCTGATATGACCCAGACAACTTAAACTCCCGAGATTCTTCCTTCCCATAAACCCACCTAAGCCTCACCTAAAAGAAGTGCTCCAACTGCTGTGAATACACTAAAACCCCCTTTTCTTCTTCTTCTTCTTTATGGGTCTACGTCCCCACTGTGACTTGGCCTGTCTCGCTTCAACATAGTGTTCGTTGAGCACTTCCACGGTTATTAATTGAAGGGCTTTCTTTGCCTGCCATTGCTTGAATTTTTATATTGTGAGGCAAGTACAATGATACACTATGCCCAAGGAGTCGAGATAATTTTCCCAACCGGAACGGGAATCAAACCCGCCGTCTCCAGATTGGCGATCCATAGCCTTAACCACTAGGCTAACTGGAGACCCCAGTTCTATGGGTTCTATGATTGTATAAAAGTATCCGAGAACTCCCTGGGGTATAGGTCATCGGATCTACAAGCGTAATCTATTAGAGAATCATGAACGAAATTTATGCTGCTTGCATAGCCTCATGTAACCATGTACTGTCAAGTGAGGAACTCCAAGGAAACATCCTGAAACGCGTTGAAACACCTCTGAAACCCCCGTGAAATTCACATGCGAGCCTCTGAAACGCATCGAAACGTCTTGAACGCCTTCAAACGCTTTGAAAAGTATTTAAACGCTTTGAAACGCCATCAAACGCTTTGAAACGCCTTTTGAACCCCAGTAAAACCTGGAATTCACCGTGAAATTTGCCTGAAGCCCTCTAGATCCCTCTGAACCCTCCTGGAACGCATTGAAACGTCTTGAAATGCTTTGAAATATCGCTGAAATCTCCGTGAAATTCACATGAGAGCCTCTGAAGCCCCCTAAAACTCCTCTGAACCTCCTAACACGGCTTGAACATCTTGAAACGCTTTGAAACACTTCTAAAATCTCCTATGAAATCTCCGTGAAACCCTCATGAAAACCTCCGTGAAGTTCACCTAAGAGGTTCTGAACCCCCTTGAAACCTCCTGAAACGCATTGAAACGCCTTGTAATGCTTTGAAACCCCATGGAATTTGCGTTAAATTCACCTGAGAGCCCAAAAAACCGCTCCGCGACCTGTTCAAATTCCATGAAATACTATGAAACGCCTCTGAAAGTCCCTAGAAACCCCCGTGAAACTCACTCGAGAGGGCCATTAGTCCCCCCAAAATGCCTCAAAAACAGCCTGAAACGCATCGAAATGTCTTGAAACGCTTTGAAACGCCTTTGAAATTTCCTATGAAACTCATTTGAGAGCCTCTGAAGCCCCCAAAAATCCTTTTATCTCCTGAAATGCCCTAAAACGGCTTGAAATTCCTTGAAATGTTTTGGAACGCCTCTGAAACCCCCATGAAACATTTGTTAAACTAGCCTGAGAACCTTCGTAACCTCATTAAACACCTCTCAATCGTCCTCAAACGAATTGAAATGCTTGAAAACGTCTCTTAAAACCCTCTGAAATCATCGTGAAGCTCACCTGAGAGCCTACAAAGCCCCCTAAAACGCTTCTGAAACCTCCTGAAACACATTGAAACGCGTGACGTTCACCAGAGAGCCTGTGAAGCTCCCTAAATGTCCTCTGAAACCTCGAGAAGCGCCCTGAAACGCCTGGAAACGCTATGGAACCTCCCTTAAACTTCTTTGAAATCCCTCTGACCTTTCCCACTTTACATCTAAAAGCCTTGACACCTCTCCACTTTGCTTTTGCTTTGGGAATATCCACGAGAATTTCAAAATAACCTCCCGAGGAATTGCGTAGGGATCTGCAGGAATTCCATTAGGAACTCCTAACGGAAATCCACAAGCAGTTCCTGGAGGAATCCCAGTAGAATCTCCTGGATGAAGTCCGAATGGAGTTCATGGAGGAATCCCTGAAGAAGTCTCGCATGGTGTTCTTGGAGGAATCTCGAATGGAACTTCTGAATGAATACCGTAAATAATTCTTGAAGCAATCCCGGAAAAAGACACTTCTGAAGAAATTGCAGAAGGAACCTCTGGAGGAATGCCGGAAGAAATTCTGAGTGAAATTCCTGGAGGGATTCCAGAAGAAACACCTGCTGAAGTCTCAGAAGAAAAGCATGGAGGGATTCCACAAATAGCTATGGGAGGAACCCCTAAAGGAGGTCCAGAAGGAATCCTAGAAGAAGTTCCTGGAAGAATCCTGGAAATAGTTTCTGAAAAGTCCCGGAGGAAGTTCCTGAAGGAATCCCGGAAATATTTTCTGGATGCAGAAAGAATGCTTGAAGAAGTCCCAGTCCCAGAACGAGCAGTTTCGGGTATCCTAGAAGGAACTTCTTGTAGAATCCCAGAGGAAACACCTTCAGGAATCCACGATATAATTCCTGGAAGCATTCCAAAGAACTTAAGGAACTAATAGAACTTCCTAAGGAATCCCGGAAGTATTTCCTGGATGAGTCTTAGTAAGAATTCCGGGGAAAATTCCGATTGGGATTTCTAGAGAATACCCGGAAGGAGTTCCTGGAGGAATCTTGGAAAAAAAAAACACTGAATAAATACTAGATGGAACCTCTTGAGGATTCTCATAAAAAAACTTCATGAACCATCTCAGAGGGAACTTATGAAGGAATTTGGAATAAACCCCTCAAAAAAATCTCTGACGGAGCTTCCTGAAGAATCACAGCATAAACTCCTGGAGGATACCTGGCATACATTTCTGAAGAAACCACAGAAGGGATTCCAATGGCAATTCTTGTGGAATCTCAGAAGAAATCCCTGGGGAATCTCGGAACGAATTCATAGAGGAATCACGGAAGGAACTTCTTGAGAAACCCGGGAAGTCCTGGAGTTGAAGGGTCAGAGGGGATTTCCGGTTAGAACTCATGGCGGAATTCCAGTCCAGGAATCCTGAATAAACTCCTGGCAGAATCTCCGAAGGAGCTCCCTGAAGAATCCCAGAAGGAACTCGTAGAGGAATCCTGATAAAAAATCTGGAGAAATTGCGGGAGGAAATCCTTACGGAATCCCAGTTAAATTTCTGGAAAATGTCAGAAGGTATTCTCAAAGAAATACTGGAAGAACTTCCTGGAAGAATTCTAGAAGCTTCTAATAGAGTCTCATCACCAAGTCATAAATTGGTACTTTTCTCGGCACGCACGAACAACACATTTCTGTTTCAGTCATGCTACCTGAGAAAGCCATCGAAAATTCTCCAAGTTCGAATCGTGGCTGAGGAGTTTGGGGGAGGTTAGTCCATACTGGTTTCAAGGAGGGTTTCAGAGGATATCTAGGGATGTTAAGGACGGTTTAGACGGACGATGCGAAGGATTAAGAAAACTGCGACGAAGTGTTCAAGAAGGCTTTGTTTGGATGGGGCATAAGACTCCGAGGTATTCCAGAAAAGTTTCAGCAGGTCTACATACGTTATCAATGGATTTCTGTTATCCTTCTCTGCCCATAATCGCATAAGAGTAACATTCGACAAAAGTAGGCATTGGAGAAAATGGAGCCCACAGATTCAACTTTGAATGGTATGGAATTGAACCTAAATTTTAAAAATTTCTCATAAATTGGTAGTCAATCGTTTAGCAATAAAATTTTCTACAGCACATCTTATATGCTAGTCGAATTGCCAGAAAATAAATCGGACCTGATTATGATTGATGACACGCTTTAAAGCCAGCCTTTTTTTCCAGTGTGACTGTTATGCGGTTACATTGGTCAATGAGACAAAATGACTTGGTATTTTTTTCATAAATCCTAGAACAAACTTGAATTTTTTATTCAGGAAGTCGAAAGTACTTGCGATTTGATGATGATCCCCGGTAATAACTCAATATCATCAAAATATGCAAATGTTACAAATATGCAGTTATGGGCAGTTCTGCTGATGTGCAACATTTTATAGGTGTATAGAGCTTGGTTCAGTAGAAGAGTAGTTATGTTCGAAAATGTTGAAGGTCGACCATAAAGGCCGCGAATATGGGCCTCAAAATCTACAAGGGTAATCAACAGGTTGTTGGCTATAAAAATGACACGGTGTAACATCCTACAGGTCCATAAGGCACAGTTCTCTAGAGAACTGATTTTGAAAGATATTCTAGGCCCTCCGCGAGTAAAGGTCTTATGATCTACATATGTTATCAATGGGTCGTTGCTACATTATTGGCGCGGTACGACATCGGACACCACCATGGAGCATAGTGGTGAAGAGAACTAATTTTAAAAGATATTCTACGTCATCCAAGAACTTTCGCGAGTAACGGCCTTAAGATCTACAAGCGTAATAGATGGATTGTTGTTGCATTATTGAGCGGTGCAATATCCTACAGGTCCATGGAGTGTTGTTTTGTGAAGAACTAGTTCTCAAAGATGTTCAAGGTTCTCCATACTTCCGCCAGTATAGGCCTTAAGATATACAAGTGTTTTCTATGAATTGCTGTAAGAGTTGGCAAAAAATTTTGAGCCTCATACTCGAAAGCGGGGTTTGTCACTTACATAATTCAAAAAATGTCAGAGTAGCTCTGATGGTTCTTGGCAGTTTTAGGTGGCTTCTGAGGGATTTGGGGGTGGGGTTGGGGGCGGTTGTTCAGTGGTTTCCAAGTGTGTCAGGTGGTTTCAATTGGTTTTAGGAGAGTTCAGGACGGTTTGGAACTTGGTTCGGAAGCAGTTTCCGGAGGTTGGAGGACGCTTTCGATAATATTTCAAGGATGTTTCAGCAGGTTTTTTTTTTTAACGAATCAAGGTGTTTCAAGACGTGTCTGATAGATTCAGATGGCTTTCAATGGAGTTCAACAGGGGATTTCAGAGGTGTTTAAAAGCATTTCAAGGCGTTTCAGTTGATTCCACGAGGTTTAAGAACGTCCCTGAAACCCGCAGAAAGCCTCTTAGCCGTTTAGAAACACCTTTTTTTGATTGGTTTTGATTGAAGATGCTCTTTGCCCATGGAAGTCAAGGAAATTTCTTTCAGGACCGACCCGGAATCGAATCCGTCACCCTCAGCATCTTGGAAGCCTTTCCCCTAGGAAATACTGTGGTATGCCCCCCTGCATCCCTGTAATACCCCTGATACTTCCTCGAACGCCCTTAAATCCTTCCAAAACCTCTTGGAACACCCCTGGACTGCCCATATTCGCATAGTCGATGTAACCACCACTGGCAATGCCACCGTTCAAAAGCTAATACTTAACGCGTGTGCATATTTGTGACTAATGTTATTCAATTGATCACAAGATCTAACACTTAGTTAGATGTCAACGTGGTAAAAATCTTTAAATTTATATACACTGTGGTGCATAATTGATCGGACAAATGCCGATTTTCATACAAAATGGCCAAGTTTGAGATGCTGTAACTATGGTTTGCTTTGGTGGATTGAGCTCAATTTTTGACACGGAACTACGAATATGCTGAATTTTGTGTATACATACAAAGTATAAAATGTTTTCGTTCACAGGTCTGGACGTGGCAAGGCGTTGAAAATATTGCAAAAGTGATCGGACAGCGGCACACGTGTAAATCAAAGGGGTACCGCTATCCGATCACTTTTGCAATATTTTCAACGCCTTGCCACGCCCAGACCTGTGAACGGAAACATTTTATACTTTGTATACACAAAATTCAGCATATTCTTAGTTCCGTGTCAAAAATTGAGCTCAATCCACCAAAGCAAACCATAGTTACAGCATCTCAAACTTGGCCATTTTGTGTGAAAATCGGCGTTTGTCCGATCAATTATGCACCACAGTGTATATTCATTGTTAAAATTCCAAAAGCATGTTGAAATGTACAGTGGCGCTTACATCGACTATGCGAATATGGGCAGTGGAACGCCCCAGAGAACCCTTCAAATCCCCGGGTATGCCCCTAAAAACACTTGAGACTCCTAGAATCCCCTGGAACCTTCTGAAACGTTCTGAAATGCGTCTAAAACCCCTTGAGGAGCCCTTGTAATCTTTTGAAATCCCCTGAAAAACCCTCGGAATACCCCTGAAAATCCTGAAACACCCTAGAACGTCTTTATAACCTCTTGCAAAGCCCTTGAAGCCCTTGAAATTCTCATTCACTGGAAAACTCTAAGGTCCTCTCAAACCCCTGGAAATTCCCTAAAACTCCCTAACATCCCCTAGAACTCCCATGACATCCCCAGAATATTCAGGAACATCTTTGTAACGCCCTGTAACGTCCCTCAATCTCCCTGACTTCCCTTGAAATACTCTTGGAATGCTCCGGAAACCCTCTGGAACCTCTCTGATACACTCTGGAACGTTCATGGCATCCCTTGGAGCTTCGTTGACATTTTTTGAAAACCCCTGAATATTCCATTAAATTTTCTGGAACTCCTTGGAAATCCCGTGAAACACCTTGAAGTCCTTCGGGAAAAACCCCTGGAATATCCTTGAAAACCCACGAAACGCCTATGAAACCCTCATGGAACGTCTCTGAAACCTTGTCTGAAACTTCCTAGTTCTCCATGGACCACCTATGAAACGCCCTTGAAAACATAAACTCCCTTCTCAGATGACCCCTTCTCTCAAACCCACCTAAACCTCACCTAAAAGAAGTGCCCCAACTGCCATGGATGGATACACTAAAACCTCTTTTTGTACAGGCTATTTTATACTCTTCCAATTTATGCACCGTTTTTTATGCCCTGATGCATAATGTATTATTTATTTTTTAACTACAAATTTTGAAAGCATAATAAAATGTAATAATGAAATGGCAACGGCGGTCAAGAGGCTTTTCAGGGGGTCCCAGGGTGTTTCAACAGGGTACCAGGAAATATCAAGGCCGTTTTCGTGGGTCTCAGAGGATTTCCGACAGGTTTTGGATGTGTGTTACAGGTATGTTTTCGGGGGTTTCGTAGAGTCTCAGGTTCGTTTCATAAAGTGGGAGTGGGTTTTAGGGGGGTTTCGGTGGCATTTCAGGAAGTTTCAAAGCATTTTCGGCTGGTTTCGTAGGGTCTCAGGTGCGTTACATGGGGTCCGAGGGGTTTTGGGAGGATTCTGAAGGCATTTCAGGAAGTTTCAGAGCATTTTAGTCAACTTTCAATGGCGTTTTTTTGTGGGATTTCAAAGGCATTTCAGGAAGTTCCAGAAGACTTTTGAATGGTTTCAAAGGTGTAACGCAGGCAAATTTGGGAGTTTCGGAGGGCCTCAGGTTTGTTGCATGAGGTCCGAGGGGATCTCAGGGGGATTTTGGAAGCATTTCAGGATGTTTCAGTGCATTTTCGACGAGTTTCAGAGACGTTACGGATGCGTTTTTGGGGACTTCGGAGAGTCTCAGGTGGAAGCCGCATGGGTATCGGGGAGTTTCGGAGGTATATGAGGATGTTTCAGAGCATTTCAGCTCGTTTCAGAGGCGTTGTGGAGGCGTTTTCGGTTGTTTCGTAGGGTGTCAGGTGCGTTACATAGGGTCCGAGGAGTTTTAGGAGGATTTCGGACACATTTCAGGAAGCTTCAGAGCATGTTCGGCGGGTTTCAGAGGCGTTATGCAGGCGTTTTCGATGGTTTAAGAGGGTCTCAAGTGCGTTACATGGAAGCCGAGGGGGTTGTAGGGGGATTTCAGAGGCATTTCAGGAAGTTCCAGAGGATTTTCGAAGAGTCTCAGAGGAGTTACGCAGGCAAATTAGGGAGTTTCGGAGGGTCTTTGGTGCGTTATTACATGGGGTCCGGTGGATTTTGGAAGCATTTGAGGAAGTTTCAGTGTATTTCGATGGGGAGGACCTCAGGTGCGTTACATGGGATCCGTGTTTGTTTTATGAGAGATTTCATTTCATTTCAGGAAGTTGCGAGTGATTTTCGGCGTGTTACGGCGGCATTTTCGGTGGTTTTGTAGGGTTTGAGGTGCCTTACATGGGGTCCGTGTTGGTTTTAGGGAGATTTCAGAGGCAGTTCAGTAAGTTTCACTAGATTTTCAGAGAACCCATCACAAAAACTTTTGAAACACTTCTGAATTGCCCTTTGAAAGGTGTTTTTGTAACCCTCCTGAACGACCCTGACCTGAAATGCCTCGAAACGCCTCTTAAACCTTCGTAATCCCATTGAAACGATCTCCTTGACTCAATTCCATCAAATCAATTTGAAATGCCCCGGAAACTCCTTTGAACGCCTTCAGGCTCCAGAAACCCCCTGAAACGCCTCTGAAATGTTATCAAACGCTCCTTAATCCTTAGGAACGTCCTAAAACGTTCCTAAAACCCCCTTAAACTCTCTGAATTGACAGTGAAATGCCTTGAAACACTCCTGAAACACCCCCTGATACTTCTTGAATAGCCCTTAAAGCCCCCTGAAACGTCCCTGAAACTCCTTCAATGCTATTGAAATGCCCCTGGATTCCCCGTAATTCCATTAAAACGCTATCGAAACCTGCCGGAACGCCCTTACAAACCCCCTGGAATTCCCTGAAACAATCCTGTGAAACACCCCTTAAGTTCTTTTGAAATTCATGAATTCCCTATCAGAATTGCAATGGAATTACAGAAGAAATTGTAGATTTCCACAATAATTGCCAAAGGGATTTCAAGAAGAACTGCTGGATCAATTTCCGAAAAAATCCGAAGAAATTTTCAATAAACGGTTTGAGAAATTTCCAAAGGAAAATGAAATTGCCTAAGAAATTCTCATGTAAATTTTCAATGGAGTCTACAAAGAAACTTCCGAATAATTTTCCAAAAAAAATCCAAAGAAATTGCCAAAGCATTCTCAAAAGATTTGGCCCAATAAATTCCAAAAAAAATGCTGAAAAAGTTTGCCAAAGAGTTTTTGAAATAAATTGTAAAGCAATTATAAAAGATTATGAAAGTAGTGGAAATTTTACAATTGCCTATAGATTTTGGAAAATGTTTTTTTGGAAATTCTTGTTCAATTTCCGATAATTTTTTCTGGCAGTGAAGAAATAGTTGCAAACAAGAGCTTCTATAATCGCTTAAAACCCAATGCACCGTGGCGCACAATCTGCAAACCTCTGCTTTAGTTATCGCTTATGATAATCGAAGATACAAATCAGCATACAATGCAATAAAACCAATTGTCAAATACAATTTACAACTTATATTTTCCGGGTCATTAGAAAATAGTAATCTCACAAGGCTTATCGTATGGTACAAAGTTGGCTTCTCTCGCTTTCTCTCTCTCTCGTTTTTTTTTTTTTTTGTTTGTCCTATTATGGCAGTCGTATTTGGAACATGATTCTTGTTCTATCTCTATCTAGCTAGCTCTCGCGCACTCGTTCTCGTACATTCGCGCTCATTTCGCGTTTGAAGGGTCCTAAAGAAAAAAATAAACCTATTTTATTTGTCCCTAAGAGTGTCCCTGTGTGTGTGTGTGTTGTTTGGTTGTCATTCTTCCACGATTCGTTGTCATGTTTAGTCATTGCTTGGGGGGTTCCGGGGTATTTAGAAGTTGAGCGAGCTCAGGGTGGAGCTACCACCGAAGGAGGCACCATCGTAGGAAGCACCATCGAACGAGGAAGATCCGGCCGAGGCACCGGCAGCGGCAGCACCAGCGGTGAATCCGGCAGTGTATCCAGCATCTCCGACGGATTGGCTATCGACGGCATCGGTACGGACGCCCGAGAAGGCACCGCTCGAGGCGGAAGCGTCAGCGCTGGAGGCGAGGAAGGTTGGGGTGCTGCCGAAGGTGGTTCCACCGGCGCTGGCATCGAAGGACGAGGCGGAAGCTCCGGACGAAGCGCCACCGAAAGCAGCAACAGCAGCATCAGCATCGGCACCGGACAGGAAGGACGAGGATCCGTCGAATGCTCCGACGTTGGAAGCATCGAAGGCACCAGCGGAAGCACCAGCAGAAGCTCCAGCGGAAGCAGAGGCACCGGCTCCGGCGTTCTTGCCCTGGTACTTGATGAAGTAGACTTCGGGCTTGGCACTGGCGTAGGTATCGACGGCGGCATCGGCGGCGGACTTTCCTTCGGCTTCTGGCTTGTTGACCAGCACGTAGACAATGGTCTTCTCCTGGGTGCGGGTACGAGCAGCGGCACGGGCAGCGGCTCCAGCAGACACGGACGGGGCCTTGATGAACAGAACCTTGTAGTGAGTCTGGGGTTGGATCTCAACGCGGGCTTCGGCTTCGGCTTCGGCCTCGGCTTCAGGGGCGACGTGGTAGTAGAAGTGCTTCTTGACGATCTCGGGCTTGGTGATGTAACGGACCTTGGATCCAGCGGAAGCCTTGGCAGAGGCAGAGGCACCTCCGAAACCGGAAGCACCGCCGAAACCAGAAGCACCACCGAAACCGGAAGCACCACCGAAAGCACCAGCTCCAGCTCCGGAAACAGCGTTGGCACCAGCTCCACCGAAGGAACTAGATCCACCGAATCGACCACCGAACGAGCCAGAGTTGGAGCCAGAGGAGGCACTGGAGGAGGCACTGGAAGCGGCTAGGGCAGCGCGTCCGGCAGCAAGTCCAGCCTGGAATCCGGCATCGTATTGGGCACCACCGTAAGCGTTGGCACCGCTGCTGGAGAAGGCATTGGCGTTGGCACCGGAGACGGCTCCAGAGAATCCAGATCGGGCTTCAGCGGCATCACCCAAAACGGTCTGATCGAAGCTAGCCGGGGAGTAGTCTACTGAAACGGAACCTTGCCCGACATCGTAGCTGGACACGCTCTTGCCACTGGCGGCGGCGGCTTGACGCAGCTTCAGGCCGATGTCGGCGGAGGCGAGCGCCAGACAGGCGGAGAATAGCTGTAAAACAAAAAAACTCTCCGTTAGTAACTGGCCTCTTTCCGATGGAAATTGCACAAAAGGATCTTCAAGTGAAAGGAAACATTTTCTACGGTTCACTGAATTGCACAGAATTTCACTAGAGTTTCACACTCCCAAGTCTCTGCTCAACACTCATCACTCGATCACCCCCCAGCTTCCTTTCACTTGGCCTTACGAATCCTTCCGGGTAACGGAAACCTACCACAATGGCGCGCATTGTCTGCTGCAGAACAAAAAAACCTAGTGTTACCGACTAGAACGAAGAATCGAACTCGAATGAAGATGAGATAATACGTTCGGTTTTTATATACCGCCCCACACAATCCACCAGAAGATCAAATCAAACCTGTCCCAAGAAGCCTTGCGTCGTTTATCTTCCTAAAAGCTTCGCACGCGGATAGCGCATAGACAATCGTCGTCGTCGTCGTCGCCACCGCCGTGAAGCGTCCAAAAGATTTCGATAGGGATGTGGTGATTTTTTTTCGGAGAGTTGTTCTTCTTGCTCTTTGCGTGATAGCTTCTAATCGGCACCACCACCACCAGAAGAAGGAAGACGTTCGATCCAAGCGAAAAGAGGTGAGATCTATGCCGATTGTGGTTCATTACTAGTTTTATTGGCGAGCGCGGGTTGTCCTTCCCCCGGTCCCCTCCCGCTTTCGTCTAGAAATTGTGATCTTCTGTTGTTGCCATCTAATCTAGACTGAGTTCCCCCCCATATTCAGAGGTAATCGCGACGGAGTGGCGATGGAGGCGACGATCGCGAGCGGTAGGAGTTGACAAATGGTTTTGAGGTTTTATTTCGTCTCCTGAACAACTGCATTTCAGGTTCAAAATGTCACCACACGCCCACTGAGTCAATAGCCAACGTCACCGCTGCCGCTGCTGCCGGCGTTGCAAGATTGACAGGTGCAAAAGAAGATGATTTAAACATTGCCATCGAAGGCAATCGCGTGTCGGCTCGGCAAGTCGATCGATTTGTTGGCGAGCAATCGATGTTTAAAGTTTTTATTAGTGTCAATTGTGTTTAATGTCTTCACAACATTTCTAACAACTAAGTAGACTTCTGTAGGGTTTGTAGTTAACTTCATTGATGCTAATAATTCTAGAACTGTTGCAAAATATGGATTAAGTTGAAGCTTGCAGTTTTCACCCTTGAATTCTTTTGGCAAATTTTAGAGAAGTTTCACACATACCTTGGTGAATATGTTTTTTTTTTCTAATTTCCGAAGAATCGATAAATAATGATCGCGTTTATTCCTGCACCTCGCACTAATGTCTCATGACCAATTTGGTTCCAATGAATTCACAAATTAGCTTCAGGAGGAATCCATTAGAAACTTGTGGACTAATCTCTTCAGGAACTGTTGTATGAAACCCTGAAGAAACTTCTACAGAAACCTCTGTTGATTCCAGAAAGATTTTTGAAAGATCACTGCAGATACTTCTGAAGAAATCTCTTATTGGAATTTTCGAGGAATTTCACAATGAAATCCTGGAAGAATCCCTTGAAGAAATTTCAGGAGGATTCCCCAAGTGAATTCAAGCAGAAATCACAAGCGAATTGCAGCTAGACTTCCTAAAGGAATTACAGCAGGAATTCCTTAACGAATTTTAGTGGTAATTTCTGAGAGAATTCAATAGGAAAAATCTACGAAAAATATCCAGGAAGAATCATTGAAGTAATTTCCGAAAGAATTCAATCATCAAAGAAATTCCAGCAGGAATCCCCGAAAGAATTCCAAAAGGAATCCCCGGAGAAATTCCCGGAGGAATCTCCGAAGAAATTCGAAGAGGAACACCAAAGGAATTCCAAGAGGAATCTCTGTTAGAATTCCAGGAGAAATTCTAGGAAGAGCCACTGAAGGAATTCCAGGAGAAAACTCCGAAGGAATTCTAGGAGGAATCCCCGGAGTAATTCGATGAAGAATTCCGTGAGGGATCTCCGAAGAAATTCGAAGAAAGGAATCCTCGACAGAATATCAGGAGGAATACCCGTAATAATTTTATGAGGGATTCAGAAAGAAACCCCGAAGGAATTCCAGGAGAAATCCACGAAGGAACTCTTGGAGGAATTGCCGAAGGCATTCCCAACGGAATCCCCGAAAGAATTATAGGAAGAATCTCCGAAGGAATTCCGGGTAGAGTTTCCGAAAAAAATAGGAGAAATCCCTGCAGGAATCACAGGAGGATATACTTAAGGAATTCCGGGAGGAATCTCCGGGATTCTCCGGGAGAAATCACTGAAAAATTCCAGAAGGCAAGCCCGAAATAATTTTTGAAGGAATCCCTACAGGAATTCCATGAGGAATCTCTGAAGAAATTCGAAGAAGAATTACTAAAGGAATTCCAAGAGGATACTGCGAAGGAATTCCAAGAGGAATCTCCAAAGAAATTCCAGGAGAAATTCCCGTAAAAAATTGAGGATAAATCCCCGATGAAATATCAAGAGTAATCCCCGAACATATTTCAGGAGGAATCCTCGAAAGAAATCCAGAAGTAATCCCCGATAGAATTCCAGAAAGAATCCTCGAGGGAATTCCAGCGGAAATCCAAAAGGAATCCCCGAAAACATTCGAGGAAGAATCTCCGAAGGAATTCTAGGAGGAATCTAATTACGGGAGAAATCCCTGCAGGAACCCCTAAAGAAATTCTGGGAGGAATCTTCAAAGGTCTCTCTCTCTCTCTCTTCTTGGCGTAACGTCTTCTTGTCACTGGGACAAAGCCTGCTTCTCAGCTTAGTGTTCTATGAGCACTTCCACAGTTATTAACTGAGAGCTTCCTCTGCCAATGACCATTTTGCATGTGTATATCGTGTGGCAGGCACGAAGATACTCTATGCCCAAGGAAGTCAAGGAAATTTCCTTTACGAAAAGATCCTGGACCGACCGGGAATCGAACCCGTCACCCTCAGCATAGTCATGCTGAATACCCGTGCGTTTACCGCCTCGGCTATATGAATATCTTCAAAGGTATTCCAAGCGGATTACTTGAAGGATTTTTAAGAAGAAACCCAGAAGTTATTCGAAGAGGAATTCCAGGAGAAATCCCCGCAGGAATCCCAAGAGAAATCACCAAAGGTTTTCCAGAACGAAACCTCGAAGGAATTTCAAGAGCACGCCTGGAGGAATTCTATTGGGAATCCCTGAAAAAACTATCCAGTAGAAATCTCCGAAGGAATGCTAAGAGGAATCATCAAAGAAATTCCAGGAGAAACCCCGAAGGAAATCCAGGAGAAATCCACGACAGAACATCAGGAGAAATCCCCAAAAGAATTCCAATAGGAATCCATGAAGGAAGTCCAGAAGGAATCCTCAAAAGAAGCGGGAAGGATGAAGCCCCGAAAGAAAATCTAGGAAGAATCCCTGAAGGAATTCCAAGAGGAATCCCCGAAAGAAATCCGAGAGAAATTCCCGGAGAAATACCAGGAGGAACCCTCGAAGAAAGTCTAGGAAACCCCTGAAGGAAGTCCAGGAGATTCCTCCGAAAAAAATACAAAGGAAACCATGCCGGAAATCCAGAGAGAAATCATGAAGGAATTCCCAAGAAATCTCCGAAAAATTTCCAGGCAGAATCCTGAAAGAGGAAATACTTGTAGAAACTTTTGAATTTATTGAAGAAACTCCTACGAGATTCCCTGAAGATAAATTTCTGATGTAACTCCTGGAGGCATCCGTGAGTCCTCCTGTAAAAAAAAACTCAATCTCAATCTACAATCAGCCCAAACAACACACATATGGTCACAAAACAGTCACGACAGCGCAGGTAATGGGCGCAGTAAGTCACAGTGACTTCTGTGCAAACCTTACATGCGCTGCCGTTCCTGTTTTGTAACCATGTGTGTTGCTTGGGTGAAAGAACCTCAGGAGCGATTCCTGGAAGAACTTCTGGAAGAATCCCTAAAGGAATTTCTCGCGGAATATCCTAAGAATATACGGAAGGAATCTTAGAAGGAACTCTTGTATAGGTATCCCTGAATAAATTTCAAGGGGGAATCCCTGAATTCTCCTGAATGTATCTTTGGATCCTCCTATAGAGTTTCCGAAGGGAATCCTGGAAAAATTTCTGAAGGAACTTCTGTAGGAATCCCTGAAGAAGTTCAGGAGGAATCTCTAAAGAAACATCTGCAAGAATCCCTGAAACTCCTGGAGTTATTTTTGTAAGAACTCCTGTAGGAATTTCTAAAGGATCTTTAGAAGGAATCCTTGCCGGAACTCCTAGAATAATTTCTTAAAACCTCCTGTAGGCGTTCCTGAAGAAATTTATTACGGAATTCTTGATTGATGTCCAGAAGGCATTTATGAATCGTCCTGAAAGAATCTCTGAAGGGACTTCTGGAAGGATTCCTGAGTGAACTTCTAATGAAATAATATAGAGAATTTATGAAAGAAATCCTAATGAACTCCTGAAGGCATCCCTGAATCCTCCTGGAGCTATAAGGGAGAGAGAACCCTGAATGAACTCCTGGAGAGATCACCGAAGGCACTTTTGGAGCAATCCTTGAAAGAACTCCGGTAAGAATTCTGAAAAAAAAATTCATGAGGCATCCCGAAGTAATGCCAATAAGAATCCTGAAGAGGTTTCAGGAGAGATTCTCGAAGAAATTCCAGGAGGGATGCTAGAAGGAATTCCTCTAGGAACACTTGATGAAACTCCCGGACTGATCCCTGAGGGATCTCCTTGGGAGATCCCTACAGAACGTCAGGAGAAATCCCTTGATGGGATTTTAGAGGAATTTCTGTAGGATCTCCTGGAGGAATCTCTGAGAAAACTCCTGCACTAGAATTTGCTATGGGAATCCCTGAAGGAACACTCAGACTAATCTCTGAAGGACCTTATATGGTCCGTGCACATTTTCGTGCGCGGAGAATGTAGCTACGTCATCCGTTCAAAAGATGATTTTCTACTAGAAAAAAAAAGGTACTTTTCAGCAATTTTTTTTTCTTGATTTACAGAAATAAGACCTCTATATTTTTTTATATGTTTTATAACAATATTTCTTTTCATGTACATTGGAAATAGGGTCTTATTATTAGGATTAGGAATAAGTTTGTAGAAGACCATTTTAAATGTTGTCTATAAAACCATTCGAAAGCGCTGAATGCATCTTTCTTGAGCAACATTTCATTTGACTTGAGTTGGAAATGCTTCAAACCATGATAAAACCAGGAAAACTCTTTGAGATGCAACATCGACTCGCAGAGAAATGATTGCACGATGCGAACAGATTATATCCAACAATGACTCGTGACTTTGAAAAAAAAAAAATGATGACATTTCACGTCTTCATAAATTAAACACTGTCATCAATTAAAATCTATCGAAACATTCTGAATCAGCGAGCAAAAAGTATCCGAAACGCATCAATGGCGACGATTACTGCCTCGCCGTGGTGTGGTGACCTACCGCGCGGCGCGTTCATGCTTCGTTGCTGCTGCAACAACCAATACGGGACCCGTTTTGGGACCGAGGAGTTATAAAATCGTTGCCAAATTATCATATTTTAGAACACGACAAAATATGCAAATAGGTGAAGCAGAAGATCATCGTTGTGGGATAATGGGAAGAGTCCAAAAATATACTCGAAACTCATCTCCGTCCCGAATAAGCTTTAAACAAGTCTGGTTATTGGGACAATCCGGTTTTCTAAGGGGCGAGTTTTTTTGTTTGGTGTTGTCCAGTGTTGGTAAAAACTCAAATTCTCAAAACTCATGGTTGAGTTTTTTCACGCGCGATTCTTGACTCGCCAAACTCATAGCCGAAAAAATCAAGCATGAGTTGACTCATGATTTTGCTCATTTGTGTTTTTCTCGGTCTGCTTATTGTTTACAACAAAGTGTTGACGGTTGTATGCCATAATGAGACCACATCTTGCATCTAATAACATTAAATGTCGTTTAAATTGATATGGGTTCGTTTTACCAGCAAACGAGTTTTCGGCGCTTGACTCGCGAGAGCGAGATTTCGCGTGAAAATCTCGCGCGTGAGAAAATGATTCAGAATCGCGCGCGAGTTTGCTCTCGCAAGAGTGGTTCATGAGTGAGACTTGAGTGTGATTTTACCAACACTGGTGTTGTCAACGAATTGTGATGATTTTTTTTTTTTCGGTTGGAATTGAGAATTTTGCCACGTATTACATAATCTTGGGTGGGATTTTTTGTAAACGATTCGAGAGTGACGCAGCTGGTTCCTTGCCCTTTGATGGTGAGTTGTTTACAGGTCGATCAATTTCAAATGGAACAGCAAAGTTGCTCACTAGGCGTTTTGCTTTGGTAGGGGATTCTGGGGTAATATCTCTCTCTCTCTCTTCTTGGCGTAACGTCCTCATTGGGACAAAGCCTGCTACTCAGCTTAGTGTTCTATGAGCACTTCCACAGTTATTAACTGAGAGCTTCCTCTGCCAATGACCATTTTGCATGCGTATATCGTGTGGCAGGCACGAAGATACTCTATGCCCAAGGAAGTCAAGGAAATTTCCTTTACGAAAAGATCCTGGACCGACCGGGAATCGAACCCGTCACCCTCAGCATGGTCATGCTGAATACCCGTGCGTTTACCGCCTCGGCTATATGGGCCCTATCTGGGGTAATATGTACGCACCAGTTAAGAAAGATGCGTTCAAATGCATATATATATATAGGCAATAATTTATTGTCTCAATGCTGGCATTCATTGCAAATACTTTCATTCTAAGCGATATCACAGATAACAGATGTTTATCCTAGAACATTATATAACTCAAAACCTGTGTAAAAACGGTAAAAAGCAAATACGTTGCTTACTTGATCACTCTATACAATCAATTGCTGCAGTAATTGCTATCTAACTTGGATTATTTGCATTTGTCGTTTGCACTCAAGCGTAGTGAATGCGATCGCTTCGCCATCTGAAAATGGTTGCTATAGTTAGGTTTCCAAATTGAAATGACGGTTGAAAGAGTTTACACACATTTTGTATGTTAGCATGAACATCTGTTATATGTGGCGATATCAAGCAAAATTTCAGCCTTAATACATATAGTTGAGCTTTTGAAAATAACGTTTATTGTAATGACTAATATTACGACTTCGTATGTTTATGCGGGGCAATATGCACCCTTGCTCAGGGTAAAATGCACTACAATTATGGGACAAGACACACCACAACATCGGGGCAAGATGCACCGTCGAGTTTAGAAATATTTTTCTTTCTTAGAGAAAATGCGTTGTTTTCTGAAGTTTTAAGATGAAAAATAGCTCAATTTCTTTTGCGATTACTTACAGAGCGCTCATAGATGTTATTACAGCAGCTTGTTTTCTATAGGCGCATTTTGCCCTAACCAATGCAGTGGACTGTCGTTTACAGCACCAGGATACTGCTCCTCCTTGCAGCAGGAATACGTACCCACTCGTTGACCTCCTGTCATCTAGATCGGACGCCCAATCCGCATCGGAATACCCAACGAGCTTTGAATCGCCGGCCGCAGAATACTTCAGTCTTATCGTTTTTGTTCCTTTCAGGTACCGGAACAGATGCTTGACTGCTTCGCAGTGCTTTGGTCCATAGGAACAGTTGAAACGACTCAGGAGGTTCACGGCAAAAAGTATATCCTGTGCCAGATACATTAGGCATCTGACGGCCTCCTGGTACGGGATATTCTTCATCCGCTCAGTTTCTTCCGGAGTATACATCCCCTTTGACAGCTTTCATCGTAGTTGACACAGTCTTCGCATCTTGCATATTGAACCGTCGAAGCAAGGAATCGATGTACGCCTCCTGATCCAATAATACTGATCCTTTCGCACGGGTGATGCGAATGCCCAAACAGCTCGCCGCAGGTCCCAAATCCTTCATTCGGAATGTACTGCTGAGCTTGGCCTTCAGGTTGATCTTCAGGGCTGCATCGTTGGAGAAAATCAGCACTTCGTCAACGTACACTGCAACGAACAAGACTTTTCCGTCCTCGATCCAACAGTAAAGGCATGGATCAAACTCGGATTGGTGAAGTCCCAGCTTCTTCAGCGCAGCGTCTAGCTTGCTGTTCCAGACTCTGTTGGATTGCTTGAGACCATAGAGCGCCTTGTTCAAGCGGCACACCAGTTGACGTCCTCCGGGTTTCACGAAACATGGCGGTTGTTCCATGTATATTTCCTCTTCTATATCTCCTTGGAGAAACGCGGTGATGGCATCCATCTGGTCCATGGCGAACAAGTACTGCAGTGAACTATGACGAACGACCGGGGAATAGGTCTCGTCGTAATCCACCCGCTTTCGCTGCGAGTACCCCTTGATTACCAAGCGAACTTTGTAACCAAAGCAATGGTGCTAGATCAAGTGCCGGGTACCAGATTCCAGCTCAGCTTAAACAAGAGCTTTTCCACGGTTAGGCTTACACCGACGCCGTCCGTTTTGGCGAGGGAAAACTCTGAACCGACGTTTACACGTTCCACAGAACCACACTGGACGAAAAATCTGTAAAATTTGAGTCCCAGAAGAAGGTCCCAAACGGACCGAAACGTCGGACAAGATAAAATAGCAGTATTTTTATTTTTGTCAATACTGGTAAGCCATCCTCCGAGACTTAGTTTTGAAGACTCACTTGCATTTGATAGCCTACCGGCCCCTCGGTAGCTCCGTCAACGTCCAGGTGTTGTTGTTTATCAGCGCGTTGTACTCCTCCTTCATTGCCGTCGTCCAGCGTCCGGAGTCGTCTCTGGACAATGCCTCCTGGTGTGTCACCGGATCATCGTCGCTTCTCCTAGCTTCGGCTTGCGTTGCGGATTCCGTCATTCCGCTGAACTGATCCTGGTAGGCGGTACACGTGGGTAGCTCGGTATCATCGGCATCGGTATCACGGGTGGTTGTGTGGGGGATTGATATGCGGTAGACCTCTAATCGGTAATTGAAAACCATTATACTTGCCTCGTAGCTGGTAGCCTGTGCTCCCGATCACTGCGCCTCAACACCTGTGACCGAGGTGGATTTGAAGATTGTTGCGGTGAGACCACGGATGTCATTTCGATCACGGAATCGTTTGACGTGTTACTCTCACTGCTTGTTTCACAAGCGGTGATAAACTTCTCGTCTTCCTCAGGTTCGTTGAACTGCGGTTGCAGCGGGGCTTCTTCCGGGGATAGCGAAAATACTTCCTCAATGTCTAGCTGCACCAGCATGAGACGTCGTGGAACTTCCTGCTTCGCATCATTGGGTGCACGTTTGCTTTTGTTTACGAATGTCACTTCCCGACTTCTGATGATGTTACTGGATTTGGAATCGAACAGCCTGTACCCTTTGGTTTCTTCGTTGAAACCAGTGAGGATACACTCGTGGGACTTCGGATCCCGTTTCTTCCGCTTCGGCTTCGGAATGAACACCATCGATTTGGTTCCGAAAATCCTCACGTGGGACATGTTCGGCTTCGTTTCCGTCCAGGCCTCTTCAGGGAGCGCGCACACAATCGATCGGTTTGCTCGCTCTGCCATGCCATTGATTCTGCTCCGGAGTGTAGTCGTTCGTCCTTTGGTGCCTTATGCCGTGTTGTTTCAGATACGCCTCGAAACCACGGTTCACGTACTCCTTCCCGTTGTCCGTTCTCAACTTCCTGACGGATTGGCGTTCCGCCATCACGTGGAATTCTTTGTACACCTTAAAGACGTCCGACTCAGACTTCAACTTGAGGAAGTACACCCACATGCGCTGGGATTTGTCATCTACGAAAATAATGTAGTAACGACTTAGAACCTCCAAGGGAACTCACCTCCATTAATCCGCATACACTGTGGTGCATAATTGATCGGACAAACGCTGATTTTCATACAAAATGGCCAAGTTTGAGATGCTGTAACTTTGGTTTGCGTTGATGAATTAAGCTCAATTTTTGACAAGGAGCTACTTATATGCTGAATTTTACGTATACAAGGTACAAAATGTTTTCGTTCACAGGTTTGGGCGTGGCAAGGCGTTCAAAATGTTCAAAAGTGATCGGGCAGCGGTACCCCTTTGATTTACACGCGTGCCGCTGTCCGATCACTTTTGCACATTTTGAACGCCTTGCCATGCTTAAACCTGTGAACGAAAACATGTTGTACCTTGTATACGTAAAATTTAGTATATAAGTAGTTCAGTGTCAAAAATTGAGCTCAATCCATCAATGCAAACCAAAGTTACAGCATCTCAAACTTGGCCATTTTGTATGAAAATCAGCGTTTGTCCGATCAATTATGCACCACAGTGTATATCGGAATGAACGACGTCCAATTTCTCGGCAGCACGGGAGCCTTGCTTGCTGAACGGGTGCCGACACTGCTTACCCTGTTGATGTTCACTCCATCGACCAAACCATCGGCTAACCGCCGAATGCTGTTGACGTTCAAGTGGCCCAATCTCCGATGCCAAACCTCCAGGCTCTTGGACGACGAACAAGCTAGCGCGCTTTTCGTATCCTGTCGATGCTGTTCCAGTTTGAAAAGATTGTTGTTATGGATACCTGTGGCAATCACTGGCTGGTGTACTGTTCTGAAGATTCTAGGGAGTTAAGAAGTGATTTCCAGGGGGTTTGAGGATGCTTTCTAGGCAGTGTTAGAAAGTTGTTTACAAGGTTTTTAAAAGGGTTTCGACTCATTTCAAGGAGCTCAGGGAGTTTCAGATGGTTTCAGAGAGCATTATAGTAGGCTGCGGATTATTTTAGAAAACTCCAAAAATAAGCCGCAGCCTACTTTATATGTTGTTCTCGTCGGTGTCAGGATGCTTTCAAGGAACTTTCATGAATGTTTCAGAGAGTTTTCAAGGCGTTCCAAGACGTTTCAGGGGGATTTTGAAAGATTTTCCGGCTTTTAGGACCCCCATTTTAGAGGGGATCAAGGCGTTTCAGGGAGTTTCAAGAAGCTATCACGGATTTTTCTGGGGTGTTTCAGAAGCGTGTCAAGAAGTTTCTGGTGGTTCAGGGGGTTCCATGGAACTTCCAATGAAGCTTCAAAGAAGGCATTTCAGGTGGTTACAGAGATGTTTTTGAGGAATTGTAGCCCATGTGATTTTAAATTTTGTTGCAGAGAGATCACTAGTTACGCTGGTAGATCCGATGACCTATACTCACGGGAGTTCTTTGCTACCCTTTGAGAGTTCAGCAAGATCCCTATGCTCCCCCTATACTCCCACATGCCTTGTACGTTCTTTACTTTCCCCGTCGCTCTTTTCACGTAAACCCACCCAGTTAAAAGTTACCTAGGGCTATGTCTCGAACTGATCTGAACTTGCGCTACAAGTATTAAGTTTGCTGGTAGCATCTCCTATAAACTTTTACAGGAACTTTTCTTTGTTTTGTAGTCCGAAGCTGTTTAAAGTCTTTAGCATCTTAAGCATCCACTAGGTTCCAATCAGAACTTTCTAAGGACAGTTTCAAAACGCATTGATACCAGGAGCAGGGATGAGAAATGTCATGAAAATATCGTTTTGTTATAGGTTTGCTAGTTTCACTATCCCATTTCTTATTTGTTTATCGAAAATATCATTATTTTTTCCATTACCAATGAACATTAAAGATTAGTGATGCTCAGAGATGGAAATTCACACAGTAAATGGTGGATATTGAAAAATGTCATGACATTTTTTTTTCCTTTAAATTCCGTGACATTTTCCATTTCTGATCAGAGGAACCATTTCAAGTTGTTATTTCAATCGTTCGTTGTTGTTTGCTTCTCATTAATGACTTTAAACAAAAAGATTGTAAATTTGTATGTTTTTATGACTTCTTGTTTCGAAAGGGTTTGTGTGACAAATGATCAAAATATTAGGCCGAAGTGGATCAAGTTTTTTTTTCTCTTCAAAAACACATTTTTATTGTTATCACCGAATCTTCAAAAATATCATCTTCCCCCAGCAGCGCGTAACCTTGATCTTTCCTGCAGCATTTGAAAAAGGAGTTCACTTCCCGAAAAGTCGTTCATTTGTGCAGCAGATCAAGTTTTCTGAATAAAAGTTCACATTTCAATCATAATATCCGTATCACCGCAAAGAGAGCCACAAGAATAAAAAAAACAGAGCTCCGCCGAACAGTGCGCTCTCCCGTGATCTACCTAATTGGGAACCCGCGCCGGCCGGCCGGCACTAGTCAACATCAGACAACCGACAACCATCGGTCGGACCGTCTTGCTAAAGAGAAGATGAACACCACCGGTCCAAATCAGAAATGCGATCGCATGTCGCTTCCACTTAGGGGAACTGGGGGTAAGACGCCCACGTTAAGGAAGAGTCCAATTTCAACCACGTAACACTTTATAATACACATTTTTTTGGCACTAACATGAAGCACCAACATGTTTCCTTCCAAATGGATGAAACCATAAACCAGTTTTATGTTTTAATACTGAAAAATTCAAATTTGAAAAAAAGTTTGATTTTTAGAATTTTAGTTTTAATGCGGGGTAAAACGCGCCACTAGCCACAGCTAACGCCAGGGTGCCAAATTGTGTACATATACTTGCGCGACTGGTTTATTGTCAACTGTTATTGTTTGTGAATGGTATACAGTCATTACATAATTATGGATCACCTGTAATTATGGGTCAATTTCATGTAAACGTCATAGTGAGCTGTTTTATCAATAATTACTACAAAATGACGCATGGCTGTGTGATTAGTGAACTTATTTATAGTAAAAATGTGCTGTTGCTTGGTTCCAACTTGTTTTCTACATAATTTGTGCCAGAATTTGGATCTAAATGGCTATTTTAATGTAAATAACTAGGGGTGGGCATTTTACCCCACATATGCCTCAGAAGTTTGGACCCTTGTAAACAAGTTGTAAGGGTCAAATTCGATACTTTTTCCGCTTGGTACACAAATAATGGGAGTGTGCAAAACAGTTTGTGGGGATAGCGAGAAAAAAATCTTTTGAATGATGAAAAAAAGTGCAAACATTTGACAGGCTAAAATTACATCAAATGTAACCAAAATCTTTTTTCGTAGTTTTTGTACAATTTTTTTAGTAAAAATATGTAAACTCAAATGCAAGGAAGCATTTTTATTCTTATTTTAGCGATTGCAATTGAAAAAACTACTGAAAATAACGTGGTTTGCCTAAAACAAGGGTGGCGCAACTTGCCCCCTATGGGCGTTATGGCCGCAGTTCCCCTACCGACCGTGCCGCCACTTGTTATTGTGGATGATGATCCGTGGGAGATTTAACAAATGATTGCCCGGAGGGGGTTGTTTTTTTTTGTTTGGTCTGAGAAATAGCAGAGCATTCCGTTCCGACACTATCATCGATGTCATTGCCCGTAAATCAATGTGTTCGCACCCGAATTGAACTTCATATCAAATGTTTGAAACCCTTCAAATGTTTTAATCAAAAATGTTTATTTTTAAAAAGCACTCTTCTTTGAGGAACTCGTTTCGTTCCCGTAATCTAGAACAAAATTCAAAAGTTAGTGCTTCGAAGTCAAAGTAATTTTCATCCTTCAATTTTTTTATTTAGAAGAAATCTAAATCTGTTTATAGGATTGATCCAATCTATTCAAAAAAGCAAGTAATACGTTTATTTAAAACAGAACCTTATTGACTTGTTCATTTCAAACATAGGTCCACTTGTTCCAGATCTAAGGTTACGTTGTCTTCAAACAAGTTTATATTTGTAGCCAAAACAAACTAACCGTATGTTTGCGTTTACCTCAAATTTGTTTGGTTTTATCATAAAATATTTCAGAACCTTATAAATGTTATTTTCTTGAACGTTACAAATGCGTTTCATCCACCGCATCTTTAGTTACTCGTAACTATTTTCAATTCTGTCATTATTGTTCGTACAGTTGAAAATCGGAATTTTTGACACGCGAATATCGATGTTTCTCCTAAACCGTGTGTCAGACGTACGTCGGACACAGTGCGCTGGATAGAGGGCCGGGTCCGCTGTCCAGCGCTCTACGTCCGACGTTAGGTTTGACGTATGGATTTTGAAAAAAATCGATTGTCGGGTGTGGGGAAACTTCGGGTTTCAACCGCGACGACAATACATTCTCTTCGGGCCAAATCAATGCGTCGCGTCCATCTGGTCTGGTAAAGGTGTGGATTCCGACGCCTTGATCTCGTCTACGCGACCGCAACCTGTGACATCTCGTCATCGCCCGTTGCTATTGGTTGCCCTCCTGTCTGTCATTCAATCTGGTTGCTATTCATTCAGCTGCCTGACTGACTGTGCGTGCACCACTAGGAATTTGTCAATCGCGCGGTACTTTTGAGTTGAGTTTTGTGACACCATTAGCAATGACGGTAAACCGCGAAATGAGACGGCGATTTGTTTATTCGAACGAGGCGGAATAAGAATCGTCGCTAGCCTGAGTCTTGAGACGAGACCAACCAGAACCTTAGGACTTTTGTTCTTCGAGTGATTGATGTTTGTTTGGCAATGTGCAGCCTGATTCAGCGTAATAAGAGATGTTTACGCAAAAAAAACGTTTTGATGTAGGTGCTTTTTCGTAATTTTTCTACGGATCTTCTCGGAATTGGGTGAATCCCAAAATCGTTTAAATTAAAACTGAATGGAGCCAGTTGTTCAGCAAGACCGCAGAGCGGAACATTCTACAGATACGATACAGATTGATTGATGAATATCGGACTGTTCACAGGCCACATATAGGAAGTTGACCATTAATATTAACGTCTTATTTTAAGCAGCTGAAAGGGGAGTCCACATTAGTGTCGACGGTCGTTAGTTTAATCGCGGCTATGAATATTGTTATGGATTGCGTCTGCTCAGGTGGTGGGAATCTTCCGATCAGGTGGAGCAGCATAATTGTCGATGTTATGCGACCAAATAGCTGACCGTCGTGTGGAATAACTTGTGATGTAGGTAATTTGCTCAGTCAATAAATGCTGTTTACAGAATGAGATGAGGTGGTCGTTTCAAATTGTGTTTCGTGTCAATCGTAGATTTAATACTGTTGGGCAGCCCATACCCGGATGCAAATTTAGATCATTTGAAATGCAAATATTGATGTTAAATAAATAAACAGGTAAAACTTTTAAATCAACAATATATATATTTTTTTTTAAAAAAGCCTAATTACATACATATAGTTTCTGTAATTCTAATTGAGGAACCCCTCGCTGTGTTCTTATTGAGCCTTTTGAAGGACATTAGACCGAATAGTCAACAGGCATAATGGTCATCAAGCATTTTTGTCACACAGGCAGTACTCCACTCGATTTGGCTGCCTTTTGGCTACCGTAAAGCTTTAAAGGTGGACCATGTTTACATCGATTGATTTGGTCTTGTTGACGTTGATGGTAAGACCTGCCGCTGAGGAGCGATTGGCAAGATCATCGAGCTTGCTCTGCATATCGGAGCACCGTTGAGCTAGGAGAGCAACATCAGCAGCCAATTCTAAGTCATCTAGGTGCTTCATGTTAATGGGCTGCCAAAGCAACCCACGATTTGGTTCAGGATCAATCGTTCCTACCAGGATCTCGTCGATTACGATGAGGAACAGTAACGGCGATAGGATACATCCTTGCCACACTTCAGCAACGACCCGGATGGGATCGGACAAGACACCGTTGTGCAGTACCCTGCACGAAAATGCCCTGTAATGTGCTTCAACGAGGCCGATGATTTTCTCAGGGACACCCTTGTGCCTGAGGGCTTCCCACATGTTTTCGTGGTTGAGACGGTCAAAAGCTTTTTCGTAATCAATGAATACCAGGTAAAGAGACTCTTGAAATTCATTGATTTGCTCCAAAATAATACGGATCGTGAAAATATGGTCCACACAGGATCGTCCGGCACGGAATCCAGTTTGCTGCCGTCGGAGAGTTGCGTCAATCTTCTCCTCTATCCGGTTAAGCATAATTTTGCAGAGGACTTTGAGAACGATACACAGCAACATGATGCCCCGCCAATTATCGCATACAGTCACGTCACCCTTTTTGGGCACCTTTACTAAGACGCCTTGCACCCAGTCGGCCGGAAATGTCGTGGTTTCTCATATGTTGCAGAATAATTGATGCAGTAGTTGTGCGGATACTACGGGGTAAGCTTTGAGCATCTCAGCTGATATGCGATCGACCCCTGGGGCTTTGTTCGGTTACATGCTACGGATGACTGTTTCTATCTCCTACACTGATGGAGCTTCGGTGTTGACACGAGTAATGTGTCGAACCCTTGGCGGATCATGCTGATAGCGTGGCCGACACTTGAAAACGATTTCCAAAGTGCTCAAACCAGCGCACAGTGGGCAGAATCGAGCCAAAAAACGGAACTTATTTTTGCCGCTGGTTTGAAGCAATAAAAAGTATGTACTCCAAAGGAAAAAACCATGCTAAATCGATTGGTGATGGTCTCGTGACCGGCAGGTGACGGGAAGTGGCCTCTTTGGCCACTTTTAGGTCCCGAACCTGGTTTTCCGGGTTCCGCACCAGGCTATTTTCAATCAAATCAGCTAAATATAGAGTGCGGCACATCATTTCATGCCTATTTTTGGTAAGGATGTTAGTGGTGACTATTTAAAACCTCACCAAGGTCATATGGCCACTTCCGGATCCTGGTCCAGTTCCTCCGGTTCCGGATTCCGGCCATTTCAAGTGAAGTCACCTAAACATACAGTGCGACATATCAACTCATATCTATTTTCAACAGGCATGTGAGTAGTAACTGTTTGAGACCTCATCAAGGTCATATGGCCACTTCCGGATCCTGGTCCAGTTCCTCCGGATCCAGATTCCGGCCATTTCAAGTGAAGTCAGCTGAATATACGGTGCGAAATATCAATTCATATCTATTTTCAATAAGCATGTGAGTGGTGACTATTTTAGACCTCACCGAGGTCATATGGCCACTTCCGGATCCTGGTCCAGTTTCTCCGGATCCGGATTCCGGCCATTTCAAGTGAAGTCAGCTATATATACAGTGTGACATATCAATTCATATCTATTCTCAATAAGCATGTGAGTGGTGACTATTTTATACCTCACCGAGGTCATATGGCCACTTCCGGATCATGGTCCAGTTCCTCCGGATCCGGATTCCAGTCATTTCAAGTGAAGTCAGCTATATATACGGTGTGACATATCAATTCATATCTATTTTCAATAAGCATGTGAGTGGTGACTATTTGAGACCTTACCGGGGTGATATGGCCACTTCCGGATCCTGGTCCAGTTCTTCTGGATCCTGATTCCGGCCATGTCAAGTGAAGTTTACTAAGCATAAAGTGCAACTATCATTTCATATCTATTTTTGGTAAGAATGTAAGTGGTGACTGTTTGAGACCTCACATGGCCACTCCGGGATCCTGCTTCAATTACTCCAATTCCGGGTTCCGGCCATTTCAAGTGAACTCAGCTGAGTATGCGGTGCGAAGTACGAAATATTTATTCAGTGTAAATATAACATCTTCTATTTGATTTCTTGTGTTTTTGAAGGCAAATAAACAAAACAGTTTTTTTTTTTTATTTCCGTGGATAAAATTACAGTTAAGCAAATGAACGTATCGATTTTACTACCGGACTAACATTTTTGCTGAATAAGACCTTAAAAGAGCTTTCTTACGATTCCATTTGTATGATAAGCTCTTATGCGGCTAATTTTGTTAGTAGGGTAAAAAACTCAACTTCTGTGGAAATTGCTCCATGTATTTTATCTGAAGGATGTCAATAAAATATTACTGTAGGGTTTTCATTCAATAATTCCATCACGAGTTCTTCTAAGAAATTCGTCCCCAGAGGATTAATAATCAAATTATATCTATAATATTACCTACAATATCTTGTCGAATTACTTTAGTGAAAAAATCTTGGAAGAATTACAGCCGCAATAATTTCTAAATAAGTTAAAACAGTACGGATGAAATTCCGGAAACCATTGCCTAAAAATATTCAAAGGCATTGCAGAGGGAATTCACAATAAAATTGACTATGGATTTCCCAAAGAAGGAGAAATTTCCGACAGAGTTATAGAAGGTATTCCCAAACCAATAGCAAAATGGTTTTCATAAGAAATTGCAGGTGGAAAGCTGGAAGGGTTTGTTCAGTGAATTTCCAAAGTATTGTAAAATAATTTCCGAAGAAATGCGTGAAATAATTAATAAAATATATTTCAGAAAGAAAATCAACCAGCAGAGGATGTTTCATATAAACTCCTGAAAGAATTTTCACGGGTTTATTTTAATGGAAATACTGTAAGGTAACTTCCGAACTTATCAGGCTTTTTAATGGTATCCAGACTATTTCATATAAATAATCTCCAAGGGAAAAGGGATCAAAATCCAGGGTTTCATTTCGGAACTACTAAACGCACTAAAACGCAGTTAAAAAAATAATTTGATTTTTTTTCTTCAGGGCGAGCTATCACTTAATCGATTGTCATTTATCGAAGTGAATTACATCTGTTTTGTTAATTTGACTACTTAAATAATATATTGAAAAGCAAATAAATGATGTTATACTCTACAAATGTCTTACTTTGTTTAGAGTACGAAAAATATAAATATTTTATTTTCTAAAACACCATTTGCCGATGAAACTTCAGAAAGAAATATTCCTAAAGGAGTAGCCGAAAGAATAATAATATGAATTGTCTTTTCTTGATATGGCTTTGATCACCGCTTACTTGATCTTGTTCGATTTAAATTGGTGTTTCTCGGTGATGTTATTAAATTAAAATCGTAATTTGGTTTTACGTTTCAACCTACTTTTATTTTTCGGTCATCCTCAGAACTGTCATATAAAAGGAACAATAAATAATTTTTCACATTAATTACAATCACATAATTACAAACATTTACAAAAAATGAATTGTTGATGAAATTTCTTAATTAGTTCTCGTGAAATGTCAAAGAAATTCGTCTGTTATTCTGCTTGGATTTTTTCTTCAAAGAAATTCTACAAAAAATCGTAGGTAATATTTCAGATATAATTTTGTTATTATTCCTCTGGAGACGAATTTCTGCGAAGAACTCCTGACGGAATTAATGAATGAAAACAGTACAGTTGTATTTTCTGGAGATTCCTTCAGTCATTATTCAGATAAAATTCACGATTACCAAGCAAATATTCTTCAGAAACTAATAGAACAAGTTTCGTAGGAAGTTATTGTTGAATTTTATGGTTATTTTAAACTTAATTCCTAAAAAAATATATTATAGACAAATTTGAAAAAATGGGTTGTTTAGTAAATAAAATATTGCTATTATTATAGCCTAATCGGAAGAGCTCATTTTTATGAGTACAGTCAGGTTTTTTTTACGCGGGGGATACGTACCGCGTAAAAAAAAACTCAGTTCAAAATTCGAAAAACCGCGTAAAAAAAGTCTCACCATTTCTCGACGAATCATGCAAAAATAAGACGATGATTTTTCTTTATATGGAGTTTTCATTTACGCGGCCGCGTAAATGAAAACCGCGTAAAAAAAGACCTGACTGTATAACGTGATTTTATTGGATTCCAATAGCTTTGTTTTGATGGTTAAATTAATAGAACAGTTTTAATTTTCGTGGATAGAATGACAATTCAATCGATAAAGTGACAGTTCGACCCGAACAAGAATTTTCCCCATACAAATTTTAAATGCGTTTTAGAAATAGTTCCCGGACTCCAAAAATTATGAAATTTTGGATTTCGACTAATTTTGATTATGAAATAATCCGGATACCCCTATAATAAGCAATTCCGGAAGATTTTTCCCAAATTATGAGTAAAAAAGTTGCATAAAAAATTATAAATAATTCATGAGAAAATTCTCCAAAAAATAACAATTGCCAAAGATATGCTGAAAGCATTTCCAATTATATTGTGGAAGAAATTCGCAATGAAATTAACAATGGATTTCCGAAATAAATTGCTGAAGATGTTCTTAAAGAATTTACTGAAGTTACTTTCAAACAAATTGCCGAAGGATTTCCAAAAAGAGTTACAGAGCAAAATCAAGCAAAGTGGTTAGGGACTTTTTTAATCATTTAGCTAAGAGATTTCTATAAAAACTCAAGGAAGTATTTACAAAAAAAAAAAGTTGAAGGAAATGCCGTAATAATTCTCGAAGGATTTTTTGAAGCTATTTCCACAAGAATCGGTCTCTTTAGTAATATCTAGATTTCATGACAGTTACACTTGAACTGTTATTTTATCCACGGAAATTAAAACTGGTTATTTGACTACAAAAACATTAGAAAGCAAATAAATGGTGTAACATTTACTCTGAAAATGTGTTTCGTCCTTCGCACTGTATATTCAGCTGACTTCACTTGAAATGGACGGACTCCGGATCCGGAGGAACTGGACCAGGATCCGGAAGTGGCCATATGACCCCGGTGAGGTCTCAAATAGTCACCACTCAAAAGCTTATTGAAAATAGATATGAATTGATATGTCACACCGTATATTTAGCTGACTTCACTTGAAATGGCTGAAATCTGGATCCGGAAGAACTGGACCAGGATCCGGAAGTGGCCATATGACCTCGTTGAGGTCTAAAATAGTCACCATTCACATGCTTATTGAAAATAGATATGAATTGATATGTCGCACCGTATATTTAGCTGACTTCACTTGAAATGGCCGGAATCTGGATCCGGAGGAACTGGACCAGGATCCGGAAGTGGCCATATGACCTTGGTGAGGTCTCAAACAGTTACTACTCACGTGCCTGTTGAAAATAGATATGAATTGATATGTCGCACTGTATATTTAGGTGACTTCACTTGAAATGGCCGGAATCCGGAACCGGAGGAACTGGACCAGGATCCGGAAGTGGCCATATGACCTTGGTGAGGTCTTAAATAGTCACCACTAACATCCTTACCAAAAATAGGCATGAAATGATGTGCCGCAATCTATATTTAGCTGATTTGATTGAAAATAGCCTGGTGCGGAACCTGGAAAACCAGATTCGGGACCTAAAAGTGCCCAAAGAGGCCATTTCCCGTCACCTGCCGGTCACGAGACCATCACCAATCGATTTAGCGTGGTTTTTTCCTTTGGGGTACATACTTTTTATTGCTTCAAACCAGCGGCAAAAATAAGTTCCGTTTTTTGGCTCGATTTTGCCCACTGTGCAGCGTTTCAACTGGTCAGCCGGGTCGGTCAGTAACTGTCCAGACGTGTCTTTCACGTGCATCGTAGCATTCATCTTAGTCCCACTAAGGCGACGTGAGATATCATAGAGGAGACGAATGTTGCCGGTATTTCACTTCCTTCTCAAGAACCGAATAGCGCTGGCGGGCTACCGCTTTGGCTCGTCGTGTTTTCGTTCTATCGCGGCTTTGGCGTTCCATCACTCCTCCATCCTCCTCCAGGTGCCATCTGTAATGCATTGCTTTCTCTGCGTGCGTAGCTCACCCAAATTATTCTCATCGGTGACGATGAAGGCGTTCTTGTGATGGCGTTTCATCGATCTTCTACGATTCAACCTTTCGGAATAATCGCAACGTGGTTCACCAGCTCCTCGACGGAGGGCCGATTAGGACATGATGGTCGAACGCGCTACGGCGCTACGTTTGTTCCGCACATCAAGAAGACTTCATCTCCGTTTTCAGTAGCAATCGCTGAAAATAACAAGGCGCAGCTGCTGCAGTATCAATCAAGCTTCCGGAATTTTGGAAAACTGACCTGGAAATGTGCCCAAGCCGAGGCGTAGTTCATCGTGGGGAATATAACGAAACACGTCATTAAGTTCCACCATCTCATGGCTAAACTTGATCAATCCATGATTTACCATGTAGCCGTTCTGGTTCCGAATCCGCCGCAGGTGGACAACGGCTATCAAGGATCGCTTGGTCCCTCGGCATTGGCGTAACTAGGATTTTTTCCTGGAGGGGGCCCAGGGGGGGCCTGACTTGAGATGAATATTAAGCGGGATGGGCGCCCGATAAGTGAATATGCAAATCAGTATTGTAGTTTTGAGTAATCAAAATGACTGTTTCAGATTTGTTCATAGTTTTGTAAACTATATGAGTATGAACAATTCCTCCAAGATTTTTTTCATAGCTTAATTCAGTGATTCCATCTTGGCTTCTTCCAGAAATTCAATCAAGAATTCATCTAGGGATTCTACTAGACATTTTTTCGGGGATTTGTCCTGGGATATCTATAGAGGTTCCTCCAGTAATTGTTCCAGTGCTTTTTTCGAAGTTTCCTTCAGGAATTTCTCCGGAGATCCTTTAAGGTATTTCTGCAGGTATTCAGAGATTTCTACAGGGATATCTCCATATATGCCTTCCATAATTCCACTAGAGATTGCTCCAATAATTACATCTGGAATGATTCGAAGTATTTCTGCAGGAATGTAATTCAGAAATTCTTTTAGAAAATTTTACTTAGAGATTCTTAAAAAAACACTCCAAGAATTGCTTAAAAAATTTGTACAAAAAACCTTTAGGGATCCTAGTTTTTTTATGTGAATTAACGAGATTTTTAGCCCTAGGCTAGTTCATCTCGGGGCCCACGCTTTATTTCCCTTCCGAAGGAAGAAGTCACATTTTGCGAGTTTGTCGGGAGTGGGATTCGATCCCTCGGCGTGATAGTCAAGTGTTCTAACCATCCCACCAGGTCCGCTCCACTAGGGATCCTAGTATTCCTTCAACAATTACTGCAGACATTGATTTCTTCATTTTTTTATCCAGGAATATTCCTACAAAAAATCTTCCAGGTATTCGCTAAGAAAGCTCTCCTGAGATTCCATAAAGAGTTCCTAATGGGGCTTGCTTCCGGGATTCCTCATCGGGTTTCTTCAGAAATTACTTCATGAGTTCCTCCAGGGATTCACCGGAAATTTCTTCTGTTATTCTTACAAAAACGAATTCCGAGATTATTTTAAACATTTCTAGAAGAACTCTTATTGGGATTCCATCAGAAACTCCCGCAGGAATTAATCCAGGATTTCAGGATTTCCTCAGGAATTTCAGCGGTTTTTTCAGTATTTCCCCTGAGAATTCTTCAGAAAATCCTCCTGGAATTCCCTCAGAAATCGAACTTTGTATTTCATCAGGAATGAATCTTGAGATTCCTCCAGGAACTCCTTCGGAAATTCCTCCCGGATTTTTTTCAAGAATTATTCCAGGTATTCCTCCTGGCATGCCTCTAGGATTTCATTCAGGCATTTCTCCAGAGACTTCTGCAAGAGTTCTACCAAGAATTTCTCCAGGTATTACCCCAGGTATTTCCTCAGGAATTACTCCAGGAATTTATTCAAGTTTGGATCCAGGAATTCTTCCATTAATTCCTCCGAAAATTCTTCCAGGAATTTCTTCTCTAAGGTTTCCTCTACACATTCCTCCAGGATTTATTTCATGGATCCCTCCAGGAATTCCACCGATGATTCCTGCAGTAATTCCTCCAGAAAATCCTCCTGGAACTCCACCAGAAATTCCTTTCTGAATTCCTCTAAAAATTTCTCCTTGAATTCCTTCAGAAATTTCTCCATGGATTCCTTCCAAGTAATTCTCTAGAATTCTTCCAAGTTATTCTCTAGAAATTCCTCTAAGGATGCCCCCAGGAATTCCTCAAGAGGTTACTTAAGTATTACCCCAAGAATCCCTTCAGAAAGTCCTCCAGGAATTGATCCAGGAACTCCCATAGGAATTCCTTTAGAAATTACTACCGCAATTCCTTCAGGAATTCCTCCAAAAATTCCTCTGGGAATTCCTCTAGAAATTTCTCTTGGATTTTCTTCAGAAATTTCTCTTGGAGTTTCTTCAGAAATTTCTCTTGGAATTTCTTTAGAAATTCCTCCATTAACTGCTTCCAGAACTTCTCTCGAGATTCCTCCAGGAATTCATTCCAGGGATAGTTCCAAGGAATTTCCACAAAAATTCCTTTACAGATTAATCCAGGAATTCTTCCTGGGATTCCGCAAGGAATTTATCCAGAACTTCCTGCAGGAATTTGTCCAGAACTTTCCAGGCATTCCTCCTGAGGTTTCTCCAGAAGTTGCTTCAGGGATTCCTCCAGGGATTTTCCAAAGAATTTTCCCAGGGATTCTTCCAAGAATTTCTCTAGAAATTTCTCTAAGGATTCCTCTAGGAATTTTTCGAGAGGTTTCTTTAGAAATTTCTCCAGGGAGTTTCTCCATGGACTCATCTCAGGATTTCTCCAGCAATTCATCTAGAGATTGCTTCGGGAGTTCTTCTAAAAACTCTAAACTCCACTAGATTGCTCCCAGAATTCTTTTGAAAACTCCACCAGGTACTCATTTAGAAATGTATCCAGAGATTACTCCAGGCATTAGTCCAGGAATTTCTCCAGGGATTTTTCAAGGCAATTCCCCAGGGTATCCTCCAGGGATTTCTTAAGGAATTTCTCGAGAGATTCCTCCAGGAATTGATACAGGCATGTCACCAGGAATTTATCCAGGGATTACTCCAGGCATTCCTCCAGAAGTTCCTCCAGAGATTTCTATAGGGATTCCTCCAGGCATTAATCCAGGATTCCTTCAGAAATTATTACCGCAATTTCTCCAGGAGTTTATCTAGAAAATCCTCCAGGGATTCATTTAGAAACTACCCCAAGAATTCCTCTCGGAGTTTATCCAAGAAATATTTCAATAGTTCTTCCTGGGATTCCTGAATGATTTCCTCCTGAGATATCTCTAGGAATTTCTTCAAATATTTTTTCTGGAACCCTCCAGGAAATCCTCAAGGGATTCTTTTAAAAATTTCCCCACAAATTCTTTCTGGAATTTATTCAAGAATTATTCCAGGTATTCCTCCTGGGATTCGTCCAGGATTTCATCCAGGCATTTTTCCAGGGACTCCTCTAGGAGTTCTACCACGAATTTCACCAAAAATTACCCCAGGTATTTATTCAGGAATACTTTCGCTAATTTATTCAGGAATGGATCCAGGAATTCCTCCAGGAATTTCTTCGGAAATTCGTACAGCAATTCCTTGGGGAATTGTTCCGGGAATTCCTCCAGAAATCCTTCCAGGGTTTCCCCCAAGAATTAATCCAGGAATTTAGTCTCCGAGGTTTCCTCTACACATTCCTCCAGGAATTATTTCATGGATTCCTCCAGAAATTCCTCCGATTATTTCTCTAGTAATTCTTCCAGAAATTCCTTCTGAAATTGCTCCTGTAAGTCCTCCAGAAATTCCTCTGGAAATTTCTCCTGGTACTCCATTAGAAATTCCTCTCAGAATTCCTCTAGGAATTTCTCTAGGAATTTCTTCGGGAATTTCTCTATGAATATATTCAGAAATTTCTCCATAGATTCCTTCCAGAATTCCTCTGGAGATTCTTCCAGGAATTCATTGAACGATTCCTCAAAGAATTATTTTGTTTGCTATACAGCGCACCACTTCCGAAGTTAGGTCCGACGCACGGATTTGGAGAAAAATCCAACTTCGCTAGTCGAAAACTCCGATTTTCAACTAAATTGAGAATATAGATCTATGTTTGTCACCACGACAGTGGTTTTCAGATTTTTTCTAATTTCCATATATAAAGTCATGGAAAATTTCTGGGGGGGGCCTGGCGGATTCTGGGGGGGGCCTGGCCCCCCTGGCCCCCCCTCCAGTTACGCCAATGTCCCTCGGTTTATTCTTTCCCCCCAAACTCGCCTGGAACGTCTTCTTGAATCATCGGATCTCGGCGACAGGCGTCCGACCCACCTTTTAGCAAAAATTGCAAGAGCTGTGCAGCCGACAGCGTATGCCTCAGCCTATTTGTCCAGTGCTAACGATCAGCGACGGAACATCACCCAAGCCGGAAAATGCAGACAAGCTCACTGAGATCCCGCGGGATGCCGCTGTTGCACCGATCCGGTAACAAATCCAGCTCCTAATACGGTGTTTGATCAGATGGATAATCTAAAAGAATAATTAGAGGTTCTCAGCACGGAAGTTCGGCGATTGCAGCAGTTTTTCGGAAGTCGTCGCAGAGCTCGTTCAACATTTCGTGCAAGAATCCGAAACAACAATGCAAGTGCGGAGTTGTGCTGGTACCGTCGGAAGTTCGGACAGCAGGCTGATCGCTTCACGAAGCGGTGTCAATTTGATGAGTCAAAAAATTAGAGAAACGTTCACCTAAATCGACGGTGGTGGGCGAGTTATTTTCAAGCCGAAGACTGCTGCTTTATAACAGAAACAGTGACATACGGTTTCTCGTGTATACGGGATCAATCATACTAAAGACACTATATGCAAAGACACGAAATGTTCCAATTGGAATACCAAATTTACTGTCAATGCCATTCCAATCGAGCAGGAGACCTGTCAAACGCGCTTTGAAGGCATTGCACGGCAGCATCATCGTCATGATGCGGGAATCATCATCAACAGAAACAATCATCAGATTTCGTGTCTTTACCATATAGTGTCTTTAAATCATACCTGCGACTAGAATAGACCGTCTCAACGACCCCATTCCGTTCCTACTGCACGCCGCTAATGGAATTAGCGTATTGATAAAGGCAAATTTGTTTCGACAGATCTTGGTCTGAGGAGGAAGCTGGCGTGGAAATTTTTTGTAGCCGACATCCAAGTCCAATCTGAATTTAGTGTAAGGAATATTTCATCGGCAACACAAGTGGCAATAGCGTGGTGCTGCAATTGGTTAATTTCTCATACTAATTTAATTCACCACTTGAAATGTTTCAATTCACCACTGACTGTGGCAATATGATGTTTGGCGGCGTTAGTGTTGTCATCGTGTATTGGTTTGAAACCTTACTCTAGTGAAGTTTCAAATCCTTACACAACTTTCTGAATGAAATTTGTTCTAAGGGGCCGTTCATAAACCACGTAGACTTCTTGGAGGGAGGGGGATCTGGCCAAAGTCTACGGACGAGCTTGGTGGTCTAGTGGCTACCGCTTCTGATTCATATGCAGAAGGTCCTGGGTTCAATCCCTGGCTCGTCCCTTTCCTCCTACTTTGTATCTTTCTATCTATTTTCTCTCTCACTCTCTCTCTCCTACTCTCCTATAAAATGATGATTTTTTCAGCACGTGTCGTACATTTATCCAACAAGGCTTGCCCTAAAAATAAGTCGATGAATGATTTCTGTAGAAAACTTTACGAGGAATCAGACCTCCGAAGATCGCAAGCCGATGCGACGTTCGTGGAAAAAGTTTTTAAGCCTCGACCGATCGATAAAATGACGAGATTTTATTATTTATTGTTATTCCTTACATGTTAAACAGCGTTGGCATACCGTACGGTTTCCAGGCAATAACTTTTTCCACCTACCTTAGATCGCTTTGCGGTCTTCGGAGGGTTGTTTCCTCGTAAAATTTCCAACAGAAATCATTCATCGATTTATTTTTAGGGGTTAAGGGGCAACCTGTGGCGATTTTTCTTTGAAAAAGTGATTTTTCCTATAGTAAATCGTATGAAAACTTAAAACGGCAGGCGCCAAAATATAGTTTCTCCAATCGAGCTGAAATTGTTCAAGTTGATATGCTCAAACGTCAAATTTCCTATGAGAGCAAGCAGGCCAGCATAAATTCGTGCAGTGGACCATTATAAAATAGAATGTAAAAATGACTCGGAAAAAAAACTTGCAAAGGTTGTGCCAGGATGAATAGATAAAACCTGGACAAAGAGATAGATATCTGATAATGGAGTTGAGCTTAGGAAATGAAAAAGCATCTAGAAAATAAAGCAAAAATTGGCCGATGCGGTTAAACTTGAGCAATAAATTCGAACCCGGACGAGAAGGTAAAAAACAAAGAGTTTTGTGTTTTTTTTACAGAGGAAGTAAAGGGCGAACACGATTAAATTGCCACACAGAAAATATTGTATAACTTTTGATTGCGTTCGTCAAAATAGCTTTTGACCATGAATAGTATATTATGTGTAGCTAATACCATAAAATTTTCATTGAAATCGGTTGAGTATTGGCGCATATATTGTCGATATCATAAAATGAGATTTTAGAAAATTTGTGCACCCATTTCAAAAAATTACTTAGGCTATAACTTTTTTGTTACCTCATCAAAACATTTGAAAATTTCACTCGATATTCTTAACTTAGTATCAATTAAGTGGTAAAAATTTGATCGAAATCGGTTCAGTACTTTTTCTAGTAAATATCCAAAGCTCAAATCGTTTCAAGGTAAATTTTAGGTACTTTTTGACCATTTTTAGTTCCGCGTGCACTATTTTGACTGTAGAACTGGTAACACTGTCCCGATTTTTGTAAAACTTTGACAGTGTAAAATTGTTGTGTTAAACTGTTTACAGTGAAATTTCAGCCATTTTTGTTGAGTACTTTCAAAGTAAGAGCAGTTTGAATTTCACTAAAAACCACATCTGCTTATTGTAGTGCGACATATATGGCTATAACTTTTTAACGGTATGATCAAATTGAATGAAATTTTGACCAACTACTTCTACATACATACTTCACGTACATAAAAATTTTCATTGAAATCGGTTCAGTATTTTTGGCGCCAGCGTTGAAACGGCAAAAAAACGATATTTTCCAAAATGTTTGTTTGCACAAGATTCTCAAGTGGCAATTTCCTTGTTTCAACGATATCTCCGCCAATACTCAACCGATTTTAATGAAAATTTTATGGTATAAGCTACACATAATATACTATTCATGGTAAAAAAATTAGCTATTTTGGCGAACGCAATCAAAAGTTATACAATATTTTCTGTGTGGCAATTTCATCGTGTTCGCCCTTTACAAATTCGATTTTAAATAAATGAGAATTATGTTTGAAATAAACATGCTTCCTAAAATGTTATGGAGGCGGGATCATTAAAAAAATAATTACTTTTAATTCAAAAGTTTTACCGTTTTATTAAAGAACATCGAAATAGTAGTTTACCCAACAAGGTGCAGAACTCGATTTTTACAGCACGAGTCGTACATTTATCCAACGGGGCTTGCCGATTACCCTTTAGCGATAGGCGAATCCGGATGACCCCTAATTGTAGAGGCGCTAGGTGAGATGAGGAAAAAATCGTTTGTTTACATCAAAAATGCAATTTTTCGTCTTCAAAATTTACTAATATTTTGCCTTGGTAGTTGCTATTTTTCATTGGTAATGGCTTCTATTATCATCAATCTCGATGCCCACGGCGACAGACACCGGATTGGCCAGCTAACAAAAAATCCGGAAGATTGCCCGCCGGATGCATAGCAAGAGCTCTTCAAATTAATCACATAAATTGTTCGTAAGTACCTACCGGATCTAAGCGCATCTGAAAGAGAAGTAAATTTTCTTCTCACTCAAAGTGCAAATTTTCGGTAATACCAATCCGTGTGGTCAATTATGAATTTCAAATAACTCAACGTACATATGTACAGATGGGTAAATTGTCGGTTAAATTGGGAAAAAATCCACAGCTCAGGTGAGATTTGAACTCACGACCCTTATTCGCTAGACAAGTGCTTTACCAACTAAGCTACCGAGCCAATTAATTACCAAGGGTCGTGAGTTCAAATCTCACCTGAGCTGTGGATTTTTTCCCAATTTAACCAACAATTTACCCATCTGTACATATGGTCGGCGTTAAGTCAGACCAGACCATCTGTTTTTCATTGATTTCGAGAAAATATCCTGCATGCAATTGAAATTTCAATTCTATGGCATTATTTTCAGAAATACTATTATTCTTTTATGTAATGACACATCTGCATCAAAATAACGTCGAAAGGTTTAGGTTAAACAAATTCCTAAGCTTATCTTTACCTGCCTGAAAAATCACGTAGTCCACTCTGACTGAACGCCGACCATATGTACGTTGAGTTATTTGAAATTCATAATTCAGGCCAAACATTTCAATAGGTCCTATCTGCATTTGAGAGGCTCTCTTTGTTTACTTTCTCTTCCAATTATTGCAATGTAATGGTAAACTTTTCAACTATTTTTGCAGTACAAATCAAAAGACGATTGTTTTGACCATCGTTCAATGCAAGGAGGCAATCAAAATACAAATAAACAGCTGAGATATTAACGAAAGAGAGAGAAACCAAAGAGAGCCTCTCTTCTGCAGATTGGACCTTTAGACATGTTTGGCCTGAATTGACCACACGGATTGGTATTACCGAAAATTTGCACTTTGAGTGAGTCGTTTTCGAGCATCTACCTCTACGTAGTTATCCGTCGTATCAAACAGAATGCGAACGACGCGTTTGATCGCCTTCCAGGTAGCATTGTTCTTCCTCTACAAGTGGTTGGGGAAGCGTTGCCTGTACAATAGGTAAACAGTTTCAAACAATAAACAAATCGCTTTCGCTCTTCGTACATATGTACAACAGAGATGGTTATATTTGCGGTTTAGGGGAAGATGATATAGATCGACGAGATTAGAATTGAACCTTATGACAACTAGGTTGCCGGGTCATTAATTGGCTCGGTAGCTTAGTTGGTAAAGCACTTGTCTAGCGAATAAGGGTCGTGAGTAGAAATCTCACCTGAGCTGTGGATTTTTTCCCAATTTAACCAACAATTTACCCATCTGTACATATTTATGTACGTTGAGTTGGCACTTTTTGGCGGAGTCACGTTTTTCCTAGGGTTCTCATTCCTGCCACCAGATGCGAAGGGATCGTTAGCTGCCGTTGGATTTACCTATCGCGCTGTTGTATTTTGTACAACACGATGAAAAAATCTCGCTTTTTGTACTCAGCATTAGCGTGGTGGTGACGCAGGTAGTCAACCGCGCGAGTTACGGAAGGTTAACAAAACATTCCCATCAAATTGCACATTGATTTTCATAGCCTTGTTTAAGAAAATCTGATCATGGCAGGTTCTTGGGCAGGTTATACTGTGTAGTTGTCACAATTTTCAAAACTGCGTCCAGAAAGCATCAAGAAGTTGATGAAACCTGAAAACAGTGATGTAATGGTTCATTACGCAACGCAAATCAGTGCTGTAATGAAGCATTACAGCACTGTTTATTGGGTGCGGGAAATTAGGCCTTTTCCTGTCAGATTTGCGTGAGGTAAAACAGCCTATTACGATGAGAAATTGCAAAATAGTAGTTTACGCAACAAGGTGCAGAATGAAGATTTTTACAGCACGAGTCGTACATTTATCCAACGAGGCTTGCCGAGTTGGATAATTACGACGAGTGCTGTAAAAATCGAGTTCTGCATCGAGTTGCGTACAACGTTTTTTGTAATTTCATAAATTACTACTTGAGGATAGTTTTTAACAAAACTTTTTCATCAAGCTGGACACTGATTTTCATAGTCATGTTTAAGAAAGTCTGATCATAGCATGTTATACTGCGCAGTTGTCACAATTTTTCAAAACTGCGTCCAAAAAGCATCAAGAAGTTGATCAAAACAGCAAACAGTGCTGTAATGGTTCATTACGCAACGCAAATCAGTGCTGTAATGAACCATTACAGCACTGTTAATTTGGTGTGGGGAAGTAGGCCTTTTCCTGTCAAACTTGCGTGAGGTAAAACAGCCTATTACGATGAGAAATTGCAAAAAAACAGTTTTCGTTCTTTCGAACTAGTCCTTGTCCGACGTGAACTCACCTTCATCTATACAGCTGATAAAGGCAGTTTTTTTATCACCACCAAATTGACCTCGACCTGCCAGGCAGTGTTGCGAATACTCACTTGCGAAAAGTTATACTCACTTGCTTCTATCTCAGTCCAGAAGCATGCTATCAAAAAATGATATTTGAAGGACTTTTAGATTGTAGTTTAATCTAAAAGTTTGCCGAATAAAGTAAAGGTCGCAGACGCATACCAAAACCGTGAGAGAGCTGTGAGCACAAGGTAAGTATAAGTTACACGAATTTTACTCACCTCGTACTCACAGCTCTCTCACAACTTTGGTATGCGTTTGCGACCTTTACCTTATTCGGTAAACTTTTAGATTAAACTACAATTTAAAAGCCCTTCAAACATCATTTTTTGATAGCGTGCTTCTGAAGTGAGATAGAAGCAAGTGAGTATCGCTCTTGCAAGTGAGTATTCTCAACACTGCTGCCAGGCAATCGATCCTCCACCGAACTGGATCAACGGTTTTTCAATGCCATTACCACAACAGCAGGCTTCGACTGGACCGAAACAGCAAGAAGTTGATGTCCCAAGCATAAGCAGTCAGTGGTGCGTGATTTGCATTGATGAAGTTCAAAATTTGCCCAGTCTGACATCTGCCCGACACCAGCGGAGATGCATCTCCTCCGAAAATCTCCAATCTATCTCGCGAACACAGTTATATATTAGCATAAATCACGCTCTCTCGGCTCCTTGCCGTTCCGCGTTTTCCTTGAGCTTGACTTTACGACCAGGTTTCTGCAATATGGGAAACATTTGCAACTGTGTAGAGGTGCTTTTGGAGAGCGGAAAAGTTGCAAATTTTTGGCTGAAATGTCATCAGCAGTTTTGGTCGTGGACCGTTGAAGATCATGATCATGTAGGTATAATATATGGGGGAATTGGCGAAACCGGCTGATATTTGTCTAGATAAATGGGAAAAACGTTTACTAATCGCACACATGATAGTTTGATGATCCTTGGTATTTAGACAATTCTATCGTTATCGCAGGAAGAGAATAGGTGACCAATTTGAATCAGTGATATCCCGAGTAGAAAAAAGTACGGCAGAAAGTATTTAGATTATAAAAAATAACATATTGATAGATCCAAGCGATATACCAAATTGTGCCCAACTCAGGTAGTTTTAATTATTGAAACATAAATACGACTAAATTCAGTCATATAGAAGTTATTTAAAGAATTGTTGAATATATGTGTTACTCGAGTTTTATTTCAAAAATCAAGTTCCTCATGTACCGTCTATTTATAACGCATAAGGTACAACATGCAAAACATGACATACTTCAATAGAAAATCGATAGAAAATCGAATGAAACTTCTACAAAACAGTAATCAATTCGACACCTAATCTTTGTAGTATGTCGGAGTAGGTAGTTTCTGTTTCAGTTATTGATTTTCCTCATTAACAATGGTATGAAATCTGTTGTTACTGTAACATTTCTCAACGGTCTTTTTAGATCATCACCTGAAAAAAAAAAAAAAAAAATTCTTCATTTTGTTCTAATTCACTTCTCGGGAGGACTAACCCGTGGGAGTTTTCAAAACTACGACATCCTTCCAACGCAATAAATCTCACCATGCAAAACTGCCATCGTTCCTCATTTCTGAGTGGTAAAATAGAATTAAATTGCCCCATGATCTTTAGAAGCAGTCGTACCAGCAGTGTGGCACCAGTCCTAGAACCGGATCGGGTTCGATTAATTTATTTCAGCAAATATGGAAATGTGACAAGCAATCTAAAATCCCAAAAGTAGACCAAATAGAACTGTTTTGACCGGCGACATTCTCGGAAACTTTCATCGCTGGATCTGGGCCGATCGATTGATAAGATGTTTTCTGAAAAGGTCTGCATCTGTGAGACTTCGAGTTGGGTTGGGCGAATAAACTGGTTTCAAATGAAGTTCGGTTATCAAAACTCGATCGTATTTTTTCGAGTATATATTAAAACGAATATATTAAAACATAAAAACAGGGCAGCGCACAGCACAGCTGCAACGGTCTTCTGATGATTAGTTATGCAAAGAGCCTGATGATGGAGTTTAGCGAAACGGGCTATGCGGACTGATGTTTGATGATTAGGATTTGTTAAAATTTATACCAAGACAATGGATCACCTTGTTCGAGTTTGTTTTACTGCTTGGATTGGGAAACCTTAGCCTGTCTCTCAAAGTCTTTTCGGCTAGGGCCTGTCCATAAACTACGTAGACTCTTAGGGGGGAGGGAGGGTTCAGGCTAAAGTCTACGGTCCATACAAATTTCGAAAATTTTGTATGAAGAAAAGTCTGCGGAGAGGGGGGTTCTGAGATGAGCAAAAATAAGTCTACGTAGTTTATGGACAGCGCCCTAGCTCAAACCGCCTTCCTCCAATAAATACCAATCGCATGATAGAGTAAAAATTTCCTTCGTCATATGCGCTAATTCCCGTCACATCACAAGGAATTTCTAATTGCATTGTGATGGCGTATTATGATTTGGTGGGCCTTCATTTTTATTAATAAAAACAAGACAGAGCGGGATAAAAGAAATGACAAGTTCCTTCTTTTTCTCGTCTTTGTTTAGGAGAGTGAGTAAGGAAAAAACTGTGCGCTTATCCGTCCCTTATTTTGGAAAAATTTGAATTGTTAAAATGTCTGCATTGGGAAAAGATCGTTTTTGCTACAAAAAAATTGTGTCAACATTATGGTTGACGAATTTTGTTTGTAGTCCAACAATGGCAAACTAAAAATTCAAAATGGCGGCTCTTCTTGGCTCTAATATCATAAGTAAGCTGGACAGACTTCGTGTGTGTGCTTCGTGGCCGTGCGGCCAGAGGCGTCAGTCCCGTATTGTGGGTGCCACCAAGGGCGCAGCCAGCTTTTCGGTCAGGGAGGGGCAAGCTAAACTCTTTAAAAATAACCTAAAATTTCGTAGTTCGTGTATAAGTTCGTTAAAAATTATCTTCCAATACTTTTCGCTGGAGGAATTCTTCCAGAAATTCTTGAAATAATTTAAAAAAATCACCAGGTAATCCTGGAGAAGTTTTTGGGTACATCCCTAAAAAGATGATTGAAGGATTAATGAAATTTCCGAAAGAACTCGTCAATGAATTTCTGAAGAAATCATTTGAAGAATTCCTGGAGCAATCCCTGGAAGAATTCCCGGAGCAATCCCTGGAAGATTTCCTGGATAAATCCCTAAAGAAACACCTGGACGAATCCCTGGAGCAATTCCTACAAGAATGCCTGGTGGAAGCCCTGTAGAATCCCTGATGGAGTTCCCGTAGCAATCTCTGGAAGAATTTCTGAAAGTCTACCTGGAGGAATTCCTGTATAAATTATGGGAGGAATACCTAGAGAAATATCTGAAGACGTCTCATGAGGAAATCCCAGAAGAAATCCGAGAAAAATTTCTGGAGAATTCCTTGAAGAATATTCTGGAGAAATTCCTTTAGGATTTCTGAGAGGAATTCCTAGAAAAAAATCAGAAGAAATCTCTTGAGGAAATCTTAGAGAAATTTCAGAAGGAATTCCCTGAAGGAATTGCTGGAGGAATCCATGAAGCAATTCCTGGGAAAATCTTTAGAAAGTATCCTGGAGAAACTTCTGAACAAATTCCTGGAAGAATTATTGGATGAGACCCATCTAGAATTCCTGGAGAAATTTCTTGGATGAATTCTTGAAGCAATCCCTGGAAAAAATCCTGGAGGAATTCCTGGAGAAATCTCCAGAGGAATTCTGGGAGGAATTGCTGGAGAAATATCTGAAAAAAAAATCCCTAGAGAAATTCCAGGAGGAATTCCTGCAAGAACTCTTAGAGGAATTTCTCTGTGATTCGCTGGAAGAATCTCTGGGAATACCCCTGGAAAAACTCATGGAGAAATCCCTGGATGGATCCCTGAAGTAAGTCTTGGACGAATCTCTGGAGGAATTGCTGGAGAAATACCTAGAGGAATCCCTGAAAAAATCCTGTTAGTATTCCTGGAGAACTTTCTGGAAGAATCTCTGAAGAAATTCCCAGAAGATTTCCTGAAGAAATTCCTGGAGGAATTGCTGACATAGTTTCTGGAGGATGTCCAGGAGCAATTTCTGGAGAACTTCCTGGAGGAATTTCTGAAAAAAATTCTGTGGTCTTTTCTGGAGGAATTCCAGTAAAAAGTTCCTGGCGAAATCCCTGGATAAAATCCTGGAGGAATGCCTGGAGGAATCTCTAGAGGAATTCTTGAAAGAATTACTGGATGAACTTCTAGAGGAATATCCGGAGGAATTTTATTCATATTTCTGTTATTTTTCTGAAAAAATCCCTTGAGAAATTCCTGGAGGAATTTCTAGTGGAATTTCAGGAGGAATTCCTGGAGAATTCCTCGAAGGAGTTCCTGAAGAAATTCTTGGGGGAACCCTTGAAGAAATTCGTGGAGAAATTCCTGGATCAAATTCTGGAGGAATGCCTGGAGGGATTCCTAGAGGTATTCCTGTGGGAAATGCTGGGGAAATCATGATGAAACTCCTGGAGGAATTCTTGAAATAATTACTGGATTCATTTCTAACGAAATCTCTGGAGGAATTCTGGGAGATTATTTTTCTTTTTCTGAAAAAATCCATTGAGAAAATCCTGAAGGAATTTGTAGCGAAATTTCTGGAGGAATTCCTGAAGAAATCATCGAAGGAAATGGGGGAATCCTTGAAGAAATCCCTGGAGGAATCTCTAGAGGAATACCTGGAGGAATCCCTGAAAAATTGCTGAATGTATTTATGGAGAATTTCCTGGAAGATTTCCTTAGAGGATTTGCTGGAAGAATCCTTAGAGGAACACCTGGAGGAATCCCTGGGAAAATCCCTAGAGAAATTCGAGGAGAAATTCCTGGAGGAATCCTTGAAGCAATTCATGAAGGAATCTCAGATAAAATTCCTGGAGAAATGCCTGGAGGAATCCCTGAAAAATTCCTGGAGAATTTCCTACAAGAATTTCTGAAAAAAATCCCCAGTAGATTTTCTGGAAAAATTCCTGGAGAAATTGCTGACATAATTTCTGAAGGATGTCCAGGAGCAATTCCTGGATAAATTTCTAGATTAATTGCTGGAGGAATTCATGAAGAAACTCTTGGGGTAATTACTGGAGAACATTCTGGAGAAGTTCCTTTGGGAATTGCTGGAGGAATCCTTGAAGCCATTTCTGGAGGAATCTTTGGAGGACTGCTTGCAACAATTACTGGATGAATTGCTGGGGGAATCTCTTAAAGAATCTCTGTGAGAAATTTCTGAAAAATCCCCTGAGAAATTCCTGGAGGAATTTCTAGAGAAATTTCTGGTTGAATTCCTGTAGAAATCCTCGAAGGAATTTCTGAAGCAATCCCTGATGCAATCCTTGGAGAAATTCGTGGAGAAATCCCTGGAAAAATCTCTGAAGAAGTTCCTTGAAGAATTTTTAGCAGAATTCCTAGAGGAATCCCTGCAGCATTTCCTGGAGGAAAATCTGGACGAATTCTTGAAGGAGTTCCTGAAAAAATTGTAGAGATAATCCAGGAAGAACTTTTGAAGAGTTTCCTGGAGAAATTCCTGGATGAATTGCTGACATAATTTATGATGGAATTTTTTGATGAATTCCTGGATGAAATCCTGCATGAATTTCTGGAGGTATCCCAGGAAGAACTCCTGAAGCAATCCCAGGAGAAAGTCCTGGAGGAGTCCCTGAAGCAATTCCTGGAGGAATATCTGCAAGAATCCAAAGAGGAATCCCCGGAAGAATGCGTAGCAGAATTGCTGGTGGAATTTTTGTAGGATTCCCTGAAGTAATTCCTGGAGAAATCTTTGAAGGAATTCCTGTAGGAGTCTCTGTAAAAAATCTCTTGAAGATTTCCTGGATAAATTGTAGCTGCCAACAAGGAGGATTGAAGCGTGTGGGACTACCACTCTTTATCCGATCAGCCAGGGTTGACAAAAAGGTATTCCTGTCCAAGACGTGTAGTACATTCCGGATTTGTTGACAAACCCTGTGCGAGTGGTTCAGATAGTGAAGAAAAGTTTCAAGATCGTGTTCCAATCGACCGGCTGTGAAGTCTTCAACTCTGCAGGGAACCTTGTAGCAATCGAAATCATTGCGAACAGGTGAAACAACCAGTTCAAGCAATGTTGAGTTCTACAAGTGCATCGCTTGATACCTGGCACTGATGCGACATCTCAACTACAGCAGCGTGAACAAATTGGTCGATAGTGTGGTGCGCAGCATAAAAATTTCGAGCAAAGAGCATAATGATTGCATGGTGTGTCCCAAGGCAGAGACGAATTCCGTTCAGCAAGAGCAGTTCATGAGCTGAAGAATTGCTGGAAGTGATCCACTCGGACGTAGCGGGACCAATGGGGTTACCGTCACCATCTGGAAGCCGTTACTACGTGGCGTTCATTGATGATCGTTCCCGTAGAATGTTCGTGTACTTCCTAAAGACCAAATCTGAAGAAGAGATCTTCGGTCAATTCAAGGAATTTTAGGCGACAGCGGAGCGAATAATCAAGATCCTGAGGACAGATAATGGTGAGGAGCATATAATTGATAGATTTCTAAGTTTCTTAAATCAGATGGGAATACGGTACCAAACAACCAACGCAACGATTGCACGCCCGAGCAGAACGAGCTGGCAGAGCGTGCTAACAGGACGATTACGGAGCGTGCGCATTGCATGCTGTTCGAAGCAAGCCCTTCGAAATCCTACGGCAACGGCAGTAGCGATTTACCTTGTAAACCGATCTCCCACTCGCGGTCACGGATTGACTCCTAAAGAAGCCTGGAGCGGTAAGAAACCTGACATTTCTGACGTCAGGGTGTTTGGAACGAAGACCATGGTGCAAGTGCAGGAGCAGAAACGACAAAAATGGGACCCACAAACGAGACCATACGTATTGACCGGGTTTGAAGAGGAGACGAAGGGCTACCGCTTGTACGATCCCAGTACGAAGTGTTTCCTGACGATTCCATTCCAACCAATATTTAGCTACGAATTCGGACCGATGTACGACCACGATCAGATAGAATAGCGATCCGAGGAACTACCGGAAAGCGATAGCGTCGCCGCACACAGAGAGCTGAAAAAGGCGATGACGGAGGAATTAGAGCCGATCCATGTCAACACTCAGGCCTTAGTCTGACCGGTAAGGTAAGCCATTACCAACAATACCTGAACGCTGGCTGATCTTTCTCCAGGACGGAAAGCTGTAGGATACAAGTGTGTGTTCAAAATTAAACGTGACATCAACGGAGAAATTATACGCTTCCAGGCTCGATTGGTGGCACAGGGTTTTAGTCAGCAATACCAATCGGAAGTATTTGCGCTGGTGATGCAGCAAACCTTCTTCCGAATGTTTATAGCAGTTGTGGCAAAAAAGAACATGTCTGTACGGTCTGAGACAGCAAGGGCGTGGAACCAGAGGTTACATGAAAAACTGGTACAGTAATTCCGTCGATGTGATTCCGATCAGTGCCTGTGTCGGAAACAGTTGAAAGGACGATGGTGTTACGTCCTCGTATACGTCGACGATCTCGTAGTGCTGAGTGAAGATCCACCGATGATTGAAGCGCTCGCGAGGAAACTGAAGAAGTCGTTCGAGATCAGCGCATTGGATGGTATTCGTTATTACCTGGGTATGAAAGTAGAGAAGGATCAGCATCGTGATTATTTCCTGAGCCAACGGAAGTATATTCGAGAAGTGGTGGCATCAAGCGGTTTAACGGATGCTAAAGCGTCCAAAATATCGTTGGACCTTGGATATATTAAGAGCGCAAGCGAGGGGACACCGTTAGAGACCAATACTGAATACCAGAAGCTGGTCGGATAAGTTCTGTACATAGCTGGTAACACTAGACTCTCGACATTTAGACTGCGGTACCCATCTTTAGCAGGAAGACAAATCAACTCACACAAGAGGACTGGACCGAGTTGAAACGTGTGGTACGGTACCTGAATGATACGGCCAACTATCGATTACGATTGAGCAGAAGACTACCACCGGATATTCCGACGCTGACTGGGCGGAGAATCGTGACGACAGGATATTCCATAACGGATTTGCGTTCAAGGGGAACGGTAAGCTGGGCTTGCCATAAACAAACTTGTTTGGCACTGTCAACAGCGGAAGCAGAATTCATCGCACTTGTTGAGGCGGCTCTAGTAGTCATCCAGGAATACAACAAATGTTGCCTGAAGATCATGAAGAGAGAGAAGCTGACGAGGAAAATGAAGCACATCGCAACGAAATTTTATTTCACAAGGGCCTCATCGAGAAGCAAGAAATGGAGTGCGTGTACTGCCCACCCGAAGACATGGTGGCAGATCTACTAACGAAGCCGTTGGCGCGCACAAGACTGGAGAAGTTGACCGAGCTGATAGGACTAACCATTGCCGTTTAGAAGAAGTGTTGCACCAAGTGATGGTTTTGATAGAACACGGTTCCAATCAGTATCATTTTGTATATCTTAGTTATTATTTTGTTTATGAAATTATTTTTGAAATTAATAGTAAATTAGTCGTGTTTTAGCATTCAAGTTTTGAGAATTTTTTTTTGCAACGCGATTCATTTGTAAGCACTAAATGCAAATGTTACTTCGTTTTACTGTTTCTTGGTATTCACAAAGAAGTTTCATTTAAGTGAAAAACAAAAAGAAACAGTTCCTTGATTCCAATACCTGAGCCTCCCCAAACCTGTTCGGTTTCTTTCTTTCTTCGACATCAAAACAACCGGGCACAAGATTAGAAAACTGCAACCAACGCCGCTGTCTCCTGGAAACCTCTCGTTTGCTGATCTGAGCATTAAATTTATGCAAATCCAGAACTTGCGCGCGATCAGCACCGCAGCATCTTCCAGCGAAAAACAACCGAAGTGCTAGAATTTAGACTCCAAATCCTCCCGATAGATCTAACTGGGCAACCTTTGGTATTTCGTCGGTCGGGACTCGTGGTCGAAAGACGGGTGGGTTTTATTTTTCTGTTTTTGGAAACAAACCACCAAAATCTGGTTCCCCGCCTCGCGATGGATGCTGCTAGATGTGACAAACAACCGCGCACCTCGTAGGTTCTCGACCTTAGAATCTGGATTAAATTTGAATTTCTCTCTGTTGAAGATTGCTGCCATTGCTGCTGCTTGGAATGGAATTGGTTTCTGATTAGGGGGACCGGTTTTCAAATTTGTTATGTTGTGCCAAAAAAAAAAACTAAAATTTGTTTGGTGCAAAATGTTCGCATTTTATGAGACGAATCGCTTAGCCATGGGATCATCAAACAAAAACACCTGTCAGACTAGAATTTAGATTTTTGACATGAAATAAGACATCGTTAAGAGGGTACCGTTCGGTTGCCGAAAGCTCATCTCGTCTACTGTCTAACACACAGATACCCGCGTCATCATGTACAGTGTTGGTTAGCATATTTGCGATGAAATCGAAATCTAGTACAAACGATAAGCTGTTGAGAGCTGTGTATGACCAGTACGGAACATCAAGTCATACACAAGTTTTAATTAGGTATTTACAACATTTCAAATATTAATCCTTATTAGCTCGTTCACAGCCTGTTTACGATTTAGAAATTCCAAGAGGCTGATTCGAGCACAGAAAATTTGTTGGTTGCTACCGAATTATAACTTATGTAAACCAAGTACAACTAGTTATGAGTTTATGACTGATTTGTAGCTTATCAGTTGTCGACAGTTGGGGCTGATGTCTAAATAGTATCAGTGAATACACTATTTAAAGCAAGAATTTCGTAACAAATATACTGACCAACACTGTACAACTAATCGTTCCGCACAGATATCATCCGAAACCGCACCAAAGTCCGACTTTATCACTGTATTTCCATCTAAAAACCGGTCATTCGGTAAACAAAACAACCCTTAGCTGCTCTTTTGAACCACCACCAGCACCATCAGTGCTCCACCATCATCATCAAATGCAACCTTGCTCAAGGTAGGGTTGTTTTGTGCCATGATGATAGCAGCCAGCACAGCACATAAAGCAGATTGGAGCTGCGATGGAGACGCCTGGCTGCCGTTGGTTGTTGGAAACCTTGAAAAGGTATCATGCTATGCCACATAGTTACGGCTTGCAAACACATAGAGCTTCCACCTAATACACCGTTGTTGTGAGCCGAAGCCAAACCGAAATGACCCTGACCAGAGGAATTCAAATAGTCAACATCTGTCGAAAATGCGACCAAAACAGACAGAATCTCTATAGAAAATCCGAGACCCATATTCGATATCAGCGTCATCAATCCAACAAACATACAGATATCGATTTCGGAAGCAACGTTATCCGAGTATAGCTTCCGGAACTAGTAGGTCAGTTGGTTTTGATATTTTCACTGGTAAATGTCGGGAAGTAGGGTGATGTGATCTGCCGGTGATTTGAATCTGGCTCGGTTTCTGTCTCGAGTTGTGATTTTTTTTCTCACATGGTTCTTTGTGCATTGGAAAACTTATATGCCACGTAAAATCGACAAACAGAACTTGTTGGACCGCTGGTTCGGTAATATGATCATCGAAAAAATATCGTTCCTCCTGTTATTAGAAAATGTGCGCCTGATAAGTGGGTGGATGATAAGTTATAGGTAGAACGAAAGAGAATAGTAATTATTTGATTGGTATACCTTGGTATACCTTGTAAACAGAATTCCAAAAATGACGTCCATAATTTTTCGGGTTCTGCCTTCTCTTCTGGGTTCTGTCTTATCGTTATAATTTAAACACATGATTCAATCTATTCGTTTTAACTTGGTGTCCTTCCGTTTTCTCTCTTTCTTACCTGTTCATTCATTTCTACCTCCTCGTGCAGATTGGGCCTCATTGTTCGGATTCGGCACCATCGTTCCCGTTCTTTTCTTCTTCTGGGTTCGTACTCATTGATCCAAGATAGACCCTGTTGTCCAAAACATATCACTTCATCTAAGTTTAGGTACCTCTTACATATGCTCTCCATGCTGGGTCTATTTCATCGTGATTTTTTTTTTCTATTCTACCATATTGTCCAGGGTTATCTACTTTTCGAAGTTCTACCTCATCGTCCAAGATATGGGCAATCTTCCGGACTATCTAGACGAAGACTTTTGACTTCCTCATCCAGATAAAACCGTTTTTCATTCGACCACATTGTCCGAAATACATCTCTTCGCTCAAGCTCTATCTCTTCGTCCAGGGTTGCGTTCCTCCTGCATATATCACCTCCTAGTGATACTCCGTTCTATTCTTAAAACCTGATTTAAACTCAAGTAAATGTTCAAGTTTTATCTCCTTTTCCAAGTTCTACCTCGTTGTCCAACATATAACTATTCTTGCGAGTTGCATCTGGTTGCTTCACTACCTCATCCAGAAGCAACATTTTGTCTAGATTCTACCTCATTGTCCAAAATATATTTCTTCGTTCAGGCTCTATCACTTCTGTTGAAAATGCTTTGACATCCATGTGCACAACAGAACATGTGCTCGATGAACAAATTGAGATTTGAAATTATGAAAAGAAATCCACGTACTCCGGTGAGACTCGAACTCACGACTCCCAATTCGCTAGACGGGCGCTTCTATTCCTTCAAGCTACGGAGTCACTCGACTATCTCCGTCGCCAGCAGGCCTAGAACTGAACTCGATTCCACAATCGCACATGGTTATCTTCTTTTCACAATCCAAATCCCCTTCGGATGGGATTAGATGAACATCTAACACATTGTCTGTTGTGCACATGTATGTCAAAGCGGGAGAGGAAGTTATTTTTAATTGTCGAGAGCTTCGGGCACTGCCTTCCAATCACTCAGCCAAAGCAAAATCAAGAAATTGACATTTGTAAGGTGCTACGGTCACCCTTACCGTATTCGGTCGGCCGAGGACCGACCCGTCGAGAGTCCGACTGCACACTAATTGCCATACCAATAAGTGATTGGAAGGCAGTGCCCGAAGCTCTCGACAATTAAAAATAACTTCCTCTCCCGCTTTGACATACATGTGCACAACAGACAATGTGTTAGATGTTCATCTAATCCCATCCGAAGGGGATTTGGATTGTGAAAAGAAGATAACCATGTGCGATTGTGGAATCGAGTTCAGTTCTAGGCCTGCTGGCGACGGAGATAGTCGAGTGACTCCGTAGCTTGAAGGAATAGAAGCGCCCGTCTAGCGAATTGGGAGTCGTGAGTTCGAGTCTCACCGGAGTACGTGGATTTCTTTTCATAATTTCAAATCTCAATTTGTTCATCGAGCACATGTTCTGTTGTGCACATGGATGTCAAAGCATTTTCAACAGTGTAATTTCCCACATGGCTTGGTCAGCCAAAGCAAAATCAAGAAATTGACATCTATCACTTCGCCATGGATTGTTTTATCTCCTACTTCAAGTGTTAACTCTTCGTCCTACGTATAGCTATTCGTCCGGGTTACATCTGGACGAAGAGGCTTTGAATCTCATCCATAAGCTACCGTTGTGTCCACGTTCTACCTCATGACTCGCAATTTGAGAGGGATCTAGGCTCTCGTCCGATTCAAACTACTGGTCTGTGTTCTACCTCATTGTCCCTGGTAAGTCCTGTGTATTCAAGTAAATTTAGGTCTGTCTTTTGTATTTAACAGATGGAGCGGATATTGAGTCATGATTTACTCGTTTCGAACGACAACAAAACCCGTCGTTGTGTTTGTAATTGCCATGTTTACTACCATGCTTTGTTCCGTTATGACCGAGAAATGAGCGCATTTTACGAGACTCTCTCTGTCATTGTCTCCCGTTCAATGACATTGAGAGAAGCGGTTCAGTCCAATCGGAGATTTGGATCTTCACCTATTTCTTTTTCCTCGTTCAGGCTCTATCTGTATCATGTTGTAACTTCCTAATCCAGATGCAACCTGTTTGTCTACATTATACCTCATCGTCCAAAATATACCTATTCGCTCAAGCTTTTGCTCTTCATCCAGATTTGGGTTCGAGTTCTACTCCATCGTCCGCTTTCTTTTTAAAATCCAGGTCGTTGAAATTATTCTATGGTTCTACAATATCGTTTTAATTTTATCTTCATTTTCCAAGACATTGCTATTCGTCCGGGTTATATCTGGATGAAGAAGTTTGACTTTCTCAACCAAATATAACCTTTTTGTCTGGGTTCTAGCTCATCGTCCAAAATATCAAAATATACCTCTTCGTTTAAGCTCCTTCTCTTCATCCAGGTTTGGGTTTGAGTTCTATTTCATCGTCCGCGTCGTTGAAGTTATTTTAAAATTCTATCATATCGTTCTAATTTTATATTAACTTCTAGGTTCTACCGCATCGTCGAAGATATTGCTATTCGCCTGGGTTATATCTGAACGAAGAAGCATGACTTTCGCATCCCGATGCAACTTTTTCATCTAGGTTCTACCTCATGTTTCGCGTTCAGTCTTTATATTCTAATTCAACCTCAGGGAAGGATTTATCTTCTCGCTCGATTCAAACTCCTAGTCCTAGTCTTACCTCATTCCCTCAGGTACTTCGTCCTTTTTTGCGGTTCTTCATCATCACCTCAAAGCTCTATATCTCCATAGGTTTTGCTTCTTCATGGAAGTGTCCAGGTTATTGTACCACATCATTACCGTTCTACCTGCAAACCTTGGTCCAATACCTACATTATTAGAGATCTACCATTTCTTCTTCCAGACCTGAATTCCTCGTCTGATGGCAAGCAACGTCGTTCAGGTTAACACCAACGATCAAAACTGTACTTACACGTCCAGAATTTCTCTCTTCGTTCGATGGGTGGGTTTGTCCTTCACGTTGGGGTTGATCTTGAGACAAAAGACACTACACAAACGAAGTGATGGAACCTCTGGATGAAGAAGTACCTAGATTTTGGACAGTAAGGCTGAACCGTACATTCAGCTTAAACAAACGAGTAGAACTTGGATACGGATGTAGCAATCGTTGGCTAACCATATCGTCCACGTTTTACTTCCACTTCTTTGTTTCTCATATTTAAAGATAAAAATATTTGTCCGGGATATATCTGGAGACTTGACTTACTCATCCAGATGCAAATATACCTCTTCATTCTGGCTCTACCTCCTTGGCCCGGTTTGAGTTCCTCTACCATATCATCCAAGTGTTATCTCCTCTTTCAAGTTCTAACACATTGTCTGAACAAAAAGTATTGAGCGTCTCATCCATTTGCAAGCACTTTGTCTAGGTTCTGCCTCATCCTTCAAAATATATGACTTCTGCCGAGTTCTGTCTTTTCACGGTTCTACCATATCGTCCACGTTTCATCGCTTCTCGTAAGTTCTACTTCATCATCCAAGACATGGCTATCCATTCGGATTATATCTGGACGAAGAAACTAGAATTTGTCGTCTAGGTTCTGTCGCACATCTTCTCGTTTCGATTCCCTGGTCCAAGTTCTATCTCGTTGTCCATGATTGTTCATCGCTTGAAACTCTGTATCAGATTGGCAGATTCTCTAGATGGTAGACTCTACCACATCATTCGCGGTATATGCACCTACAAAACCACGATTCAGCAGCTACATTATCGAAGATCTACGAAATCAATTGATCCAAGTTCACTATATTATTCCAGGCCTAACTTTTTCGTATAGATGCAAACAACACCGTTCAAGTTTAGGTACATCCATGACCCGTCGTCGTTCGATGACTTGTCGTCCTAAATCTTGAGTCCAGATGATCTTGAGAGGGGAGATACCATTCAAACGAAGTGATTGAACCTGGATGAAGGGATAAATTTTGGACGATACGGATGAACCTGATCGTGAAAGCAATGAGATCGAATCTGGATGTGCAGATTATGATTTTACGTCACTATCTGCTCCGTTTTCGGCTTTTACATCCTCGTCAAATATAATTCATATCGAGGGTCTATCTTGAACGGTTCTATGTCCTCGTCCAAGTCCAAGATCAATCTCCTCGTTCGGGTTCTACGTCTTTGTCCACCTCTTCATCTAGATTCAATCTGAGCGTCCAAGGTCGTCTGATTCAGTCTTTACGTCGAGGTTGTACCTTATTGTACAGATTAGACTTCATTGTCCAGGCTTCAATTCATCGTTCAGGTTCTCTTATCTCCTATAAATTCTATTTTTGTTGTGGGAGTACATAAATAGGAACTTCATCGTCGACATGCCTCATCGCCCAAGATCTATTTATTGCGTTGATCGGGTTCTATCTTGACCTTATCGATCAAATTTCAACCGGTCGTCCTGGCGTCCGAGAGTATGATGATAGTTCGTAAAGTTTTATTAATGAGATAGAGTTCGGAAAAGAAAGCTGAACCTGAACTATAAATTGAAGCCTGGACTATGAAGTCGAACCCGTACTAGAAGGTTCGACGAGCAGATTTAATCGAACGACATTTTAGATCATGGACGCTGGGGTTGAATCTGGATGGAGGAGTGCATAGACGAAAAATGGATCAGGCAACCTGAAGGAAGTAATAGTTGTATCAGTAGGTCGGCTCTAGAGGCACGTTCTCCTCCATTCGGGAAATTTGTGGCATCGTAATAGTAATAGTTGTACTTGAAGACTAGGAGGTGGAGCCTAGATACTATAAAATCTGGTCGATTGGGGTTAATTTTTACAGCAAGTTAAAGCAAGCTGAATGTCACATATCTCTCGATCAATAGACGAAGAGCGATAATTCCGTCCAGACAACGAGGCAGATTTTGGACGATATGGTTGAACCTACACGCAGAAGTAGACGCTGGACGTTGAGGCAGAATCATCCAGAGTCTACCTCTACGTGTAGCTTCAACCATATCGCTATCGTTCAGGATCTATCTCCTCATCTGAATTATACCGCTGGTTCTGCCTTCTTTTTCAGGATCAACCTCATCGTTCAGGATGAACCCATCGTCCAAGTTCTAGCTTCTTGCCAAAACTGCACCTTTTGTGCCGGTTAAACTACATAATTTAGGTAGGCAAGGTTCTGCCTTTTCATCCAGGTTCACCCTCGTTCTACTTTCAAATCCACGTCCAACCTTCACAATTTAACCTCCTCGTCCAAAAGATTTCTCGCCGTAAAGGTTTTACCTTCTAGTTCGGAATCGACCATTCCAAACCATTCCAATTCCAAACACTACGCTCCAGATTCTAATGATTTTTGGACCGTTGGGCAAACTTTTCTACAATATCTTCCAAGCTCTATCTCTTCTTACAGGCTCTTGCTTATCGTCCAAGTTATGGCTATTTGTCTGGAATATCAAAACGAACGAAAAAAATAGACTTTCCTATCCAGATGGAACCACTTTTTCTACATCCTACCTCATCGTCCAAAATATACCTCTTCGTTCAAGCTCTTTCTCTTCATCCAAGTTTGGGGAGTTCGGGTTCTATTCCATCGTCCGCGTTCTATTTTGAAATTCTGGGCGCATTGTAAGATTCTATCATGTTTTACTAGAATTTTATCTTCACTTTCAAGTTCTACCTCATCGTCCAAGATATTGCTATTCATCCGGGTTATATCTTGACGAAACATCCTGACTTTCTCATCCAAATGCAATAGATTCTTCTTCATGGCTCGTGCTCTGTCTTCATATTCTAGTTCAGTATCGCATCGTTTAGTTATAAATCCTAGGAAGGATTTATCTTCTCGCCTGATTCAAACTCCTAGTCCAAGTCCCCCCTCATTGCTTCATCCTTTTTTGCGGTTCTACCTCATCGTCCCAAAGTTCTATATCTTCGTAGGTTCGACTGCTTCACTCAGGTGTCCAGGTTGTACCACATCATTACCGTTCTACCTGCAAAACTTGGTCCAACATCTATCTTTTTTGTAGGATCTATCAATCTTCTTCCAGGTTTGGCTCCCTCGTCTAGCTGCAAGCAACATGAAGTTGTCGTTCATGTGTTGACTACTCTAGCAGGTCAGATCATCCGAACTCAAAGATGATTTGGGGAACCTTCAATGTCCATACACCTCGAGAAGAATATTATTTGAGCCTAGATTACTGAACCTAATGGATCTTCTTAGGATGTACGTGTTACTTGAGGCGAGTCCTGAGGCATCTTTCAAGTCCAAGTTATCCTGGTAGACTAGATGACCAGAACTCATTAACAACCTGGCGAACCTAGCAGCTACACCTCGAAACGAATTTCCACAGTCATATGCTTTGGCGCTTTGACCAAGGACTTATTCCCGGGCAAAGTAACACCTGTCAAGTCTTGGTTGATCTGGTAGATTGGATGCTCTGAATTCATGGACAATTTGGAAAACCTAAAATATCCAATGAACATTAGAAGAGTGCCCAATGAATATGTATTTTTACGAAGTAACGGTTTAAGATACTTGTTTGACCATGTTCATGAAGACAAATAAACTCACACATGATTTAAACGGCCTTCAATATCCGATCGATATACTTTTGAGGGGTTTTGATTCACCTTACATACCGTTGTATTGGAGAATTTCATCATTCGTGATGATTTTCTTATGGAGGATATGAAATCACTTATGGGCAGATTTGAATACGCGTCGGTACACAATTAGGATATCTGAGGTATTGGGTCGATCACATTCAACGATTTCGAGTCACACGGTCACACTTGGATGTATTCTGACACATTTGCAAGTTATCCCAATCTTGGTTGACCCAGTAGACTCACTTGCGTCAATTGAAGGATACTTACAACAACCCTCCTAAGATGTTACGCTAGGTGCACCACGATGGCGTAGTGCACGTTCAGCGAGCCTGTCTGTGTCATATTGACCTCAACATCCTACTAGGGTTGCGAGCCTTGAATATCTTATATGCATTGGCAAAGTCAATGGACTCTCAATCATCCTGCTAGTGCATGTTCTACGACTTATTTTTATGTGGAAGGTCCTAATTGAAGTCAAGTATGATTTGATGGATTCAATGATCCGCACTTCAGGACAATTCGGCGAACCGAGAATATCTGATAAACAAAATTTAAGCACTACCAGTCAGTGGGTTCTTGCACTAGTTGAGCGGATGTTGAATCAAACAATCAAAATTTGTATAAGGTTCGGAATGTTTCCAACTCAAGGTGAGTTTGGAAAACCTTAAATGACTTGCAATAGGGGGATTTGAAGGTTCCAAGGTGGTGTTGATCTGGTACACTTAATGTCCTAGAGTCATGAGCAATTTGACGAACCCAGAATATCTTATCTCATGTCTTGATGAAGTCTAACCTAGGGATCCCCCAAGTAACATTTTAATGGTCAATAAGTCTTGTGGAGGTTTTTAGAAGCATAAAAAACTTAATACCTTTCATCTTGGTTTTATTAAGGTTCTTAGAAGAGCCTATTTGACTAAACAATGTTACTTGGGCTGCTTTATTCATCTTTATTCGAAAGAAAACTCTCGGAGGTCCTAAGCAATCATAAAACCAAAATAAACTAGTTTTGGTTTTATCACGGCTTTCAGAGCCTCTTTAGGGCTATTTGGACTTCAAAATGCTACTTTGGATTTCAATTCAGATTGTTGATCAGGTTATTACCTTGTCGTACTTATTGAGAACCTCAACTTGTGGACAATTTGGAGAACTAACAAAGTATTCACAAATCTGGACAGTAGTTATTCGATAGTTGTAAAGCTTTCTAACTCCCAAGAATAAAAATCTGTACCATCTGCTCCACCAAAATCTAATTAGTGAAGCAAACTTGAACTTGATCTCACGGAGGAAGGCGGCAACGCAGAAGAAGTGCGAAAAAGAAGCGACAATTCAAAATTTTGTTCTCAGCTGAGCAGCAGATCCCCTAGTGACCCGTCCAAATCCATCGAGTGCAAATTTATGTGCGACAGCGCATCGCTGGACCTCCTGGAGGGTCATAAATTGTCGCTCGTTTATAAGAGAGTGTCTTTCTTGCCTACACTACGGAATGATCCGAAATTTGACTCCGAAACTTTGCGGGGCTTCGACGGCTTTACATAACTAACCGGTTTATTATCCTGCCAAGAACTTCGCATCGTTGGATGAAAGCAACGAAACTCAAGTTCAAGACCCGTAACCGGTTCTCACCAGAATTCAACTAAAATTGCTCAATCGTTTTTCTCGTCTTCTTTCTCATTCCAGGTGGCTGGCGGATGCTGCCCGGCAGCAGCGACCCGTACTGGAACGTACGGGAGAACCTGCAGAAGGTACAACCGAAGTACGGGGCGGCACCCTTCTTCAAGCTGGGCATCGACGTCCGGAATGCTCCGCCCTTCGACTACATCATCACGGTTAGCGAGGGCGATCTGGGGCTGCCGAGCTACGAGTTCTACACCCTGGAGGAGAGACATCCGGTAAGGTTACACTTCTATCATTGTACCTGAGGTATCATTTTGGTTTTATTAGGGTTGTAATGATCAGAATTAGGCTTGGAAGCTGTGTTAACCTATTCAGTTCTAAACTTTTTTTGAAGAGTTAGTCATCATTTGATTTGACGTACTCTGGTTGATTTTGGTTCTTCGATTTTGATTTTGGTTTTCGATTCGGGATGTGCTAGGTCCTCCGAATTGATCTTGAGTTCAGACTTCCAAGTCTACGATAGCTTATTTAGTTAAGGTAATCATTAAACATCGTAACTATCATCAGCTATGCCCGATGGGCAATAGAATGTACGAAAATGTAATATGTTGTAGGCCATGCAAAATGTTCTGAAGCTTAGGTCAACCGTTTCAGATCATCCAAGCGTATCAAACCTACCTAAAGGACATCTTGGCTCATCTGGTGGCGGCATCCACCATCCAGGCGCAGGAGTACGCCAAGATGATCTACAACTACGAACGAAGAATCGCCTTGGACGTGGCGAGTGTTCTTCGGGAGGGTGGTGAGAACGCCACTCAACCGCAGATACGAACTCTTCAACAGCTGACCAATGAGGCTCCTTCGGTAAGTACCACCCCTCAAAACCCCTCCCATATCAGTAAGTGACCCTTGTTCAATACGTCCAGCTTCCCATCCTGGAAACGGCCCAGGCCATGTTCAAGAAAAAGATCACCGAGAACACCCAGGTCTTGGTGCAGAGTCCCGTTGCGCTCAAGATGATCTCGCAGATCATCACAACCACGGACAAGGAGATCCTGAACAACTTCGTCATGTGGTCGCTGATACGACACATGGTCCCCTACATGTCCCGCAATTTCCGACTGTCGATGCAGGAGTTCGAAAAAGTCCTCTACGGCGTCCAGGCCAAGCAACCGATCTGGCACTTCTGCACCAAGGTCGTCGAACAGTGGATGCCCTACGGGTTGGAAGCCCTCCGCGAAAACCCGGACCTGATCGTACACGATCGCACCGATCGGGACTACGCCGAGCAAAATCCGTCGATCGATTCCCTGGACCCGTACCACACGTCCCGGTTGGTGAACGAAGATCGCATCCGGTACGACGACGAGCTGGTCAAGATGATGTTCTACCACATCCGGGACGAGTACAAGGCCGCGATCATCAACTCCAACTGGATCAACGAGCACCTGACCAAGTTCATTACGGACAAGCTGTCGATGATGCGGGTGCAGATCGGCGTCCCGTGGGAACTTCTGAAGAACGACAAACAGTTCAACAAGTTCTACCACGACTGGGTGCTGGACAATCTGTTCTTCGTGGAGAACGTCGCCAGCCATTGGGTGTTCGTCAAGCGGCGAATGGACCGGATGCTGGACAACATGACCGAGAGCGATAGGTAAGAGTTTTCTTTTTCAGGTAATTGTAGAACCGCCTGTCACGTACAAGATCTGCTGTTGCATATGTAAGTTACACTCAGTTTATAAAGCAACACTGGAGGTCTACAGTTTCTGCAATATATTGACGTACACTTAAATCGGTAGTCTGATATCTTTGTGAAATTGGGTAATGTATTGTACTGAACACAGCTGGAAACTTCAAGATCTGAACTTCTGAACCTTTAAGTGAAATACAGTATTTCTTATTTATGCTGCGGTAGATCTTACATGACGCAAAAATGTGTTATGGGGCTTACAATTGCCAAGTCTTGACGCTTTCAGATGTTCTAGAACTCGTAAGTCTCCTAATCCCTCAATTTCCAGAATCGTCGCCGAACTGTATCCGCCCGTCAGCTACGGCGCCCGCCGGGCCCCTGTTCCCGATCTTAAATACTCGATCGGTCTGAACATGGTGATCATCTCCCGGCAGAAGACCCGGGAACCGTACTTCCACTACCGGTACCCGTTGGCGGTGAACTTTGCCCGGCTGGGAGCAGACATCTCCCTCGTGCTCCAGGATGCCATCAACACGCTGGCCGAGCAGTTCAAGAACACCGAGTCCAGCCATCCGCGGCACGTTTTGGAGAACGTGTTCCAGCAGGAAGCCCAGAAGTGTATGGTCAAGTAAGTCTTCAACGAGAGTGGGTCAAGGCTTAAGGGTTGGTGACACTAAACATAACCTCATTCCAGTACCCTCCCGGCCACGATCAACGCGGCCCGAATCTCGAACTCCAGCAAGCTGAACCTGTATCTGGAACTGGCCGCCGGCAGTATGCTGACGCAGTCGTTTGGCAGCTTGCTGGATAAAATCGACCGCAACGAGCGGATATTCGAGAGTGGAATATCCGAACGGACGACGTACGAGGTGCTGGGTCTACGCAACGGCCACAGGCAGCCCGGCCTTCGGAAGTACGACGCCCAGCAGCTGTTTACGCTGGCGTACCTGCAGAAGCACTGTGCCGTGCCGGACAGTGGGGCGGTGCGGCTCACCAAGCTGCTGGTGGATAACGACATTCCCGAGACGGAGAAGTGAGTATTGCTGGGGGCTGACGGGGAGTTAGTGGAGGTCTCAGTAGAAGACTAGGTCAGTCCTGGAGTTAAGGTCTTGGAGTCTACAGTCGTAACCATTGATATTTCCGGCCGGGATTTACTTTCGGGAGGTTCATGGTACATTGAGCTCAAAAGATATTCGGGGTTGGTTGGTGCAGTCATAGGTTATATGGTCTTCCAAACTACCCCAGAATGAAGGTCATTTGAAGTCCTCGACTTCATGAAGCTTTGGATAACCGAAAACATCCGTATAGGTCAGTGTTAAATATTGTTTAGTTCTCAGAGTATATTTAGCCCTCATTCGAAAACTACCGATGGACGCTTGTAGATTAGAAGTCCATGACCAGCCCACTGTAGTGTGCCGTATTATAAAATTCGATCAAACCTCACCGATATTCCCCCTCATTCCAGATTCTCCCTCCTGTGGCACCAGATACCACTGCTCTCGTCATCCCTCGAGTGCAGCAGCAGTAGCAGTAGCTCCAGTTTTAGCAGCAGCAGTAGTTCCGCCGGTGGTGGTGCCGCACAAAACGGCCACTGCAGTCGCATTCTTTGATTAGTGCAACGTCGTCCAGCAGCTGCACCGCCTCCCCAAATGGCACCGCCGCCACTGCCACCACCGCTAGTAGTGGTAGATGCGCCGGAGCGCCCCCGCAAGCGCAAGAAGCAACTTCCCACCTCGTACTACGACCCGGCGTTCACCGATCCTTACTACTACCATTATTCCACCGCGGGGCAGCAGCAGCAGCCGTATCCGTATCAGCCCAGTTCCGGTGGAGGTGGTGACTATAAGGGTAAAGGTGACAATTACCACCATCATCATACGGACAGTGGCGGTAGCACCGGGCAGGGAAGCAACAGTGGTGATATCATCTTTCCTAAAATCGATGTGAATAGTATATTCTTCTGAGAGAGAGAGATAGAGAGAGAACGTAAGGTATGGTCGAGAGATTGCGTGTGTTATCGTTGGGATGATACGACAGATGGTGAGAGCGATTTCATACTACTATTAAAGTGTGTTCGGGATGATTTGAAGCATTTCCACATTGAATCAATAATGCTTCTTCTTCGGCTATTTATAATTGTTGATAGTGATCTGAATTATGTCGAGTACTGACGGTTTTATTTTTCGAACAATAAGCTAATAACTCTAAGGTAAGGATTTCTTATATTGATCTTCATAAAAAAAAGTACACATACCGTGCCAACTTGTCTGTGAGATTGATGGTGAACTCTTCAAAATGCAGTGAAGCTCTGTGGGTGTGGAAACTTTATCTTACAACATTGTTTTTAACGCGTAAATTGAAAAGGCAAGATCATAAAGAATGCAGGAGTGATAACTGTTTATGGTATGGTTATTACAGCAATACTACTTTTTAGTAAATTATCACCATACATTGTACTGCTACATTGCAATTATCTGCTACAAACGCAAATCTCAAAATATGCGTAACAATTCAAATACATTAAACTCAATGGTTACTATACCTAGAATGGTAAATGTAATAAATAGTTGATGATTTTATGCAAAATGGGCACTCGTTTAAATTTTATTACTAATTTATTTCTCGTTGAATGAGGCTGCGTATCAAATCTTCAATGGTAATCTCCCATAGTTTCTTTCTTTTTTATCAATAATTAGAAACAATATTGAAATTCTTGGGTGTCGTGTACCATATTTGGATTGCACAAACAATCCAAAATATTCAAACTCACTAAGCTTAACTAAATTTCGAAAGTTTTTTTTATCCATCTCCTGACATTTTGGCACAGACATGCGTCGAAGATATTCTTTCAGCCAGATTTGGTGGACACCGAGAGAAATCAATAACGCCGTTCCCACATGCCAACACCGTTCGAACAAATGGACTTCCTGATAAGTAAGCTAGAGTAATGCGATATATTCTAGAACGATAAGTCTAATGGTAAAAATCCACGTAAGCCGAACGCCTCAGCACAATGGAAGCGAGGGCAAACAATGAACAAATGAAGCTACTTTTAATCGCAAAAACATGCCAGAACAATCGTTGTTGAAACCTGTTGAAACAGAAGTACATCTAGGAGTACGCGCAGTGTCTGATACGAATACGAATGTTATAACAATTACTACTAAGCACAGAGATGAGTTTATATATTTAAGTGACACAGCCGGTACATGCAGTGGAGATCGGTACCCGCTAGTAGCATAAAGGAACCCAGTAGTGCGATAGATATTTAATGCAGCCGGCAGTAGTTTTGTGACTATAGTGTTAAACAAATTTGAGACAAAAAATGACGACAATGACAATGTCCGACGAACTTTGCGCGGGTGCGATCGGACGAAATGGATAATAAACCTGTTCTTTTTGTAAGGTATTTCCAGGAGGATTGAGCATGGTAAGGACAAAAAAGAAAGCCATTGGGGAATTATATGTTTTCAATTTAAAAAACCTGTTTTGTTTCGAAGATGCATCAAATCGTCAAAATGACGATACATCGACGATAAATGTAATATTCCAACAATATTTTTATTCGAGAAAATGAACATTTCTTAATTGTAATCACATCTATTTAACCGCCCATTAGCCAAATAGTTATTTGGGAAATAATGATTTATCTTATAGTAAAAACAATACATCCTAAAGTAGTTTCATAGTTAAAACACATAATAATGCGGGTCTTGACCTCTAAAGACAATCCCCTTTTACATCCACGTCCAGTTGTGCTGCTGCAATGGAAACTCTTCCTCCCAGATGACCTGCTCGATCCAATCCAGATAGTAGGCAACGCGATGAACAATACCAATGGTAAGCTCCGAACTTAAGTCCGTATTGTCTACGGTGGTGCTTCCAATGCCGATCACCGTGAAAGTACATGCACGGTTGTCTACCGACAGCAAAACACTACCGCCAAATGTGTCCTTTGTCAACGGGGAATTCAGCACACAAGTCTGACTGGGTCGGAAGAAAATATCCTTGTAATGGGGTGGCATTACTGTGTCGCATTCTTGCTCCGTGCCGACGTTTTCGTAAGTAGATTCGGGCCCAGGGTATCCCCCTGAAATTTCCAAAGCCTCTTGAAATCTTGATTGTTGCTTTACACGCTGACTGTACAATAGAGCTAATAAACTATAGAGGAAGAATGTCGCTGGCGTCGCCGCCGCAACATCTCTTGCTGGCGGAGATAGGCAGGGATATAAGTGTCAAAGCGAAAAAGTATGCAGTTTGACAGATAGATACCCGATATGTTCCCGAGCGAGAACAAAGGGAACACCAGCGACATTCGTCCTCTATAGTTTATTAACTCTATTGGCTGTACTCACATCTTGACCTCTGATAAAGCGCGGTTTGTAGCATGGCGTCGTTGAGCTTTTCCGTTCCGATGTTAGCCAAACAGGCCGGAGTATGAGCAACCGAAGTGGCCAGAGCAAGAACGCCCAAATTATGATGCGAACTGGTGGAATTGTAGCCTGGATGGCAGATCATTTTGGAAATAGCGATTCGTTCGTATCGACTGAATCTAACTTCCGTTGGTCGATGCCTTAACGGTGTGGAAGACGTGGTTATGGGACAAAGTATTAGCTAATGAAATTGTGTTCTACTTACCGTAAGCAGTGACAAGAAGTCAATAGTCGATTTGATTTTACAAGTACAGCCAGGCAAACGGAGTCCCGATTATCGCGAAGTGTAACCTAGAAGACAAAATAGGATCATGTTTCTAAAAAACTTAACGGTTTTGTGAAAGACTTACAATATGTGGGAGGGATCCCAATCTATTCCGAGAATTGTCACACACTCCGCTGATTTTCGCGGTGTATCTGCTTTGATGTTCGCACCCTGAATAAAACAAAGGCAAAACAGTTATGTAGTCGTACAATACGAATCGCAAACGGAAATCATCAGAAAATACTTCTTTCACTGATCCTTCTGGGTTTTCCGCCAGACATGATTCCATCGATCCACGGGATATACGGTTGAACATTGACCAAGACGGTGTAGTTTTTGGCATCATTGCCTTGCACTTCTGATGCTACAATTCCTAGGAATGCCCACGACATACCCTCGTAGCTACTGATCATTCCGGAACCAAGGTTAGTGGAAATGCTGGACTTCTCAGCTAGTCCGGAAGCAGAAAAACCTTCGGGACAGCTGAAACAACACTGATTTGGATGGACGCTTACGCCGACTGTGGAGCACTCCTGGCGATCGAGGATACGGATATTCTGTAATTGAAATCCATCGTTTGGAAAGCCGGTGAAGAAGACATTCCGTTCCACGGATGTCGGATTGTATGAGTCCCTCAGGAAACAGCTGTGCGTCACATAAGGTGTTATTCTTACTGGCCAGCTCGTCACCAGTATGACCATATCGTTGACGGAATGTTTCGTGTGTACATGAACTTCGCTAACGTATCGTGTTTGCTCGTTTACGCTACGTTGGTCCAAGTGGCTCCATCCGAAGTGCACTTCCAATGTATTCTCCGGAAACGGTCTGCCGGTGGTGTGATTCAGGACGCACTGCGAAATCGTTAGGACGTGCTTTATGCTGATTAGAGTTCCACTGCATGTTTGTTCAAGAGCATTGGTGTTGGGATTCCGATGGTATATCGCCACACTTCTTTCCCTTCCGAAAAGTGATTGATTGTTAGGTCTGTTATAGCATTTGTCATCCACTGTAAGCATGGGAAGAATTGTAATTAGGATAGGTAGTGCGAATCCCTGTCGATTCAGTTACTTTTCGTAATGGAAATTTATTTGACCTACTTGGGCGTTAAGGCAACATCGGAGAAACACGAACCAGAACCTATAGCAGTGACGGAAATGGGCTCATGATTGGAAACTCGTTTCGTGGAACTACTCATCCCTAAAACTTCATCAACAGAATCCGCATACTCGCCAATATACTGAAGGACCGCGAGATTGGCATCGTAGCACTGCAGGAAGTGCGTTGGACAGGATCCATGGAGCAGGCCTTACTGAAGCCAAGGCGGCGATAACACCCATGGATCCGGGTTATTTGAAAATTTCTTTGCGTACCGGTGTGTGTGCGCGACCAGATATCGCGTCCTCCTCTCCTCTTCTTGGCGTAACGTCCTCACTGGGACAAAGCCTGCTTCTCAGCTTAGTGTTCTATGAGCACTTCCACAGTTATTAACTGAGAGCTTCCTCTGCCAATGACCATTTTGCATGTGTACATCGTGTGGCAGGCACGAAGATACTCTATGCCCAAGGAAGTCAAGGAAATTTCCTTTACGAAAAGATCCTGGACCGACCGGGAATCGAACCCGTCACCCTCAGCATGGTCATGCTGAATACCCGTGCGTTTACCGCCTCGGCTATATGGGCCCTAACCAGATATCGCTATGAACGTCGGAATTCGCGGAAGAAAGTTCTGCGCCTCAACGAAGCTCGACTGAACTACACTACCTGAAAGGAGATCGCGTATGTCGCCATGAAGCCAGGCAGTTGTGCATTGAGGCGACTGCTCCAAAATTTCGGCGAAAAGTAAGTGCAAGTCACCGTGATAAACGCTGACAACCAGGAATGCCTAACCTTCGTCCGTTTGGGAAGAACAAGCAAAACTTCGAAGCAGATTTACACCAAGCAGCATTTTGTCCGATTCCTGTGTGAAAAAAGTGACGGATCTGATGCCAGCTGCTTTGCAAACACCAACCGTTTGCAGAAGGCCTCAAGTATACAGGATCAAATATTTGTTCGTTGAACTTTCGTCCAAGGATCGTCAACTCGAAAGCCACTCGCAACCTTTCGCGGATCTCCGCCAACTCGCCTTCTTCCGTAGTAGCGACCAGAAGGTCATCGACATATATCATCAGGATCACTTTCACTTTCTCGCCATCCTTCACATACAAACATGGGTCCGCCGTTTGTTCCAGCACTGAGCTGACTGACGTAAGCCGCTGGAATTGGCATACATGGTTCTCCTTACCTGTGGCCTCGAAACCGGGCAGTTGCCGCATCAGGACGCGTTCCCCGAGATGCCCATAGGGATACGCTGTTTTTATGCCCAAGTGGCGAACGTACAGGTTCGAAGCAACCGTGAGGAATGTCCGAACGTCGTGAACGTCGTCTACTCAGGTGCGCTGGGTCGACCAACCTTGCTTTGCACTTCATGATCTGTTTTTTCTTTGTTCCGTTTTACCTTGTAAATCCACTTCGAGCATAAAACTTTATCCTTCGGCCGCGGAATCAGCTTTCACGTTCCGTTGATGAGCGTCGATCTCTTCATCCATCGCCTTCCGCAAAACCGGATATTGCATGGCTTCGCGTTGATCGGATGAACTTTCCACTGTACATGCAGCGAATACAACGGCGAATTCCAGATCGTATTCTTCCAAGTACTGTGGTCGTGTTTTTCGAGTGGTCCTCCTGAAGCGTCGAAATCCGGAAATGGGTTCCTCATGGAATTTCTCCCAACAGTTCTTTAGGAAATGTCTTTAGTAGTTTCCTGGAGAATTTCATCAGGGGTGTTTGTGACTTTTTTCAAAAGTTTCTTTGGGAGTTGCTCCAGTTGCTTCAAAAATTACTCAAGAATTTCGTTGGAACACCCCTTAGGAGTTTCTTCGGAAGTTCTTCCAAAAGTTCGGGAATTTTCCAGGAAATCCACTGGAAATTTCCGCAGGAGTTTCATTGGGAATTTTTTTCCCGAAGTTTCATTGGGAATTCCTCCAGGAGTTCCATCGTCATTTCCTGCAAGAGCTCTATTAGAAGTTTCTGTAGGAGTTTTTTAGGAGGTCTTCTATGAGTTCCATTCGGGAGTTTCTCCAGAAGATACTACGGGAATTCTTCCAGGAGTTTCTTCGAGTTGTTCTCCAACAGATTTTTAGGAAATTTTTGTTAGTTGCATCAAGAAATTCTCCAGGAGTTCTTACAGGAGTTTTATTTTCATAAGTTTCTCCGATAATTAATCCAGCAGTTACTTCAAAAATTACTTTAGAAGTTTCTTAAAAAAAATCCCCATCGGAAAATCCTGCAGGAGTTACGTTGTGATTTTTCCCAGAGTTTCATTAAGCATTCCTCCAGGAATTAAATTGGGAATTACTCCAGGCGTCCCATTGGAAATTATTCTATGAGAGTCCATCGCATTTCCTCCAGTTCAGTTGTTCCTTCGGGAATTCTACAATAAATTTCTTCGAGAATTTCTCCAACATTTTTTTCAAAATTTTCTTTAGAAGTTCTCTTAAGAATTTCTTCAGGAGTTCCATGAATAATGACTTCAGAATTTCCATGGAAAATCCCCCAGGAGTATCTTCGGAAATTTTTTGAAGAGTTGCATCGAGAATTCATCCAGTAGTTCCCACAAGTTTCATTGAGAATTCTTTCAGACACTTTATCCAGAATTTCTGCACGAGTTCCTTTAATAATGAATTACTGCAGTAGTTTAAGAAAAAAACTCAGGAGTTCTATGAGGGACTCCTGTAAAAGTTACTTTGGAATTTTTCCTGATGTTCCATTGATATTTTTTTCTGAAGTTCCATCGGAAGTTGTTTTAGAAGTTTCTCCGGGAATTTATCTTGGAGTTCCTCCGGCAGTTATCTCAGGATTTATATAGGAGATTCCTGTAGGTATCGGCAAGTCCTCTAGTATTGCTATCTTTTTTTGTTAATATTTTTCGGCAATTTATTTTGGAATTCCATATGGAATTTCTTCAGAAGTTATTTTGGGAACTATTGCAGAAGTTTCTTCGAGAATATGTGCAAAAGTTTTTTCGGAAAATATCTTCAATAGTTTAAAAAGAATTTCTTGAGGATTTACTTCAACAATTTCTAGAAATATTTTCAAAATTCTCCTGGCGTTCCTTTGGGGATTCCTTCAAGAGTTCGTTTAATAATTTCAACAGAAGTTCCTTCGAAAAATTTCTCCTGGAGTTCCATCGAGTTTTTTTTTTAACAGAAGTTCATTCGTGAATTCCTCCAAGAGTTTTTTTCTGATAATCTCTGCAGAAGCTGCATTCCAATTCCATTGGAAATCTCTTCAGGAACTCTACTAGAACTTCTATTGGCTAGATATTCAAGAAATTTCAGTTATGATTTTTCTTTAGAGATGAACCAGCCAAGAGCTGTGCTGAAAATCTCTATAATAAAGATAATTAATTAATTCATTTATGATTTCTCCAGGAGTTCCCTCAATAATTTCTTCAAGAGTTTTATCGAGAATTACTCAATTCCCCCAGGATTTTTGTTTTTGAAATCAATTCAAGAGATTTATTGAAAAGTCCTGCAGGTACCAGGTAAGGTGCAGGTAAGCATTTCTTGCAGGAGCTTGAATACGATTCTTTTTAAGATATTAACTACAAGTCTATTAGGAATCTCTCATAGCTTATAAAATTCTTCTAGGAACTCCTCTCGGAAACCGCAATGAAACTACTCAACGAACTCCTGGGAAAATTTTCGTTGGAACTGCTAGAGGCATTTCTGATGGAATTCCTGGAAGAATTCCCTGAAGCAATTCTCGAAAAAAAAAATTTCATCGGGAAACCCGAAACCCTGGGTTGAAACTGGATGAGATCACAGTTTCAACCCCAACCCGACTTCGGTTTCGCTTGTACTAAAGTTTGTTTGAGTTTGTTTGACGTTTGTTTGTTTACACATTTCCCGCCAATCTAGTTCCAACCCAGGTTCAAAAAGAAAGTTTTAAAGTTTAAAACGACTTCAGCGTTTTAGTACAATGACGTACGTCACGCAACGCATCATTGTGGCTAAAACTATACTATACTCGAGACACTTTAATAATTGTGGCTTGCTGCACTGAAAGCCGCTTCAAACTGATCTGTCAGTTGAAGTCGAAGTCGACGCAGCATTGTGTCTCCCGCTTCACTACTGTCAGCACGAGCGCTTACGCGATTGCTACACTGAACGGCGGCTTGCGGTGAAAATTACTATTCTGAGGGTCAATTTAAATACACAACGCCACTAAATTTGTGCAGACTTAGTTTCGTTTCAATTCAATTGAATTATGTTTTCAATTTTACCATGGATTCGATTTTCAATTAAAAAAAGTTTCTGTTGACAACCGGATTCGAACCAAGAACCTTGACATCACCAGGCTCGCACGCTACCACTCGGCTGTCGAACCGGTTGATGTGAGAAGAAACAAAACGCACATAAGAAGCCATTGGTGGGTCGATGATCATGTTTTGCCATGGTAAATTTAAAAACATGTTTATGCTTGTCATTACTGCAAGCCGCCTTTCAGCGTAGTCATAACAACAATAATCCGTATTGAACAGTAACCTAGTGTTGCTTGGAACTAACGATTGATTGGGATGTGTTTGAAGTTGGTGAAGATTTTGCGTATCTTGGACCGAAAAGCTTTTGGAGCTATTGAGTGTCTAGTGCTCCGGACGATTTTCGGTTATAGCTAGAAAATAGTGTGTGGCGCAGACGCTTGAATCCCAATTTGTAGGGTTTTTGACCCCATTCCCAGCACTACAGGTAAACAAAATTGTTCAATTCCTAAATTCACAACGAAACGACCGTTTTCGTCCACTTCTTCCATTCGAATCAGACACCTTATTGCGTGAACTTGTTGTTTACAGAGATTGTTGTTAAGATTTTCTGCCGGAAAGTTGATTTTGAACGATTTTACTGCACCTAGTCCAGCACCAATTCTCGGCATTAGTGCCGAACTTCCTGCAAAATCAAATGGGAAATCACTTCGGCACCCAGCTTTGTGCTGACAAAGTGCACCCGTATGCGTGTAAAAGTTGTTTTGAGCACTTATGCGGATTCATAACTGAAATAAATTTTGTTGTGGAAACAACCGATTCCATAATTTTACTAAGGGTGCTATTACACTCTTTGCCCAGACGCCAAATATTTGACCACTTTTGACAGATAAATTTTGGTAGGTTGTTTGGCTCAATTTGTCCCTATTCGTTTTTCGAGAGTGACAAATATTTTTGTTTGCCAGGTACACCTTGGTCAAAATTTAACTGTCAAAAGTGGTCAAATATTTGGCATTGGTCAAAGAGTGTCATACTAGCTTAACCGTACCTATGATTCTCAACCGACAACAATTTCCAGTTAATTCCACTAAAACACTGTCAACTTAACTAGCAGTGCAGTTAACATTACCAAAAATAACATTAATTTAACAAATGAGCATTGTATTTTTAACCATACTGTGTTGTAAAATGCGTGTCGTGGAAAAAATAACAATGTTTTGTTGTTGAGACGACTATGCTTTTAGTTGAATTTACTACAATGCATTGTAATTTCAAGCATATTTCTGTTACCTTAACAGATTTTGTTGTCGGTTGAGAATCATAGGTACGGTTAGTAATTTTACTATGGAATCAGTAGTTTCCACAACAATATTTATTTCAGTGTAATAAACGTGTAGCTTATTGACTGTACACAGCAAAAAATAAATGCAACCCGCCCGATGTAACTCACTCCGATGTACTAAATAAACAATGTAAACACGATTCCTATGTACGATTACATCGTTTTGATGTAAAATCTTTTGTTCTTATGTGTACATCCTCCTGTGTAATATTCATGCAACCGACGGATTGATCGGGTTGCAGCAGTTCAGATTTAATATTAGACAACAGTTTTTTCTGTGTAGATCTCGTTGCGGAAATGTTGCGGGAGATGATTACCTACGAAAGTACGTTTGGAAAATATGCGGCAAGTGATATTTTGATTTGTTTTGCTGTGATGTGCCGGGAATTGACGCGGGTTCCCAAGTAGTTCGAAACCCTATTTGAGATTCAAAGCGATGTGGACCAGTAGACCTGAGCCAAAGATAAAAAAAAGTGTTCAAAGAAGCGAGTAATCTTCATTACACGCGTTTGACAATTTGCTGATCATTCTGACAGTTCTGTATAAGTAAGACTGAGACGGCCATGATTTTTGTCCTTTTCTAGCTCACGCGTTATCTGTCAAAATTTTCGTTCGTGCAATGAAGGATTGTTAAACATATATTTACAACACGGTATACTTCAGTAGGCTGGGCACGTTATGGAATCTAGTATGAATAAAGCGTCACCTACCTTCGGGCGGTGCATTCCAGATGCTTTGCTCAATCCAGTCCAAATGGTGGGAAATCCGAGCGTGGATTTCATTCCAAGACATTACCGGAAATTCGGCAATTCTCTCATTATGAACCTTCAGCCCAACTATTGTCGGCATGCAGGATCGCTTGTTGAACGTCTGTAATAAAGCACCGGATGATGCACTATCTAGCAATTTTGAATTGGTTTTGTGTAGCAAATGATCGGAGCTGTTAACGCATAGTTCACCGATCTGATCAGACCGGTTGAACCACGAATGTCCACGGAGGGAGTCACATTTTTCGTGCAACGTGATTCTATTGGCGGTAGATATTACTAGCATCGTTTGGTCGCCTACAAATATAAAAGTCAGAGAAAAAATAACTTTTTGAAAACAAATTTCCTAGGTATATCAATTTACCAATCGATTCAGCTACATGTAAGGTTTTAACAAGGACGTCGATCAGATTTTCCGTCCAGTTACTTGCCAAACAAGCGGGAATCAGAGTGTTACTAAGCACAATTTTCTCCTCCAACCTGATCACAGCGAGATCGAAGTGCTTCCTGCCTTCGGAGTATTTCTGATGACAGAACATTTCCGAAATGGCCACCACTCCGTACGATTCGATTCGTACTCTTGCGTGTCCTACATACTCGAAACCAGCTCGAATGCAGCTGCAAGTGGTTATGACGTGGGACTCTTCCACTAAGGCACCGTTGCATATCACCTTGTCGTCTAGGTCGATTAACATTACCTAAATAGTAAGGGAATATGACATTTGGGGAAAGAAACGTACGGAAGGAATGTTCGGGAAACTTACGTTGTGTCGGTATCTGTTGTTCAGACAATCACCGTTGACCAGTTTTAGCGACAAACTCTGAAACCGTTCGCATTCTGGGATTGATCGGAAATGAAACGATACAATGGTTTACGATGGACATCTTTATAACATTTCTCAAGTAGTTAATATACTAGCTGATTTTGTTAATTTTTTCAAAGCTTCGAATATTATTATAAGTTGTATCTATACACTCAGGCAAATAAACCTAAGATTATCATAAGGTCTAAGTTATGAAATGGTCTTTAACCCTTTCGGGACGGATGGGTCATATTAGCCAACCTTATATGATAAGCTGTATAAAATCAAGGACAATAGATAGCTGTATGGTTTCTTTGGCAAAGTTGTACCGCCAGATGATAAGAATTAGGAAAAAATATTATGGATCATATTTAGTTACACCAAAACGTCCCAGGAATCCAGAACATTTGGTAATTTTCAGTTCTAAGAGAATGCTATCAAATCTAATGAACACCGAGTATTTCCACCATTGTTTACACCTACATATGTCCAACCGTGTTCTATGAGCCTGTGTCCATCATGAATATTGTGGTCATTCGGATATGAGATGTTCTATGCTCTCCAAATCATCCGAAACTTCAGCCAAAATGGTCTATCAGATCAACCAAGGTATGTGTAGTATTTTTGGATATTCTATTTATCAAGTTAGATTCTGCGAGGCTATACGCAATACAATTTAATTTCCAACAAATCAAATATTTAAAGTTCTCCAAATCATCCTGGAGGTCAGCTCACATGATCTACCACAACAACCAGAACATTGTATATGTCTCCAGCCAACGAAACATACCCAATCAGGTTCTATAAATCATGATGGAACATTCATGATTAATGTTCATGCATGTAAGACATACTAGGTTCATTTATAGCATCCGAAACCTCAGGCCAAGTTATCTATACCATCAACACAAGCATTCACATTTACTTCACCAGTACCACGTATCCATTTATGCTCAATGAGCCCATGCGCCGTATTACAGGTATTTTTTTTTGTAATCTAGATGTCCTAGTGTTGTTTCGTCAGCGGAATGAGAGTGCGTTTTCCAAGATCTCCAATAACTTTTATTGAGGGTATTCTAATATCCTAAAAATCATGTGATAATTTACGTATTATGCATATAGCCAAACTATCTCAACAGGGACTTACGTTTTAGTCACACCTCATCCGCTCAAGATCCAATTATTTCGAGAATCTTATTCCTCAATATTGTCTATAGATACGGCTGCCGCACGGGTAAAATTCTGCTCCAAAAATTATAAAAACGACTCATGATTTCATGAGCCTAGTACATTTTCGTTTTATAAAAATACACCATGATTTGTAATCATGATAGTATGAGCCATTGTATCGTAACGCTACCAATGCGTTACTTTTTTCCTGAAATCATAATACTAAATCATATTTTTGAGATTTTGAATCATGGTTTCGGGTGCGCATCGCTTATGAATCTGAGTACCATGAAGCTAAATCATGTTATTGAGATTTCGAATCATGGTTCCGGGTGCGCATCGCTTATGAATCTGACAGATTTTTAAGACCATGAAACTAAATCATGTTATTAAGATTTCGAATCATGATTTCGAGTGCGCATCGATTATGAATCTGACAGATTTTTTAAGACCATGAAACTAAATCATGTTATTGAGATTTCGAATCATAATTCCGGGTGCGCATCGCTTATGAGTGTGGTGGATTTAAAAAAAAATAAAAAAAAATTCCGCCATTTCAGAGGTGGTTTAATGATGACCCAAAAGCAAAATATGTTTCTATAGTAATCACTATGAAGAATATTCAATAGCACGGAAAGATGCGATTAGGATGGTGCTGGTGTCGTTTGACTGGAACAGGAACGAAGCCATAATGGGATCGAACGGATCCGGGGCGAGGAATGACAGCCGCAGCCGGTTGAGCTGGAATGAGAATGAGAATGAATGTTACTTACACATTATTTTTTTCAATCATTAGGAAGAAATTTCAACACGCTTTTTTTACTCACGCGTCGCTAAACGGAGCCGGTACAGGAATAGAATCGGACATTGCCGGGACGGTGCCTGCGGCGTTTTCTATGCGGCCGAGATGGGGCAGGTGTCGTTTGACGGCACCGGAACTGGAAACAAATGAAGTCGGAACGGAGTTGGACAAGGAATGGCAGCCACGTTTGAGCTAGAACAAGAACGATGGTGTGCAATCGAATTTAGAAATGAGTAAAAACAACGTAAGAAAACATTTTCGGCACATTTTACTTACCAGTTTCTTTGAGAGAAGAACACACTAGAACGCTAATAAAACAAACGCGGGTCTAAAGTAAGAGCTCTATAGAGTAACTACTTGACTATATAAATTCACTTTTACCGGTAGTTCCAAATAATAATTGTACGAAGAAGGGTTAACTATCGGCGTAGGATAAACTGCATGAAATCTAGTAATAAGTATACTAATTAGGAACAAATTTAGTTTTGAGTTACTTCACATGATCCTTACTTGCTTTTAGCGATAAATATAATAATTGTGCATGTCAATTTACCACTAATAATTTAGGATTAAATATCTCAACTTTGTTGCATGAGCATGTAATTCAGTTACGTAACAATGACTTTTGCTTTTCGTTCCTTTATCTATTTATCATCTCCCTTATCAACCTTATCACTGTCATCCATCACTCATCTCACTTTCATAGGCGCACGCTGGGTTCTCGTTAGGGGGTACGGTTAGAAGATATTGGAGAGCGATGCGGCACAGTGGTTCGCAACACCTAGGTTCTCCAAATCATCTTGGAGATAGGGCCATTTCCAGTGCATTTTGTTTGCAGGTATTCAGCAAACTTTGCTGATTTTTTTTGTGCTGATTGCATTCAGCAACACGAGTTTACTGAATATCAGCAATTATTTTTCAACTTGCTGAACCATTCAGTAATTTTGACAGTTGATCAGCAACGTTGTGCTGAAACCCAGCAAAAATGTTGCTGAAATTCAGCAATTTATTTTGCTGATTTTTTTTTGTGCTGGAAGTGTTTCAAAAAATTTTGTGTGTATGATCTACCACAACAACCAGAGCTCTGTACGTGGGATCGTACACAAATTACGTCACGCTTTTAGGAGGTAGGGGGGTTTCGCAGAACGTGTCCACTTTTACAAAACATATTGTTCACGACCAGCGAGGCAATACTAACTGGTTCTACAAAGCAAGATGAATCATTCTTGATTAATGTTGATGTGTGTAAGGCATTCTAGGTCTAAAATTTAAGTTCCAATGATCTTTAAGATCAAAGCATCAGCACTCACATTTGGTTTTGCAATATTATTTATCCACTTTTGATCAGTAAATATATACGCAGGAACTTATGTATTTTTTTTCCGTGTTCTACAAATCATCCTAGAAATCAGCATGCAATCTACCGCAACAGCTAGTTTATAGTACAAGTTTCATAGATTTCCGCGGTAAGCGAGACATAGAGCAAGATCGACCATTCATGATTTCGATTTTGGTGTGAGTCAGATATTCCAAGTCATTCATTATCATCCAGAACATCAGGTCACCCAAGTCTGTGATAGTTCCTTTATTTTATATCACAGAAGATATGTACAATCTTTTAGTGAGTTTAATCCTATTTATGCATTAGGTAATGCACATCTCGCTGGCGTAGTGTACGGGCAGCGTGAATGACTGGATTAAAATGATTTCAATGCACGACTAGGGTTGAACGCAGCACTACAGATATTTTTTTTTTAATATAGAAGTTCTAGACCCAAAAAAATCGTCCGAAAGATCAGGTCATATGATCCATGAGATCAACTTTGAAGATGCTCCTTTACAACGATAGATACCAATTAAGCCTTTATAAATCAGTGTTGATTATTATCTCGGACGGGACATGACAGCTGGCTGGTACAAGCCGTCCCATTATATTATGCATTTCCAGATAGAAATATTGGCACCACTATATGGGAAAACTCGGAAGAAACTCTTAGAGGAATACCTTATAAAACATACGCTGAATTAATTATTTAAGAAGTTGTTAGAGGAATTTCTCAAGAAAGGTTGTTCTGTAAGAATTTACTAAAATGTGAGAACTTAATAAAACAAAAACTCATAGAAGATTTATTTACGGATCATCTGGGGTGACTTCAAAAAGAATTCCATAGAAAAACTCCTAAAGGAATTCTGTAATAAACACCTGGAAGATTTACATTAGGAATATCTGAGAGAATTCAAGAATCATCTTCCGAAGGAATTTAAGAGAATTCTGCAGAAACTGCAGACGGAGCTCCTGAAGAAATCAAAGAAGAAACTTCTTGAAGAATGCCAGGGTTTCTCCAGGATTTTCTTTTGTAAGTCCAATCCCTCCCAGATTCATCTTGAAAATCCTTCTTGGATTCCTATAGGTGTTTCTTCTGTGGTTATTCTAGGAGTTCCTTCTGAGATTCCTCCTGGATATCTTTCTGGGTTTCTGCAGGAGAAACTCCTTTCTGAGAAAAACTAGGCATACCTTCTGGAATTGCTCTAGAAGTTCCTTTCTACAGGAATTCGTGATAACTCCGGGATGCCTTTAGGACGTCTCAATAGCATTCCTCCAGAAGGCCCTTCATCGGATCTTCTCACAAAACCTTCTGGGGTACCTCGGGGATTTTGTTCTGAGATTACACCAGGTGTTCTATCTGGCATTCCTACAGGAATTTCAACCGGGATTTTTTCCGGAATTAATTAAGAGGGTCTTTCCGATATTCCTTCTAGAATTTATTCCAAGATCCCAACAACATTGATTGTATTGACTTGGCAGTCAGTCAGTCAGTATAAGACTGCAGAGCAAAAATAAGCAATATACCAACTGCCGTAATTCTGCAAAGTGACGTAAGCGACATTGAGAGTTTTGGCCCAATTTTTGGTTATTATGCATAAAACTCTTGCTCATCCTCTAAGTGTCTTTCCATGGATGATAGATTTCGACTAGATCTTGCATTCTAATACAGCAAGCATACCACAGGGTTATTTTTACACCAGATATTATATATAATATACCAAAAAATATCGAAATTTTGAATGGCGCTTACGTCACTTTGCAGAATTACGGCAGCCAAGGATTCCCAGTTGAAATTTCATCCAATAACTTTCAAGGTTCCTTCAGGAACTTCTTCCGGAGTTCCTTCTCGAGTCCTCCAAAAACTCTATAAGCGATTCCTCCGGGAGGTCCATCTGAAATTTCTCTATGAATTCATTCAGCGATTCATCCGGGTAACCTTTCTGGAATTCAACCAAAAAAATCTTGCGGGGTTCCTTTAAGAACTTTTTCACCCGTTCCTCCAGGAACTCCTTTCAAGATTCTTACATTAACTCAATTCAGAAATTATTTCTTTTTTTACTTTCTCCAGATTCTTGTGGAATTCCTCCAGAAGATTATTCTGGAATTCTCCTAGACGTCTTAATCCTTGTGGGATTTATTGCATAATTCAAGAGTTTTTTTTTTATAGAACTACTTAGTACGAGTTCCTCCAGGGGTTCCTTCTGATTTCCCTATAAATGTCTCGCTAACAGTTCTATCTGGGAATTGTTTCTGAGAACCTCAATAGAAAAAAAAAATTGAAAATGTTATAATTTACGAGGAATTCAGCCCTAGGCTGGTTTGCCTTGGAATGTTCCGAAAAGAGGAATTATAGAAAACATGTCTTAAGGAATGTACACTCCCGTTCAAAAGTTTGGGGTCACCCCCTCAAAAACATGTCATTTTTTAGGCCCATATCTCCGCCAATTTGCGTCCGATTTCAAAACCCTAGGTTTCATTCGAAAGATAATAATTCAAAGAAACTTTGAACACGATTTAAAAGAAACTTTTTCAAAAAAATTTGTATGTAAACTTAACCAAAAGTTGCCAAATTTTCTAAAAAATGAATATAAACTTACGGTAGTGTCGCTGGAAGTTGGGTCGACCAAATTTTAAGATGAGAGCGGTAATATGACCCATTTTCTATTAGCTTTCAACTGCTTTTTATAGAACTTAGCTAAAAAATCTAGAAAAAAAGTTATTAAGTAAATTAATCCTTGATGTCATCGGCCAAAAGTTTGGGGTCACTTTCGTAAAACATGGAAAAGTGATTTGTTGATATCTTTTCGCTTTTCGCTTTTCGTTACCTTCGGAACGCTCCATAGTTTCACTGGTGTATCTTCGAACAAATTTGAAGTTTCGAGGTGGAAGTCGGGAAATTGTCAGTTGGAGAACTAGATTGGAATAAATTTCCATGGGGAAATAAAAAATCATCAAAGCGTGCTACGCGGTCTCCCTATGCTCGCTGTAGGCAAAAGCTTGCCTTCCACCACCAGGTTCGCTAGTGTTCAGCTATCAAACGAGCAGTGCTTTTCGTGGAGAAGATTCACCCCCGTGATCTAATTCTCGTTTTCTCCAGAATCCCACTAGCAAGTCAAAAATTAGCGCACACTTTCACGCGGGGGAATCACATATTTCGAATTCAATCACGCTATCCATGAAAGCCATCATTTTTTTGTTCTAAGTTCCAAGACCACGAAACGTCAAGGACTTTGAAAATATTCTCATAGTAACCATGCCATGCCCTATGGATTTCTGCACGAATTTATGCTGGCCTGCTTACTCTCACAGAAGAATTTGACGTTTGAGAGGTGCCGCTCCGCTCAAATGTCAAATTGCCTGTAAGAGTAAGCACTTCAGCATAAACTCTGGCAGAATTCCAAAAATGTAATAGTTTTATGTTTACCGGGAAAACTATTCGGTGTGAATAGAATAGAATAACAAATAAATATCATACTTTAAGAACATGCTTGAGATCTTGTCAAGGGGTAGTCTTGGATGAATGAATATAAATTCACGTACATTTTGGATGACCTTGTATATTTCTAATGCATTCAAAAAGTAGCTGAAGGTAATATTTTGGTTTAGAGGATCTACTTGGATATATGTATTTCATAACAATAAGACACAATTAAAGTCTTGGTTGATTTGGTAGATTGAATGGTTCAAATTAACATACTTTTTGGAGGATCTAGAATATTTTTAGTACGTTGACGCAGTAGCAAAAGTTAGTATTTTGACTGAGAGGGTCTACTTGGATATGTTTTGATACGATATAACATATTTTAAACGTTTATTGATCTGGTAGATCAAGTAATATTATTTCGGGACAATTTGGAGTGTCGTCGATATCTGAAATACTTTTGAATCGGTAAAAAAAACTTTTCTTGACTCAATGAGTCTTATCAAACATGTTTTGCTAGGAGGAACGTAGGAATTTCATGTGTTTATTTGAATCTCCCAGTATTACAACTCTAGGACAGTTTGAATGACCTAGAACATCCCGAAAAAAAAAAATTTAACATAATATATCAGTGTTCCCTAAGTATTATAATGTACATAAATTCGTTCCCGAAATATGTATAGAAAAAAGTCGTCCCGAAAGGGTTAAACAATTCATAACGGCTAGATTGAATTTCATAAGGTCGGTTTATGACGCAAAATCGACTCACAGTTTGGCTTTTATACACATTTAGCACCACGATATTCTCAAGCGTCGATAGCCGCGTGGGTTGGGCACGAGCTCACTGATCTCGACGTTCATGGATCGATTCCAGTCTGCATCATTTAACGATTTTTCTGCTCCTTTCATAAGTTTATCTTATGCAATTAGGTCAAAATAAGCATGTTTAATTTTCATAAGGTACACACCAAACGCTTTCAGCAATATTTTGCTGAATTTTGCCGAGCTGAAGGGTTCAGCAAATTTTTTTGCTGAACTTTCGGCAAAGTTTGCTGAATTTCAGCAAAACGTTACTGGTGATCAGCAGAGTTTACTGAACAAATCAGCAAAATTTTGCTGAATTTCAGCAAAATGTTGACTGAAACCTTCAGCTCGGCAAAATTCAGCAAAATTTTGCTGAAACCCTCAATCGATTTTTGGTGTGTATTCTTATGGCATCCATACTTTACAGTTATGGCTAAATTTCATAAGGTATTTTGATGAATTTCGGTAGTTTACTTCGCTGAGTGTAGATAATTACCTAGCTCGCTTATTCGCTTCTGTTTGCTCGCCTAGTGAGGGCCACTTTCGGCGAGCATTTCTCTAATCCAAATCATGTACCGCTGAACGTAGACAAAAACGGTGAACTTGAATGGGTTGATTCCCTGTTTCAAGTTATTCATCTTTCCGAGCGAAATGATTCCTCTGAGCAGCCAACGATCGCCATCACTGATGTACATTCCACCACCACTGTCTCCCGGTGCAGGGCTGGTTCCTAAACCACGGAAAAAAGATTATTGTATCGCTTGCGTGTACATTTTGTGATTTATATTACCGTTTTGGTTTCCGGAGCAGAACACATTTTCATTCAGAATATTCCCGAACAGCAGCGGATCGTCCTTCAGGCATTGCAAATAACCAACCACGGGTAGCGAAGCTGTCCGAAGAACATCCGATACGGTCCCATTCTCGGTTTTTCCCCAGCCTGTGACCCAGCCGCGTTGACCTTCCAGATCTCGGAAATCAAGATCTTCCGTTTGGTCCAGACAAATTGGAATCACTGTCTCGGAGTAATCCACGGCCAAACGCATCACCAGGACTGCAATATCATTCTTATTTTGCTCATACTCTGGATGGACGTGCCTCTGGCTTACATCACGAATCACATCCTTATCGGTCACTTTCGACAGATTACGCTGACCGAAATGCAGCTCAATCTCATACATAATCGCAGGTAACGAATTGCGAGCTAGGCGCTTGACCACGCAATGCGCTGCCGTCAGGACGTGCCTCTCGTTGATCAAAGTACCTCCGCAGCCATACTTGAATGTATCGTCACTGCTCAGCCTCTGAAAGACGGCCGCGTGCCATGGCCAATGGCCTTCTTCCACTTGCCAACCTTTCCTGATCAGTTGACGAAAACCATGCTTCCTAATTCCGCACTGATAGAATGATGCACCGGACAAGCACACGGAGGCTATCACTAGGAAACACACCAATTTGCACATCTTCTGATGCTGGGTCACATGCGTCTTGTGCCATAATCAGGAAGCGACTACCGTGCACATGCAACGGAGAATATGTACCTTCAGTGATGAACATTCGTTTAGGCGGCTATGCCCATACATAAGATTATACACTCAATCTTCTTTTTACGTACGTTTCTTTTGCGCCGATTCTGTTTACGTCGTTTACTTTTTTGATGTAGGACACATCTCTCTTTTCTATACCGGGTGTTATTTCAAATTTTTGGCAGAATCGGCTGTGTTACGTTTCAAGTGGAGAATTTAAACGTTAAAAACTCTCAGTCATTTATGATTAGATGATATTGAAATGTTGGCCCCAATCGATTGAAAATCTCTACATCATAGTCTGGAGCATCATAGGAGACCTAAACGCCTAAACGCTCAGGTAGACCAGGAGGAGGAATCAAGACGGCCGATTGGAAGCTCAGTGTCCATTAGCTGACGAATGAAAACGGTATACGACTCACTGATTTTACCGCCTCCGAAAACATGGCCATACGTGGCACCTTTTTCCAACAGAGCCTCCCTAACCGTTACACCTGGAGAATCACCACAGCAGATGGAATCCCAAATCGATCACGTTCTGATTGATGGACGGCACTTCTCCGACATTATCGACGTCAGGACCTATCATGGCGCAGAATCTCGAGGCAGCGTTGCCGGAAAAGGGTGTGCTCGATGTGGCCTCTCTTTTTTTTTCCTTCTAAACCATAGGGGGATAATCTGCAAACAGACACCCTAATATCAAGGATAGGGTAGTGTGGGGTTGAGGCCGTCTTCTACAACAATAGTAAAAGCCCGGACTACTCTCTCCTCGTACCCACTAAACACATTCCTATCGTCGCCAAACCCTACGTCTCTCCGGAACTTCCAAGAAGGTATTGCTTCAGAGAGGGGCTAGTGCATATCGTACCCTCAAGGTTAGCTGCGTAGCCTAGCAGCAACGAACATCGATGAGTCGCTCTGGAGAGTCCATCACGGTAGCATGCTGGCGCTTAGCCAGTTTCCCGAGTGGTCCTCACCACTCCCTTTGTCCTCCGAAGGCGGGCAGGGTCAACCCCGCCCACGCCCAACTGCTTGGCAGACATCAGGAACTGATGCCCACGTGCAACACGATCTGACCTGCCCGCAAAGGAAGGGTATCACTACCCTTCAGGCCCTATCAGATGCATACGTAGGTTACAGACAGCAGGGTCTCACCTACCCCGACCCTTGCCGGGGACCCCTTTCCAACCGCGGGCTCGGATCCAACCCAGTAGACCGACGCCACGACAGCATCGCTACCGGGAAGTCCTCTCCGCGGCCACTTAATCGCTGTAAGGGTCGATCTCGACCGCAGGGCACCGGTATGACCTACGAAGCCGACTCCGAACCCCTGGACCACCTCTTGTACTGCATCTGGACTAGCCATTCTCCGAGTCCACGCGCCACTTCCTCTGTAGCTCCCAGACGATATGGGTAATAGCCGTTGAAACGGCATTCCAGCCAAACTCATCCCTACACATCCTCTGGACCAAGTTGTCCGGAGTTGTGTCCTCCCCGCATGTGGCAAGCATGCGGTCACGCATTGTGCGAAAACGCGGGCACACGAACAAAACGTGTTCCGCCGTTTCCTCTAAACCATTGCACACTGGGTATTCGGGAGAATCCGTATGCCCGAAACGGTGTAGATACTGTCAGAAGCAACCATGACCTGTAAGGACCTGTGTCAGGTGGAATGTAACTTCCCCATGGCGCCTATTAATCCAACTATCTACCCTCGGTATCAACCTGGGTCCACCTTCCTTTGGTGGAACTGTCCCACGCGCGCTGCCATTTGACCATAGAGGCCATCCTGGCAGTCCTGCGTATGCCTCTTCTGCCGCGCATTTCGAAGCACTCCATGTCCTCACTGATAAGAATGCTGATAGGCACCAGTAATGACGCAGAGAGCGCCGTGTGACACGGTACGGTACGCGCTCGCAACCCTCAGGCACATAAGCCTGTAAGTACTTTCCAGCTTCCGTCGGTAGCATTCAGTACTTAACGCGGTACCCCACGCTGGGCAGCCATACTGCCGTTATAAGCATAGTTGTCCCATGTTACTTTTTGACGATTTTGACTTTTTTGCATCAGGCGCTCTATTTATACGTATATTTTCATATAACATCAAAAAATAACATACTTTGTTCGAAGACTTAATCAAAAGCATGTCAAGTCAAATTGTCCCACTGTTGAATTTCTACGCATGTCTGTCCCACAACTGAAATTCTACGCATAACAGTCCCACTATAAAATTTCTACGTAAAACCGATACATTGAGCATTTTTAGTAACTTACTTCACCTAATAGCATGGCTATTTCAATACTGCATGGTATAAACTCTTCTTTTATGTTGGCATTACGCTCCAGCTGGAACGAAACTTGTTTTCCAGTTAAACAAAAACTGTTATTTCTTCGGAACTTGCAGTTTCAATCTAAATTCAAATATTGCTGCAATGCGCGTTGAGCTCATAAACCAAACATAAATATTTTAACTTAATAAAGAGGCTCAAATGTCGTGAAGCATGACGAAGCCGATCCAATATAATGACAAAGAGGTTGCTGAATTTGAATGACTGGTATATGTGTAAATTCTCAGAATTTAAGCAAGTTTGAAATATTGTTGGTAAGTGAGTTGATGCGTTTCACTTTTTTATTTCAATATGTTATCCCAATAATTTGATTGAATTAGTGTGTCGGTAAGTGAGTGGCTTAGTTATCGCCTATTTAGAAAAAAAAAAAAACTTTTGGGTTAAACCCAATTCGAAGACGAACTGCTGGAGGTACTGAACAAGCAATCTATATATCAATTGATGAGAGATTAACCGAGTAAGTTAATTGAAGAGTAAGTGAGTGACTTGGTGAGCGAGATTTTGTAAGTGTATGGGTTGATGAGTAAATGAGTAAGATGATAAGCGAGTGGTTTGACAAGTGAGTTGGTTCATTAATGGGTAAGTGAGTGACTGTTTTGAATGAAAGTGTCAATGAGTTATTGAGTAACTTGATAAACAAGTGACCTAGATGCTCAGAGACTTGATGAGTAATTGAATTCTTGAGTAAACTGTTGTTAGTAAGTTGTTTCGTAGATAAGCGGCTTTCTGTGCATATGTAAAAGAAATGATAGAGCCCAAAAACATTATATTCTTATTATTGAATTTGTATTAAAAGTGAACATAGTGCCGTAACTGTTCGTTTTCGAATAGGATGAATACAGAACCGTACCATTACCCACCTATTCATATGACCCATACAAGCAGAAGAAGACATGGTGCAGAATGTTTTGAAAACTTAAGCTGTCGTATTTCTAAACATATTTTATTTAATTTTTTTTAAATTTCTTTGTATTTGTGAATTTTATTTGAATGATATGTACATATTTCTTGTCATTTAAAATTAATACAAAAGCATAATCAGTTGTATGCTTTGTTGATCATTAGGCAAAATAGGCCATTAGGCCGAAAAGGTCATTAGGCCAAAAATTCATTAGGTCGAATAAGTAATTAGGCCGAAAAGGACGTTAGGGCCGAATAAATCAGGTATATAACAAGGTCATTTTGTCAAGACCTGGCCAAAATACCTTTTCGGCCTAAAGACATTTTCGGCTTAAAAACCTTTTCGGCCTTAAAACCTTTTCGGCTTAAAGACCTTTTCGGCCTTAAGACCTTTTCGGCCTAAAGACCTTTTCGGCCTAAAGACCTTTTCGGCCTAAAGACCTTTTCGGCCTAAAGACCTTTTCGGCCTAAAGACCTTTTCGGCCTAAAGACCTTTTCGGCCTAAAGACCTATTCGGCCTAAAGACCTTTTCGGCCTAAAGACCTTTTCGGCCTAAAGACCTTTTCGGCCTAAAGACCTTTTCGGCCTAAAGACCTTTTCGGCCTAAAGACCTTTTCGGCCTAAAGACCTTTTCGGCCTAAAGACCTTTTCGGCCTAAAGACCTTTTCGGCCTAAAGACCTTTTCGGCCTAAAGACCTTTTCGGCCTAAAGACCTTTTCGGCCTAAAGACCTTTTCGGCCTAAAGACCTTTTCGGCCTAAAGACCTTTTCGGCCTAAAGACCTTTTCGGCCTAAAGACCTTTTCGGCCTAAAGACCTTTTCGGCCTAAAGACCTTTTCGGCCTAAAGACCTTTTCGGCCTAAAGACCTTTTCGGCCTAAAGACCTTTTCGGCCTAAAGACCTTTTCGGCCTAAAGACCTTTTCGGCCTAAAGACCTTTTCGGCCTAAAGACCTTTTCGGCCTAAAGACCTTTTCGGCCTAAAGACCTTTTCGGCCTAAAGACCTTTTCGGCCTAAAGACCTTTTCGGCCTAAAGACCTTTTCGGCCTAAAGACCTTTTCGGCCTAAAGACCTTTTCGGCCTAAAGACCTTTTCGGCCTAAAGACCTTTTCGGCCTAAAGACCTTTTTGGCCTAAAGACCTTTTCGGCCTAAAGACCTTTTCGGCCTAAAGACCTTTTCGGCCTAAAGACCTTTTCGGCCTAAAGACCTTTTCGGCCTAAAGACCTTTTCGGCCTAAAGACCTTTTCGGTCTAAAGACCTTTTCAGCCTAAAGACCTTTTCGGCCTAAAGACCTTTTCGGCCTAAAGACCTTTTCAGCCTAAAGACCTTTTCGGCCTCAATTCATTTTCGACCTAAAGACCTTTCCGGCCTAAAGACATTTTTGGCCTAAAGACCTTTTCGACTTCATGACCTTTTCGGCCTAATGACCAATCCGGTTTAATGACGTTTTTGGCCTAATGACTTATTCGGCCATATAAATACTTTGATGTAACAATATGTTACGGTCACACGACGTTTTTCCGACCAAACCATATTCATATCAGCCTGGCGACCTTTTCGACCTAACAACATTTTCGGCCCAATGACCTTTCCTACCTTATAACGTTTTTGGCCTAACGTTCTAATCGCTTATTTCGATAATTCTGTATATATTTTGACGTAAACTGCGATGGAAGTGCTATTTAAGTAAAAAAATGAATCCATTTACGTAATGGATACATTTAAATATCCCCGATTTATTGCTTTAATGGAGATTTAAGTATCCGACACCCAGTGGCCCAATGAAAAATTCTTCGTGTGATGGCTAACCGCACGGCCACGAAACCCATACTTTATAACTCACTAACTCACTAATTCACTTACTAATGCATTCACTCATACGAAACAGATCTCACATACTCATAAACCAACCTCACTTACTCACTATGTCACTCACTGACTCACTAACTCATTTACTTACTATCCCACACACACTCACCAATTTAACAATTCTTTTACCAACACGCAACACATTAAAATTAACGGGGCAACTCCCTGTAAGCTGTAACTTTCCTAATTCGTAACTGACTCACTCATAAACTCACTTAATCCTAGAGCACCTCACATTCATCCTCTCATCAATTCACTAATCAACTTCTTATTCACCAACTCACTCACCTAGTTCCTAGTTACCCGATTACATTAAGAAAGTGTTAAAATGTGATGTCACTCTTATGTTGTCTTTCGGCTCCGTTTTGCCTCGAGACATTTGAGCCTTATGTATGAGAGTCTTATAATGTTATAAGAGAAGCTAACATTGTTTGTAATTGAAAATATAACAAAAAAAATACAGAGCAGACCACATCGAGCGTGAAAATAGACGACTAATTATCGTGGGACTGATATGCGTAGAAATTTCGCCAATAGGACCATATTTCTAGGCATAACAGTCCCACAAATCATTTTTTTTGCTAAAAACACTATATTTTTAAAAATATTTGATTGGAAATACTTCAGGCATGAAAATATAAGCAATTTCTAACGATACTATGAAAAAATAAATCCGATTTGTTGCACCATTTGGCCAAAAAACATGAAAAAACTGTTTGAAACTTCAATCGCGATTTTCTCAGTTTCAAGTTTTTCAACATGGGACAGCTATGCGTAGAACGGCAGCATACCTAAGTATGGACGTAGCAACACTAGCCAGAAGCTGCGCTTACTGGCGTACACTGATGCAGAGCTATTGGACATCATCCGGGACTGCCGCAATAGCTGTGGAGGTTCTTTTACAAAGATAATCGACGTGGCTACCGAAGGTAAGCTTATCGTCGATCATCACGCCCAAGTGTTTGACGGAGCGCTTTGACAGGATAGTGCACTCTCCTACACTGATCTCCGTCTGCTGCTCCGACTTTCGGTTGTTAACAACCGTCACCTCTGTCTCTTGGACCGCATCCAACTTCACCTCCTCGATCGTTTCACCGTAGACTTCGAGCGTAATGTCGTCGGCAAATCCGACAATCACCACTCCCACTGAGTACTCTAACCTCAACAGCTCGTCGTACATGACATTTCATAACACCGGACCCAGGATGGAACCTTGCGGGACTCCTGAGGTTATGTGAAAGCACTTCCGACCCACCTCCGTGTCGTAGACTATTACACGATTCTGAAAGTAAATTCCGAGAATCTCGTACAGGTACTCCGGTATCCCAGACGCAAGAGCGCATCGGCAATAGCAGACCAGCTGGCGCTATTAAACGCATTTCTTACATCAAGATAACGTTTACGGTGGACCTCCCCTTCTGGACGCCGTACTAGTTGCTCGAAAGACCATTTTCGTCCTCGGTGAACCTCAACATTCTATTGAGGATGATCTTTTCGAGCACCTTCCCCGTCGTGTCAACCAAGCATATTGGTCTATATGCCGACGGGTCTCCGGGTGGTTTCCCCGCCTTTGGCAATAGTACCAGGCTCTGCCTCTTCCAAGCTTCTGGGAAAACTCCCTTGTCCAGGCATTTCTGCATAGCAGACCTGAACATCTCGGGAGCCTCTGCAATAGCTACTTTTAAGGCCAGGTTCGGAACTCCGTTCCGACCTGGGGCCTTACCTACGCTAAGAGACTTTGCTATCCCCGCAAGTTGCACATCGTTGGCCATCTCCTCATCACCAGCCCCAGTCCCGGCTGTCCTACGAAAGGAGGCCAACGACTAGGATCATGAGGCGGAAAAAGTCCTTCCGATGATCCCCTCCAACATCTCTGGAGATTGCTCTGAAGGAGCCATCACACCTCTCGTCTTGGCCATAACGATCCTGTAGGCGTCACCTCACGGGTTCGTATTGGCACTCTGACAGAGACCCTCAAAGCAGGCCTTTTTGCTTGCCCTTATCTCGGTCTTAAGTGCGGCTTTTGCAGCGGCGAACACCACCCACCGTTCGTTTCGCACTTCCTCTGATCGTACTCGCTGCATCCGCCGCCAAGCCCAGACAGGCGCGGCGCAGGTCCGCAATCGCGTAAGCCGGTGGCCTCCCATTTCTAGGGTGGACTCGCCTAGGCGTGGTCGCATCACACGCACGTGAGAGCACCGCTACCAGTTCGTCGCCGTCTAAACCGATTAAGTTTCGCTCACGGCGGAGCGCTTCCCTAAATACCTCTTCGTCGAAGTATGATGTCTTCCACCTACGAGGGCTTGGCTTTGGCCTAGCTGCCTCTTCTTCTATCCGCTGTCTGCTGTTGTTGTAGTCGATACTGTTGCGAACCGCCAGGTAGTCGCTGTGAGTGTAGCCATCATCTACTCTCCAGTTCGAGCTACTTGTTAGGCCAGGACTACAAAAGGTCACGTCAATAATTGACTCCGCTCCGTTTCGACTAAAGGTACTCTTGGTACCGACATTAGCCAAGTCGACATCTAAGATAGCCAGTTTTTCTAGCAGGGATCTGACCCTGCTGGTTCGTGAAACGGCGCCCTGTTAGCACGGTCGTTAAGCGGTCCAGCATTTGCGTGAACCGCTCGATCGGCCACCGCGGAGGCGCATAACAGCTACAGAAGAAGACCCCGTTTACTTTGGCGACCACGAAGCCCTCATAGGTAGCAGACACCAACTCCTGGACGGGGTATTTACCCGTCGTCCATATCGCCGCCATTTTTCTGGTCCCATCCGCGACCCAGTTGCCGTTGCCGGCGGGTACTCGGTATGGGTCCGATATGGTAGCGATATCCGTCTCCCACTCAGAAACCGCCTGACAAAGCAGTTGCTGAGCCGCATCACAGTGGTTCAGGTTCAGCTGCGTTACCTGCACTGTGATTTGTTATTCACTGCGGCTTTCTTAAAGGCCGGGCACCTTGGACCACCCATCGGATGTCTGTTGTACGAGGATTTCCCGGTACAGATCATGCAGATTGGCGGACTCGTGCAGCTTTGGGGCTTATGACCTTCAGCGCCGCATCGCCTACACAGTTTGCGCCTGTCGGGGCCTTTGCAGTCCCACGACTTGTGTCCTCGTTCCAGACACCTGAAGCAAACCTCTGGTGGCTCCTGGAATGTCAGGTGACATACACACCAACCCACCTTTATGCTCCCTACTTTAACGAACTTTTTGACGTCCGCCACAGGTAGCTGAACCAAGGCTATCTGTGTCCCTGCTGGCCCTCTCCGTAGCTTAACGGCTGCGGCGGCCACCTGCACATCGCACTGTTGCCGCAGTGCCGTGACGAGCTCTTCCACTTCGGTGATCTCATCAATGTCCTTGACCTTCAGAGTCGCCTCGTGTGTCAGAGCCCTCACCTGCACACCGTCACCAAGGGCCTCTTCTGCCAGCCTCTTATAGGCGGCGCCCTTGTGCTCCTTCTGGCGCTTCAGCTCCAGGATCATCTCGCCCGTACGAGTATGTCTAATACTGCGTACGTCGGCTCCAAGACCGTCAAGCTTGGTGTCGCTTCGCATCATCTTCAAGACGTCCGAGTACTTGGACTGTTCCGTCTTGATTACGATCGCGTCCCCTTTCTCGCGCTTGGCACCTGCCCTCCTACGCCTTGGCTTGGCGTCCTGCGCTACTACCTGCGGATTCGCCTTCTTCTTCCTCTTCCCGGGGGGGGGGGGGGGGGGGGGGGTGTGCGTCAGGCCCCAGAACTTTCGTCCCTGCTGCCCTTTTTTGGTACTTTTGTGTAAAAGTGTAAGAGTGTACTTGTATTGGTGCAAGTATAAAAATTTATACACAATATCATGAATAATGCCACCTTCATCCGGGGTGGCACTGCTAGCTGAGACTCCCAATTTTCAGCAGTGCTGCAAGTCTTCTTGATAATGTGGTCTTCGGTTAAATGGATGTGCCAAGCAGTTTTAAAGAGTGTTACGTATGTTTGTCTGTGGTTGAACGCTAACTAAATGCTAATCCATTTCAGCTTGAAGCTCAATCAAACCCCAACACAAACGAGTTTGCTATAGGACAGTCCGAATCGTCTCCGCTCCGGCAACACTAACCTCTCCGGAGATTAGTAACGCGAAATTTGGCCATTTTCACCCCCTCCCTCCCCCACGCAACAACTTTAGTATGGGAAATTTTTAAATTTTGTATGGAGCGTAACACAGCTCTAGACCCCCTCCCTCCCCCTTTAGCGTTACGTAACATTTGAACGAACCCATGTTGGAAAATGCAAGGTAATGGGTAGTACGGTCATCGCCTATCTCGATGCGTGGGAAATTCAGGAAAGGAATCGCTCAAGAAGTAATAAAGTGTCGCTTTATTCCGGATCCTAGTACGGAGCTGAAACGAAATGTCAAATCAAATGGGGCTTGCTGTGTTAAATTTCTTGACCATTCCGTTCACGGAAAAATATTGCACTGAACGAAAATTACTTGAGCGATTCCGTTTGAAGTGCATACCTCACATAAGTTATGCAATAGACATTCTGAAGACCAGCTTGGGAAACCCCGGAAAGCCACTTGTTATGCTTGCTTCGATTTCCTGTGGTGTTTGGATTTTACGGGTGACTCACCACAGCTGCGGTCATTCACTTATTCGAGATTCGATAAACAGTGCGTAAATTTGGCTCAACACGTTCGGATTCTTCGATCAGCTTATAGTTGCTTTCTGATTGAGAGACTGGTACGATCGCTAGGAGCTAGGAAGATGTGCAAATTAGTGTGTTTTATAGTGTTGAACTTGCTAGGTTTGCCGGAGTTTACCTTACCTCAGGCAACGTATCAATGTGGCATCAGGCAGCACGGAGTCATTCATCTGGTCGGTAGGGGTTCGCAAGTGGAAGAGGGCCATTGGCCATGGCACGTGGCCGTGTATCAGAGGCTGAAAGGTGACGATCCGTTCGAGTACGGCTGTGGAGGAACTTTGGTCAACGAGAGGCACGTCCTGACGGCAGCTCATTGTGTAGTTAGGCGGACAGCTCGCAATCAGTTACCCGCAATTATGTACGAGATCGAGCTCCATTTAGGGCAGCACGAACTGTCGAAGGTAACCGATAGTGTTACCATTCGAGACGTCAGTAAGGCGCACGTTCATCCGGAATATGCACCAAATAGGAATGATATCGCTGTGCTAGAAATGCGATTGCCAGTGGAATACTCCGACACCGTGATTCCGATCTGTCTAGACCAAAAGGTGGACCGTGATCTACGAGATTTGGAAAATGAGTCCGGCTGGATCACAGGCTGGGGAAAGACAGAGAATGGAAACCTTTCGAATGTTCTTCGGACGGCGTCGATGCCCGTGGTCGGTTATATGAAATGCCTGAAGGACGATCCGGTATTCTATGGGCATATTTTGAATGAAAGTGTATTCTGCGCTGGAAACAAAAATGGTAGTCTGATAACTTTATATAGCGCATTTAGTTCACCACTGGACTATCGCACTAGTTTTCACGAGTGCGAAAACGCTAATAAAAGTGCGCGATTGCATCAAATCAACTCGGTGTCTTCAGAGCACTTGTTCTCCATAGATTGAAGAAATAGTGCGCCGAAGACATCAACCTGATTTGATGCAATCGCGCACTTTTATTTATGTTTTCGCACTTATAATGTCGCAGTTCGCAGTCCAGTAGTGAACTAAATGCGGTATATTACTTATAAGCAATCGAATTGAATTTTGTTCCGATTTAGAAACCAGCCCTGGACCGGGAGACAGTGGCGGTGGAATGTACATCAGTGATGGCGATCGTTGGATACTTATAGGAATCATTTCGCTCGGAAAGTATAACGAGTTAAGGCAAGAAGTGAACTTCTTCAAGTATATTGTGTTTGTCAACGTTCTACATCACTTGACTTGGATGAAGGAAGTTTTTGCCGAGAGTGACCCACCTCGCAAGGACAGAAGGCAGAAGCGGATCAGCGAGCAAGGTACTCGTACTTTTCATATGCCTGCTTTGGTTGATTCACGCAGAAGAAATATGGTGACAGTAAGCATATTTGAGGTAAGTTCAAACATATTGTCAATTTGTACTGGCTGCAAACTCAAAACTGTTTAAGACAAACATGATTTCAGATTGGAAATGTGTATTGGACCCTTGTATTTGACCCTCTCTCTCTCTCTTCTTGGCGTAACGTCCTCCTGGGACAAAGCCTGCTTCTCAGCTTAGTGTTCTATGAGCACTTCCACAGTTATTAACTGAGAGCTTCCTCTGCCAATGACCATTTTGCATGTGTACATCGTGTGGCAGGCACGAAGATACTCTATGCCCAAGGAAGTCAAGGAAATTTCCTTTACGAAAAGATCCTGGACCGACCGGGAATCGAACCCGTCACCCTCAGCATGGTCATGCTGAATACCCGTGCGTTTACCGCCTCGGCTATATGGGCCCTTGTACTTGAATCTGAAGGGTCTGTTCCAATTGGAGAATTGAAATTAATTTTTACTTAAACTTGACAGTTCGATAATTATTCCCTTAGGAGAACTGTCAAGTTTAAGTGTCGAACTGTCAAATTTAAGTAAAAATTAATTTTAATTCGCCAATTGGAACAGACCCTAAGTGTTCAAAATAATCACAATGAGCCTTTTCATTTGACGTCTGAAATCAGCTGATCAGCTGTTTAACAGTTCTTATATGGAGAAGAAGGGTTCGTGTTAGCGGCTATTTGTTACAAAAATAAAAGAAATTAATTATTATTAAAGGATAAACCTATCACGATACACATAAAACCTTACAAATGCACAAATTAGGTACATTACAAATTGACGCAGCACAACACATAACATAAATGTGCCCTGTTATCCAGATGGATAACTTCTTCCGACCACAGGATGACGAGGTTTCATGTATTGGTTTGTGTCCATCAGTCATCCTGGAATTGTAGTTTAGATGGCAGTTTGCCTTTTAGTTCACAGCATTTGTTGCTGTGTTCATAGCTTGGTTTTGTCTAGGACAACTAATCCTAATCGGGCATCCCGTTTCAGGGTTCGATATATGAGCTCTATGACTTGAAGTCTGTGCCAGGGAAAGGTTTACGTCTCTAGTAATTAATCGCGGCCCGAAATGGCCTGAATGTTGGCAATCGAAGTAGGATTGCAATTCATGGGCCTCTATTCTGCTAGAACCCTATAAATGTTAATTAATACTAGGGGAATATTTACAAGATAAAATTCAACATGTAACACAAAGGACGTAAGAATATTAAAGTTCGAACACATTAAACAATTTTTCTGTCTTATTAAATGTAACAAATATTTATACCCGTAACACAATCCAACGTTTGAGCAAGAATTTTTCGTGAATCGTTCGCCGATTCACGAAAAATTCAGCTCCCATATGCTTCATATCCTTCATAACAATAGTGTTAAGGCCATATGCTTAACACGACGATAAAGATAAATAACTTAACCTAAACTCAAAACAAAACCAAAACGAGTTGTGCTACCCGAAAGCCACAATGCTTTCCAGAAACGTAGCGGTGAACAGGACTAACTAGTCCCCAGAACACACCTCAACTCAAAACAACTAAAATGTTACCCGAAAGCCAAACTGCTTTCCAAATCACGTAACGAATCTTACTTCAACTAAACTTTACTTTTGTGGAGGTGCACTGTCCACAAAAATAAAATGGCCTTAAAACTGTAGTTACAATCCTTCTAACTGACTTTCATTTGCATACACGGGGTTTTTTAGTTGGGCGCCATGTTACAAAAAACAACATGAAACCCTACAAATGCAAGGGCCCCACGTTGGGCGCCATGTTACAAAAATAAAAGAAAATTAATTATTACAAAGTATTACCACTTCACGATACACAGAACCTTACAAATGTACAATTTAGGAACATCACAAATTGACGCTGCACTACACATAACATAAATGTGCCCTGTTATCCAGATGGATAACTCCTTCCGATCACAGGATGACGAGGTTTCATGTAAGGGTTTGTGTCCATCAGTCATCCTGGAATTGTATTTTAGTTGGCAGTTTGCCTTTTATATTTACTAGGTTTAATCACCGCATGACTTTATCATAATTAACTTTAATTGGCTTTTTTCGGTGATATGAATACTACTCAAAGTAAGAAGGAGTAAGGAAAGTAATGAAAGAATACGATGGATAGATACGCAAGCGAGCGATAAGAGAAATTGAACAGGAATTGAAATTAACAGAGGGCCATTGTTGAGCAACACAATCACAACGACGATCTTCTTGCCATGCGTTCTCGAGTTGAACGGCTAGGTAATAGTAGTTAGATGAATACTACTATCCCTAGACTGGCAAAAAGATCGTGGTTGTGATCTGTTAAATGTTGCTCGGCGGTATTTTCGGTTCTATCGATCGGTGGTACTTGTTCAGAGATTCATGACGAGCGAACGTTACTTATTGGATTTTTTCGCGTTTTCATCTCGCATGCTCCTATTGTACCCTAATGATCTTTATTGCGAACCGAAGTTTTATTGTGTTGCCGAAGTTTATTGTGTTGCTCAACAATGGCCCTCTGTTAATTTCAATTTCTGTTCAATTTCTCTTATCGCTCGCTTGCGTATCTATCCATCGTATTCTTTCATTACTTTCCTTACTCCCTCTTACTTTGAGTAGTATTCATATCACCGAAAAAAGCCAATTAAAGTTAATTATGAGTTTGCCTTTTAGTTCACAGCATTTGTCGCTGTGTTCATAGCTTGGTTTTGTCTAGGAAAACTAATCCTAATCGGGCATCCCGTTTCGGGTTTCGATACTAGAGCTCTATGACTTGAAGTCTGTGTCAGGGAAAGGTTTACGTATCTAGTACTTAATCGCGGCCCGAAATGGCCTGAATGTTGGCAATCGAAATAGGATTGCACTTCATTGGCCTCTATCCTGCCAGAACCCTATAAATGTTAATTAATACTAGGGTAATATTTACAAGTTAAAATTCAACATGTAGCACAAAGAACGAACGAATATTGAACTTTAAACACATTAAACAATTATTCTGTCTTATTATTGTAACAAATATTTATACCCGTAACATGTTGTTTAACCTTTGTAAACAAATGCATACACAGACCTGTAAATTTGTAGCCAGAACAAATTGACAATATGTTTTTTTTTCTCCAAATATGTTTCGTCGTGTTGGGTACTTCGTATACCGTTTACCTTCGTTGGTTTGAACGACACCTCATATAAACCAACGGGGTTTATTTTTAACCCACTAATGGATATCTGGGGTCCATTTGGATCCCAAATTGAATTCTCTATATCTTTTGATTCCGACGTTTTAGAATATTCGTGTCTTCGGCAAATTTGTTTGTTGAGTCATGCGCTATCTGGCGGTGAATTGACTAATTCGAAAGTTCCATACTAGATGGCGTCATTTGACATAAACAATTTAGTAGTTTAATGTCTTCAAGCGAAAATTTCGGAAGATCTGGAGCTTGTAGAAGCGTCACGTTAGTATGGGACACGCTTGTATGAATAAGTTAAATCCTCGCTCCAGTCGACTTTTTCGATCCCATTTAGGTCCCATATGAACTGTACAAAATTTCGGTACAATCGGTGAAACTATAATTTAGCGCAAGCGGTTCAAACTTGGCATAGGATTTACTATGGGAAAAGATACACTTTGAAACTACTGTAATTTTTTTCCTTCGCGTTTCCGAACTCAGGGCATGATTCTACACCAAAAACGATCATCAGCTTACCGAGTTCAAAAATGCTGTAAACTAGTGTTAGTGATCCAACGAACGGCTTTTTGTACATACCTGCTGCTGTTTCTGGGGGTGGTGATGACTCCCACCACCCCATGCAACAACGGCAGCAGCAGTGCTGCTGATAAAACAAAACAAAATGTCGTTCGTTGGATCACTACTCGGTAGTAAATCAATAACTTTTTCCACAAGCATCCAATTGTTTTGCGGTCTTCGAAGGAAAATTTCATAAATAAGTTTTCTACGAGAAGCGTTGATCGATTTGAATTAAGGAGACAAAGGGCAACCTCTGGGATTTTTTGTTTGAAAGTGTAACTTTTCCCATAGTAAATTCTATGCAAAGTTTGAACCGCTTGCGCTAAGTTATAGTTTCACCGATTGCGCTGAAATTTTGCAATAAAATAAGTCGACTGAAGCGAGAATTTCATATTTGTCCCATACTAGCGTCACGTCTTCGGGAAAATTGCTCAGTAAGTCATATACATATAATGGACCGATTGATTCGAAATTCCACCACTAGGTGGTGCTAGTGAGCATGTAAATTTTGTATCTGATATATCACAAGATCCTTATCACTTAGAAAGATGACGCCTTCGAGAAAGTTGTTGTGTTTGTCAATTACTCCCAGATGATGGGCCGTTTGATTTGAAACTCCACACATGGGTGGCGCTAGTGAGCATGCAAATTTTACATCTCACATATCTCAAGATCCTGATCACATAGAAAGATGGTGTGTTCGGCAAAGTTGTTTCATAGATCAAGAACTCACAGATGATGCAAAATTTGATTCAGAAATCCACACATAGATAGCTCCACTGAGTATGCAAATTTTATATTTCAAATATCCCAGGGTCCTAATAACTCTCTTACCGTTTCTACTGTCTTTATTAAAGTAGTAGTTTGGTAAGACAAGATAATGGATGGATAATGGTTTGATTCGGATCTCTGTCATTGGATGACGCTAGTGAGCATACAAGAATTCAGATTATTTAGTAAAATTGAAGATTCTGTAAATAAGTTGCAAGAACTTATTAATGATGAGTCGTTTTACTCTGAATTTTGCTCATAGATGGCGTCAGTGGGCATGCAATTTGTATATCTCATATAGCACAAGAGCCTGCAAGTCATAATCCCAGTGCACAATTTCTGCGTACACACAGAAAAAAAAATCACCACTCTGTGCACACGCAGAGTATTCACAGGGACTGTTAAAATATTTTGATGAACCCAACGCATACCAGTGGATCCCAGAAAAGGCTAAGAGACATCACATCTTGTGATATCAGAGACAAACAGATACAACAATAACACAATTTTTCACCCATATATCTCAGGGTTTTAATTACTTGAAGTGTTGATGTGCTCGGCAATACTATTAAGCTGGTCGAGAACTAACAGTTCATGGACCGTTTGATTTGAAATTTCACTAATAGGTGGCGCTTAAGAGCCTATATTTTTTTCTAACCTCAGGACGCTGGTTACTTAAAAAGATGGTTTCCACGGCAAAACTGTTTGGTGAGTTAAGAGCTTAAAGTTTGATGATGCAAAATTACAAATAGGTTACAAATATGTTGCAAATGATCAAAATTTCTAAAAAAATCATTCAACAATAGAATTTCCAATCCACTACGACTCCAGCGCTGCTCTCTCTCTTGCACACACCATCGAGTATGTTTGAAGATGCTATCCACACGGCCACAAGTTTGCCATGTAAGTAGAACAAACATATACCCACACATAGATTGTACTCATTGTCAATATGTTGTACAGCGTGAGCCACGACGCAAAAAGCAACTTATTCAACAAAATGGATAAGCCTGAAAGTTATGGCAATGAATCCTTAGATAAATGAGATATTTAATTTGCATTCTCGGTACCGCCTCCTACATGTGGAGTTCCGAATTATACGGTCGATTAACTGTAAGTCGTTGATCTACCCAACAACTTTGCCGAAGACTCCATGTTTCTTTGAGCTCAGAATCCTGAAATATATGACATATACAATTTGCATGCTGACCAATGCCATCTACGTATGGAGAATTTCCAAATTTAACGGCCCATGGTCAGTAAGTACTTGGCCTACGCAACAACTTTTCCGAAGACTCCATCTTTCTAAGTAATCAGAATCCCGCGATACATGAGATATATGATATATGCGTGCTCAGTAACGCCACCTATACGTGGAGTTCCAAATCAAACGCTACATCACCTATAAGTCCTTTACGTACCCAACAACTATGCCGGAGATATCATCTTTCTAGGTGCTCAAGATCCTGATACATATATGAAAAATATAATTTACACTATTAGTTGCGCCATCTATGTGTGAAATTTTCAAACAAACGGTCCATCATTAGTAAACACTTGACCTATAGGGTCAAACTACTTTGCCAAAGACACCAAATTTCTATGTGGTTAGGATCTTGATATACATGTGATCATATACTTAATACTTACATGCTCACTAGCGCCACCTATGTATGAAATTAATTACCAAACGGACCAGCATCAGTCAGTCCTTGAGCAACTCAACAACTTTGCCGAAGATTTCATCATTCTAGGTGATCAGGATCTTGAGATATATTAATATAAAATTTACACGCTCAGTAGCGCCATCTATGTGTGGAATTTTCAATCAAACGGTCCATCATGAGTAAACACTTTACCTAATAAACAACTTTGCTGAAGATACCAAAATTATCTGTGGTCAGGATCCTTGATATATATGTGCTCAAATACTGAATACTTACATGCTCACTAGCGCCACCCGTATATGAAATTATGAACTAAACGGTCCAGCATCTGTAAGTTCTTGACCAACCCAACAACTTTACTGAAGACATCGCTATTCTAATAAATCAGGATTATGCGATACAGAAGAATGAATTTGGGGTCCAAATGGACCCCAGGTTTCCGAAATGCACCATCATTTAAGGTTTCCTGTAGAGGGTTAATTAGAACTTCTTGTAAGCCTGTGAGTATCGAAAATCGCACCACAGACAGACGTTCTAGCTCGAACAAATTTATTCAAATTTTCTATGTAAATTTTCACTAGCGACACCTAGGCAACCGATTGCCACAGTGCAGTCGCGAGCAGTTGACAGTTTGAGAAACCACGTGCTTCCAGCCGCTTACTTACCACCCAATTCACCACCCACCGAAAAATAAAATCAAAACAAACACTGTCAAAATCATTCCTACATTTGCGTCACATTCACAAAGATTTCCCAATGCGAGTGAAGTTCATCCAAATGCAGTTTTATTCAAGCAAATCTATGTAACATATAAGTAATAATGTGTAAAATATTTTACAAGAGTCCTGCGCTAATTTGTGCAAAAGATTTTAAACATTAAATAAAAGTCATTTACTCTGCACAAATTATGTGGAAACATTATTAGCGTGCAACACGTGCGGTCTTTTCCCGCCATCCGGCTGGAAGACGACCGTAGTGATAGTTGTTGGTCGCAACGCACATGTGAGGCAGCGATTGAATATGAACGCCGCTAACGCCATCTGTTCGCTGATTGCCACTTGGCAATTTGTGGCGGCCATGTTTTTTACACAAGCTGCTGAGTCAAACTTGAACGTCTGTCTGCGATCGCACTGTTGCTAATGCTATTTAATATGGATACTATCTACTACCGTCTACTCCCATTGGTTTACCCGCATCTAATCTAAACAGTTTTTAATTTGACCCCCGCTAATCGGCACAACGTTCAAACTAAAAATAGTTTAAATGTCATTCTACTTATTGAACAGGGTGAAACGGAACGTAGAATCAAAACAAAACAGCAAATAAGGTTGCCAGCAGTGCGTCTTTCGATGCCTACACGGAACCGCCAAACTACCCAAAATTGAGTTCTTTTGACGCAATCCCATAGTTCGGCCCAATAAGCCAAATTTGAGTAAATCGATTAAACTCACACTAGGTAAATTGCCTTCACCTCCAGCAAAAACATTTACTCAAGAGTAGGTAAATTCAACCCAAGACCCCCCCTCATTCAACCCAAATTTGAGTAAACCTGCATTTACCCAAAATTGGCTTATTGGGCTCAAGGACCCCCGTTGGGTAGATGCATCTCTGTTTGTTTTTGACAACATCGGTGAGGGAACGAGGGAAAACAACCTAATTTTGGGTAACTAGTTTATTCGATATACTCAGCTTTGAGTAAAATCAACCCAAAAATTAGGTAGTTTGATTTCTCCGTGTATCCACCAATTTACGAGCGCTAATGGCCGCTTTTTGGTAGGGATAAGACGATTTGACCACAACAGACATCCAGGCTAGAACAAATTTCATTCGGAAAATTGTGTAAGGATTTGAATCTTTACTTGAGTAAGGTTGCAAACCAATACACGATGACAACACTAACTCCGCCAAACACCATATTGCCACAGTCAGTGGTGAATTGAAACATTTCAATTGGTGAAAAAATTAGTATGGGAAATTAACCGTTTGCAGCGCCACGATGTTGCCACTTGTGTTGCCGATTTCAAATGGCCGTTAAATTCCTTACACAGCTTCGGAACTGGACTTGGATGCCTGTTCTCTGTGATTTGACGTTTGGCTTGTGTCGTTAGACAGCTGATCGATAAGATCGATCATACAACTTATCGATCAGCTGTCAAACGACACAAGACAAACGTCAGACGATGTTATCCGTACCAGAAAGCGAGCATGATTGGGGCGGCTATTAGCGCTCGTAAATGGCTGGATAGGGTTACCAGAAGTTCAAATTAAAAATGAATCCCATTAGTTTGCATGAGGTACCGTTAAAACCAACGGGGGTAGACTATAGACACTATAGATACCATAGACTCGCGGAGGCGAAGGAAACTGTAGCCAAACGAGCTGTCAGTTCGTGTAGCCAAACGAGCATGACGTCATGATGTCAATAGCGACAATGGATTGCGTGACGTCATATTCTATCGGTACACTCTAAAATCGTATTGCTCAACCATGTCTCCGCGAGTCTATGGTATCTATAGTGTCTATAGGGTAGACGGTAAATAGATCGTGCCGGTGTTTTTGGGTGTGACGCTTTTTCACGATTTGAACGAAAGTGTTATAAAATCGACGTACAACCAACACCAATATTTCATTCATGGACGTGCTTAACATTTCTAATGCACTAAGTTGGAAACAGCTCGCTGACACAGCATACGATTTGGGTCATAAATAACTCCAATGCACAAGAAGGTTTAAACATATCGTTAATAATCCATTTGTTTCTCAATTATTTCTAGAATGTGAAAGATTTCAAAGTTTGGCAATAAAACATAGCAACGGTGATTGCGTCAATAACAGATACCGGCACGATGTGAGTATCTACCCCTATTTATTTCTACCGAACTTTCAACTTTGTTTTGCTATGCCCCAATTATTAGGTGTTGATATATGGCGCTGTCGATAACTTGGTATGCAATGGTGTTTTGGTAGAGGAAAACCACGTAATAACAACTTGCAGCTGTTTTCGGTGAGATTGGAAAATAGACCACACCCACCAGATTTGACCCGTTATCCATTTATTATTTATTATTATCTTTATTATTGAGATTTTCAGCCCTTGGCTGGCTTATCTCGTAAAAAGATATTTAATGGAGACTCTTATTACTAGCTGTTATTTTAAAATGGCGGTCATGTATGACGGTGGTTGTAAACTGAATAAATATAATTTAAAGTTAATTTTTTTTTATCCAAGTTCAAGGAAATTCATTTTGGAGTATCGGAATGCAGTAGTAGTGATCGACGCATATGGAAGTGTGGATATTTTGGAAATGTTCTGTCATCCAAAATACATCGGCTACGAGAAACCCTACGATATAGCTGTTATAAAGTTGAAAGCAAGTGCTTCTCTCAGTTACACCCTGATTCCTGCGTGTTTGGCAAGTAATTGGACTGAAAATCTATACGACATTCTCGTACAGACTTTGTTTGTCAGTAAACCGATCGGTAAACAAGCAAAACTTTTTTAAATATGTTTTTCCAATGTGTTAATTTTAGTATTGAAATTTTCCAGGTAAAAATATGACGCTTATCAAATCGGCAAACAACAGACTCACGTTGGAAAAGGAATGCACAATTGGAGATAAAGCTGAGCATCCATACGAACATATATTCAACAGGTCTGTTCGAACCGGGGAACTATGCGTTAACAGTTCTGATCATACGTTGTACAAAACTTACTCTAAATTAATTGAAAAAGCATCATCTGGCGCCGTACTACAGACGTTCAACAGGCGATCTTGCATGTCCACATTAGTTGGACTCCGGGTTCGTAATATCAAAAAGAATGAATTGCCTGGTCTATCATGGGTTGATACATACACACGAATTTCCTCCTATTTGGACTGGATTGAGCAGAGCATTTGGAATGTACAATCGAAAGGTAAGTAGTTTGCAGTCGAAGTTTGCCATTCATCAGCAAGTCTAACAGTGTCAACTGGGAGAAGGTCACACAGATCCAATATCTGTATGCGACTCTCGTTTGCCTGCTTGCGATCACCTACGGTGACCCGAAGCTAGCTCCTAACAACCAAACCAATGGCAGCCAGTACAATGATTTCTTTTTCGTTTTTAAAATTTAGATTTATTTGTTTGGAGGTTTCGTTTTGAAAATTGTTCTACTGTTTTCAGCAGACATACAGCTGCCCATGTTAGGATCAAAACCCAGGAACAAGACATACGCCGAATTCCGTTTTCAAAATAATGTTACAATTCTGCACTGGTGTTCGAAATCCAGTGCATTCGAATCGAGATGCAGTGGCACCGTTATCAGCGTGAAGCACGTTCTGACAGCGGCACAGTGCGTCGTGAATCACACCATCGGTAAACCATTGGCAGCGGATGCATTTCAACTACATTTCGGTGAGTACCGCACAGTAAACGAGTATATACGATACGTCAGCGAAGTTCATGTTCATCCGGAGTACTCGGTTAACGATATCGCCATACTGGTAACCAGCTGGCCGGTCAGAAAAACACAATATGCGGCACACACCAGTTTTATGAACAGCACAGATTATATGTATTCTGTAACTGCCGAAGTGTCCTTCAATGGGTGGAGTTTAGGGAAGACAGGCATCCAAAAGAATCAATCCGTAATCTACTTTACCGAGGGGAAATTAAGACAAGTATGTGTTGGAAAGGCGTCTACCTGTTTGAACATCTTTATTTTGGACCGCCAGGAATGTTTGGAAATCGGGCTGAGGCTCTTGCCAAACCAGTATTGCGCCGGTTATCCTAATGGTTAGATAAGATCTATTGAGAACTGAAAATTGTTTATCCATGTTTTTGTTTCTTTCGGTAGAGGAAGTGCGTATCACTGCTGACCATGGCTCTGGAATGCGGTTGTTTATCAATTCTACGTGGGTTTTGGCAGGAGTTGTATCATCAGAAATGAAAGGCCATGATAACAAAACCTACACAATTCTTACGAACGCTCAACCGTATATTTCGTGGATCGATGGGATCATGTCTAGCGGAACAACCGGAAAAACAAAAAGAATCAGCGAGAGAGGTACCTACTATCTGGTTATGGTCGTTTCATTTAAGCTTTACATTTTTTTTAAATATAGAATGCGAACGTTTTAGCAGCCATACAAAAAAACAAAGAGGAGCTTGTTGGAATTTATTTGGACATATTGTGAGTTAGGCATTAAAAAACAGGTTTCAATTTTTTACAATAATTTTCCTTTTTATAGGTCAGACTTTACGGTGCTTTTCGGAGATTTGTTTGCCTTGGTGTACTTGTGAAGGAGAATCGAATATTGACTTCTTGTCAATGCATACGGTATGATATTCCTCATCGGCAGGTTCTTATCCAATATCGCGCGGGATTCGATGAAGTCTGTGTAGTTTTGCTGCCATTGTTGCTTTAAGTCCATCTTGACGGACTCTGGTTCATTGTTGGGTGGTTTTGTAGGGTAGATTTTCGGTAGAAATAGGTTTGTTTTGAACTAAAATGATACAGTAAGGACCCGATTTTGTCAGCCCCTGGTAGCATTTTGGGCTGACAAAATCGGGACATTTTTTAAAATCATTTTTTTATTCATAAAAAATTGTTCTGAGCACGTCAGAGATAGTGTGGAGGGTCTGCTTTGGGTTCGTTCAAATATTACGTAACGCTAATGAGGGGGGGGGAGCCCAGCGCTGTGTTACGCTTCATACAAAATTTTAAAATTTCTCTTTCAAAAATAGTTACGAGGTGGATGGATAGCGGATAGGGTCTAAAATTGCCAAAATTTTGCGTTACGTAATATTTGAACGAACCTTTTGTGGAGAAAAAATCAAAAGGGTGTTAAGGACACAGAAAAAAAATGTATTTAGCAAAGTTAACATTCAGTGCTTTTTTACAGCAAAACTATTAAATCTTCTATTTCTTTTTCTTCTTGTCATAACATCCCTACTGGAACACAGCCTTCTCCTAGCTTATAGCAATTGTGGTCTACAGAAGACAGTTGACACTGGTTAGCGCAGTTTAAATCATAACTTCTAACTTTAGCTGTCAACGAATGAAAATGAACCAACATCTGATTGACAAGTATATACACTCAAACTGTCCGAATTGGCTACGTTTCCGCTGCCTTTCCACTTTAATTTCCAGAGCCTAATCTCTAAAGAATCTCTGAAGAAATCTTTGAAGAAATGTTCGGGGAAATTTTTAGAGAAACTACCGAAGGATATACGAAACGTAACCCTCAACACATTCCCGGAGAGATCCCGTAAGTAGTTTCTGCAAAAACCTTTAAGGGAGCTCCAGATAAATCAGTTAAGTAATTTCTGAAAGAATCCATACTGCAATCTCCGTAGAAATCTCTAGAGGCATTTATTTAGCATTTTCTGAAAAATCATTGAAAGAATCCCTATTGCAATCTTTCAAGAAATCTCCTTAAGAAATCCATGGAGGAATTCCTGTAAAAAGTACTGGAGAAATATCAGGAGCAGTTTAAAGAGAAACCATAGCAAAAATGAATTGTTAAAGTCTAGCATACATTCCAGAAAAATTTAAAACAACATTTTCTAAAGGAATTTCAGAAGCAATACCAAGGGATTTTTGTAAAGAAATACAAAGAGGTAAGGGAAAAATCTCAAGCGGGACCTCCGGGAAATCCATAGAGGATGCCCAATTGGGAAATCTAACAGAGGAATCATAGTGAAATCTCTAGAGGAATTTTTGTATGAGTAATAACTGAAGGCATTAATAGAGGAACAGTTTTCGAAATTCCTAGAAGGATCCCTGAAGGAACCCTAAAAGGAATTCTTGAAAAAAAAAACCCTAGGATAATCGCAAGATTTATTCATCAGTAGGTTGGCTCCAGGGGCACGTTCTCTTCCATTTGGGAAATGTGTGCCTTGCGTAAATTTATTCATGGACTAATGCACGCAGTAATTCATATAGGAATTATTTCAGAAATATCTACAGAATACTCTGAATATATAACCAGAGGAGAATTTTTGTAGGAATCTCAACAGGAGTTAGTCAACCTGGGGGTATCATAGGAAGAATGCATGAACACTTCTTAGGGAAATATCTGAAAAGGTTCTTATAGAAATTTCCAGAAAATTTCTTGGAGGAACTCCAGCAGAAGTTCATGGACTATCCAAACAGATATGTATGGAGAAATGTCAGCAGGATGTCTTGAAAGAATCGCTAGAAAATCCCTGGGTAAATCCACGTAGCAAATGTAGGAGGAATTATTGGAGATATCCTTGGAGAAACCCCTAGATACATAGCTGTAGAGGTTCATGTAGAAAATTTTTGAATAAAAAAAAATGCTGTAAGAATATCAGCAAAACTTTTGTAGGAATCCTAGCTTATTCAAAAAAATAAGAAAAGCTTCTGGAGAAATCACAGGAGGAATGCCTGAAAAATTCTTAAAGAGACATACCTTAATGAATCGTTAAAAAAATCCCGGAAGAATTTCTTTAAAACTTCTGGCGGAATTCTTGGAGAAATACCAGCAAAAATTCCTACAAGAAACCCCGCAAAAGTTCTTGAAAGAAACACAGCAAGATTTTTTTGGGGAATCCCATCTCGAATTTATTAGGGGTTTCTAATGAATACAATTCTGACAACAATTTTTGAAGCAATCCAAGCAGGAAATCTACAATACAAATCTCATAATAAATCTAGTCCAACATGTAAAAAGGACGGAACAACCATTGCATTCTCAACTTCTCCCACCCCGTCTAGGCGTATTTCAATTTATTTGTGCAAATTTATCCCGTTATCAGATAGAGGTCAGTCTGCTCTATCTGTTACTGGTCAGAGATTACATCAAAAATGGTCCATGTGCTCACAAGGAAAGGAGAAGCAAAAATTCGAAATGGTTGCGCCCTTTTCAAATGTTAGTCTATCTGAATCAATCTAAACAAGTAAACCTAGAGGAATCCCAGAGATGCCGGAAAGAAGTAAATGGATTGACTTGTAATCACAACAACAGGCAGCGTTTATTGTTTGTTCTGTTCCTTAAGAAATTCAGAAGAATAGTCTTTAAGCCCATATAGCCGATGTGGTAAGCGCTGATTGCACGTGCAAAACCATGTTGAGGGTGAGGAGTTTGATTCCCGGTTAGCTCAGAATCCATTTTATAATCGATAGATCCTTAACCACCTTGTGTATAAAATATCTTCATGACTACCACACGATATACAGTGTATCAAACAATTGTCCGTACAGCAAATTTTTTGTCAAAAAAATTTTTCATTCCAATGTTTATAACTTTTTTATACGTCAATCTAAAACGCTGAAATTTTGACCGATCATACACCATATATTGAAGCTCCATAGGTAAAATTTTGAGCGAGATCGAATACGTTTTCTGAAAGGAGTAGTGTGCGGTTGTTCGGCAGCAGCAAAGTTTCGCGCGCTCGCTTTGCTAGATTTTTGCGATTATTTTTCCTCTTCCCTCTGCGGGGCTCCGACGACGGGACGCCAAGCAGTCAGTAGTGTGCGGTAGTTCGGCAGCAGCAAAGTTTCGCGCGCTCGCTTTGCTAGATTTGCGATTTTTTTTCCTCTTCTCTCTGCGGGGCTCCGACGACGGGACGCCAAGCAGTCAGTAGTGTGCGGTAGTTGGGCAGCAGCAAAGTTTCGCGCGCTCGCTTTGCTAGATTTTTGCGAGAGTGAGTTTTTGGAGGCAAAGTGTACAGGCCGCGTTTTCATTCGGTCGTCGTCGTCGTCTATTTGACTGCTCATCTTCGTACGGGGCGATTTATGATACGATAAATGCAACAAACAACATTTTTTGCGATTTTAGTCAACAGACATTGAAATGTTCGTCACGTCAAGTGTCGACCCAAGTTCCAAAGCCACGTTGATTCAAATCACTTTATTTTCTCTTTCTTTATTTTTCGCACTTCGAAAACTATCTGAATGGTTCGTCATCTTCGATGTCGGCATGTGTTTTGTTTTAGTCCAAATGAAAATAAGTGGTTTGATATTAATAGGGTTGCATGAATCACTCCACTTACCAAAGTGAACTCATATCATGCGCCCTTTCCCCTCCCCACTAACAAAAAGTCCTTCCCATGACAGACGTGGAGACGCAGAGGTGATCTCGGTCTTTAGTAAGCAACGCACGTCATAATAACATTCCTTTCCTTCCTCGATGACCGTAAGGACGTGGCCGGCGCCGTTATTGACCTAATAAAGTTTGGAATTCTCGAAGATGCACATTGAGGACGGTAAGCTACTCCCAAGCTCCGTCTGTTGGTTCCTTGTGCAACTTCGATTGTTCTGGTCAATCACGGAGTAGCAACTACGAATAGTACGGTCATCTATGCTCATGCTCATGCTCAGATCGAATACGTTTTCTGAAAGTATAGAACTTTTAGTAAAACTTATGAGATTTTTGAAGACATTTTTAAAACATTATATCTCAATATGTACTCGATGAAACTTTTCCAATTTTTTTTGTGTTGCAGCTTAAACCTAAGGCTCTTATATGCAGCTTCGTTTGAGGTTTTATATTCACTACAAAAAATATGAAAAATTTGCTTATGTAGTTGATGATATTTAAAAAATACCATATTTTGCACTTATAATCTGTCAAACGTTTTCCACCAATAAAAGTGCATTAACTGAACGAAAAATGCATAGGACCTACTCTTCATATGTAGTTTAGTAGGTTCTGTATAAAAATATTACATTAAGAGAGTTTAAAAAAGTTGAAAACACTTGGCACTTTTATTGATTAAAATACGATACATTTCCAAGTAATTCTCTGAACATATACAGATTTTTCATATTTTTTGTATTAAATATTGAACCTCAAACGAAGCTGCATATGAAAGCCTTAGGTATAACCTGTAACACAAAACAAGATTGAAAAAGTTTCAACAAGTACATATTGAGATATAATGTTTTAAAAATGTGTTCAAAAATCTTATAAGTTTTACTAAAAGTTCTATAACTTTCAGAAAACTTATTCGATTTCGCTCTAAATTTTACCAATGGAGCTTCAATATATGGTTTATGATTGGTCGAAATGTCAGCGTTTGTGATTGACGTATAAAAAAGTTATAAACATTTGAATGAAAAACTATTTTGACCAAAAAATTGCTGTACGGACAATTGTTTGATACACTGTATGTACAAATGTAAAATAAACATTGGCTGTGGGGGATCCTAGTTAAATATTTTAAGAATTCTCGTAAAATAGGCTGAGGAGCAGGCCGTGTCCAAGTTGGAACGTTACGCCAAGAAGAGAGAGAACTGGAATCCTTTAGCAACTTAAAACAATATTGGTTCTAAACATTGGCGAGGGTTTGGTGCTAAAATTGCCTCAATGTGGTAGTTTGCAAAACAAGTTTGGCCATTTTCAATAGTTACACGAGTTTTGTTCATTGCGTAATTTTTCTATGGCGCCTAAAGACATCAGCTGCATTTATAATGATTATAAAATCGAAATTCTGAATGAAATACAAATTTATTTTTTTTACTTCAAAAAAGGCTGACAAAATCGGGTCAAAAAGCTGACAAAATCGGGGGTAGACAAAATCGGGGGTAGACAAAATCGGGGGTAGACAAAATCGGGGGTAGACAAAATCGGGGGCTGACAAAATCGGGTCCCCACTGTAGTTGACTTTTCGTTAAACAAATTAGTAGTTTGCTTCAACCGTCAAGCCGGTTATATCCAACCAAAATTTCAGTTTGTTACCTGAACCGAAACAAACTACACTTCAGTAAAGACAAACATCTTGCTGTAGATGAAAACAGCAAATCTTTGGTTTGAAACTACAAATACTGTTTATAACTTTTTTGATACTTCGGGCAGTCGAAACAACAAATTTTTTAAGACTGTATCAAACCAAAACCAATGGTTTGGAACAAACAAAATGTGGGTTAAAACTACTATTTTGTTAGTTTGGACACAGACAAACAGACGTAACACTTGCGAAATTTCCATCGAACACACTTTTAACGATCATTTTAAATTTTCATAGTAGTGGCTTTCACAACCAGAGGCGCGCGCATCGTTTTTCTATGCGTTTGACGTTCCACACTAGCGCCTTCTGTTGACGAAACTGCACAACACAGTGAATCGTGCAACTTTTCCACCAGGTGATGGTAGTGTGAACTGGACGATGGATTTCTATAAAAATCGTTCAAGGTGTTACGTCTGTTTGTCTGTGATGCATCGATCATGATGTGCAATCCCAGCTTTTTTTTCAAGATGGTTTTCACTGAACGCAATCTGTTATCGTGCTATTTTGAGAGAACGGACGATAAAACCTCTTGATTACTGATGACGGTGAGGTGGGAAAATTGACAGTAAAACAACCCAACAAATCGGTTTGTTTTGAACTAAAATGACAGTAGACTTTTTGTCAAACAAATTAGTTGTTTGCTTCAACCGTCAAGCCGGTTGTATCTAACCAAAATTTCAGTTTGTTACCTGAACCGAAACAAACTACACTTCAGTAAAGACAAACATCTTGCTGTAGATGAAAACAACAAATCTTTGGTTTGAAACTACAAATACTGTTTATAACTTTTTTGATACTTTGGGCAGTAGAAACAACTAATTATTAAGATTGTATCATACCAAAACCAATGGTTTGAAACAAACAAAATGTGGGTTAAAACTACTATTTTGTTAGTTTGGAGATCAACAAACGTGTTTGTTGTTTCAAACTGGATTGATTTTTCTCCGTGATATTGAATGCTTCCAGTTGGCGCCAGCAGTGAAAAGTGTGGTTAAGAACCTTTATATCATTTTGTTTCCGGCGCTGACAGCTTGGCGGCGACACCATCGTTTGTATTCAATCCTCGTTGTCTCTGGTACTCTCGGTTGTCAACATACTGAAACTTTCACCGCAAGCTCACGGAAGAATGGTAGTCAAGAACTGTTTCGGCGAGAAATTTCGATTTTACTATCACACAAATAAACCATCTGTTGTGTTCTCAGTTTGGAATGCCGATCTACTGTACACGTTCCGGGAGATTTCACTTTATTGGGTCAATAACGGCGCCGGCCACTTCCTTACAACCGTTGCTATTTCTGCGATTTACTTTAAGCGATTTTTCGCGCATAGAAGCTAGCGCCACATTGGTCGATGCGGAGAGTAGGAAAACAGCCAAAGCATTTAATTCATTGAGGATCTCCAAGATTTTTCCACTTTTCAGCACGCACTCCCTTTGATGAACCTAATGTTTAATTACTATCTCGTTATTTTTCCTCGAAATAATGATCTGCTGGATTTTTGGCTTTTCGTTTCCGAGACTTATTTCCAAATTTAAGTCTGTATATTCCCATGATGATTATTAATTGATTTCAAAATCATGACATGTTTATCGTTCACTTTGTCAGGGGACCGAACCGACCGTCAAGAGCAAAACTTCAGAATGCCACATTGGTGGATATTTCAAAAATGGTTTGCCATCCGGACTACAACTCCACCAGTTTTCAGCACGATGTGGCAGTTCTTGCCCTAGCGACACCGGTCGTTCCGGAGTCCGTGGAGATTGCCTGCTTGGCGAACGTCGGTACAGAACATCTCCAGAACGCCGTGGTACAAACCGCGTCCTTTCAAAAATCCATGTGTGAGTATTTTAGGTCAATAATTTTACGGTAACTTGTATTTATTCCAATTTCAGGGACATCAACCGACTATAGAGCCTCATATGAGTACTTCGGTACAGAGGAAGAATGCTATGAAGCATTGCAACCACGTTATAATGACACTTTCTTGAAGCCTGGTCGAACTTGTGTGATCAACGACCAATTTAAAAAGGCCAAATTTAGCGGAAGTTTTTTCCATTCCATCGACAACCGAGACTGTACTTTCACAGTGATCGCAGTTGGAAGCTTTGCCGTACACAATCCCGACATCGTTCCTGGATGGGCCGATACGAAGATCAACATTGGGATTGTGCATCGCGTTGCCTACTATCTGGACTGGATCGAGCAGGCCGTCTGGGAGGAAGAGTTCGCGATAAAGCACAAGTGGAAGTTAGTAAATAAGGCGAGAAACATTCAAGGGAATGCCTTGAGCTTCACTGTGTTATTTTTGGGCGTTCGACTTTTGGCGTATTCCTATTAAGCTACACGAGTTTTTTTGGGTCTCCAGTTAGCGTAGTGGTTAAGGCTATGGATCGCCATTCCGGAGACGGCGGGTTCGATTCCCGTTCCAGTCGGGAAAATTTTCTCGATTCCCTGGGCATAGCGTATCATTGTACTTGCCTCACAATATACAAATTCATGCAATGACAGGCAAAGAAAGCCCTTCAACTAATAACTGTGGAAGTGCTTAAAGAACACTAAGTTGAAGCAAGGCAGGCCAAGTCCCAGTGGGGACGTAGAGCCATAAAAAAAGACTTTTTTTTTAAATTTAGTGTCAGTATTTTTTTAAATTAGTCGTTATTGATATGTTTATTTATTTTATTTTCGTTTTAGGTTAAGTCCAATGTAGACTAATTCACTAATTTATTTAATAATTACCGGCAACACTAATGAAATTCAGTCGAGTCAAACAAGATGTTTGAGCATTGGTTTTTTATTTCCCCTGTTCGGGACATAACCACTGCGACCATTGTAGTATACCCACCCTGATAAAAAATATCATAAAAATACGATAAATTTTATTGTTACAACACCATTGTTTCGAAAAATATTCACCATTAAACGTATTGTAATTTACACGGCACACTCATCATCACCCCTATTGTTCTTTACCATTCGGCGAATGGTAAATGGCACTTTTACAATACAAAATGGTGGTCGTTATGTATCTTAACCATAAAATTTTGAGAAAATTTTCATACACTTTTTCGCGAAAAACAATAGAATGTATTGTGTTTTTATGAGACATTTTAGGGCAATTTTCAAAAGGAAACAATATATCTTAATGTTTTTTTCATTGTTCTTACAATACAAATACAATTTATTGAATGGCGTCAAATGAATCGTTGTTACAATAAAAATACAATTTTATTTGTTGTTATTTGTAAGCAGTTTTCGCTTTTGAAAATCCATAGAATTTATATTTCCCGCTAATATTTATATCCAGCATTTACGAGCACTAACGGCCGCCAGAATGATATGCACATTTTTATGATAAGAATCAAACACTCTGATGTCTGTCTGGTATGTATTGCTTGGCAGCTGTTGATAAGATCTATCTTCAATCTTTTCAAATAACTGCCAAATATCACAAGTCAGATCTCAGGTCGTATGATCCATACCATAAATCGTTCACAATTCATGTAGCCATTAGTATCTGTAAATGCTGGAGAAAAATGTTACCGAGAAATATGAATTCTTTGGTTTTTCAAAGGCGAAATCTGTTTACTTAACAACAAATATTATTGCATGTTTATTTGACCATCGGTTCCATTGACCTTCATTCCATTGACCCCATTAAACCAATTGTATTTGTATTGTTACACACTTAATTTGGGATACCGTGTTCGGTAAATTTTTGACGAAAATAGAACAGCTGAATACAGCTATACTGCATTGTGTACCTTTAGCACCCGGTTTTGACAGTTGGTGTACTGAACCTCAGTAAAATCGATGACCGAAGCTACCGAAATAATTTTTTCTGTGCTATTTTCGTCAAAAAAGTGCTGAACAGGCAATTCAAGATTGAGTGTGTATCAATGGTAGTTTACTATTTAGTAGATTCCTTTAATTTATTGGAAAACATTAGAAAAATCATTGTTCATCTTTTTCTAGTCGTAACATCCTCACTTGGCTAAAACCTGCTTTTCAGCTAGTTTTCTATAAGTACTTCCTCAGTTATTCAGTGAGAGCTTCGTCTGCCAACACGGCTTGACGTCTGTCAGTCGTTGAAGTTTTAGCGAATAACATTCGATAACCGAATCATCTTCTGTACTCAAATTTAAAACGAAAACTTTAAAAAAATATGTCAAGTGATTTTGTATTTGATTATACAAACATGATCCAAGCAACAATAATGTTTATTGTTATTTATTTGTTACGAATTGTTTTTAAGTGTAATTGAGAAATAAACTCTTTTTTAATAAAAATTCCATGAGAACTTTGCAGGCACTTTTGCAACTATATAAAAACAACTTAAATTAGTTTTTACTGATAATAACTTTTTTTTTCTGTATTAACGAGATTTTTAACCCTAGGCTAGTTCATCTCGGGACCCACGCTTTACTTCCCTTCCGAAGGAAGAATACACATTTTGTGAGTATGTCGGGAGTGGGATCCGATCCCAGGTCCTCGGCGTGATAGTCTTGTGTTCTAACCACCACACCAGGTCCGCTCCAAATTTTTATAGAACTACTAGCTGACCCCGGCAAACTTTGTCTTGCCTACTGCGTTTTTTGACGTTTCAATTCTTCAGCCAAGTCCAAGTCCCCGTTCAAAATGCATGAATAATCGATTTTCAAAAACTCTCGATTTGTCGATGTTTTATGCCTCATAAACCTTCCTTGGGTGAAAACTAACAGAACAAAACTAAGACGACCAAAATCGGACCTTCCGTTCGCAAGTTATGCGCGGTCCCACGTATGCCACTGCATTTTTATATATATAGATAGATAGATTGAAAACAATCGAATCAATTAGTCACTAATAAAGCAAATGTGCACTTATTGTACGAACTATATGGGCTTGATTTCTATTGTAAAAAGTAACAATATATCTACTATGTGTTTTATTGTGAACAATAAAACCAGTCATATGTTAATAATATTTACCATGTATGAAAGGTATTTTTTTATCCGGGCAGTGTCCTTGGTATAGTGCATGTCGTATTACTTAATCAACATTGAGAAGTTCTAAAGTATTTGGTTGGGCATTGGTTTCTTTTTGGTCAAATATTTGACCTTGAGCGTTGGAATCTTATGCTTCGTGGTATAACAAATAATAAAGAAGAAAGTTTCAAACATAATATTACAATCCATTTAATCCCTAGTGTTATGTCTTAGATTTCGGAATAGGACAGATCGGTGAAGTACTAGATTTGTAGTAATGAGCTGAATTTTAGTATGGTGAGAAGGTTAATTCTCCGTTTCTGCAATGAAATGGTTCAAAAAGCGTGGGCAGTATGATTCCTTGCCTAATTTGATGCATTTGATGATTTGTTGTTTAAGTTGCAAGTAATGGAGAAAGCAACAACAGGGTTACCCAAAGTTTTGCTCAAACAGCATTAAATTAGGTAAGAAATCATAATACCCACGACTTTTGCACCATTTCATTGCAGAAACGGAGAATTGACCTTCTCACCATACAAAAATTCAGCTCATTACTTCAATTCTAGTAGGTCACCGATTGTGTCCTATTTGCCTCCTCAAAACACATCTAGTCCGGATTAGTTGCACACTCAGCCATCTTTATTTCACCCTTTTCCCTATCATCCCGCTTATTCTTTATGGTCCTTCCCCCAGTAACTGAACATTCATTTTATTCCTCGTGACACTCTTAAGATTAATACATCACATTCCACCTGATGATGATTAACCTGGGCTTGTTGGGGGAATTTTTTTTATTCTTAATCACTTAACCTAATTTACAGCTCTATTGTCCACTAGGGCACTACGTGAGCGATTTCAATTGACGACTGCACTTACATTGTGTACAGCGTCTAGATGTATATTCTATTCTACTTTATCGAAATGGTTGCCTTTCTGCTGCTTTCACTTTTCTACTCAACACATGGTAGAATGATGAGCACAAAGATGATGGATGGCCGTTGTTCCTTTCCAGTCCGATTGAGGGTCCATTATGAGTAGCAGTTCGCCGATGTCCAGGTATCTGGGTCCGTTTGAGCCATGGGGCTCAGAAGAGGGTCAGTTCCAGCCGCTCTCGGGGGAAGAGCAACTGACGAAAAATTGCAAGTGCCGGGGCTGGGAATCAAACCCATGACCATCCACATATAGAGCGAACGTGTGCCCAACTACGCCACGGGCCCCGGCAAGTTGGGGGAATATCTGTAAATAAATAGAAAATCGGGTTGAGTACTGTTCCTTTGAATTCCACTAAGAATTTGCATCCTTTGACAGATACGTATTTTGACCTCAACTGTAAGGTCGTCTTCAGTGTCTTGTACTTGACTCATTTATTTGCGTCGGAATCTATAAATCTTCACAACGGGCAATACTATCGCGACCAAATAAATCATAATCGGGATGAAAATCGCGGCGTGTATTTCTGTATAACTAGTGGATCATATCACCTACCAAAGGTAATTCCAAGATCCACACCTTACTCTACCCTACTAACAAATACTTCTTCTTGAGACAACTGTGGGGATGCTGTGGATTCCACGGTTTCTAGTAACAACGGTTGTCGAACTAACATTCCTTCCCCTTTCCCGATGACCGTAAGGACGTGGCCGGCGCCGTTATTGACTTTAAAATATTGAACTCTCGAATTGTGCACACTGAGATTGTGTAGCTACTAGCTAGTCCCAAGCACCATTCATTGGATCTCTGTGCAACGTGTGTACGGTTATATTTGCTTTGCTTTTCTTTCATTTGCATCAAAAAAGTCACGAACATCAACAAAACAAAGCACGGAAAAAAGCTAAAACTGAATAAATAATTAGGAATGCACGGGACAATAATATTTCGGAAAAGTGAATGGTTCAAACGTAAGAAACCCAGTATAAAAAATTGTTACATAAAGATCGGATGTAAATGTATAGTAGCTACTATGTGCTCAGCTTTTAGCGAACCATTTCATTACAATACACTTTATTGTAGCTGGTATACTGTATGGTGCAGGAATGGTTTTCATCCAAAACCCTAGGGTTAGTTTTTATCCGGGTTAACATAGGTAACCGCCCAACCTTCATGGTATCTGCTAGAGAACAAGTGTTAGACATAACGCTTTGCTCTAGCAGAACTAGTCACGAGCTGACCAATTGACCAATCCAAATTTCTGTGTGGTAGTGGTTTGTGTTCAGATTTCCCGTGTTAATCTATCTGTAAGAACTTTGTAAACTTGTTTTGTTCTCACGTATATGGATAGGCTTACATTAGGTTTCGTGAGACATTTTTTTGACAACTCAATTGGCATGTGTCAGATAAAGAATCTTTATAAGCATGACCATTGCTACATCTTTTTTGAACATGTAAATGTTGCTTCGCCAACTTTGCGTTTCAGGAACCAACTGGGATCTCTTTACCGATTTATTTGCAGCCAAATTTCATGGACAACGGCCCTAATTATGGAAGATTTTGAAGCAGCTTGTCCTCTGCGGTCTGTGAAGACCACAAGAGGAACCCCTTGGTGGAACTCTGATCTGGCGAAGCTCAGGAAACAATGTAGAAAGAGTTGGAACAGACGACGTTCGGCTGGATAGGAGACTTTCAGGTTGGCTCGCAAGGCCTACCATAAAGCTCTTTGGACTGCTTAACGATCCGGCTGGAAAAACCTTTGTACAAATGTTTCCAGTTTGAGTGAAGTCAGTCGGTTGAACAGAATTGAAGTTCTTGCAAAATCTAAAGATTTTCAAGTGAACGAACTTCGTTTGCCTAATGGTGATTTCACTTCCTCTGATGAGGAAGTTTTGGAATGTTTATTGAGTACACACTTCCCCGGATGTGTGGATATTACAACATCATCGGATGAACCTGATGTCTTTTCTTGTAGTTATGATTCTCTGGCTTCGGCTCGGAGTATCATAACTTTAGAGTCGATTGAATTGGCACTAAATAGCTTTGCTCCTTTCAAATCTCCTGGAGCAGATGAAATTTATCCTATTTTGCTTCAGAAGGGATTTGGCTACAGGGTAAATTCCCAGGATTTGGGAATATTATTGTAAAGTTGATTCCGAAAGTGGTTCGTGCGTCGTATGAAGAAGAAAAGAGTGTCAGACCTATCAGTTTGCCCTCTTTTCTTCTGAAATGCTAAGAACGCATTGTCGATCATCACATCCGTGATGTTCAACTGGCCAGTGTGCCTCTTCATGTGAACCAACATGCTTACCAATCTGGAAAGTCCACTGTGACTTTTTTTTTGTCACAAATTTGTTTACGATATCGAGAAGGCATTCGCTCAGAAGCAATCCTGCTTGGGTGTTTTCTTAGATATCGAGGGTGCCTTTGACAACGTGCCTTTCGATGCCATATTGGAAGCCGCACGGGGTCATGGTATATCTCCAATGATTTCCAATTGGATTCACCAAATGCTCAAAAACCGACATCTCTTCTCGACATTGCGTCAAGCGGCGATCAGGAAATTGAGTGTTTGTGGATGCTCTCAAGGGGGAGTCTTGTCTTTGACGTTACCCCACTACACATTCATCTCAAACAAAAAGCACTTTCTAGCACTTACCGTCTACGGGTACTCGATTTACTAGAGGAAACTCCTGTGAACCGCAGTTTAATACACACCTCGTTGTTTCCACTTTTGGTGAATTGGGACAAGGTTGTCCTTGCACCAAGGGATCTTACAATTAAGGAAACTTACCCTATTTTGTTCAATAACTCAAAAACGAGTAGAGATATCGCAATTCTAAGCACATTTTCGGCCCTTAAGGGTCCTAAAATCACCGGTTTTTCGTCGAAAAAAAATATGTTTTTTGGTCCCATATCATTTTTGACAACTTTAGGCTCCTTGAGGGACCACTTAGCCTTGAGATACGGACTTCAAATCTTGACACGATCATTTCTTTGCTAAAACGATCATTTTCCACTAACGAACTTATAATATTTTCAATTTTTTGCAAAATAAGAGGTGGCCTACTGTCCAGTTTTTACGCAACTGCGTTTCCGAGTTTTCGGTTAACACTTGTTGAGTGAAACTGACTTCAGAAACCTGAATGTTCAGGATGTTCTGTTGTTCTTGACCCACTGTGGCCAAGAGCTATAGGCTCTTTTTACGCTAAATGCGTTATTACATTATCCTTTTCACGACGCTATGTGAACCCATTGTTGTACGCTTATGCGTGTATGCCCAAGTAACAATTCCATTGCTGATTGGTTTCTTTGATTTTTATTAGCGGTTTATTACAGCAATAATTAAAACTTACAGTGTTATGACTACTTGTATGAAAACCAGTGATGAAATGTTTTATAGTATACTTGAAGATATCCATAAAGCCAGATTTTAAGAGTAAACAAAACTCTTCGATATGTAAACCTTCTGACATTCATTATTACCACAATAAAACTGTTCAAACTCTCAGCAGATGGTGATCCGATCGATTAGTAACGACATCTGTTGGTGGAAAAGCAGAAACTACGACACTGCCAGATTTATTGCAGTCATCATAAAACGTTTTATTTTCGCTAATAATGGTCGTCGCCATATTGAAGAATTAGCTGACGTAAATGGAAAATAGTTAATTTTGCTCAAATAAGCAATGAATTGATAGTTTGTCACCATTTCCATAACATGCTCACATAAATAAACTCTCTCAGCTGAGTTTTCTTGTGATTCGTGATAGTTTTACTAAATCAACAAATTAATTTATTTCATTCCAAGATGATAATATTTGCCATTTTCGAAGCGCATCAATTTTATGTTTCTGCAACCCCAATATTCACGGTAAAATTGAATGCGCATGAGCCTACCAACACAATAACTACTAAAATATTACTTTGAAATGATTGCTTTCTACTTACGAATGATGTATCCTCCTGAACTTTACGTGCCATCGACGAAGTTTCTCTGCATCTTGAGCTGTCATAGTTTTTGTTAAAAAAAAACAACAACAATCATCATAACCTTTTTTCGAGAATGGAGAAATTTCCAACTAGGTTTTAAAACTGTTTTATTGCTACTCTTAATGTGGTTTGCAAAATATCTCCGAGAGTGGTCCACTTAGCCGGAAGATGCTCTTAAAGAGGTTATCAAGAGGTTTTGATGTATAAATCAGTTTTATTGCAAGTTTTATAAAATTGGTCATGAAGATCTCTTATAGAGCCGAACAAAACTTAAAATGTTACTTGGGTGACGATCATACTCCTTTACCTGTCCTTTCCCCTGTCCTATTCTTTTTCCTTCCCTTCTCCCTCAGGTAAATGATGAATAGGCTCGTGGAGAACGTACCTTTGGAGCCGACCTACTGATAAGATAAAAGAGGAAAAGAGCTCAATAATAACATATTTTGATATGGGGATTAAAAATTGATATTGGTTTGATATTGGGTTTCTCATTATTTTTTAGACTACTGTGATAATTTGAGAATGCACTGAATCATCATTTCCCAGCGAAATTTCACACTATTATGTTTACCTGTTGTGCATCCGACGCCCCTGTCATGAACTCAACCGAACTTGTGTATGCCAGCCGCTGCGAAGTCGTGTGCGAAATTCGACTGCGATGATAATGAATTTCGGCCGAGTCTAAATGGGTGCAAATGTCGCAAGAAAAGATCTAAAAATAATATCAAAACTTTACTCCTAGAACAGCATCATCATAACCTATTTATTTAGATGTTTTAAGATCTAACCAGTGTCAGCGATCTGTTCGTTTAATCTTGAAATATAAATTTTTGATATTGTGCAGATGTTCCAGGAATATGTTTTATATATTATTTTCAAATCTTTTATCACTTATAATGTCAATCAAACCAATATCACGTTTTGATCGTTAGTATTTCATCTCTGCCCGGACACAGACAAACAGACGTAACACTGACAAAATTTCCATCGCCCACGTTTCACACTAGCGCCTGCTGTTGACGATATGTCGAAGCTAAGTGCTTTGCGCAATATCGTTACCAGCTGGTGCTAGTGTAGCTGAGCAATGATTTTTTAAGGAATTTGTTACGTTTTCTTGTCTGTGACACGGGTCTAAGCCTTGGCAACCTTTTTTTAGTACATCTACAAAACATCGACATGCTAAGGGTTTGATGGATTGTGATATTATGATCGAATTAAGAATATTATCTATCTATTTTGGTAAGTAAACATTGTTACTTGGTCATGGTCGGAGCTTTCCTTGTTTTGCGTACATTTTTCTAATAAGATAAAGTTTCTTTGAAGGTGTGGCCAATCTGTTCGCTTAAGCGCGGACGGGACGGTCGGGTAAATATCCGCCATTGCTCTGTTGCTACTAAGATGGTAATCTCAGATTCTACTTCATATTTTGCAACAAAAACCTATCACTGTGTATGCTCACTTGCAGTGCATATGCTGATTGTTTCTCAGCATCTTCAGTGCGATAGAACTCGAGATTACCATCTTTAAAATCGCGAGGCAAATTGTTAGAAAGAGAGGCAAGATAGGAAAAATAACACGGCGTCCCGTTTCACCTTAAACCAGAGTATCATTTCAGTCGGTACTATAAAGTGTTCTGAATTATTTACGACATCATTCAAGTGGTATTGTTTTTTTTATGTAAACATAACTTTTTTACATTGAATGCACCAGAAAGTGAACGCCCAAGACGAGCACAGCAAAACTCAAGACATTCACTTGAATCTTTCGTGCAGCAGCGTTTCGCGCCGTATTCACCAGTCTCCACTTGTGTTGAATCCCGAACTCTTCTTGCCAAACGACCTGCTCGATCCAATCCAGATAGTAGGCTACGCGATGCACAATGCCAATGTTGAACTTGGCACCCGCCCGCCCAGCAATGAGACCCCGGTTGTGTACGGCAGTGCTTCCAATTCCGACCACTGTGAAAGTACAGTTTCGATTGTCCACAGACTGGAACAAACTTCCGCTAAATAGGTCTTTTTTGAAATGGTTGTTGATCACACAAGTTTGACCGGGCTTCAGAAAGGTGTCATTATGGGGCGGTTGCAGTACTCTAGCGCATTCTTGCTCTGTGCCGAAGTACTCATACGTGGATGCATAGTAGGGTGATTTCCCTGAAATTTAAATAAACAAAATTATGTTATTTAGCTTGTTTGAGTTGCATTATCAATATTATGTAACTCATAGGGTTGTTTACAGCGACCGTTGTAATGAATAGGTTGCGCTTAACTTAATAGAGTAGACCCAAGTAATATTTTGATAATCAATTGGTCTGGTAGAGGTTTTGAGAACCGTTAAAAAACCTTTTACATTTTATTTTGGTTTTATGAAGGTTCTAAGAACATCTTGACTTAAAATATTGATTGAGGAACTCAACACTGTGTGAAATTATGTACATATTGCAACTTACAGTATGCGGCAGGAAAAAATGCGAAAGTGTTTTTCAACTTCAAACCTCATTTTCGTCCATTTGACATTAACCAATCTATGTTTCAACGTTCCATGATCTATAATAGGCTAGTTTTCTGAAAAGGTAATTAAAATATTTCCCATTTTGGTCACTAACCTTTACAGGGCAGCGCCCGAAGATGAAGACAACCAGAATTTTCAAACCGCAAAAAATCGCACAGGTCGCTAAATTTCGCATCTGATAAAACAAAATTTTTGATTTTCTCTACAATATCATCAAATATATGTACTTATTTCATCTGGTATGTGAAACTACATGGATCTGGATCAGTGTGGTCTGGTTGTTCATCGAATTTGAGCTAATTTTGTTACTGTTATAGTCATTTTGTTTAATGACCATTGGGCGCGCAGTTTATTGATATCCGCTTATTAGGCCTACATTATCACATGTTAAACATCAAATATGTTCATTTTTATTTTTCAGTGCTAGAATATAGACATTGACTGATACACTGTCATGAAAAAATACACATATATATCCTATATTTAGCGTGTAATAGTGCCTTGAACTTTTCGCATTTTTTCCTGCCGCACCCTGTATTTCATAAAAAAACATCTCGAATACTAGTTATATAAAACAATACAAACTCAAGTAAAATACCACGTTAAATACTCACACTTGGCTTTCTGAAGAGACGCGGTTTGTACCACGGCGTCCAGGAGTTGTTCTGTGCGGACGTTCGCCAAACAGGCTATCTCGATCATCTTTGGATCAACCGGAGTTGCTAGTTCAAGAATTGCCAAGTCGTGCTGGAAACTGGTGGAGTTGTAGTTCGGATGGCAAAACTTTTTGGTGATATTGATAAATGTGGCATCCGATAGTTTTGCCTTTGACGGTCGATTCGGGTACCTGAGAGTGGAGAATATAAATACTTTACGATTTTAAAATCTTCCAATGTATTGTGCATCCTAGCTTAATCACTCAGATCCTGCTGATCTGAGTCAGCCGCCATATGATTGCGCCCGTTTGATTTGTACGCGGCGGCTGTCAGCTCCACTCGGCGGCTGCAAAACAGTTTTAGCCAAGGTACACACCGTGTACAAATCATATGTGCGCGGTCTGGCGCGATCTGAGGCTACGCGTTTCGAACGCAGCTTGCTGAGAATCTAAGATAAGCGCGACAATACATTAAGTTGAGATAAAATACTAAAACTCTTTCGAAGATTTCTCTAAAATTCCAATCAAAGAATTTTTCAGAAGTTCCTTCAGAGATTCCTTCAGGAGTTTCTTCAAAGATGTCTCCAGTAGTTCCTTCAGAGATTCAGGGATGCCTCTAGGAGTTTCAACACGCATTTTTTTTTTTTTCAGAAGATCTCTCAGGAAGGTCTCGACAGGAGTACGATCAGATTTTTTTCAGGTGGTTTCAGGGATTCCTCCTAGAAATACATCCGAGATTCATCCAGAAGATTCATCAGGGGATCCAATAGGAGGCCTTTCAGAGATTAGTCAGAGAGTTTCTCCAGAGTTTTCTTCGAAAATTCCTTCAGGAATTCATACAGGAGTTTCTTCAGGAATTAGTCCAGAAGTTTCTTCAGAGATTCCTCTAGGAGATCTCTCAGGAATTCCTCTAGAATTCCAACAACGGGTTTCTCCTGGCGTTCTGTATTCTTCAGAAATCACTCCAGGAGTTCCATCAAGGGTTCCTTCAGGAAATCCTTCCTGGAATTTTTTCAACAATCCCTCCTGAAATTCCTATCGGTATGCCTCATGGAAATTTTTCAGAAATCCTTTCAGGAGTTCTTTTAGGGATTTATCTAGGAGTTCCTTCAGATATTCCTACAGAAGTTTCTCCATAGATCAATTCATGAACATTTTCAAGGATTCATGCAGTATAGTAGTTCTTTCAAGAAATGCTCCAAAAGTTCCTTCGGTGACCTCTTCAGGAGTTCCTTCAGGGATCTCCTCAGCAATTCCAGGAGGATTCAGGAATGCCTCCAGGTGTTCATTAGGAATTCCTTCAGAGGTTCTTTAAACTATTTCAACAGAAGTTCGCTCGGGTATTCTTTCAGAAGTCCCTTCAAAGATTTTTTCAGGAGGATTCATAGATGCCTCCTGGAGATCCATCAAGAGTTCCGTTAGAAGTTCTTTCAGGAAGAAGGTCCTAGAAATTAGTCTAGGAGTTCCTGCAGGGATTCCTTTTGAAGTACCTTTAAAAATTTTACTTTGGAATGGCTTTTCCAGTTTTGATACATTTAAAATACAGCTATTATTATATCTTGTCCGACGTTTCGGTTACATTTGGTACCTTCCTCAGGACTCAATTATTGCCGACTTTTCGTCCAGTGTTGTTCTGTCGAACAGTAGTTAACGATTTTTGGATTCGACTGCGATAGAATTTAACTTTGAAATGGCTTATCTAGCCTTGACGTTCGAAATCTAGACTTGACAAAATTCAAATACAGCTATTTTAATAAGTTCTTTTAGACATTCATACAGGAGTTCTTACAGAAATAAGTCCAAGAGTTCCTTCATAGATTCCACCAGGAGTTTCCGGCATTCATGAAGATGTTTCTTCAGAGGTTTCTCCTGAATTTCTTCAGGGATTCCTTCAGAAGTTCATTCAGATTCCTTTAGGATAACCTTAGGGGATTGCTCGAGAAATTCATTTAGGAATTCATCCATAAGTTCTTCAAGGGATCGCTCTTGGGGTTCTTTCTGAGATTTTTCCAGGTGGACTTACGGATGCACCAAAAGTTATATCAGAGATTTCTTACAGGAGTTCTTTGAGGGAATCTTGTTAAAGTTCCTTCGAGAATAACCTTAGGAATATAATCAGGCATATCTCCAGGATATTATTGTGGGATCTCTCATGGAGAATTCCTCAAGCATTTCGTTCTGGAATTCATCCAGGAATTCTTTCGGGGACTCCTCCTGACAATCTTTTGGGGATTCCTCCTACAAATCCTGCAGGGATCCCTCTACCCAGAAAGATTCCCTCGGGAGATCCCGCTGAAAATCCTATCAAGAATTCCACCTAGAAATCATTCGGAGAATGCTACCGGAATTCTTTTGGGGATTCCCCCTGGCATTCCTGCAGCAATTTCCCCTGCAATTTCTTCGGGGATTCCTCATGGACTTCCTCCGAGCATTCCTCCTGAAATTCCTACGGAAATTCCTCCTGGAATTTGTTTGGAGATTCTTCAAAGAAATCATTCGGAAATTCTTCCTGGAATTATTTCGAAGATTCCTCTTGGAATTCCTACGGGGATTCTTCCTAGATTTCCTTCAGGGTTTTCCTAGAATTTCTCCTGAAATTCTTTCAAGGATTCCTCCTAATATTCCGTCGTGGATTCCTCCTGAACTGCCTTTGGGGATTCCTTCTGGAATTCTTTCGAAGATACAACTTAAACATCCTTCTTGGAATTCAGTAACATATTTTGAAAACGACGTATAATCAATGCTACACCATTGATTATACGTCGTTTTCAAAATTTGTTACTGAATTCTTCCTGGGGTTTCTCGTACAATTTCTTCGGGGGTCTCTCCTAGAGTTCCTTCAGGAAATCTTCCTAAAATTCTTTTGGAGATTTCTTCTGGAATTCCTTCGAGGATTCGTTCTAGACTTACATCATGGATTCCACCAGAAATTCTTTCAGAGTTTTCATTTGATACTGCGTCGTGGAGTTCCCCTGGAATTTCTTCAGTGTTTCCTCCTGGAATTTCTTCAATAATTTCTCTTAGAACTCCTCCTGGATTCCTCCTGGATTTCCTCATGGAATTAAAGTTCCTTCGGGATTACTTCGGGAATTGCTTCAGAAATTACTCCTGGAGTTCCTATGGGGATTCCTCTTGGAAATCAAACGAGGATTTCGGTTTGAAACCCTTCGGGGATTCCTCCTAGAGTTCCTTCGGAAATTCCTGCTGAACTTCTTTCAGGGATTCCTTCTTAAATTCCTCCGGAGATTTCTCCTGGAGTTCCTGCAGAGATTCTTCCTAGACTTCTTCCTTGAATTTCTCCGGATATTTCATTTAGAATTCCTCCAGAGATTCCTCCTAGAGTTGCTTCTGGGATTCCTCCTGTAATTTCTTCAGAGTTTCCTCTTGGAATTCCTTTGGAGCTTTCACTTCCAAATTCTTCGGAACAGAGATGCCAGATATATAGTTTTTTGACCTTCTTTACAGACAAGATACAGAATACAGGAAAATACAGATTTTTAAAATATGATACAGATTTCTCCAGAAAGCACAGAATTTTAAGTTATTTTCCATAACTTTAATGAAAACTTTATAAATAGCTGCTTAAACATTAAAGAATTTATGAAAATTTGTACATTTTCACACAAGTTTTAGAAAAAAATATCAGTAAAAATTGAGTAGTACTTTTTTGTTAGTTTCTTTTGAAATCTAGGACTCTCGGTGTCTGTTATAACCTCAAATACGGCGATACAGAAAAATCTGTATTGATACAGATTTTTGATAAAAATAATCTGGCATCTCTGCTTCGGAGATTCCTCATGGAATTCCTCCTAGAATTTATTCGGGTTAACCTTCGGTGAGTCCTCCTAGAATTCCTTCGGGGATTCCTCCTTTCTGAGTTCTCCTGGATTTTTTTCGGGGATTCATCTTGGATTTCCTTCGGTCCTCTTAGATTTTTTTAGGAATTTCTCCCGGAATTTATTTATTATTATCCATTTATTACGTAAGACAATTTTCTCGAATTTTTGACACCAGCACACCTCCCCCCCTTGTAAGATTTTTGGTATGAAACTCCAAATATTTTTATATGGAGCCAAACCCAAACTCTTGGGTTTTTCGGGGATTATTTCTTGAATCCTCCTTGAAATTCCCAGTGAAATTATTTTAAGGATTTTTGCTGGAATTTCCTTGATGTACTGCTTGAATTCCTTTGAGATACGCGTAGGTATTGTTTCTGAATTTTCTTTTGGAATTCCTGCGGGAATTCCTCACAGAGTTCTTTTGGGGAAGTTAAAATTCACGAATAAAAAGAAATAAAAAAAGATTTCTTCAGGGATTCCTCCTGTACTTCCTTCGGGGTTTCCTCTTGAAACTCCTTCGAGGATTCCGCTTGGAGTTCCTTCGGAGATTCCTACCGGAATTCCTTAAGGGGGTTCCCCCTGGGATTCTTGCAGGAATTTCTTCTGGAATTCTGTCGGGTATACCTCCTGGACTTCGTTTGGGGATTTCTCCTGGCATTCATTCTGGAATTCCTTCGAGGATTTCTCCTGAATTTCCTTCGAGGATTCCTCCTAAAATTTCTCCGGGGATTCCTCCTGCACTTTTTTTCAGGGATTGCTCCTGGACTATAATGAGGATTCCTCCTGTTTTTTCCAGAGATTTCTCCTGGAATTCCTTTGAGGTTTGCTCCTAGAATTCCTTTTGGGGTTTCACTTCAAATTTCTTCGGAGATTTCTCCTAGAAGTTCTTCGAGTTTTCCTCTTGGAATTCTTTCGGCAATTCCTCTTAGAAATCCCTCAGGGATTTCTCCTGGAATTCCTTCAGAGGTTCGTCTTAGATATTTTTCGTTGATTACTCTTTGAAATCCTTAAGGGATTCTTTTTCGAATTCACTTTGAAATTCCCACTGGAATACTTCCGAGGATTCTTTCTGGAAATCCTTTGGGGATTACTACTGGAATTCTTTCGGGATTTCCTTGTGCAAATTCTGCGGGAATTTCTTCTGGAATTCTTTCAGGGCTCCCTCATTAATTTCCTACGAGCATCACTCCTGGAACTCCTTCCAGGATAACTCCTAAAATTCCATTGGGGGTTCCTTCTGAAATTCCTTCGGGGATTCCTGCTTTAGTTCTTTTGGGGAATCCTCTAGGAATTCCTTCGGGAATTCTTCATAAGTTTTTTTCCAGTGATGTCTCTAAGAGAGATTCTTGAACTACATATCAGTGATTTCAGCAGAAGTTTCTTAAGGGTTTCATACGGCAGCTCTTGCAGAGATTATTCCAGTAGTTTCTTCATGGATTCATCCAGGAGATTCTTTAAGGCTCCTCCTGGAATTCTTTTGGAAATCATTCGAGGATTCCTTGAAAATAGTGCGACCTTATTATCAAATGTGATAGCTTCTGAAGGTTCTAAAAAAAAAACAAAATAAAAACGGAGCAAAATCTATATTTTTGCCCTTAATTTGCAATGGAGTAATGCAACATGCACTAATACGGATACTGGTAATTTCACAATAGGTCTAATTACTGGGCACAGTGATGGACCCGAACAGGAATAAAAAAAGGTGTTGATTTGTAACCTGTCGGTTACATCCTTAGATTTTTGTGTTTGTATGAGCCGAATGTTGGCAGAAATTTCATGTTTTTTTAATGTAAATGTCAGAAGGTCCCACACGACTGAGAGGGTTACTCCGCTACCAATATTAAAATCTAGCATTACTGAAGGGGTAGAACATGGCCATCGTTATTTTCATGTTTATGGGTGTCATGGCCGTGGATTTTGTCCCATGGGCGCTGCCATCTTCCAAATTGAAGATTTTTTGGCAGAAGTATTCAGGCGTCCGTGTGAGTCATATCGATCTTCGTGATTGTTGAAAAGTAGTGTCCGCGGTGGTTTTTTCTACCACCCCCCCCCCCCCCCCCTTTTATGGAGGGATACCGGGATTGCGGCCTACTCCCGTTCAGGTAATTTGGTCCCTATCAAAAATCTCCGACCATCCTGACGGAACAATATATTTCCTCTAGGACCTCTTGCCGTATTTTAAAATACGGTCCTCACACGGGTCGGCTCGGAAGTCAAAATGGCTTCCGAGTCTAAATGCCAAGGACACCCCGTCGTCCGATTGCGGACGAATCCCTCGGGCCTCCGGCCCTAATTACCCAGGAGGGCCTCTCTCGGCACGGTCACTCCGGTCTCGTCCTGGGCCGTGCCGATTTTGTCAACGAGAGGAGACGCCTGCATTCGCCTACGACCCCAGCAAAGCCGCTGGACAGATTCCGATGCCATTTCGGACCAATGGACATCCCCGAGCCGCCCCGCGGCGAGATTCCGGCCCCACGGTAGGGCTATCGCAATCGTGCGTAACCGTGTGGGCCAACGTCGGAGTACAACAGTGAGTAAAAGAACGATCGATCACCTCTCATACACTCCACACCAAATGTGAACCCCACACCCACACGCCACAGAATAGGGCAAATAAATGTAGTTGAAAGAACATGAAAATTCCGGAGTTTCCATACTTTGTCCGCGTCCCCTTGATCACCCAGTAGTAAGCCGACTCTGAGACCCAGCTCGAGGAGTTTCTTGCTGCTGCTAGCTTGTACGGGTAAGTAGTTGGCAGGCAGCTAGTTACAGATTCAAACGTAAGGTTATAATACACAGGGTCAAATATTTGACAAATGAACTCAAGAAAAAAACATCTGTTTGACACTATTGTCGCGCTTATCTTTTATTAGAGTCCTGCGGCGGTCGTACGCTCGCAAGGCATACCGCCGCATGACAGTCGCATGGCAAAACAATAGAAAAAGTGTTCCCGCCAAAAACAAAAGCACGTGGGTTTCGCGAAGTGACAGATGTTTTTGAATGTATTTGTGACGAACGGAAAGAGTGGCTCAGTGGAATGAGTGTTCTTGCTGTCAAACTCCATGTAATGGAATTATATACTTTTAAATCTGGTGACGTTGTTATGATTAGTGACTGTCGCGCTGATATAGCCAGAGGCAGATAATCGCCATATTCTGATTTTTCTTGAGAGGCATAATAATGAAACAAACAAGATGTTTGAGCATTGGTTTCTTTTTGGTCAAATACTTCATCCTGTGTACTGACATAATAATAATTCATGTCATAAATGGTCATGAAAAAGCAAAAACTGAACTACAAATTCTACAGCGTAGAGACAACTTCCTTGTTTCGCCAATGTTGACATTACGGTCAAAGTTTGGTCACGCCGATTCGCGCCGCCGCCGCCGCCGAAAGCTGCCACCAGCGTGACGCCGATGACGCCGCCGCCGCCGCCGAGCAAAAGAAAGTCGGCGCACAGGCCATGCTGCCGTAATTCTGCAAAGTGACGTAAGCGACATTCATAGTTTTTGCCCATTTTTTGGTTATTATGCATAAAACTCTTGCTTATCCTCTAAGTTTATTTCCATAGATGATAGATTACGACTAGATCTCGCATTCTAATACAGCAGGCATACCATGGTGTTATTTTTAAACCAGATATTAAATATAATATACCACAAAATATCGGAATTTTGAATGGCGCTTACGTCACTTTGCAGAATTACGGCAGCATGCTGCTGCTACATTCCCAAATTCGAAAGCGGAAAGCTTCTTGTTCGAAAAGTTCAAAAGCCAATGTGACAGTTCTGATGCACTCTCAAAATAATTGATGAAACTTTTGAGTTATATAAATATTCAACACTTTAAGTATGCACTACCACAGAGAACAGACATCCAAGTCCAGTTCGGAAACTGTGTAAGGAATTTAACGGCCATTTGAAATCGGCAACACAAGTGGCAATAGCGTGGCGCTGCAATCGGTTAATTTCCCATACTAATTTAATTCACCACTTGAAATGTTTCAATTCACCACTGACTGTGGCAATATGGTGTTTGGTGGCGTTAGTGTTTTCATCGTGTATTGGTTTGCAACCTCACTCAAGTAAAGATTCAAATCCTTACACAACTTTCTGAATGAAATTTGTTCTAGCCTGAATGTCTGTTCTCTGTGGCACTACCGTCTACCCCCGTTGGTTTGACCGCGTCTAATCTGTATACTTTTTATTTTGAACCCCGTTGATCTGCACATCGTTCAAACTAAAAATGGTCCAATCGTCATTCTGCCCGTGGAACGGGGTGAAACGGTACGCAGAATCGAAACAAAACATAACAAATAAGGTTACCAGTACAGTTTTTCGATGTCAACAGGGTTACTACAAGTTCATATTTTAAAATAAACCCCGTTGGTTTGCATGAGGTGTCGTTCAAACAAACGGGGGTGGACGGTACACGGATCTCTTGCGAACATCAGCTCTACAGAGTTGTTGTTCGACATTCTCACAACATGCCCTGCCCATCGTATCCTTCCAGATTTTGCCACCTTCCGGATGCTAGGTTCGCTGTAGAGTGCAGCGAGCTCGTGGTTCATCTTTCACCGCCACACTCCGTTCTCTTCGCGCACAGAGATTATTGGAATTTACAACTGTAGAAATCATTTCTTCCCTTATGTTCAATAGTACATCATACCGTGTGCATTGACAAGAAGTCAATATTCGATTTTCTCTCACGAGTACACCAACGCAAACATATTTTCGAATAATATCGTAAAGTTTGACCTAGAAAAAGAAAATCAATTGTCGAAAATTTGAACACGTTTTTTTTTCAATTCATGACTTACAATATGTCCCAACAAATGCCAACAAGCTCCTCTATGTTTGGTGATATGGCTGCTAAAACGTTCACACTCTAAATGTTATAAACAAAATAATTAGGGCATGAAAAATGTCACGACTGCAACCCGATATGTAGTACCTCTCTCGCTGATTCTTTTCGTTTTTCCGCTAGACATGATTCCATTGATCCACGAAACGTACGGCTCAGCGTTCGTAAGGATTGTGTAGGTTTTGGTATCATTACCTGTCATTTCTGATGATACGACTCCTGCCAAAACGTATGCAAAATTGATGTACAATCGCATTCCAGAGCCACGGTCAGCAAGGATACGCACTTCCTCTACCGGAAGAAACAAAATCATAGATTGAACAATTTTCGGTTCTCAATAGATCTGATCTTACCATTGGAATATCCGGCGCAAAACTGGTTCGCAGAGAGCCTCAGCCCGACTTCTAAACATTTCTGTCGGTCCAAAATAAGGATGTTAGTGCAGGCGGATATGTTTTGAACGCATGACTGTCTTATCTCGGTACTGAAGGAAAAGTAATCTTTAGAGCCATTGTTTGGGATGCCTGTCTTCCCTATACTCCACCCATTGAGAACGACTTCGTTTACATCAGAATACGTATAATCAGTGCTGTTCATAAAATAGCTGTGCGCAACATATTCTGTTTTTCTGACCGGCCAGCTGGCTACCAGTATGGCGATATCGTTAACCAAGCGCTCCGGATGGACATGAACTTCGCTGACGTATCGTACATACTCGTTTACAGTACGTTGGCCCTTACGGTACTCACCAAAACGTAGTTCAAATGTATCCGCTGCCAATGGTTTGCCGATGGTTTGATTCATGACGCACTGTGCCGCTGTCAGAACGTGCTTCACGCTCATTACGGTGCCGCTGCATCTTGGTTCGAATTCACTGGAGTTCGAACTCCAGTGCAGAATTTCCACATTATATTGGGTATGAAGATCTCCGTAAATCAACCTTCTAAATTCTGGTCCTAAAATGGGCACTGGATCAACTGGAAGCGATAAAATGAGCTACTGAATTTTGGGTGTTTTTTCATCAAATTTACCGCTGAGTATAATCTAACTATTTTAACGTGTTATGAACAATATCAGCACTTCTCATACCTTATAATTGTAGTCTTGATCATCTGAATAACCAGATATAGTTGAGTCAACGATGGTGGCCATGATAAACTTATGGTAACTGTGACAGCCGCAGCAAAGCCCATGAAGCTGAAGGTGCCGAGGTCTACCCAGACGGAAGCCTTCGCATTCGCGGGTAGCCTCAAGGGACACCAGGCCAAAAGCACAAGGTAGAAAAGCAGGAGCCAAGCGCGAGAAGGGTGACGCGCTCGATATTAAGATTAAAGAGTCTAAGTACACACTCGGAAAGTCTTGAAGGCGAAGAGGAGCGAAACCAAGCTAGTGGATGTTTGAACTGACTTACGCAGTATGAGATGTACTCGTTCCGGTGAAGAAATCCTCGACCTCGAAGGCGACAAAACGCGTAAGGGTGCCACCTAAAAGTGTCTGATGGAAGAGGTAGTTGGTGAAGCAGGCAGATAGAGGTGAGGGATCTCACAGCGGATGCGACTCTGAAGATTAGAAACCTAGACGAAAAATTCTAACAATAAAAATCAAAACCAAGGAGCAAGTGGTGGTGGCGAAGCTAACCCCTTCACGTGAAGTGGGTTGGCGAGGTCTCCGTTAACCCTTTGGAGCCGGAAGGGTCATATATGACCCCAACACAGAAACGGTTGTATAAATTCACCCATTCGATGAAACAGAATACACCCGATTCTTTTTTGCAAGGGTCTGATTTTTGCTATACCTCAGTCAATTTTCAAGCGATTCTCATGCAATTTGGTACGATTTGTACTATTTGTGTACAAAATTTCATGAGAATCGGTTAAAATTGACTGAGTTATAGCAGGAACAAGATCCGTGAAAAAAAAAGAATCGGGTGTACTAACTTCGGCAAAGTTGTTGCAAATTGAGTCCTCTATTAGGGAAAAACGGGAATATTTGTATTTTCATTGACTGTCTAGAACATCCTGAACACCATGAACCATTTGGAAAAATGAAATAATTAACATACTAGTGATTCTAGATGCTGAACTTGGATGTGGGTTAAGTTTATATGTATTCATTTAACCTTCGTCAAGAATATCAAAAGGTGTTTTATATTCTGGGATGTTCTAGGTGTTCCAAACTGTCCTATAGTGAAGTCCTTCAAATCTACAAGAATAATGTTATTCATTACCGTAACAAATAATAGCATTGCATAACCTACTGGGATTCGTGAAGCTCTTGACATCTACAATGTCATTTATAGGGATATTCCAGGTCAGCCAAACTACCTTGGAGTTCAGAACTTCAGGTCTACACTCATAACAGTAGCCATATCTATTATACTGAGTAACGTTACATATTTATCCGTGGTTACTGGACCAATCTGAAGCCTAATTTTTCATTATAATTCTTTGGGACATTCAGGTTCCTCCAAATTATTTTATAATGAAGTCCTTCAAACCTACAAGAAAAACTTCATGTGTTTTCACCATAAATAATAGCATAGCTTAATCTACTGAGATCCGTGAAGCTCTTATTTAGAGACTCCATGAGAATGTTCCAGATCAGTCAAATTATCTTTGAGTTTAGAATTTCAGGTCTACACTCGTAATGTCGACTATATCTGACATACTGTGTAACGTTTCATAATCTATCGCGGTGACTGGACCAACCTCAAGCCTACTATATGTTATTATGAACCTTTGAGACATTGAGGGTCATCCCAACTATCCTGAAATTAAGCTTTTGATAGTAACAGCAGTTATTCTCACAATGAACTTTAAACTGTTATCTGTAATCCCCCTGGCATATAGTGAGTCATTGCGTGATAGTTTTGAGATATTCCAGATCAAAAATACTACCTCGGAGACCATAGTTTTAGGTCTACACTTATGGTTATAGATTTTGCCACTACGTTAAGTGGTGTTACATAACCCACTGTACTTACCAAAGTAGTTATAGGAACAATAAGCGTTGTTATATATTTTTGGGATATTATGGGCTACTATTATGAAGCTTAGTTCATAAAAACAACCACTGTAACTTTCAGAAAACTTACTGGACATGATAGATTACAAATCGTAGCTAACTATAACGAAAGAAGTTATCGTTACACCCACAGGCTTTAGGATCTGAACTCAAGAACAGTTTGGATGAGCTAGGGTATCCCGACTGATCTGATATTCTCAATTAACCTTTCAGAAGACTTACTGGACATGATTTATTACAAATCGTAGCTTAATATAATAAAAGAAGTTACCGTTGCACCCCTAGACTTTAGGAGCTAGACTCAAGAACAGTTTGGATGCCTTAGGGTATCCCAACTGATCTGATATTGTCAATTAACCTTTCAGAAGACTTACTGGACATGATAGATTACAAATCTTAGCTTAGAATAGTGAAAGAAGTTATTGTTACACACGTAGACTTTAGGATCTAAACTCAAGAACAGTTTGGATGCCCTAGGATATCTTGACTGATCTGATACTGACTATTAACTTTTCAGAAGACTTACTGGACATAATAGATTACAAATCGTAGCTTTGTATAATGAATAAAGTTACCGTTACACCTTAAGGATCTAAATTCAAGGATAATTTGGATGCCCTAGGGTATCCCGACTGATCTGATATTGACAATTAACCTTTCAGAAGACTTACTGGACATGATAGAATACAAATCGTAGCTTTGTATAATGAAAGAAGTTATCGTTACACCCACAGACTTTAGGATCTGAGCTCAAGAACAGTTTGGATACCCTTGGATATCCCGACTGATCTGATACTGTCTATTAACCTTTCAGAAGACTTACTGGACATGATAGATTACAAACCGTAGCTTAATATAATAAAAGAAGTTACCGTTACACCCGTAGACCTTAGGAGCTAGACTCAAGAACAGTTTGGATGAGCTAGGGTATCCCGACTGATCTGATATTGTCAATTAACCGTTCAGAAGACTTACTGGACATGAGAAATTACAAATCATAGCTTTGTTTAATGAAAGTAGTTACCGTTACACCTGTAGACTTCAGAATCTATACTCAAGAACAGTTTGGATGAGCTAGGATATACCGACTGATCTGATATTGTCAATTAACCTTTCAGAAGACTTACAGGACATAACAGATTACCAATCGTAGCTTAATATAATAAAAGAAGTTACCCGGATGAACTGATACTGTCTTTTAACCTTTCAGAAAACTTACTGGACATGATAGATTACAAATCGTAGCTTTGAATAGTGAAAGAAGCTATCGTTACACCCGTAGACTTTAGGATCTAAACTCAAGAACAGTTTGGATGTCCTAGGACATCCCGACTGATCTGATATTGTTAATTAACCGTTCAGAAGACTTACTGGTCATGATAGAATACAAATCGTAGCTTTGTATAATGAAAGAAGTTATCGTTACACCCACAGACTTAAGAATCTAAACTCAACAACAGTTTGGATACCTAGGATATCCCGACTGATCTGATATTGTCAATTAACCTTTCAGAAGACTTACTGGACATGATAGATTACAAATCGTAACTTCGTATAATGAAAGAAGTTACCGGTACATCCGTAGACTTTAGGATTTAAACTCATGAACAGTTTGGATGACTTAAGATATTCTGTTTGATCTGATATTGCCAATTAATTGTTCAGAAAACTTACTGGATATGATAGATTACAAATCTTAGCTTTGAATAGTGAAAGAAGTTACCGTTACACACGTAGACCTTAGGATCTAAACTCAAGAACAGTTTGGATGTCCTAGTATATCCCGATTGATCTGATATTGTCAATTAACCGTTCAGAAGACTTACAGGATATGATAGATTACAAATCGTAACTTTGTATAATGAAAGAAATTATCGTTACATTGCGTAGAAACGGCTATCTCAGTCTTAATTTACGACGATTTATTTTATTCTACCCGTAGACCTTAGGATTTAAACTCATGAACAGTTTGGATGACCTAAGTTATTCTGTTTGATCTGATATTGCCAATTAATTGTTCAGAAGACTTACTGGATATGATAGATTACAAATGTTAGCTTTGAATAGTGAAAGAAGTTACCGTTACACACGTAGACTTTAGGATCTAAACTCAAGAACAGTTTGGATGTCCTAGTATATCCCGATTGATCTGATATTGTCAATTAACCGTTCAGAAGACTTACAGGATATGATAGATTACAAATCTTAGGTTTGAATAGTGAAAGAAGTTACCGTTACGAACGCAGACTATAGAATATAAACTCAAGAACAGTTTGGATGCCCTAGGATATCTTGACTGACCTGATACTGTCCATTGAACTTTCAGAAGACTTGCTGGACATGATAGATTACAAATCGTAGCTTTGTATAATGAATAAAGTTACCGTTACACCCATAGACTTAAGGATCTAAACTCAAGAATAATTTGGATATCCAGAAATATTCTTCAATATTCTTCATAATGTTTTTCCGTTTTTATGCTATTGACCACCAAAACTACAGAAAAGCGTAGAAAAAAAAACGATAATATCGTTTGGAAGACTCATCATGGATCCAAGGACATCCCTTGATATGGCAACTTGCTAGACTTCCTGGACAAGTGTTGCGCGATTCTGCAGTCTACTTCTACACGGAGTAGATTTGAGCAAAAACGTTCGTTCAAGAGTTCAGCTATTCACACTTTTGTGCCATCAGCTACCAACAGTTGTCAGATCTGTAACGTTGGACAGCATAGCAGCGTTGAACAGTGCCGTCCCATCAGCAAAATGCGAGTGGTGGACAGAAAACTGGCGATTCAAAGACTTGGACTCTGCTTGAATTGCCTATCGTCCGGACACTTCGTGGCAGATTGTTCCAGACGTACGTGTTCCAAATGTAGTCAACGTCATCATTACCTGCTGCATCCGTATTCTCCACCCACGTCTACCCCTCTGAATTCTACTCCAAATACCCCGAATAGGCCTCAAGTCGCGAACACGAACACAAATGTTCAATCACAGTCTCGTCCTCAGTCTTAAGGACATCAATCGCAATCGAATTCTCAAGACCAATTCCGGATGAATAATACTAAAATAAATCCACAAATACCTCCCGTCCAAAACACTTCTCCGCCACATACACGTCATTCACCTCTTACAAATACACCGAATACTTCTCACGACACTGCTACTTCACACAACACTCGAAGTCAGCGAACTACTACAGTTCTGTCAACCGCGACCGTAAAGTTTGCCGATCGCTTCGGAAGCACAGTCATTGCTCGTGCGTGGCTGAATAACGGTTCACAGATATGTATGATCATGGAGAACCTGTCTCAGCGATTGAACTTCAAGCGATTCCTTGAAAACGTTTTGTTCGCGTGTCTGTTTTCTACGACTTGCTGATGGGAGAGCAGAAAAGGCTCTCGGAGGCTGTTCCGATGCTGTGCACTACAAAACACTTTGGCCGGAGAGATTCCAGAAACTCCTGTCAGTGCAGTGACCGCTTCAGTTTCCACCGAAGAGATCCACGACCAGCTAACACGTTTTTGGGAACTGGAATTCTGTAGAACGAAGAGTTGTCTTTCTATCGAGGAGTCTACGTGTGAGTCGTACTTCGAGCGGACAACGACGAGAGATCCTGATCGTCGTTTCGAGTTTCGAGTAGTGTTACCGAAGAAGGAGTACGTGTTGAAGCAGTTAGGCGAATCCAAGGCAATTGCTATCAAGTGGTTCATGGAATTAGAACGTCATTTGAATGCGAACCCGGAGTTGAAGGCTCTGTACACAGAATTCATCCACGAGTTCCTACCGACTGATGGGTCACATGCGAGAAGTTTGTGACAACGAGGAAGAGCCGAAACACAGCTACTATTTGCCGTATAACGCAGTCCTGAAACCTGACAGTACCACGACGAAGCTCAGAGTAGTGTTCGATGCGTCGTATGCTACAGACACCGGAGTTTTCCTGAACGACGCTTCCGACTACAACAGTACGCGATCGTCGCTCATGTGCCGCATGATCAACATAGTCGAAGAGGATTAACCGCTGCAGAGGGTTCTTTGGCAAGAGTCCGTAGATGAGCCACTCCGAACGTACCAGCTGCCGACCGTGACCTACGGTACTTCTGTCACACCGTATCTAGCAACACGGAGCTTAAAGAGGTACGTAGAGGAGGAAGAGCAGACGAATCCACCCGCAGCCAAAGTCATCAACAAAAGGTTTCTACATTGACGACATGCTCACTGGAGCGAAGTCTATAAAGAAAGGAATACGGTTGTGGATGTCCTGTCGTTACTTGGTTCTTTTGGATTTAACCTCCGAAAGTGGCAGCGATACTGAAGAGCTGTAGAATATTGACGCTTCAGCTACAGTAAAGACCCTCGGCTTAACCTGGGAGCCAGCAACAGACTTGTACTGGTTCAGAAGTTCTGAACACCACGCTGGAGCCCGAAGCTTCTAGTGATACAGCGTATCGTAGCGTGTCTGATTCCGCACGTTTATTAGATCCGTGTGGCTTAGTAGGGCCAGTGATCGTGCAGGCGAAACTGTTTCTCCATGAACTTTGGAAACGGAAGTATTCTTGGGATGAACCGTTGAGCGCACTGTGGCCCGAGTTCAGAACAAACTTGGATCGAATCGATGCAGTTTCCGTACCCCGCCGGATCTCATTCAGTGATAATGTGATATCATACGAACTACACGGATTCTGTGACGCCTCGGAAAAGGCGTACGGAGCAGTAATATACCTACGTTGCGCTGCACAAGATGGAGAGGTTACAGTTCGGTTGGTAATGGCCAAGTCCAAGGTAGCTCCGTTGGAAGACTTGAGCAAGAAAAAGAAAAGACAGTCGACTACCCGATTGAAGTTGTCTTCAGCACTGCTATTGGCGCACTTGTTCGAGACCGTAACAGAGAGTATCCAGATCCCAGCGAAGCCGTTCTTCTGGACCGACTCGACCATCGTGACTCGACTTCGTCCCATCCGTTCAGATGACAAGCGTTCGTCTCCAACAGAGTGTCCGAGATCTAATATCTCGAGGTGTAGTACCACTTGCAGCTTGTCGAATGTTCAGTCTGGTAGAATGGACCAACGTGGCTCCAAGAAAATCCGAGTGCTTGGCCGAAGATGAGTAGTAGTTCAGAACAACTGTACGATTCAGTAACGTTGGAGGAAAAACCGCAAGCGTCCAGTGAGATCTTCATCCGCTATTCGTCTTTGCTGAAGCTAGTTTGATCAACTGCCTGGATATGTCGTTTTGCCAACAACTGCAGAACTGTAAACCGAGCCTGCAGACGAAGTGGAGTCCTGAGCTCAATAGAACACGAAGAAGCTTTGATCGCATTAGTGGAGCTGGCGCAGTCGGAGTGCTTCCCAGTGGAATTGGCAGATTTAGCAGCGAAAGGGGAAGTAAAGCCTAGTTCGATATTGCACACGAAGGATCCGTGTCTGCGAGATGGATTAATACGTGTTGGTGGAAGACTTCGCCATGCTCTAGTGTCGTTCAGCAGAAAGCATCCGATTGTGCTGGACAGCAATCATCCGTTGACGACGCTGATAATGGTTGACTACTACCACAGACTGCTCCATGGAGGAGCACAGCTGATGCTATCTTGTATGAAGGACAGGTTCTGGCCGCTGTCCGGAAGAAGCCCAGCTCGGAAGATAGAACACGAATGCGTAACCTGCTTTACAGCTCGTCCACAAGTCCACGAACAGTTGATGGAGGACTTGCCGATGGAGCAAGTGACTCCTGCTCCTGTTTCTCTTCGCGTCGGAGTCGACTACTGTGGTCCGTTCAACGTTCGTTAAGCGTCTCGTAAGGCCGCACCAGTCAAATCCTACCTGAGAGTGTTCGTCTGCCTTGTAGTAAAGGCGGTACACATAGAGGTGGTAGCAGATCCATCGCTAGGAATGTGAACACCAACTGTCACAGCTTTCGACGCCGCAGCTCTGCTCAACGGGATCTTCTTCTGTAGCTTTTAAGCGACTTCGCGGTGGTCGATCGTGCAGTTTACGCAGATGCTGGACTGTTTGACGACCGTGCTTATAGGGCGAAGGCCGGTGGTAATAGCGGGTGACTTCAGTGCCTGGGCTGTAGTATGGGGAAGCCGTTTTTCGAACCAGCGGCGTCAGATCCAGCTAGAGCCACTGGCTACGCTAGATATCGATCTGGCAATTGTCGATATCAGAAGTACCTTAAGTCGGAACGGACCGGAGTCGATAATCGATGTTACTTTTTGTATCCCTGGTCTAATTAGTAGTTCGAACTGGAGAGAAGCCTATAGTTGCACTCAGAGCGATCACCTGGCCGTTCGCTACAGTATCGACTACAACAGCAGCAGACAGCGGGTAGAGGAAGAGGCAGCTAGGCAAAGGCCAAGCCCTTACTGGTGGACCGATGCGGTTGCGGACCTGCGCCGCGCCTGCCTACGGACCAGGTGGCGGATGCAGTGAGCACGATCTGAGGAAGAACGCAAGGAAGGGCGAGTGGTGTTCGTCGCTGCTAAAGCCGATATAAGGGCAAGCGAAAAGGTCTGCTTTGAGGGTCTCTACTGTCAGAGTGCCAATGCGAATCCGTGGGGTGATGCCTACAGGATCGTGATGGCCAAGACAAGAGGTGCAATAGGCTCCTACAGAGCAATCTCCACAGATGTTGGAGGGAATCATCGAGACCCTTTTTCTGCGTCGTGATCCTAGTCCTTGGCCTTCTTTCGTAGGACGGCCGGGGACTGGGGCTGGCGATGAAGAGAGTGTCACTGATGTGGATATTGCGGGGATAGCAAAGTGCCTTAGCGTAGGTAACATCCCAGGTCCGGACGGAGTTCCGAACCTGGTCTTAAAAGTACCTATTGCAGAGGTTCAGGTCTGCTATGCAGAAATGCCTGAACGAGGGAATTGCTAATGCGCTACTTGTGCAAGATTCTCGGAAGCTACTTACAAAATGGAGTGGTAGAGATTGGTCGGAACTGCCTTCACATAACTTCAGGAGCTCCACAAGGTTCCATCTTGTAATCGAAGATGCCTTTGATCAAGCACGTAAGCGATCGTTAGCAACGTATTGATCATACCTAAACAAACCCTCCTGAAGTGTAGACGTGTACCTGTAGCTTTTCAATAAACCAATTTGTTCTCGTTCGTTACTCGCGTGTTCTTTTCTGAGTTCCGGAAAGACCGAACCTCTTCAGATTATGGGCACCATGATGAAGGAGAGTTCTGGAATTCCCCAGCTCAAAGGGGACAACTTTGCGAACTGGCAGTACAGAGTCATGCTACACCTGAAGACCGTGGAAGTATCTGAAGCACTGGAGCAAGATGTACCTGCGGCGGACCCGGAACGGAAGAAATTTCTTCAAATGAACCGGAAGGCGAAATCTCGGATGAATGTTTGGAGATCGTCCGGGAGAAGCAAACGGCCAAGGCTATGTGGAAGGCATTCGAGGATACCTTTGCCAAAAAGTCTGTTGCAAGTCAGACAGTATTGCGGAAGCAATTGGCCAGGCTCCGGATGCGTGAAGGATCGTCGATGAGAAGTCATTTCCAGATGTTTGATGAACTAGTGCGGCAGTTGGAAACGGCGGGTGCAAAGTTGGAGGAGACCGATTTGGTGGCGCAACTGTTCCTCACCCTACCGGACAGTTTTGACCCTCTAGTAACAGCGTTGGAGAACATGAACGAGGACTCACTAACTCTCGAGAAGGTGAAGCAGCGTTTGCAAACCGAGGAGATGAAGCGGTCCGATCGTCGTGATGACAAGGGCGCAGCTTTCGTTGGCGGAAGAACCAAGAAAACGAAGAAGTTCACCGGTAAGTGTCATCGTTGCGGCGTGGTCGGGCACATGCAGCGTGATTGCCAACAGAAGCCGAAGAAAGGTGGCCAGGGTGGAGCTAATGCAGCAAGTGAAGCGATGAAGGTATCGTTGGAACCCGTGAAGAAGTCCAAGAAGCTGGTATTCTACGTGGACTCGGGATGCAGTGACCATTTGGTTAATCGCAAGGAATATATTCAGTCGCTGAGGAAGAAGGCGGAACCATTCATAGTGGATGTTGCAATGGATGGCGTATCGTTGGTCGGTGAATACGAAGGAGAAATTCGAGGGGTCACGAAGGCTGGAGTTCAGTTCGAGATTAAAATTGTGGTCTACCTCCCGGACCTGCGTGGCAATCTACTTTCGGTGAAGAAGCTATCCAGTCCGGCATCGAGTTGCTGTTCACGAAACACAATGGACAAGACAAAGCGATTTTGAAACACGACGGTGAAACCATTGCAGAAGCGAATCTAAGAGGTAACCTTTACGAGCTCGAGTTGGTTGCAGACCCTGTTACGGTTAATCTATGTGCGGCGGAGGTAAGTTCCATTTGGCAACGTCGTCTTGGGCATGCAAGTCAGCAAGCGATGAACAATTTAGTGAAGCACGGAATGGTCAATGGAATCCCGGAGAAGCTGAAAGACGTTGGTTTTTGCGACACGTGTGTTAAAGGCAAGCAGTGCAGAGATCCGTTTAACAACAGTCATGAACGAGCGACCCGTCCCCTGGAGCGAGTACATTCGGACGTCTGTGGACCAATAGACCCTCGAGGCTGGGATGGCTTGCGGTACTTCGTGTCCTTTATTGCTGACTACAGCCATTTCGCTATCATCTACAACATCAAGAGAAAGTCGCAAGTGTTTGAATGATTCAAGGAGTATGAAGCGATGGTGTCGTCTCAGTGGAACTTGAAAATTAGTAAGCTGACCGTGGACCAAGGAAGAGAGTACTGCTCGAATGGCCAGCGGAAGTTCTACAAGACAAAGGGCATTCAAATTCAACCAACAGTCGTGGAGTGGCGGAGAGATTTAATCGCACCCTGATGGGGAAGATTCGAAGCATGCTGATTGATTCAAGAATGCCCAAGAACATGTGGTGTGAAGCTGCCCTTACTGCTACGTACCTGATCAACAGAAGTCCGACAGCTGGTATTCCGGAGAATGTTACACCAGCCGAACGTTGGATGAAAGCTAAACCAGATATAGGGAAGCTGCGAATCTTCGGGTGCAAGGCCTATGCTTGGGTACCGAGCCAACTGAGGAAGAAGCTGGATGATAAGAGTCGTGAAGCGGTCATGATAGGTTATGCTCCCAACGGGTACCGTTTGTGGGACAGATCATTAAGAAAGGTTTTCATTGCTCGAGATGTGCGATTTGACGAAACTTGCTTGCCGTTTGCGACGAAAGAGGACGAGGCTGGAAATGATCTTCTGGTTATACCCATACGTTACGAGCAAGAGGGGGAAAATCGAGATGCTGTAGACGTAGTGGATGCCGGATTCCAAGACAATGTCGAAGTAACGGATGATGAAAACGAAGAGGCAGAGAATTCATCTGGTGATGAACGCAATGAATTTGCAGAAGAGGAACCACATGAAGCAAATTCTGGTGCGCTCCCTTCGCAACTAAGACGTGAAGACTGTATAGAGTCCAACACGAGGCGCAGCGAACGGGAGCGCAGGCTCCCAGGTAAGTTTTTGAATTATTTCACCGGTTTAAGAGCGACATCTGCTGTTAAAACGTCCTCTCACCCAGATCCTCCGAATTCCTATGATGAAATCATTGAACGTGATGATCGTGACCGTTGGATTGCGGTTATAAATGACGAGCTCAAATCGATGGACGACAACGGAGTGTGGAAACTGGTTCGATGCCCTGCTGGAGCAAGATCGCTGCAGTCCAAGTGGGTATTCTTTACGAAGCATGACGAGAACGGTAATACGATCAGGCATAAGACGAGGCTCGTTGTCAAGGGCTATCTTCAGAAACCTTTCGTGGATTTTCAAGACACGTATGTACCAGTGGCGAAGCTGACTACCATAAGAACTGTGCTAGCGGTCGGAACTCAGAAGAAGTGCTACTTCCATCAAATGGACGTGAAAACCGCCTTTCTGCTTGGCGAGTTGCAAAAATCAATCTTCATGACAGTTCCGAAGGGCGTGAAGGCTAAACCTGGTGATGTGTGTCAGCTGCAGGAATCCCTTTATGGCCGTAAGCAATCCCCCCGTTGCTGGAACGAGACATTCCACAGTGTCATGGTGAAACTCGGATTCCAGAGATCGAAGCACTATTATTGTCTCTACGTTCGGAAAGGAAGAACCGATGAAGAAACTATCTATTTGGTGCTGTATGTTGATGACCTCCTTATCGCTGGACCCAAATTACGCATAATCGAGGATTTGAAGAACAAGCTGACTCAGGAATTCAAGTTGACGGAGTTCACTCGAGTGGAAGAATGCTACTGTCCCAGAGCACTGCCATTGAGAAAATTCTGGAGAAGTTTCGGATGAAGAAATGCAACTCAACTCGGAGTCCAATGGAAAGAGACCTACAACTGGAACGGAATACTACTGAAGAAATCCAACAACCTTACCGGGAATTACTTGGAAGTCTGATGTACTGTATGATGTGCACCCGGCCAGACCTCTGCTTGTCGGTTGGATACCTTGGAAGATTTCAGCAGCAGCCTGGAGAACGACACTGGACAGCAGTGGAACGTGTGGTGCGATACTCGAAGGGATCACAACAACTGACGATGAAGTTCGAGAGACATGAAAGCCACCAGCCTCTGACTGGATTTGCCGACGCAGATTGGACCGGTGATCAAGAAGACCGTAAATCGGTAAGTGGCTTCATATTCAAAGTTTACGGGAATACGGTGTCTTGGTCGAGTCAGAAACAGGCGAGCGTTCTTGTTCGTTACTCGCGTGTTCTTTTCTGAGTTCCGGAAAGACCGAACCTCTTCACATCTTGGGTCCGGTGCTACGGATTGTCATGTATGACGAGGTGTTGAGGTTGTTCCGGATGATGACCAATAATAGCTCCCCAGTGTGTTGTTCCAGTAAGCGCAAACTTCTGGATATTGTCGCAACGTCCACAAACTTGTCTCAGCAAGGATCTAACTTAGCGGTTTCCTCCGTTGACGCCACTGATACGGTTGGTACGAGCATGCTTCGGGTCACCGTATGTGATCGTAAGCAGGCCAACGAGATTGTGGCCAATGAGTTATTTACGTTAGAGTGTAATCATCGACAAACAGGCGTGACATTAAAAGCAAATCTCAGTCAGAAAAACATAGTCAGGAACTCATGATCGCCCACACGAAAAATTCAAACTACCTAATTTTTGGTCGATTTTAATCAAAATTAAGTATATCAAATAAACTGTTAATCATGCTTGATCGTAAAAGGGCGACCAAAGCAGGTAAGGTAGGATGGGGCGTCTTTTTATCTGAGGCACTATCGTTATCTGCCAAACGACTAGGTCGAGTGCTCGGAGAACGATAACCGAAAAGTCTGTGACATTTGTGGCGAGACTTGCTGGTGAATGGCAAACTTGGACTACTATCGAAGAACTACTTACCTCTCGGTGTCACATTCCAAACGTTCTGCTCAATCCAGTCCAAATGTGAGGAAATACGCGCGTATATATCAACCCAAGATGGACTAGGCAAATCCTTCTTTTTCACATTGCGAATCAGAAGTCCAACTATTGTGGACACGCAAGATCGCCTGTTGAACGTCTGTAGTACGGCACCAGATGATGCTGTTTCGATCAATTTAGCGTAAGTTTTGTACAACGTATGATCAGAACCGTTAACGCATAGTTCACCGGTTCGAACAGATCTGTTGAATATATGTTCATATCTTGGTTCATATCGATTCCCAGCTTTATTTCTACCTGTGCATTCTTTCTCCAACGTGAGTCGGTTGTTTGTCGACTCAATGAGCGTCAAATGTTTACCTGAAAGTATTCAGTATTGAAATTAGCTCATTAGGAACGCATACTAAAAAAATGATGTCTGTTTACCCTGTTCAAAGGTACTGGTCGGTTCACTGACAAACAAAGTCTGTACGAGAATGTCGTATAGATTTTCGGTCCAGTTATTTGCCAAACATGCGGGAATCATGGTGTAGCTGAGTACGATACTTGCTTCCAACTTTAAAACAGCTATATCGTAGTTTTTCCTGTAGCCAATATGTTTTGGATGACAAAACATTTCCAAAACGTCGAAAGTTCCGTATGCGTCAATCACTACACTCAAAGGCAGATACTCCACAACGAATTTCTTTGAACTTTAACCCAATAGAATCGAACTTGAAATAAAAATCATTCAACTGACAATTTCCGTCAGATTTGACCCTCAATTTAAAAATTCACATGCTATGATTATGCTATCATAATTTATTGATTATTATTGCTGAGCATTGCCCAAAGCTCGATTGAATATTTTTCAGAAAAAAAAAGCAAAATGGTCAAATCTGATGGGTGTGGTCTACTTTGCAATCTCACCGTATGCAGCTGCAAGTTGTTATTACATGGTTTTCCTCAACTAAAACACCATTGCATACCAAATTCTCGCCATTATATATCAACACCTGATCATCGGGAAATTACGGAACAATATTGACGGTACGGTAGAAATATCTGAACATTTGGGTACTTACATCGTGCCGGTATCTGTTGTTGACGCAATCACCGTTGCGTAGTTTCATTGATAGGCTCTGGAATCTTTCGCATTCTGGAATTGGTTGAAGAAGAAATCGACTATTAACGTTATGTTTAACCCTAGTCCCTAGTAGGATGTTGGGGTCAATATGACCCAGACAGGCACGCTGAGCGTGTACTATGCCATCGTGGTGCGAAAATCCTAAAATGTTTTGTAGACTTCGGCCAGACAACTCTCCCCGAGTGGTTTATCAGTGGTTTCACCATATTTCTTTGGCGTGAATCAACCAAAACAAAAACGTCCATAAATTACGTCACGAATAAATGTCACTTTCAACCATAAATGACGATGGAGGTCACTATGCCATACATTTTGTATGAAATATCAGATTCTTTTTTTCTGAACCCATCCCCTCCCCCACAAAGCATCACATGGACGTTTTCCAGGCGTCTGAACAATATAAGTACATACCCAGTTCACTAATCCGCTTCTGTCTTCTGTTCTTACGGGGCTCACTCTCGGCAATAACCTCCTTGATCCACGTTAGGTACGGTTGAACGTTGACAAACACAGTGTACTTTAACGGGTCGACTTCTTGCTTCAGCTCGTTATACTTTCCGAGCGAAACGATTCCCCTGAGTATCCAACGATCGCCATCACTGATGTACATTCCACCGCCACTGTCTCCCGGTCCTGGGCCAGTTTCTAAATCAATACAAAGTTTAATGCCATTGCTTATAAGTAATATTGAGTTTTCATATTACTATTCTTATTTCCAGCGCAGAACACATTTTCATTCAAAATATGTCCATAAAGTAACGGATCGTCCTTCAGGCAGTTAACGTAACTAACCACAGGCATCGACGCCGTCTGGAGAACATCCGAAAGGTTTCCATTCTCTGTCTTTCCCCACCCTGTGATCCAGCCTCGTTGACCTTCCAACTCCCTTAGGTCACGGTCCACCTTTTGATCTAGACAGATCGGAATCACAGTATCGGAGTAGTCCACTGGCAATCGCATTGCCAGCACAGCGATATCATTCCTATTGAGCGCATATTCCGGATGAACGTGAGCCTTACTGACGTCCCGAATTATCACGCTATCGGTCACATTCGACAGTTGGTGCTGACCGAAATGGAGCTCGATCTCGTACGTAATTGCGGGTAACTGATTGCGAGATATCCGCTTAACCACGCAATGGGCTGCCGTCAGGACGTGCCTCTCGTTGACCAAAGTTCCTCCGCAGCCATACTTGAACGGATCGTCACCTTTCAGCCTCTGATACACGGCCGCGTGCCATGGCCAATGGCCCTCTTCCACCTGATTACCCTCACTGACCAGAGGAAGGACCCCGTGCTGCCTGATGCCACACTGATACGTTGCCTGAGGTAGGACAAACTCCGGCAAACATAACGAGCTCAACACTAGAAAACACACCAATTTGCACATCCTCCTTCTTGCGATCGTGCCAGTCTCACAATCAGAACGCAACTAGAAGCTTATCAAGGTCCCCGAAATTGTGGAGCCGTATTTACGCACTGTACAGTAGACGTTCGATAACTGCAACATGTTTACGTTTCACTTAGCGAACAAAATTCGATAACTGCAATGTCAGATAGACGTCAACAACCCGTCAATTGACGTTAAATGAACGCAAAATTCATCCGACTATTCATTTGGGCTAACTTGGCGCACCGTTTTGACGGATAGCGGTGCGATAACTGCAAATTTGTTGCACTTACCGGACTTGCAGTTAAAAAGCATTGCAGTTAAACCGTTTGCACCGACCGAACGTCTACTGTATATCGAATTTCGTATGAGTGCATGACCGTTGCTGTGGTGAGTCACTCGCAGATTCCGCGTACCCTCGCATACCGTACCACGAAGTATCTAAGGAGGAAATCAGAGCAAGCATAATAAGAGTTTATTCCAAGTTATTCTTTCAAAATGAATAATGCATTACTTAGTGTTTTCCAACATCACTCAGATACAGTTGATTGACGGCTTAGATCGCGCGTCATTTGAAGGATCATAAAGTTACGATTAACTTTAATCATCATGATTCATGCCATTCATGCTCTCCCAAACCGACTTCATAATTTGAAATAATATGAAAATCCCTTGTGTTTATTGTATAATAGGACGATTTCTCTCTATGAGCCTTTTTACGAGACGTTTCGGATCAGCTGATCGCTCATTTCAAGAATGAAAATTTGACAGTAGGTCGCTCCCAAGCTCGTGAGTTTTAATATCAATATCAACACTGTTGTCGTTTTGTAAAATAGACTATTGGTTTCATTTAATCACTGATCGAATATCCCGAAATAAGAGAAAAATGATGAAGAGAAATTCACGTTATCATCATGTTGTTTGCCGTATTACATCACCCTGTTCCTTTAACTCTTCGCCTATTTCATTCGCAGTTCCCCTAAATTTGATTAACGTTTATAAGAAGCGAACGCACTGAATAAGGGGAAACCCCATCGAGTGCGTTATCCAGCATAAAAGTTTTACCAGAAAGTGAGCATAGTTTTGACGGTCATGCTTACCATAGACAAAGAGAAGACTTCTCGATTCAAAATATTGGAAGTTACGAAAACAAACGTTGAGTGCATATTGTTTACTTTAATTGCCTTTTGCGCTGATAATGTTTGAACAGTGAATATTTGCTGTGTGTTGGGATCTGCCGTAGATCGGATTGCTGTAGACGGAGCGCGGATATATTGTGATCCCAACTTGGTTACTATAGATCTCTTGGAATTCATTTGATTTTTCTTCCTGCACATTTTGGGACTGCAAGTTGTGCGCCTCAATTTTCTCTAGATGTGCCTGATGAGCTTCGTCACATGCGCTGATTAAATTGAAAAATTTCGCGACAAAAATTTCCTAAACGATTGGGATTTGAATCCTAACCTTTGCATTGAGAGTCCCTGGTCGTATTGCATAGACCAACCAGACACTTGAGTTGGGTACGGAACAAAATGTTCTTCGTTACCAGGAAGTTGTTTTTCACCTTAGATACCAACAGCTCACGCAGCATGAGACCATGAAACCTGGGACGGGACAAGTCAGCTCACTGGTAGAAGTCCTATTATTCTTTTTGGCAGGATTGATACGGGGTTTGCTCCATTGCTGCCATTAATATACCCCATTCAACCAGTGATCGTATAAGATGTTGAATAAGATGCTAAAGTGGAGGCGATATGCGTACATTTTACATGCGCCTAAATGGGGGCATGTATGCATACGGCCTCCACTTTATCATCTTATGCAACATCTTTTACGATTACTGGTTGTCTGGGACATGTGCAAATCAATCAAAACTTGTTGACTATTTTTCTTTGTAAATTCTGCTTAAAGGAATAAGTTTGGAAACAAGTAGGTCTTCCTCATTTGCATTCCCCACGCAAACGTCCATCCAGTGCCGGCGTGCCTTTGGATCTTTCGGAAACCTGCAAAAATTATGCCCAGGATTATACTCCGCCCTCAGTTTATCGCTTTGCATTTTATTTCATGATAGTTTACCGTATCGCAGGTTCGGAATGAAAACAGCACAGAAAGTGAGATAACCCAGGTAACCAATAAGCACTTTATTCAGCATTATTTCTGCACTATTAAAGCTGATCATTTAATGCTACTCAGCCGTTTATGCGCCTTAAATGCAGGTTTTGGCCCAATAAACGGCTGCTTAAATGCTAGACCTTCAGGAACTTCATAAACTACTGTCAAAATAGTAACACCTTGAATGTAACGCATCATATAAAACACACACCAAAATAGGAATATCACCTCTCTCACTTCCCTCCACCTATCACTCTGTTTTGCCATCCTGTTCTTTGCTGCATATTTTTTGGTTGTTGTGTTTATCTAACCTTTTTGTCTGATTTCTACTCTGACTGCAATTTGAATTCAAGACCCGTCGATTGCGAAGGAGCTGTTTTTTGTTTGTTTTTATTTATGTGTATTTTAACTTAGAGCTAATTTTACACTTAAAGGAGCTGTTGCGCGTTACAGGATAAGCTAAACATGAAACTGTGAAGTGCGCTGATTTTTTGTTCTATTTAAGGTTTGTTGTGATTGAGTTACATTTTCTCCAAGATTGAATAATTTCGCTTTGGGAGAAGTTGAACTGGGACGACGGCAACAGATAGAGGAAACGTATAAAATCGTATTCTTGTTTAATTTGACATGAGCGTAGGTTGCTAAAGCAACTTATCAGACATCATACAATATCAGACGTCGATTACACGGTGTTCAATAAGTTCGGATACACAGTAAAATTGAATTTATTTTCCATCTGTAATTCAGTTTTGCAAAGTGAATGTATTAATTGAAAGCTCACATAATACTGATCAAATACAGTATATGTTTTGAAATAAACTGTCCTTTATCCTTTTGTAATAATTCTCAAGTTCCTTTTGGCCGGCACGCACGTCTGTCATTGGTATTTCGTCTAGCTTTTATTGAGTAATGGTGTTAAGTTGAATCAAATTAGGTTGTTGTCCTCAGCATTAGTGGTAGCAACTATGGCTATACGAAATAATCTATAAGATTCAGATTGGGTGAAATACGGACTCATTTTATTTTGATCTTTAAAATTGCTAAAATTGCCGCTGTACCTGGTTTAATGATTTTTGTTTTATCAAAAAGCAAGGCTGCCTTATATCTCAGTTTAATCCATAGTTATCTTTTCCAAAACTTGATTATATCCCTATTGTGGCAAATTTGAACCAAAATTGGCTTTATATAATGTTTTTATGCCTTTTTCATAGATTTAAGCACAGTTTTACTAAACTTGCAAATTTATCACCATATCATCACTGAAATAGCAGTGTAAAGGTTTTGTCTATTAATTTAGTTATTTTAATATAGTATAGTGAAATGTAAACTCAAAAGTCAACGTTTTAGACTTCTGTAGCTTGAGCAACTTTTCGAAAATTATTCCAGCGTGCCGGAGCTAACAAACTTTAGATACATCTAAGGCTTATAAAAAAAGTAGAAAAAAACTTTATTCAAAACCATATGCTATATTTGATCAGTGTTATATGACCTTTCAATAAATACATTTACTTTAAAAATCTGAATTACAGATATGAAATTAATTGAAGTTATATGGTGTATCCGAACTTATTAAACACCCTGTATAGTCTACAAAAACAGACATAAACATGAAAAAAAACGAATTAAGTTTTTCAGCAACATCAGCAGCAACACACCAGTTTCCTAGCAGTTTTGTGGCAATAAAATAGCATTCGGGATGCTGTTCGACCCAAAACATATTGTGCATTTGAAATGCTAGATAACAGCTAATGATTGTTGGATAGTATTTTGTATGCTAATTAAAGGCGTCTTAGCTGTCAAACTGCTATGCTAGGGCAGCAAGCACAAGAAATGCAAATATAAAACTGATGTACTCACAGTTCGAAAAAAAACCTGTAAAATTATGACGGATCGAATGTAACAAAAGGACCCCGTCATATGTTATGGAAATTTTTGTGCGATCTTAAAATTACATTGCAGATATCTGCTAGAAAATATAAATAAAAATTGAGATCCGAGCGAGAATTGAACTCAGATCCTTGGAGTGTGAGTAGTACGCCCGAGCTCTCTCGGCTAGCTCAGCTTGTTGAGAAGCAGACAGTCAAAGTTAAACTGCTTCTACCATAATGCACGCATTCCCGACATGCTCCGACTGCTGCAAAGAGTACTGAGAGAGACAACGGGGAAACCGTCATGTAGTGATCCTAGGTGTATTAAAGACGATTTACAAAAGTGTGAATTTATAATCTAGTTGAACATTATTAATTTAAAACCGGAGCCTCAAATGGTTATAAAATATGATGCCTATCTCTGGCAAAAAAAAAAAAATGATTGCAATATAATTTATTTAATAAATGATTTTTACTGGGTATGTCTGGCATCACGGTAGTAAAATAAAATGAGAAATGGAAAGCTAACGTTTGCATAGGGAGAAAAAGTTCATTGGAATAAAATCGAAGAAAAGTGACTGGAAGTCTTACTCTCAAATTTGGGTATGAACAAAGAAAGAAGATTCTTTGGCGGTAACTCGTTTAGGTAAGAGTGAAACAGAGTGATCTTGTCCGCTAAAGCAACGAAAGAAATTATAAGAGAGAGTGAGCATAACGCTACGCTAGGTCTCACGCAGTGGCGCGCGTGAGAGCGTCTTCATTCTTTAGACGTATTTTGCGACGAACGGACGTTCGTAGTGTTGCGTTCCAGCAGGTAAAAAAAAATCGGCCGACCGGACGTTGGGAGTTCCGCGGTCCATCGGAGAAAATTCTGTCGACCGGACGTTAGTAGTTTCGCGGTCCATCGGGGAAAATTCGGCTGACCGGAAAATGGAAGGACACGGTCACCACAATGGCGCAGTCGAAGGGTGAGTATATCAGATAAGCAGAAATATTGATAAGTGAAACACTCGGAGCTTGCGAGAGGTCAAGCGTTGGCACGGATGGTAGCCATTTTGTACTTTAGCAGTTTAGAAGCTTCGTGCCAGGTGAGAGGTCAAACATCCGCGTAAATCAAAATCCCTAAAGTTTTGTAGCTTGCGAAAGGTCAAGCGTTGGCATGTATGGTCGTTATTTTGTACTTAAGCAGTTTAGACGGTTTGTGGCTTGCGAGAGGTCAAGCATCTGCGTAAATCAACTGAAATTGAAACTGATTGTGGCTTGCGAGAGGTCAAGCATTTTGTAGTTGTGAAGGAAATGTTCGAAACAGACAAGAAAAATAGAGGAAAAGTTATCCGTGCAAAAAAATGGCATTGAAGTTTACTGTCTCAAGGTCTGTAAGGTCAAGTTTTAGCTTGCGAGAGGTCAAGCGTTGGCACGTGTGGTAGCCATTTTGTGTTTTAGAAATTTGGAAGCTGCGAGAGGTCAAGCATGGTAGCCATTTTGTAGTTTGGGACGAAAAGTTGCCCGTGCAAGAAAAATACAGAAGAAGTTTTCTGGCTTGTGTGAGGTCAAGCATGGCATCGATATTCTTTGGAAAAGAAATGAGCGAAATGTTCCAACAGAGTGCAAAAGTCATCGAAGTATTGTAGCTTGTGAAAAGATAAGCATTCGCGTTTCTTTATAACTACACACGTAGATAGCAACTCGGTTAAGGTTTGTGAGATGTCAGGCATGGTAGCCATTTTGTAATTTGGAAAGGAAATGATCGAAACAGACCAGGAAAATATGCGAAAGTGTACCTTTGTAGTTAAAATGACAGTAAAGTTCACGTCTGGTAGACATTTTGTAAATTGGAAAGGAAATGTTCGAAACATACAAGAAAGACTGAAAAACTGTTCATTATTGTTTAAGTGCTGTGACCTGTAAGAGCTCTAGGTGGAACGCAAATAAACTATGGTTTGAAGTTTTTTGTACATGTACTGTGAAAGATTAAGCATTAGCACAAGATCATTAGTTTTAAAACGTAAAAGGAGCTATACTGATTGTCATTCTAACAGCGAACATATTTTGTTTCGATTTGCAGGAAAAAATCGTCCAAAAAGTTGAAAACGAAGATCGGTATTCCGTTTGCTCCTACCACATCATCTCGAGAAATGTCGGAAGAAAACAAGGTCGAACCCCCTTCTGCAGAGCAAAGCGAAAAAGTCAAGGAATTGACGAAGGAACTTGAAGCGAGAAAAGCTCTCATTGAGCAACTTCAACAACAACTCAAAGCACAAGAAGAGAGAGAAGCGCTCCGAGCGATTCAGGAGGGATCGGGTGCGACGACAGTGGCAGCAGCAAGCGAAGATGGCAGCATTGGTTTTGTTCACGCTATTGGCCCATCGAGTACCCAGCGGGCGGCCCTACCACTGGCGAATGCGGAAGAATCCAGGTTCATGTCCTCGGTAAACCAACTATCAGTTTCCTCTATACACGTCCCTGAATGCAAGCCTATGGAAGGAGACGTGGAAATCTACAGGTATTCCTATGAAGCATGGAGAGAGCTATTGGAGGACACAATGCGACTCGCGGGCGTGGAAGATGAAGCCACCAAGTTCACCATCTTCAAGATAAAAGCGGGAGCACGCCTACTGCAGATCTACCGAAATACTAGATCCCAAACTGACTCACCAGATGCAACTACCGAACCGTTTTCCAATGCACTGCATCGGCTGAAAACGTATTTCGGCTCAGGGTCAGATGTGATGTTGCAAAGACGGAAGTTGTCCATAATGAAACAGAAACCCGGCGAGTCAAGTTTGTCTTTCATCACTCGTGTCGGCGATACGGCTCGGTTGTGTGAATTTGGAGAGGAAAAGGAATTCGAGGAAATTGTGGGCGCCATAGCGGAACACGCAATGTGTCGAGATGTTCGTGTTGCCGCTCTGAAAATGTTGAGCCGAAAGGGAACATTTGCTAATCTTGTCGATAAAGTGCGAGAACTGGAAGCAATACGCATCAACGAAGAATTTTTCAAGCAAAGCCACAGCAAACCGGATCCGGGCCTGGTTGCGCCAGTAACCGCGGGATATTCAGTTGGTGATAGAGTTCCAAATCCACGATTCAACCAGGGATTCAACCCTAGGCGAGGACGATTCCAGCATATTGCGTCACGCAGAAGAGATGAGCGATTCGATCCGATTCGAGGAATCCGCACTACCGGCGGTAATGGTGCCAATCGTCGGGCTCCGAACGATGATTCGGGAGCTAATCCAGAAAGATGTTGGAGATGCAACAGCGTCTATCATCTCGCGGCGACATGTAGCGCGGCCGATAAGATATGTTTGGGGTGCGGCCGTAGGGGCCGCAGTAAACTTCAATGCCATTTTTTTGCACGGATAACTTTTCCTCTATTTTTCTTGTCTGTTTCGAACATTTCCTTCACAACTACAAAATGCTTGACCTCTCGCAAGCCACAATCAGTTTCAATTTCAGTTGATTTACGCAGATGCTTGACCTCTCGCAAGCCACAAACCGTCTAAACTGCTTAAGTACAAAATAACGACCATACATGCCAACGCTTGACCTTTCGCAAGCTACAAAACTTTAGGGATTTTGATTTACGCGGATGTTTGACCTCTCACCTGGCACGAAGCTTCTAAACTGCTAAAGTACAAAATGGCTACCATCCGTGCCAACGCTTGACCTCTCGCAAGCTCCGAGTGTTTCACTTATCAATATTTCTGCTTATCTGATATACTCACCCTTCGACTGCGCCATTGTGGTGACCGTGTCCTTCCATTTTCCGGTCAGCCGAATTTTCCCCGATGGACCGCGAAACTACTAACGTCCGGTCGACAGAATTTTCTCCGATGGACCGCGGAACTCCCAACGTCCGGTCGGCCGATTTTTTTTTACCTGCTGGAACGCAACACTACGAACGTCCGTTCGTCGCAAAATACGTCTAAAGAATGAAGACGCTCTCACGCGCGCCACTGCGTGAGACCTAGCGTAGCGTTATGCTCACTCTCTCTTATAATTTCTTTCGTTGCTTTAGCGGACAAGATCACTCTGTTTCACTCTTACCTAAACGAGTTACCGCCAAAGAATCTTCTTTCTTTGTTCATACCCAAATTTGAGAGTAAGACTTCCAGTCACTTTTCTTCGATTTTATTCCAATGAACTTTTTCTCCCTATGCAAACGTTAGCTTTCCATTTCTCATTTTATTTTACTACCGTGATGCCAGACATACCCAGTAAAAATCATTTATTAAATAAATTATATTGCAATCATTTTTTTTTTTGCCAGAGATAGGCATCATATTTTATAACCATTTGAGGCTCCGGTTTTAAATTAATAATGTTCAACTAGATTATAAATTCACACTTTTGTAAATCGTCTTTAATACACCTAGGATCACTACACGCCACAGCTGCGAGCAGCCGTTCTTTAGCTGACGACGGAGAGTGGCTGGCATGGTTTATAGCAGATGCATGTAAATTTAAAGCGAATATGCTTTAAAATCTGTAAACAAGCCGTCTGACCAGCAGCGGACTGCTCGGCTGACGTTGAATGTTGGCGATTTACATTTTTCTGTCGCAAATTTCAGTTGATCTTCAATTTACGTGCTGTTTAACTTTCATATTTTTTTGCTGTGATACTTATTCAACTGCTTATTGGTTACTTGGGAAATGATAAATCTTGACAGTCAACAATATCGCTTTTGAAAAATCAGTCACAATCACAACTAGCAACACAGCTAACTTAACAACAAAGTGCCTTTTTGTAAATGAACGAAACGGAACGCAACGCTGCTTTGGTCGAATCGGCCAATCAGATGTGGTCTTTTCTGACAGGCAAATGGTTTCGTATTTGCACTAGCACCTGACGGGTCCCGTCGCCTAGCCCGTCGCATATTCTCACGAACGTCAGCAGAACTGATGAATGATTCTCCAATTTGGTTTCTGTGATACCTGAAGATTCTCGATTTTATTCTGGATTTTATTGACCACAGCCTCCTGTCACGCGGCCATGTTTTTGAGGTCAGCATCAAAATCCAGGATCGATTATTGACTGTGGCTGCATCATATCAATAAAATTTCTAAATTTTATGGAAACTTTATTCCCGTGACGAAGATGAGCTGATACTATCTCGACTTCATTTTTAAATAAATAATTGCGAAATTAAAAATCATGTTTTGCTTAAACTAACGATTTAAAAAGGTGAAAAAAAAATGATTGTGAAAAACAGTTTTGCCGCTTTTGATTTTTGCTCCTGGAATTATGTTTGTTTACAAACTTTGCGCTGTCATGGGGAACCAAGCCGCCGAGCCGCCGCTATTGTGTTCAACGAGGCGGCTGGAAGTGGGAACCAGAGATGTTGGCTCGTTATTTTCCTGTGGGGCAGTATTGCGGTGACAGGAGGCTGATTGACCAGCTACAATACGACACAAGCCAAACGTCAGATCGGCTTATCCCTACCAGAAAGTGAGCATGATTGTGGCAGCCATTTGCGGTCGTAAATTGCAACAGTTCTACGGCAGATTTCGTTCTCCAGTTTTGAAGAATGTTGACAGTCAAATTATCTTCTGACACGGTTCATCGATTCTGCTTGTCATAGAGCAACGCAAAATTGACAGCATAAATCTTGTTGATAACTTTCTTTGGACTCCAGCCATAGGTGATGTTGCCGTTATCATCACACACTGAGCTGAAACTCTTCGACGGTATTCGCACAAATCATCCATGTGTCCAGTTCCCCGGCTGAAGTTTGTGTTGAATGTGCATTTTTCAACAATGTTTTCAGTAGGGCATTTCGGTCTAGCTTCCCATATCCCCATTTGACAGACGATCATCGAAATCCAACTCGCGCGCGCGGGATCATCAACGGAGCCAGCTCGATGACGTTCCTCTCTGGAGCCACCATCCTAATCGCCTTCAGGTTCACTGTTTATCGCGATGTCCAGTAGGGCTAGTTCACTACTGGTCTTCTGAATACCCCTGATGCGGTGCGAACTAGTGCCTTACGTACTCATCCGTCTCTTCCTGGTATCGTCCGCTCTACGCATGCACGGACCCATTGATTACGATCCGTCCCACCAAGGATCAAAACTAGATCATCCTCTTTCAGCTCCCGCGTCTTCACGAACTATTTGGTCCGACGAGCGATGATCGATGGGTGCGTACTCCTTCACCCATCTGTGCCAGAACTCATAACATATTGATTGTGCCAGTTTCCAGCTACTCCGTAGGGCCCCTCGCTGAAGTGTTGGTTCAGATGGCAGAATCTTCAAACCGCTTGAGTTGCCCAACAGAAAGTGGTTGGGCATGAGCGATTCTCGATCCGTCGATTTTGAGAAGGATGTATGTGAGAGGTCTGGAATTGATGATGAACTCTTCTTCCACCAGTATCGTTTCCAGAGTAAATTATGCGAACCTTTTTTTTCTGGATGTTGGACAACTCCTAGAGGCAGAAACCACATTCGGTTTTGGTCCGCAGTTCTGAGCTCGGCATCAGTTGCCTGGCTATGCACACTTTCCGTTCATAATCGTAGATCTGCTCCCGTACGCGGTCTCCCAGTGTCGGTTCCTTTGCGAACTTTCGTTCCAAGCTTGTTAGATTCCGCAGCGCCATCGGATAGCTGTCGGGAAACTCGTCTCAAATCTGTCTCCGACCCGTCGTGTTGTCTCCTCGAGTATTCTTCTCGCTCGCTTGTCTTCTTCCGTATCTAGATGCTCATTACGATTGGCGATGCCGCCATTCTCCATGGTAAGGAAATCTCACAACTGCTCGCTCATCATATGCTCTTCGTTGGAAGCTGCAGCTGTATGGAAATTTATCATTGCGGTATCCCTTCCTCTTTTGCCGGTCCACCCTAGACGGCACTTGGTCGCGATGAGATCGTTCAGTCCACCGTCGCTAAGTTTTAGTGGAGCACCGAGGCGAAGGTTATCCAGACCTATCAGAAGCTTCGGCTGGACTGGATGTGGAAAACGCTGTGTCAATTCTCCGTAGTTGAGCCGTTGGCTGGGAAGAAACAAACAGCTGACTGTCCTGGCACAACGAAGTTCAAAGTTGCTGGAATCTCCTGTTTCTGATATTTCCAAATCACTTCCTGGGACTTGGATTCCGGTTACCGTTTACACCTAACGGCTTTGCGACGTTGTCTTCGTGCAATGTGATTTATAACCCTTCGTCGATAAAAGCGAACACGGAAACGATTCTTACTTCGTTACAGGATGACGGGTAGTATGCGAAATAGTGAAAGACGAATGGCTGGAGGAGAAGTTGACGTGATGCGTTGACGATGGAGAGTGAAGCAGTGAGTGGTGCTTTAGACGACATCCATCCACCGCACATCCATGCCACGATTTGCAGGGCCATTTTCTATGGCTGTTTAGGCAAGTCCTGAAGAGGCTCTTCCACCGTTCGACGATGTTTAACTCCTTGAATTGATTGCAGTCAGCAGCTCTGTGGCCTTCGCGAGTACAGACGCCACATGTTTTCGCTGGTTTTCAAGATTGTCCAGCGGGATTCGATGGTTTACTGCTCGTACCTTCTCCTTGCGAATGCACGTGCACGCCAGCAATTTTCTTCCCTTTCTGTTTCTCATTTCTATACGGTTTATCGTGCATTGGAAGCTCGAAACTCACTGCGCTTGCTGCATTCACCTGTTTCTCCATAAAGAGCCCAAAGGTTTCTACGTTTGCCAATGTTTGTTGGTCCTTGAAGGCTTCCCACTCCATTTTCATGGAACCAGTAAGCTTGTCTACCAATCGTTGAGTTGGAGAGATGCTGCTGCAGTTGAGCCGTCCGAAGATGGTGATATGATATGATATGATATGAAGCCACCAACAGTTGAGCCGTCCGAAGATGGTCGACGAAATTCCCGACTGCCAGTCTAAATTCGATTATCGTTTCCAATCTGTCCTGCCTGGGACCTGGTGTACGCCGAACCTTTTCAAGAAGCAATTTGAGTAGTAGTTCCGGTCGACCGAAGCGTATTCGAAGTGTCTCAATGGCGTGAGGTACATTCTCTGGTAGAAGAAGTTTGCTACAAACCGATTCTCTGGCTGTCCAGTGAGGCATTGCTGCAGACGAATTAGGTTTTCCGCATTCGTGTAGCCGCAGGCAGCTGTAGACTGTTCATAGCTACTGATGAACATTGGCCACTTGTCGAGCTGCAATCTGCTGCGACTGGAGTACGACGGGTTGTTCCAGCCTTGCTGCTGGCTGCTCTGGATTTTGTGGAGGCACGATCTCCTGCTGATAGCGGTGGGGCTGCCAGTCAACTTGCGCATGCGAGGAGGATACACTGGACCACGGGATGTCCGCTAGATGTTGGATTGGCTGCTCGAATGCCATCGGAGCCTGTATTGCATCAAACTGATGTCCATCGTTCCGCTGCTGAAGCAACATGCCGTAGGCGAATGGATTATGCGGATGAACTGATTGCTGCTGCCACCGTGGCTGACATATCTGCTGCTCCGCCGGCCTAGGTTTATGCTGCTGAACCGATGCACAGTGATGCGGCTCCATACAAAAGGTGGCAAAAAGTCCTAACATGCATGATATTCGTTCCAAGCTTATAAAAACTTTATTATTTATTAGAATAAGTTAACTAGAAGTCATGTTGACTTTCTATGGGCCACATTGGCCACTTTCAGGACCGTTCCGGAATCCTGGTTCCCCTGGGGAAGTGGAAAGTTTAATTTTTTTTTTAAACCTATCTTGCGACACATCGTTTGTCATAATTTTGCAAAATAGGACCGCTAAAAGTCAATTCAGAACTTTTGGACCAGGTTGGCCACTTTCAGGACCGTTCCGGAATCCTGGTTCCCCTGGGGAAGTGGACAATTTGGGAATGTTTTTTACCCTCCAACGTCCAAAAGGGAACCAATGGAGATAACAGATTTTTTTTGAGTGAGAAGCGAATAGTACAATAGAAATGTACATTTCGCCGAACCGGTTCATTTTACCGATTCATTTTTGAACCGGTAAAAAATATTTTATAATTCCGATTAGAAATCGTTAATTTTTTTATAATTATTCTCATGGGAAATTAAACATGAATAAAATGTATTATTTTGCGAACCGGTTTTCTCAACCGGTTCACTTTTGAACCGGTAAAATCAAGGATTTCGTCCAACTGGTATTATGCTGATGTTCTATACATTCTGATGATAAACAAGTGGAGAATTCATTATTTGTTGAGCCGTTTTGTCTAACCGATCTATTTTTTAACCGGTTAAATAATTACAGTATATCTCTTGAGGATAGTTGTTTTATAATAACTTCTTATAGCTAACCTTCCACAAAAAATAAAAAAAGTGAATTGGAAAACCGGTTCATTTTCGAACCGGTAAAATCAAGAAATTCATCCCACTAGTAAATGGATGCCCATTCGACAAAAAAAAAAAGATAATTTTGAGACCCGGTTAATCAAAAACAATAATTTATGAACCGGTTAATTAATTTTCCTGTCCAGCTTGATAATTGATAATTTATTTTTATGAACGATTAAACATAGGACCAAAATAAGTGATAAGGAAAGCCAGTTCACTAATCCGATAAACTTATGAAAAGAATAAAAAATTTCCGCCTGTGCAATGACAGATCAACGCAAACTGCCTAAAACCAACTTAGTTATGAACCGGTTCAAATTAATCATTGTTCAGTTTGAGAAACGTTGAAGTTCTCCTAAATGATCAGAAGAACCAGTTCGTTTGACCGTTACACTTTTGAACCAACTAAAACAATTTCGTACCAGTACTTAGTTATGTATTTATTTATATTTTCCATAAATTTCTAATATTCATGAGCACAAAAAAATGTTGAATCAATACTAAAAAAATATTATTATGTTTCCAGTTCAAAACCGAATTAGCGACATTTTTTCTTTGACTTCCGCTGCTTTTGCCTTGCGTTAAACACAATGTCGGAAGTGGAGCGCCGTATGGAGCACCAGGTGTACAATACAGCGCCCCACTTCCGACATTGTGTTTAACGAAAGGCAAAAGCAGCGGAAGTCAAAGAAAAAATGTCGCTAATTCGGTTTTGAACTGGAAACATAATATAAAGAAATATTTTTCGAACAGCTACCGGTAAAATATGCCAGAGCATAGAGTTATTGGTTAATGCTTGAGGAAGTGGCGAAAATTAGGATCTATCTTAGACAAAATATGAGCATGAGCATGAGCATGATTGACCGCCCGCGGTTGCTCCTCTGTTATTGCAAGGACAACTGCATTTACATAATGAACCAACATATGGTGCTTGGGATTAGCTTTCTCTTCATTGTGTAAATGCTGGAATCCCAATACTTTTCAATAAGCAATACCAGCGCCGGCCGCGAATTAGGATCTATCTTAGACAAAATATCCGATAGAAAAACAAAAACACCTAATTACTCACACAGGACAAAAAAAAAGTTTACCAGAAGTGTGTAATGCAAACAATTACAAAACCTGATATATTTAACATGGATTAATAAGTTCAAGTATTTTGTTTTTTTTTTCATTTTAGATACGTGGGTTTACAATTTCGATAAAAAAAAAACTTCCTTCTTTTTATTGGCGTAACGTCCCAGCTTCAACAAAATCTGCTCATCAGCTTCAATTAAAGTTCTTTAAAGACTTCCGTAGTTATTTACTGAAAATTGTCTATGCCAATTTACCTTTTTTTTGGCGTTTGACACATTCCACGCGTTACGTTTTGCGTGAATATCAAACTTTTGCTTGTTGATAAATTCATGCCAACCAACTTATCAAAAGATCGGATTTGAATATTAGGGTCATTTCATGCTTTCTAATTAAAATTGGTCCTTTTACTTCACGAAAATCAAGAAACAGGGCTCAAAGGGACACCATCGCAATCGAAATTTAAAATACGAAAATATTTTGGAACGGTCATAAATCGAACACAGACTACAATAACTAAAATACTTTTCACACACAAAAATGTTAACATTCTACAACAAACATCGGCTCTGTTATGCGCTATGAACGCTGAGCCGATACAAATGAATAGAAACTTCCTCAATGTAGAATTTGAGAAAGTGTTGGAAATAATTTAGATATAAAGATGTTTTCCCATTGACCTCTCGTCTATGTATGAGTTGCTTGCATGGCTCCGTAAAGCTTCATGACGTCTGAGCCTTGAAAATAAAAAGTGGAATGATAAAAGATAAGAAATGGAAGCAATACAATCGTAATAATTTGAAGATATACATGTATCTCCTTTTAATTTCAAAATAAATAAAGCAATACGCTAACTGTAAGCAGGAGGTCAAATGTCATTCAACATAAGGGCTTTCTAGTTGTTTCTTTGCCGAAAAACATATGTTGCGCAAGTTTGCGCAAAATAACCCCTAGGTTTTCTGAAAGCTGACAAAAAAATCTTCAAAATGAATATAGCGTCAAATGTGTACAAATGTGTGCTCATATTTGAAAACTTAGAGGAAGCTTGTTTTTGTTTTTCCATACATTTTATATGGGAGCTTAAATTTCAAGTATGATTTACACCTACTTCAAAGCTCTGGAAAAAAATCAATTTTCGTTCAATCAGCACCAAATTTTGAAAATAGACTATTCAAATGTCGAGAAAAAATGAAAAAATACATTTGAATCAAAATACGTAAGTTGATTTTTCGACTTTTTTCCGCCCTCGCATCACTGTGCGATGGTTGCCTTTGCTGATTGAGTTGATGCTGCTGAAGGTGCGAGTGCACAGGGTGATGCGCTCGCTGTCTCTGATGAAGATTAGGCTGGGAGTTCGCCAAGTACTGATGAAACGGCTGCACGATGATTTCCGACCGAGCTTGAGCCATGTTTCCACACTGCCTTTCGCGATCCTGTTCGTTGCCGAGCGCGAGCTTTTGTTGTTCCAGCTGACATTTTGACGGGCTGTGGGAACCAGTAGGATGAAGACCGATGTTGCTTCGTTGCTCCTTCCCCGTCTTCCCCACCAGTCTTCTTCCGTTCGATTCTTGATCCGCTAGCCAACTATTCACTCTTTCCCGGGAGTCTGGGATCGAGTCAATACTACTCCCGCTACCGCTGCCTGCCTCCGACATTCGCATGATGAGCTCGTTCTTCTTCTCGAGTGATTCTCTCCTGAACATTTACTGCTTCGCCAGTAACGCGCGTTGCTCTTCCAGCTTTCGCTGGCGGAGTCGTCGCTCTTCCTCCATTAGCTGGTTCTTCTCCTCGATCTGCCATTGTTCTTCTTCGAGTTCGCACTTCCTTAGCTCGTCCTGTTCCTTAAGCTCCTGTTCTTTCACCGCCCTTTCTTCTTCGATAATCTTCATGTGATCCTCTAAGGCTGCTGCGCGAGCACTAGATGTTTTGATCACCGGTATCGATGGGGTCGATTTTTGTGCGACATATAATTCGCGTGTCCCCCCCCTGACGAGCCTCCATCGAACGAAACGGCACTGTACTTGGGTTTTTCTAAGTTTTATCAAAGGTTCACCGGCATTCCCCAAAGGCCATACAAGCTTTCTTGATTCTGAACTCAATGTGGGTTGTTCAAGAAAGCTTGTAATCAAGAATGACTCCAACGTACTTTAGCTGATCAGTCACATCAATTTCAGACTCAAAGAGACACCACAAAGGTCGAACTCCATTACGGGTTCGCCTTTCCGTGAAAAGAATATTAGATGTTTTACTCGGATTTACCGAAAGACCGTATTGGCGACAACAGTTCTTAACTATCCGAGCGCTTTCCATCAGGTTGAAAAGTGTGCTGATGCACATATTGTCGTGCTTATCTTTTATTAGAGCCCTGCGGCGGTCGTACGCTCGCAAGGCATACCGCCGCATGACAGTCGCAAGGCAAAACAAAAGAAAAAGTGTTCCCGGCAAAAACAAAAGCACGTGGATTTCACGAAGTGACAGATGTTTTTGAATGTATTTGTGACGAACGACAAGACTGACTCAGTAGAATGAGTGTTCTTGCTGTCAAACCCCATATAATGGAATTATATACTTTTAAATCTGGTGACGCTGTTATGATTAGTGACTGTCGCGCTAATATCAGAAGCCAGAGGCAGATAATCGCCATATTCTGATTTTTCTTGAGAGGTTACTGACCAGCAGTAAAACCATAATCTAGAAAAACCGCTTTCATTGAGTTGCCTCAATAGCGTTTCTGCTATGAGATTCCATAAAAGTGGTGACAAGACTCCCCCTTGAGGGCATCCACAAACATTCGATTTCCTTTTCGCTGCTTGACACCAAGTCCAGAAGATTGATTGATTGATTTGTCTTTATTAAAGAGACTTTCAGCCCTTGGCTGGTTCGTCTCTATAGTAAGTCCAGAAGAGATATCGGTAGCAAAAACATCCAAAGTGTCACGTCCGTTTGTCTGTGGTTAGCACTTACTTTAGTATCTGCTTAGCATGACCTCCAAAACTATGCTCGCTTTCTTGTAGAACTTTTATGCTGGATGACGCACTCGTTGGGGATTCCCCTAATTCAGCGCTTTTTTGAAAATCTCCGTATTTTTATCACGTCGCACAGTTGAGTTTCTCCTCTTATCAACCCTTGACACAATGTAGGGAAACTGTGTGTGACTCACCACAGCAACGGTCATGCACTCATTCGAGATTCGATATACAACAGTGCGTAAATTCGGCTCCACAATTTCGGGCGCCCAGATTAGCTTCTAGTTGTGTTCTAATTGTGAGACTGGCAAGATCGCAAGAAGGAGGATGTGCAAATTGGTGTGTTTTATGGTGTGGAGTTTGCTATGTTTGCCGGAGTTTGTCCTACCCCAGGCAACGTATCAGTGTGGCATCAGGCAGCACGGAGTCCTTCCTCTGGTGGGTAAGGGTTCGGAGGTGGAAGAGGGCCATTGGCCATGGCACGCGGCCGTCTTTCAGAGGCTGAAAAGTGATGACCCGTTCAAGTATGGCTGCGGAGGAACTTTGGTCAACGAGAGGCACGTCCTGACGGCAGCTCACTGCGTGGTTAAGCGGATAGCTCGCAATCAGTTACCCGCGATTACGTACGAGATCGAGCTCCATTTCGGTCAGCACCAACTGTCGAATGTGACCGATAGCGTGGTTATTCGGGACGTCAGCAAGGCTCACGTTCATCCACAATATGCGCTCAATAGGAATGATATCGCTGTGCTGGCAATGCGATTGCCAGTCGACTATTCCGATACTGTGATTCCGATCTGTCTAGATCAAAAGGTGGACAGTGACCTACGGGAGTTGGAAGGCCAACGAGGCTGGATCACAGGGTGGGGAAAGACAGAGAATGGAAACCTTTCAGATATTCTCCAGACGGCTTCGATGACTGTGATTGGTTACGTTAGTTGCCTGAAGGACGATCCGTTACTTAATGGACATGTTTTGAATGAAAATGTATTCTGCGCTGGAAGTCAAAATAGTAGTCTGAAAAATCCATATTTCTTATCAGCAATCGCAATAAACTTTATTTTCATTTAGAAGCCGACCCTGGACTGGCAAGCAGTGGCAGTGGAATGTACATCAGTGATGGCGATCGTTGGATTCTCAGGGGAATCGTTTCGCTTGGAAAGTATAACGAACTGAAGCAAGAGGTTGAGCCGTTAAAGTATACTGTGTTTGTTAACGTTCAACCGTACCTCATATGGATCAAGGAGGTTATTGCCGAGAGTGAGCCTCGTAAGGACAGAACACAGAAGCGGATTAGCGAACTGGGTATGTACTAACATTAAACATTGTACAGACGTCCATCAATTACGTCACGATTTGAAGGAGAAAAGCCTGGCGACTCATATATAAGTTTTACAGATCTTATCTATATATAAATAAAAATGGAATGGTGTTTGTATGTCACGAATAGGCTCGGGAACGGGTCAACAGATCGACATGATTCTTTCACTGTTGCATTCCGCCAGGCCTACGACGTGTTCGTACGAAAAAATAATTAGAAAAAGTGACCGGGAAGGCAAGAAAAACAGGAAAATCTGAAATTCGATTTTGAGGGGCATTTTTTCATGGAACCGGATGTCATAAAACAGAGTTGCCTGCCTACGACGTTTGCCGGGACTGCTAGTACAAAATGTATGACATAGCCCCAAATCGTATTGCGAGAGGGCAGCACCGTCTCAGATTACAATGAAATTTTCTTGGTGTGCAGACCAAGACTAGATAAGCCACTTTGCATACTGAGTTTATTCAAAATTTATCTAGACTGTCTTTTGAAAAAGGCTAAACCGCAGTTGGGATGTGACGTCATCGTGGACAAATTCATGTGATTGAAACGAGTGTTTGCTTTGTCACCTGTACTTGAACGCTGTAGGAATGAAATATCCGAGTAGTTTCCTATCGCCGCACCTATGGGTAAATCCATATCGCATCAGGTAGATCATTTCGTTTCGGTATGACTCTGCAGCCATAGGTAATCCTTGCAATAATTGTGAGTACACACAAGGGCGTAGCCAGAGGGGAGCAGAGGGGGGGGGGGGGGCGTGCCCCCCCCCCCTTTGCCGACAGATTTTTTTTAATTCAAGCCGACTCCAAGATTGTCAATAATTCAAGTTTTCCAGAAAAAATATTAAAAAAAAACTATTCTCTAGACTATTCTAATAATTGAGGTTTTTATTCACAACTAGCTGGCCCGGCAAACTTTGTCTTGCCCGGTTGTGGTGGTTTGACAACTGTTGAGCTCAAAATATCACCGCACTCTAGATTGGTTTCATTTCGATCGTGTTGATTTCCTTCCCAGCTCATGAAAAATCAAAATTTTTCAATTTTGTTACTTTTCTAGATGATTTTTGTAACTTTTTGCACATATAAACACAGCCACCACGAATACGAACCGAACCGTGCAAGAGTCATGCTGATCGGTTCGTCCGCTCTCGAGTTTTGTTGCCTCAAAAGAATTTCAAACTCATTTTTATATATATAGATAGAAGATAGAAGATTATCCAACCTTTTTTTTTTCTTGAGAATCACTGGAAATTTCGCCAAGTATTTCTCCTAGAGATCTACTTCAATCTTATCATAGAATTTATCCAAATAACGAGCTTGGATGAATGGTTAAATTTTGTGATGTTTATTCATGTTGTGTTCCATGGCATGGCAAGTTTCCGGTAGGGAAAACCAAGGACTTTGTAGAATTATATGCTACTATTGAGTGCAGTTATATGCTATTGCTACACGAATTTTCACTTGTATTCAATTCAAACAAACGTCATGCTAAGATTATTATTATTATACCTGGGATTTCTTTAGTGATTCTAGCATGGATTGCTCCAGAGAGTTTTCCAAGAATTCCTGTATGGGTTTCACCAGGCATTCCTCCGGGAATTTCTCATGAGATTCCATCAGGAATTGCTTAAAGGATTCCTCCAGAGATTTCTCCATGGAATCTCTTCAGGAAATTCTTTGAAGATTCCTCCAGGAAATCCTGCAGAAGTTTCTCCAAGGATTCTTCCAGGAAATCCCCTAGGGATTTCTTCAGAAATTCTTCAATATTCTCCAGGAATTCCGTCTAGAATTTTTCAGGGATTCCTCCAGGAATTACACCAGGAATTAATCAAGGAACACCATCATAAATTAGGGATTGCTTCAGAAATTCTTCCAGGATTTTTTTCTAGGAATACCTTCTGGAATTTTTCCAGAAATTCCACCAAGAAATCTTCCAGTTTTCATTCCAGGAATCGCTACAGATATTTCTCTAGGAATTCCGCTAAAAGTGGTCCAGGAACTCTTTCAGGGATTTTTCTAGAGATTTCTCCAGGAATTTCTCCAGAGATTTCTCCTGAAATCCCTCCGTGAATTTCTCAGGGGATTTTTTTCAGAGATTTCTCCCAGAGCTTCTCCATAGATTCCCCCCGAAATTCATCCAGAAGTTGTTGAAGGAATTCCTCCAGAGACTCCCTCACGGATTCCGCCAGCAATTCCCAAAGGAGAACCTCCAGCAATTCCTCCAAGATTTTATCCAGGAATATCTCCAAGAACAATTCCAGGAAATTCTTCAGGAATTACCCCAAGAATTTCATCAGGAATTCCTACAGAAATTTCTCCAGGAATTTTTCCAGAAATTCTTCTGGAGATCTTCAGGAATATTTCAGGGTTTCCTCCAGGAATCCTCCAGAGGATTCTGCGTGTAAATCCTCTAGGGATTTCTTCATAAATTCTTCCAGGAAATTCCAGGAGGAATACCATCAGTAATTTTTCAGGGATTCCCCCAGGGACTTCTTTACAAACTGCTTCTAGGATTCCTCCAGAGATTCCTTCAGGCATTCTTTCAAGGATTTATCCAAGAATTCCTCCAGAAATTCCGCTAGAAATTCCTCCGGGATTTCAGAAACAGAAAAATAATAGAATAGAAATAGAATTCTCCCAGAATTTCTCTAGAAATTCATCCAGTAATTCTTCCGAGAATTTCTCTTAGAGATTCCTCCAGAAATTCCCAAAGAAATACCTCTAGTAATTCCTCCAGGTATTCCTCCAGGATTTTATCCGGGAATTTCTCCAGTAATAACCCCAGTAATTTCATCAGGAATTACCCCAGGAATTGTTTCTGAACATCTTTCAGAAATTATGTCAGCAATTCCTCTAGGTATTTCTCCAGGAATTTCTCCCGAGATTTTATCAGGAATTGCTTCCTGATTCTTCCAGATATTCCTCCAGGGGATTTCCCTCCTAAAGGGATTCCTCCAGAGATTTCTCCATGAAAAAACTCTTCAGCAAATGCTTCGAAGATTCCTTCAGGAAATCCACCAGAAGTTTCTCCAAAGATTCTTCCAAGAAATCCTCTAGAGATTTCTTCAGAAATTCTTCAAGAATATTCTCCAGGAATTCCTTCAGGAATTTTTCAGGGATTCCTCCTGGTATTCCACCAGGGATTCCTCCAGATATTCCTCCAGGGATTTCTTCACAAATTTCTTCAATGAAACCCCCTGGGATTCCTTCAGGAATTAATTCGAGAATTTCTCCAGGAACTCCACTTGCAATTCCACTAGAAATTCCTCCAGGAATCTGTCAAGGGGTTCTTTCAAAAATATAAAAATAACAGAAATAGAAACAAAAATCTCTCAGAATTCTTCTGGAGATTCCTCTAGATATTCATCCAGTAATTCTTTCAAGAATTCCTCTAGAGATTCCTTCAGAAATTTCCACAGGAATACCACTAGGGGGGATGTTATCTAGGAATTCCCCCAGGAAATTTCTTCCGGAATACCTCCAGGAAATACCCCAGGAATTTCTTCCGGAATATTCCTGGCATCCTTCAGGAATTATGCCAGCAATTCAGCCAGGAATTTCTCCTGGAAATCCTCTTGGGATTTCTTCAGAGATTCTTTCAGGAAGTTCCCCAGGAATACTTTGAGGGAATTTTCAGGGATTCCTCCAGATATTCCTCCAGCAATTACTTTAGGGATTTCTCCACTAATTTTTGAGGGATATTTCCAGAGATTCCACCAGGGAATCCTCCAGAAATTCCTCGAAGGGTTCTTTCAGGAAATCCTCCTGGAATTTCTCAAGGGATTTTTTTTTAGAAATTTCTCCAGCAATTCCTCCCAGAGTTCCTCTGGAGATTTCTTCTGGAATTTCTCCCAGAATTCGCCCAAAAAACTGCTCAAGGAAATTCTCCATGAATTACGCCAGGAATTTGCTAAGAAGTTTCTGCAGGCATTCCTCCACAATTTCCTTCACAAATTTCTCTAAGATTTCATATAGGAATTTTTAAAGACATTTCTTATGAAATTTTACTAGGGATTCCGTCCAGAATTCCTCCAGGAATTTCTCCAGAATTTCCTCCAAGGAATCCTCCAGAAATTTATCTAGGCATTTCTCATGAGATCTCTTCAGAAATTTTACTAGGTATCCCTCCCATAATTTATCCAGGAATTCGTACAGGTTTATTTTCTAAAATTCTTACAGGAATTCCTTCTGGAATTCAAAATTTTTTAAAATTTCTGGAGGAATTTCTCCAGCAAATAGTATTGGAAGATAAATGGAACATACGGGAATCAGGAAATTCTTGGTTTATCCTCAAAAGAGTTCGTAATTTCCAAAATAGATCAGCTATAATTTCTGATGAATGTTTTGTAGAAACTATAAAGCATAGTGTTGCGTACCAACTGAACTGTTTGTTGTTATATCGTTTTACAACTTTATAGTAAAGCTGTTATTCAGCTTTAGCAGATATGATTACAAATAAAAAAAATGCAAAATTTTTCAATTTTCACGAGAGTTTATGATTGGAACTTAATTCTGTGAACAAATATTGTGGAATAATACCTACACATAAATTTACCTAAATCCAGATTCGAACTCGAGACCCGTCGATTGCCAGCCGCATGCCTTCCTATCTGCGCCATCCGAGAGATGATGAATTGCAGCGCTCAAATCAAAACATAAACTTCCCGTGGTTTAACAATGATCAGACTTTGACTGATATTCAGCAGTGGTGAATTAGCACAACATTATGGTTAACGACTGAACAACAGATTAAATCAGCTGTTGTTCAGTAAAAAACACGTGTTTTTCATCATGTACTCTGAGTCGAAGTATGATGGAACGAAAGCGCTTATTTGACTTGTGAAAAACATGTTATACAGATACATGTAATAATTTTTACATGAACTTAACAAGAAGCAGAAAAAAGTCTTGTTTAACTATGTTGTAAAGGAATTACTGCGAGTCGAATAAAAATCTTATTAAACGCTAGAAAAGTGTTTTAAATTATCATTGTTAATACCAATACAAAAGTTGAACATTGGCTACTTTTTCAATTGAAATAGCATTTGTACAGTAATGTGTACAGCATAATTTTAGTTCGGCTATAATTACCATTATAAAGCAACAATAGGATCTTAAAATGAAAAATATTTTCCCGGTTTTGCTGCATAACACGAAGGGACATGGTTTTCTGATCTCAATGGTAATTTTTCCGAACTTAAACAATGACAGAATAGTTAATAAACTCGAAACTAAAATAATGATGAGCAGGTCTTGTTTGACATTCGAGGTCAACCTTGACGTAACGAAAGTGAAACGGCGGATTGCAAAAGACATCACATTGGCTCACTTTTGACAACAAATGTTCCTGTTTGACATACACGGTAAACAAAATTTACCCAAAATTGAGTGCTAAACAAGGAGTGTTGCAAAAATTATTAAATTTTTTGAAAATATATTTAATAGGCTTTACCTAATAGGAATACTTAAAAAATGAGTAAACATGTCGTTTTAATCAATGCTAGATCGAACTATGCAGAAATTGAGATAGGCCTTTAGGAGCCTATTCAGCATGCATGCTTGTTTGCGGCGATTGTTAGTTGGGCTGTTTTAAATCATATCAGCCACTCTCCGTCATCAGCTAAACGAACGGCTGCTCGCAGCTGTGGCGGTTTCCTCGTTGTCTATCTCAGTACTCTCTGCAGCAACCGGAGCATGTCGGGAATGCGTGCATTATGGTAGAAGCAATTTATCTTTGACTGTCTGTTTTTCAACAAGCTGAGATAGCCGAGAGAGCTCGGGCGTGCTACTCACACTCCAAGGATCCGAGTTCAATTCTCGCTTGGAGCTAAATTTTTCTTTATATTTTCTAACAGATATCTGCAATGTAATTTTAAGGTCGCACAAAAAATTCTATCAAATATGACGGGGTCCTTTTGTAACATTCGATCCGTCGTAAATTTACAGGTTTTTTTTTTCGAACTGTATAGCATTGGTTTGCTTCTCTGTGTTCCCACATTGGTAGCCACTATTTCGTTCGTGTATGTGTTAAAACATTACGCTAATAATCGAATTGGCTTCTTTAGCGGTGTTGAAATAATTCCATATTCTGCATGCAAAACTGAGCCGAAATCCAAATTTTCATGAATTTTGGTGCCCGGGAACCTATTAAAAAATGAGTTTGAAGTTTGTATGGGAGCGATTTGTCGAATCACCCCTCGTCGCATTTTGTACTGGGCGCAGCTGTCAAACAGTTGCCCAGCTGTCAAAAGGTCATTTTTAAAAATCTCTTTGAAGTTGATTTTGGGTACCAAAATAAAGTTCTAATAATCTGAAAAAAAATCATAATGGCTCAGAAAAAGCTTCACCTAGGTGCTCTTTCGTATACAATCAAAAAACCAATACATTTTTCTAAATCTAAAAACCCAATTGTGCTTTGTTCAATTCTAGAATGCGAAAGGTTCCAGAGCTTGGCAGTGCAACTACACAATGGTGATTGTGTTAACAACAGATACCGGCACGATGTAAGTACCTGCTTATATGTATTGCTACCGTACCAATAATGAGCGCTTGCACGCTGACGTCATCATTGTCTCGTTCTCTTTCTTTCCTTCGGCGTCGGTCCATAAAGCCGTCCTTGCCCTCAAAAAAAATTTGAGGGCAATGTTTACAAATCGTATGAGAATTCGATGAGGTTATGTTTTTGGTGCAAGCCTCTATAAATTTTGGTTTTCTGTTTCCCAACGTGTAGGTGTTGATATTTGACGCTACCGTTATGGAATGCAATGGTGTTTTAGTTGAGGAAAACCATGTAATAACAACTTGCAGCTGCATTCGGTGAGATAAGCAAATATGTACCACATCCCTCAGATTTGACCATTTTGCAAAAAATGATGGAGATTTTTTTTACCATGGACAATGCGTAACAACAATAATGATATTTTTTAATGATGGTCAAATCTGACGGAAATCGTCAGTAGAATGAACATTATTTGATGTAGATTTTTTTGGATCAAAGTTCAAGGCAATTCGCTTTCCAATATCAGGAAGCAACAGTAATGATCGACTCGTACGGAAATGTGCAAATTTCGGAAATGTTCTGTCATCCGAAATACACCGGCTTCAAGAAACACTACGATATAGCAATTATAAAGTTGAATGCAAGTGTTTCTCTCGGTTTCACCCTGATTCCCACATGCTTAGCAAATAATTGGACCGAGAACCTGTACGATACTCTCATACAAACTTTGTTTGTTAGTGAATGGTTCGGTGAGTAGACAACATTATTCAAATATTTGAATCTTATGTGCTAATTTTAGTATTGAACATTTCCAGGTAACAATATGACGCTTATTGTTTCGGAAGACAACAGACTCACGTCGGAGAAAGAATGCAGCGCGTCTATGCGAACCGATGAACTATGCGTTAGGAGTTCTGATCATTCGTTGTATCAAAATAACTCCGAATTGATCGACAAAGCATCATGGGGCGCCGCATTGCAGACGTTCAGCAACCGATCTTGCATGCCCACATTAGTTGGACTCATGGTACGCAATGTGAAAAAGAATAGTCTGCCTACTCCATCTTGGGTTGATCTATACACTCGAGTTTCCTCCTATTTGGACTGGATTGAGCAGGGCGTCTGGAATGTACAACCCAAAGGTAAGTAGTTTTACAGTAGTAGTCGAACTTTGCCATGCACTAGCAAGTCTAACAGTACCAATCCGGATAAGGTCACCCAAAATCGATCTGGAGACTGAGTGCAGTTGTCTTCAGTCCAAATCTAAACAGGAGGCAGAGAAGGGTTGTGGAAGCGATCACAGACTTGTGCCTCACATGTCAAAGACTGTCGTTGGCCTGTTTGCAATCACCTAAGGTGACCCAAAGCGTTCTCGCACCTACCATATCAATGACGATTGCGAAAGGCACCGCTTGGTATGATCCTTACCGAAATGGATGCTTACCGAATTCGGTAATTATATTTTAGGTTTATTGTTTTGTTTTTAACCTTCCGTAACTCGCGCGGTTGGCCACCAACGCCAGCACCACGCGAACGCTGAACACAAAAAGCGAGATTTTTTCACCGTGTTGTACAAAATACAACAGCGCGATCGCTCGAGGATACTCGAGTCAACGGATAAAAACAATTGGATTTTATAATGTAATTGTGTAAGACTGTAAAAGGGATTTAACGGTCAACACAAGTGGCAACATAGTGATGGCGCTGCTATCGCAAAGTTCTAACGCAGTTGTCGGTGGTGAATATAAAACTTATCTAGATATGCATACTTACCAGTGACTGTAGCAACTTGCCGCATAGGTGATCTAGTATTGTCAACGCTAGAAAATGAATCCTTTCACAATTTTCTGCGAAACTTTTCTATAGGTTTGGACGTCTGTTCTCTGTGATATAATGTCGGAATAAGTTGATGGCTTTGATAAAATTCTTGCTTTTCAAAATTCAGGGACACTTCGGCTCACATCGCCGGAAGGATCATCCATATTAGACCATCAGGTGGATTAATTTGGATATTTGTAGACTGAAAAAAAAATATTAGAACAATTTCAAATGAAATGCATTTCAATTTCTGCTGATAAAAACTTACAAATTCCTTATGTTTGGATCTTTATATTGGCAAAATTTTGAAGCAGTTTTTAGTTAAAATACGATTTAAATATGCCGACCACTATTTCTTGGGAATTTTAGTATGCATGCTGAAGTGTTGAATTATTTTTTATTATCAGAATTATTCATAGAAAACAAAATTTCAGGTAGCAATTAACAATTTCCATATTCTTCTAAATCACTTCCAGAACAATCAAATATTGTTAATCATATCATTCAAGGATTTTTTTCCAATGCCATCGAAAATTCCAAAAGACCTTGTCTTTTTTTTTGAGTTTCTTCTAGGAATTCATCTGGAACTCTCCTCTAGTTTTAGAAAAATTCATTTCCTGTAGATTTGTCCGAAAATTTGTCCATGAAAGCCTGTTGAAATTTGCCCAATAGTTCCTCAGGAATCCATTAGAAGTTCCAGGAGAATTCCTTCAGGATTTCATCAGGAATTCCTCCAAGAACTTATTCATGAGCATCTCGGGAATTCTTTAAGTTGTTCCTCGGAAATTCCTCCGTGAGTTGCTTGTGAATTCCTCCAGGAGTTTACTGAGATTTTTTAAAGGATTTCCTCCGAAATTCCTTCAAGAGTTCCTCTGGAAATCCTCCTGGAGATCCTCGCAAATTCTTCCAGTAATTGCTAGAGAATCCCCCCCGGAGTTCCTCGAGAACTCTTGTAGATCTTTCACGGGAATTCGTCCAGAAGTTCCTAGGACGTGGACTTCCTCGGGAATTCCTTAAGGAGATACTCGGGAATTCCCCCAGGAGCTCCTCGCAAATTCCTCCAGGAGTTCCTAGGAAATTTTTCCATGTAATCCTCGGAATTTATCGAGGAGTTCCTCGAGAATTTCTCCAATAGTTCATCCATGAGTTCCTCGGGAATGCTTCCAGGAGTTTTTCGGGAGTTTCACTACGAGTTCCTCGAAAAGTCTTCCAAGAGTGCCTCGGAAATTTGTTTAAAAGATTCTCTGGTATACCTTCAGGAGTTACTCGGTAATATTTCCTGGAGTTCCTATAGGAAATTCCTCCATGTAATCCTCGGAATTCCTGTAGGAGTTATTCGGGAATTCCTCCTGGAGTTTCTGGGAATTTTTTTCATGTATTCTACGGCACTCCTCCAGGAGTTCTTTGGTAATTCCTCCACGAGCTCAAGAATCCCTTCTGGAAATCCTCGAGAATTCCTTCAGGAGTTCTTCGGGAATTCTTTCAGGATTTCCTCGTGAAATTTCCAAGAGTTCCTTGAAAACTCTTCCATGAGTTCCTCGGAAATTTCTCCAAGAGTTCCTCGGGAGTTTCTCAAGCAGATCCCAGGAGATCCTTCAATAGTTCGTCGGTAGTTCTTCCACGAGGTCCTTGAAGTTTCTTCTTACAGTTCCTCGGAAATCTCTTGAAGAGATTCTCGGGAATTCCTCCTGGAGTTCGTCGGGAATTCCTCCTGGAGTTTTTCGAGAATTTCCCCAGGAGCATTCCTTCAGGAGTTTGACTTCCTTTTGGGGTTCATCGGGAATTCCTCCAGGAGGTCCTCGGAAAATTTTCCAAGAGTTCTTCGAAAATCATCTACACGAGTTCCTCGGTAATTTTTCAAGGAATTCCTCGAAAATCTCTGCAGAAGATTCTCGAGTATACTTCCAGGTTACCGGGGAACCATGAGCCCTTCCTAAGGAACTGGCGAAAAAAAAAACCTCGAGAAATACTGAATGAATTTTGGTGGAATTCTTGGAAGGCTTTCCGAGAAACACTTAGCTCGTGGAGAAATTCCCGAAAGATCCTTGGGAGAATTCCTGGAGGTATTCCCGAGAAACTCTTAAAGGAATTCCTGGAGGGGTTCCCGATGACTTCTGGAAGAATTCCTCACGAACTCTGGAACTAGAGGAATGCCCGAGGACCTCCTGAAGAAATTCCCAAGGAACTCCTGGAAGAATTCCCGAGGTACTCTTGGAGGGATTCCCGAGGAACTCCTGGAACTCCCGGAAGAATTCTCGAGGATCTACTGGAAAATTCCCGATGAAGTTCCAGAGGAATTCCTTACAAACGTCTGTCCTGGCAGTTCAAGGTCAAGTCCTGGCAGAAATACGAAAGGAACTGTTGGCAGAAAATTCGAGGAATTCCTGATGGAATTATCGGGGAACTCCTAAAGAAATTCTCAGGAAACCCCTGGCAGAATTCCCGCGGAACTCCTGGAGGATTTCCTGGGGAACTCCTGGAGGATTTTCCGGAGGAATTTCAACGGAACTCACGAGGAACTACATAAAAAATTACAGAAGTACTGCTGGAGGATCTCCCGAATAACTCCTGAGGTATTCAAAAAAAAAACTATAAGGAGTTCTTGGAGGGATTCCCGATGAATTCCTGCTGGAATTCCAGATGAATTCCTGGAGGAATTCCCGAAGAACTCCTGGAGGAATTCCCGAGAAACTCCTGCAGGAATGTCTGCGGAACTCCTAGAAGAATTCCCGAGGAACTTCTGAAGGAATTGCCGAAGTTCTCCCAGAAAAATTCTCGCGAATTCCTTGGAGGTTCGCCAAGAATCTCCTGGATGAATTACCGAGGAACTCCGGGAAGAATTTTCGAAGAACTCCTTGAGAAATTCCGGAAGAACTCCTGGAGGAATTCTCGACGATGTCCTAGAGGAATTCTCTAGAAACTCTTGAAGAAATTCCCGCGATTCTGCTGGAAGAATTTCCTAGGAACTACTGACAGAATTCCCGAGGATCTTCTTGGAGGAACTCTCGAGGAATTCCTAGGGAATTTCCGGGGGACTCCTGGAGGAATTCCCGAGGAACTCGTGGTGGAATTCTCGGAAGTCTTTCGAAGAAATTCTCGGGAAACGTATGGGGGAATTTCCGAGGAACTCCTGGAGGAGTTACCGAGAAACTACTGAAGGAATTCCTGAGGAACTTCAGGAGTAATTCTGGAGAATTTTCCAAGGACTTCTCAAGGATCTCCAAGAATATTTCCCGAGGATCTTCTGGAGGAGTTCACGAGGAGCTCTTGTAGGATTTTTTCTGGATCTCCTGGAGGAATTCCCGAGAAATCCTGGAGAAATGCCCTGGGAGCTCCATGATAAACTCTCGTGAGCTTCTGTTTAAATTGCCTAGAAACTCCTGCAGGTGGTCCCGAAGAACTGATAGTGGAATTCTCGCGGATTTCCTGGAGGATCATCAAAGGATAATCAATGGATTCCCTAATCCGGAACTCCTGAAATAAATGTCATGGAAATTTTGGAGGGAATTTTCGGATAATTCATTCAGTTATTCTCCGTCGAATGATGAAGAACTTCCCAGGGAAATTCTAGAGGGATTCTATTTCCGTGAAGCTCATAAAGAAGTCCCTGAAACTCCTGAAGCAATTCCAGGGGTACTTCTGGAGGAAAGCCTGAGAAACACCCAGACAAGTTCTCGAAAACTCAAGGAAAACTTCCCGGTGAACTGGGGAAATTCTTGTAAAGCTCATGGAGGAACCCCAGAAGGCACTCCATGAGGAAACACAAAATACTGGAGCAATCCCGGAATAAACTATTGAAGGCATTCCAGACTCCTGGAGGAATTACAAAAGCAAGTCCTAGATGGATCCATCAAACAACTCATGAAGGAATTACAAAAGAAACTTCTTGTGGAACCCAAACAGGCGTGACGACAATACTAGAACGTTCAAGCATTTCCACTGAAATTTGTCTGAAATTCTCATCAGAATCTTTTCTGGAGCTTTTCTTAAATTTTCTCCAAAGCACTTATAAAATTTCCTTGGAAATTGTCATGTGCGGACGAACACTGTGGCAGTCCGGGTCAATCAATTCCACCGGCCGAAACTCTTCACAATCGAGGAAGGATGCAAACGATGCAACCTACTCGTGCGAAATATTCGAAATATTTTACAAGACTGACTCAACGTTGCTCTTTTCCCGCTTGCTTTGTTTTGGTGCCGCTCGGCATGGCTTCCATTGATATATGCCCTACTTCATGTTCATATTATATTTCTTTGTATGCCTCTCATTCCCTACAGAAATCACTGCAGGAATTTCCAGGAATGTACTCATAGGTTTCATACGGATTTTTCACCAAATTTTCTCGAAATGCCGTCAGAGTTTCTGCGAGATTGCTTCCAACATTTAGTTTTGTAATATACAAATAAGAATACAGTAGACGTTCGGTCGGTGCAAACGGTTTAACTGCAATGCTTTTTAACTGCAAGTCCGGTAAGTGCAACAAATTTGCAGTTATCGCACCGCCAAACGTCAAAATGGTGCGCCATGTTAGCCCAAACTAACAGTCGGATCACGTTCACGGTTATTTTTTGTAGTTTGACAACGTGTTGACATCTGTCAGTTGTTGCAGTTATCGAATTTCGTTCGCTAAGTAAAACGTAAACATGTTGCAGTTATCGAACGTCTACTGTATCTCAGAAATCTCCTCAAATTTTTTTGAGGAATCTGATAAGAAATTTCCTTACTGAAATAAATAAATATTTTGTGAAAGTAGTGTTCGTGTAATGCAACAAACAAGCAGAAACAACTGTTGGGACAAAGGAGCTCAAAGCACGTCTGCGCTGCAATAAAGCAATCCATGACAACTTTTCACGATGGGGGTGACAGTCAAAATTGTAAACACAGTGTGAGTACAACTTAACAAAGTTTCGTCAAGTGTCGTCGGTGCTTAACAAATTCCTTTGTGTTCAACTGTCTTCTTCTTCTTTCCTCTGGTCGAAGCTGTTGTTCTGACAGCTTCTGTGTGTGGCCCGGTGACGGCGACCATATGGCCAATGTTCAACTGTCATCCCGATCATCGATTGTCAAAAATACATGGTAAACAAAAAAAAATCAGATGATTGCATCTGTCTCATGGATTGCCTTATGCCTACTTCGCTTGCCATCGGTTGACGTTCGACTACAGACCGATGTTTTAACTCAGACGATCAATGTTACAATTACAAGACAAGATGTATTGGTATTAGTTAAAACTTGTCAAATGTCAAGTGGTTAGATTATTCCCAACAGTTAGTTGGAAAGTGTACCCCCTAAGTCGGGTAGTTCTTTATTTTTTTTGTGTACAGTAGACGTTCGGTCGGTGCAAACGATTTAACTGCAATGCTTTTAACTGCAAGTCCGGTAAGTGCAACAAATTTGCAGTTATCGCACCGCCAAACGTCAAAATGGTGCTCCATGTTAGCCCAAATGAACAGTTGGGCCACGTTCACGATTATTTTATATCGATTGACAACCTGTTGACATCTGACAGTCGTTGCAGTTACCGAATTTCGTTCGCTAAGTGGAACGTAAACATGTTGCAGTTATCGAACGTCTACTGTACCCTGAAAGCTCCCCAACTAACATTTTTGCTGTATAAGAGTTTATAAGAGCTTCCTTCCAAGAGCGTTTGCTTCATAAGCTTTTATGCAGCTACTTTTGTTAGTAGGGTCTTTAATAGGGCACTGCATGAAATTATCTTCTTCTCTTTCACTCTTACAGAAATTTTGTAAACAACAAGGCCAAGAAACGTCAAAGACCCATACAAAATCAAAACAATGCAGTGCCCTATAGGGCAGTGCATTGTTTCGATCTTGTATGGTATTTTGACGTTTCTTGGCCTTGTTGTTTACAAAATTTCTCTAAGAGTGGAGAGAATTCCATGCAGTGACCTATTGCTTCCCGTAGAAATACAGCTGTCCATATTAGGATCAGAACCCAGAACAACGGCTGACGCAGAGTTTTCTGACAACTACAATGTGGACATTTTGCACTGGAGTTCGAACTCCAGTGCATTCGAACCAAGATGCAGCGGCACTGTTATCAGCGTAAAGCATGTTCTGACAACGGCACAGTGCGTCACGAATGGCACCATCGGTAAACCATTGGCAGCAGATATGTTTGAACTTCATTTCGGGAAGTACCCCAAGGGTCAACGTACTGAGAACGACTATATCAGATACGTCAGCGAAGTTCAAGTCCATCCGGAGCACTCAGTCAACGATATAGCCATACTGGTAACCAGCTGGCCAGTCAGAAAATCACAATATGTGGCGCACTGCAGTTTTATCAACAGCTCAGATTTTATGTATTCTGTAACGACCGAAGTCTCCCTCACTGGATGGAGTATAGGGAAGACAGACAAACCAAACAATGAATCCAAAGATAACTTTTACTACTCTACCGAGGGGAAATCAAGACGGGTATGTCTTCAAAACACAACTATCTGCGATTACATCTTTATTTTGGACCGCCAGGAATGCTCCAAAGTCGGACTGAGGCTCTCCGTAAACCAGTTTTGCGCCAGCTATCCCAATGGTGAGATCAAGTTTATTGAAAATCGCCACTTTTATTCTATGAACTTCTTTCTTCCTACAGAGCAAGTACGTATCATCGCTGACCATGGATCTGGAATGCGATTGTTCATCAATTATACGTGGGTTTTGGCAGGAGTCGTATCATCAGAAACGAAAGGCAATGATGGCAAAACCTACACAATTCTTACGAACGCTCAGCCGTATATTTCGTGGATCGATGGGATCATGTCTGGCGGAAAAATCAAAAGAATCAGCGAGAGAGGTACTACATATCTGGTTGGAGTCGTTACACTTGTGTTGTACGCTAATCATTTTGTTTTCAACATTTAGAGTGCGAACGTTTTAGTAGCTATGTCACCAAAAAAAGAGGAGCTTGTTATCATTCATTTGGACACATTGTAAGTTCTGCTTTGGAAAATGCCTGTTTCCATTTTTGACAATTTATCTTTTGTTTTCTTACAGGTTAGACTTTACGACATCTCCAAAGAATATGTTTGCCTTGGTGTACTTGTTAAGGAAAATCGAGTATTGACTTCTTGTCAATGCACACGGTATGTGGCACATGTATTGAAAATATGGAAAAAAGATTTCTGCAGTTTCTTATTCAAGTACCGTCTACCCCCGTTGGTTTGAACGACACCTCATGCAAACCAACGGGAATAATTTTTTAATTTGAACTTCTAGTTACCCTATGGGCATCGAAAAACACACTGATGGTAACCCTTTTTGCTGTTTTGTTTTGATTCTGCGTTCCGTTCCACCCCTTTCCATGAACAGAATGACGTTTGAACCATTTTTAGTTTGAGCGATGTGCAGATTAGAGGGGGCCAAATTAAAAAGTGTTTAGATTAGATGCGGCCAAATCAACGAGGGTAGACGGTATACAAATGACCGGTGTTTTAATACGAACGAAAACACCGGTTTAACAAATTAACAACCCAAGTAACCATGACGCTGTATATAGAGCATTAATTTCGCTTTATAGTGTATTATATGACATGCGATATAAAGTTGTTTTGTCATATAGGCACCATTAAAGTAGGCTTAAAGTCGAAAGTGGCGCAACTATTGTTGATTTAAAGCAAGCTTTACTGTGGTGATTGCTAAGGCATATAAAATGCTTGTACCTTATAGCTAATGCAATCAAATCGTATGGAATGCATACTTAATGCATCATGTCAAAAAAGAAAGAAAAGTATGTTTTTCATTTTTCTATCTATTTTTATTTTCCAATACTCTCACTTTGATGTTTTTTATTGTATTTCGGGAATTGAACTTAGACTGCTGAAACTGAACCACGATGAAACTCGGACGCGCTAACGTTGTGTGCTACGATACTATGTATTTTGCACCTGAAAAAATGTGCAACATAAAGTAACGTATACTTAGCTAGTGCCTTATTGAGTTGTGTTTTCAGCAACTCTAAAAAATGTGCTGGGGTCTGAATGCCATTCTGTTTTTTTTTGTTTTCACACGTGCTCACTTCTACCTAAAATACAATAAATAAGAAACAATACAAACAGCGCTTTAATCCTTCCTTTTATGAATTCGGTGCGTTATGTTAAATAGGGAAACCGATACCCCACATAATTTTTGTTCCCTCAGCATCTGATTGTTTTCATGTCCCAACCAGAAATCCAAAAAAAACATATATAATATAAATTTTCAAACAGCAACATCTGAGCATGATAATCTAAGTGCTCCGCAGCAATCCATGAAAATTTTAGTTTGTTTTTCTTTTGTTTTGAATGGTTCTGTTTCTAAAAGTGTTTTGCAGTTTTTTTTTCGAACTGAGCGATATTTTTCTGTTTACAACGATGGAAGCTTTAGTAAAGGCATATATAATGCTTGCATTATTGATAGCTATAAAGCTTTCAACATGGTAATGCAATGATGCATTTGACAACGGCTCTATAGAACTATACAGAACTGTTAAAATCTCGTAATGCTTCAATGCTTTCATAATGTAGATTAAACGCTTCATTACTTGACAGATGTAAAATAAAAGTTATGTTACATTAGCTAAACTATAATACGATTGAATTAATGTTATGATATAATGCTTGTGGTTACTTGGGAAGAGCTTTATTCACTGCGTCCGTGCGATACAAAGTCTCTTCACATTATGTCTGGCTATGATCGATTCTAGTGAGCGTGACTCCAGAAGGGAGCGTTGACAAATTACAAGCCAAGGGTTATCCAAAATCTACATAACATTATTACAACATCTTCCTCGCTTTATGAAAATTAATTAAGATCATAGTCTTCCAACTTGGATGGCAAACGTATCTCCCTTTTTGATCGGTCCTTCTTCTTCGGTTATCTTGGAGACGGATACTCTGGCTTGGCTGATGTTTTTGTTGGTTGTTGCACCGGAATCTCCATGGTATCCAATCCGATCGTCAATTCAGTCATTTCAGTTGAAGACTGATGAAAACGACTTTCGTCCGGAACAGACGGCTGAACTTCAACAACGGCTCCTGTTGGTACGTAAACCGGCAAACCTGCTCCCAGCGCCGGTAGCTTCATTTCTGCTTTGTCGTAATGAAACTTGGTCTTTCGTCGCGCATCTTCGATACTGTTGTTTTAAGTTTGGTTTTTCAGATATTTTATTATGCCACTCGAGAAAAATCAGAATATGACGATAATCTGCCTTCGGCTTCTGATATAAGCGCGACAGTTACTAATCATAACAGCGTCACCAATTCCAATATAATTCCATCCAATTATATGGGATTTGACAGCAAGCACACTCATCTCACTGAGCCACTCTTGCCGTTCATCACAAATACAATCAAAAACATCTGTCACTTCGCAAAACCCACGTGCTTTTGTTTTGGGCGGGAACATATTTCCTTTTGTCTTGCCTTGCGAGTGTCACTGTGACTATATGCCTTGCGAGCGTACGACCGCCGTAGGAATCTAATAAAAGATAAGTGCGACAATATTAACTCTCAGGCGGCGGTGCTAAAAAAATAGCCTCAGAAGACGGTGCCTACAAAACACCGTTACACTAATTTTTAGAAAAATAATATCTTCTTCGTTTTATACCTAAATGTAAAAATTTTTATATTGCCGAAAACCTTGGGGCCTCAGCTTTCATAATAATTTCTCATACATAGTCGTAGAGAGGAAAAACGATAAAAAGGGGCTCTGCAAAGGGAGACACCTCCTTAAAAACAGCGTTACACTATTTTAAATGCTTATATCTCTGCTGATATTCCATATAATTACAATTTTCTTCCACCATTGGAAACCGCCAACACTCCCCTTTCTAGAAAAAATATCGAACATAGTCGTAGCAAGGATAAGGGCAAATGGGGGGGCACCCCATTTATGTGTTCGCCAAACATATAAAAATTTGTATCAGCCCCGTTTTTCAAGCAAATCATGATTTTCTTCCACGGTTACAATCTTCAAGTGAGGTACTTCCAAGAAAAATTGCAAATCATGGGCGGAGCCAGGAAAAACAGTAATAATGGGCAATTCTTCCAAAATCATCCAAAAATTTCTAAAAATCATAACTTGATTATAAAGTAACAAATAATCAATTTTATAGCGCCATCTAGAAGCTGAGAAACTTGCATTATCGAGAAAAATATTACACATAGGCATAGCCAGTGATATGGGCTCACAAGGGGCAGAGAAATTGAGTTCTCAAATCACTACACATGATCAATATTTCATACTAATTTCTCAGCCATCAAATCAAAAATTATTCTTTCTTTATTACCCTTGTTAGACACCAGAACCCACCTTGAAAGTATTAGGCATAGTCGTAGCAAGGAAATAATGAAGGATGGGGGGGTGGTGAGAAAGGTGACTTTAAATATTTTTCGAAAGTCGCCACTTTGCAGGTAAATAATGGCTTTCTTCCACTAATAATATAGCATCTTGAGCATTGATAAGCATCTTGAGACGATGTACTATATAAGAAAAATAATACAATGCATAGGCGGAGCTAGATATAATAGTAATAAGGGGCAGTTTCTAGAAAAGTATACACAAAATTTTAGAAAGCCATAGCTCAACAAATTCTAATTTTCCTTCACAAATAAAATGTTGGGAATCTTGGGGAAAAAATACACATAGTCGTAGCCAGTAACATGGGTTCATAAGGAACATTTAATTTTAAAATTAGTCTTCTAACATTCTCTATTTATTTTTCAATTAATAAATTGGAAATGATCTTCAAAAAATGGGAAGGGGAGCAAGTTTTAGGTGTTCCCCAAACCATTTCATTTCTTCCACAAATTCTTAAGCCCAATTTCGTGTTCAACAGGAATCGCTCAAGATATTTCTTGGTGAATACTGGTAGAAACTTCCAACAGAGAATATCATTTGAATCATTTCTTAACAACTGCATACTGCGACCAAAGAAAAACGGTTTCTTAGGAAATACAGGCAATGAATTTCCTATGCATGAAGATAGGCCCATGTTTTCCTACTAAACTGCAAATAGCCTTTTGGTAAAAAAGTTAAAAAATAACGCAAAAATTAGACGAAGTTTAGAAATTAGTAGTAAGGGGCAACCACTTAAGTTGCTCCTATGGAGGAAAACCGTTTTCATAAAAAATAAAAAAAAATATTATATTTAAAAAAACTCTAAAAAACCTCTTAAAAGCTCTTCCAGCAATTCCTACTAGGATTTCTCTAGAAATACCTTCTATGAAATTTCCTGGAGTTCTAGGAGTTCCTTCAGAAATTTCTTCAAAAGCTCTTGGTGGGATCATTTAGGGCAGTATTCCATGGATTGTCTCAGAAGTACCTCCAGTGATTTCTCCAGAAACATCTTAAGAGATTTAATCCAGAGATTTCAGCTGGGATCCGTCAAGCAATTGCAACTGTGGTTTTACCAGCAATTCCCCCTAGGAGTCCTCCAGCAATTACTGTTATACCACCAGGAGTTCTTCAAGCGATTTTCGTGAGATTTCTTCAGAAATTTTTGCTGGGATTAAGCATTGCAATATTTCGGACATTCTAAGTTCTTCTGGAGAATCATCTACGAATTCCTTCAAAGATTTTATCCAGGGATTCCTCCAGTTATTTGTAATGGGATTCCTCCAGGAGCGCTTCGTGGCATTCCTCCAGAAATTCCAGCTGGGGTTCCTCACGCACTATTCCTGTGGTTCTTCCAGCTATTCTTGCTTAGACTCCTCCAGAAATTCTAACTGTGGTCCTTCAGAAGTTCTGCTAGGGATTCCTCTAGAGCTTTTTCCTGGCTTTCTTGCTGCGATCCTTCCGGGCAATCTTCCTCGAATTCTTCTAAAAATTCCTTCAGTTGTTTTTCTAGGGATTTCTTCAAGGGCTCATCCAGGAAATCGTCCAGAGATTTTATCTAAAAATTCCTCTACAAATTTATTGTGGAATTTCTGCTGAAACTCCTCTTGGCCTTCCTTTGAAGATTTCTCAATTAACTCCTTCTGTGATTATTCCAGCAATTCCTCCTCCAGATATTCTAACTACCATACCTCCAGGAATGATTTTAGTAATTGCTTTAGGCATGCTGGAATTTTTTCCGGGAAATCTTTCTGAGATTTTTTCAGAAATTTCTCCAGTGTTCCATTAGGGTCTTCTCTGTGGATTCCTTCAGAATACTCTACCGGTTCTTTCAGGGACTTCTCGAGGTATTTCTCTAGGTATTTCCTCGCGAAATTTTTCTTTTGAGTATCCAGACATTCCTGATGGGGTTTCTTTATAAATTCCTGAATAGGATTTCTGTTAAAAATACTAGAATCTTTTGAGATTTCTAACGGAGATTTTTCCTTAGATTCCTCCAGAATGTTTTATCCTGAAGATTTTATCCAAAGATTTCCCCATAAATTTCTCACGGCGTTCCTTCAGGAACTCCTCTTGGCCTTCCTCAAGCAATTCCAGCTGGATTCCACAAGCAATTCCTGCTGTGGTTTTTTTCATCAATTCCTACCAGGACTCCTCCAGAAATTCTTACTATAATACCTCCCGGCATTATTCTAGGGATTCTCCTAAGAATTTCCTCTAGGATTTCTTCCAAAAATCTCTTGCTGGGATGATTCAAGGCAATCATTCAAGGATTCTGAAATCTGTAGAACAAGAATTTCGGGAGATAATATGTCTCTGAAATCCCATCAGAAATGGCTGGAGGAATGCTAAATGAAATTCCTTGAATATATGCCAAGAGGAATGCCTATGGACACCCTGGGAGGAATCGGTAGAGGTACTCTGGAGAAGTCCATGGAGAAATCCCTGAAGGAATCGCAGGAGAATTTTTTGAAGGAATTGTAGGAAGATTGTTCGACAGAATCCAGCAAGAATGCCAGGAGGAATCCCATACAACAGTATAGTGTATTTTAAAAGCCGATGTATAAAGAGTCGCATGACAGTATTGAACCATTTCGAAAACTTGGCCCTGAAACTTGATTCCGGAAAATCGGTAAACGGATGCCAAAATGGCCAAATGTATTCATATGCTATAAGTTTCAAAATCATGAAGCTTGATATGTCGCATGATGGTGTTTATTCATCTTCGTAAAATGGACCGCGGAACCACCGGCACTGATTCCCGTGAAGTCCGCAAATTGGTTCCAAAATGGCCAAAAGTATTTCGAATATCAATAGCTCAGAATGATGTAAAAAAATAGCTCAGAATGATGTACCATGAAAAATGACGAAGTTTGAAGTGTCGTATGTTAGTACTGAATAATATTCAAAAATTGAACAGAGAACCAGTTCCTCGGAACATCCGTAAAACTGGTTCCAAGGCGCTTAGTGACCGGGATGAACTTTCAGACATACTTTTCTAACATTCTAGTTCACTTACATCTGAAAACTAAACTTTTCCCTTATCGAAAATTCACTTTTCCCAATATGGACAATTCCAATGACCCCTTTTGATTCCGAAATAACTCCGGAACCAGGTGTCCATTCCAAAAATCCCTAGCAAATCACTTAATTTGATGGATATGTACTTCTTGTGTTAAAATTTGATTGAAAAACAAAAAAAGTTATAGCGAAAAGAGTGTTTTTTCGAACTCTTCTTAGGGGGATGGTTACGGAAGGCTAAAGTCGAACGGAAATTTGATAATCTATTTCAGAGATTTCATAAGAATTGTAACAGGGATGTTAGATGGAAATTCACCAATGCACAGTGTTTTATTTTGCCGATTTCGTGCGCTTTTTCAATAACTTTTCAACCGTTGATTTTTGCGAAAGTTTCTACATAAGACAAAGCGCATCTTTTGACATGAAGAGTGGGATGATCAATCCACCTATAAGTGAGATGTTTTCCAAAAATGCAGATACACGTTTGACGTCCTCGGCAAAGTTGTGCAAAATGCAATTTTGAACAACTTTTTCAAAGCCGTCATAATGCTAAAACTCATACTTTACGAGATATATTGCGTTGTATGTGCATGACCCCAGGGCCCATATAGCCGAGGCGGTAAACGCACGGGTATTCAGCATGACCATGCTGAGGGTGACGGGTTCGATTCCCGGTCGGTCCAGGATCTTTTCGTAAGGGAAATTTTCTTGACTTCCTTGGGCATAGTGTATCTTCGTGCCTGCCACACGATATATGCATGCAAAATGGTCATTGGCAGAGGAAGCTCTCAGTTAATAACTGTGGAAGTGCTCATAGAACACTAAGCTGAGAAGCAGGCTTTGTCCACATGAGGACGTTACGCCAAGAAGAGAGAGAAGAGAGAGAGAGAGAGTGCATGACCCCTAGAAATCATATATTTCATCATAACTTTTTAACGGGATTTTTTTACATTTTTTTCGTCTTCTAAAAAGTTGTTTGAAATGTAAAAATACATGTTTTTGCTGAATATCGAAAAACGCTAACTTTTGAAATAACAAAGTTTTTTTTTCAAATCACTGATTTTTATAGGGTAACTTTGAACTCGTCTAACTGCTTTCGGCGCAAAATGGCGCAGAGAACTGTTTCAAATAATGAAACAAATATATTTCTACTTTATGAAAATGGCTTGAACTTTTGTATGCAAGTGTATACTATATGTGTTATGGTGAATAAACAAATAATTATCAAAAATAGAAATTATTTAATAACTTCTTAATTTAACGAGATAGAATGTTGCACTGTTCAGCATAATTGTGTATTTTTGTATGCTCAACAACTTCAAGGTATTCCACCGATTTTTTTTTTCATGTATTGAGAATACCTCTAGAGACTTTTACTTGGGAAGTCATTCAGGCATTTTTTTTTCGGTGTACTGATTTAGAAAATCATTAGACATGTCTACAGGGATTTTTTGAGGAACATATCGAGATACTTTATTACGGAATTCACCCAATGATTCCATCATATTCCGAAGAATTAGCATCAGTTGAAATTTACAAACAAAAACAAACTAATAAAAAACCTATTCTGGAAATTATTTTGGTATTTTTGAATTCTACCTCCAGTGAATCCTAGAAGAAATTCTTAAAGGTGTCGTTATGAATGTTACCAGAGATTTATACAGAAATTCTATCGGTAGTTTTTTCAATTATTCCAACAAGAAATTATGCAGAGATTTGTTGAAGCATTTTTAGACAATCTTTTCTGGAACTTGAGAGATCCTTGGAAAATTTGCCCCTAGGATTCAAAGGATACATTGCAGACTTACTCCAGAGATTCCTTGAGGATCTTTTTTATGAGTTCTATTGGGAGTTCATCGTGAATTTCTTCAGAGATTCTTCAATGATTTTTTCCATATGCCCTAAGGAATTGACCAAGGGATTTTTTTTCAGAGATTCATTCAGGAATACACCCAATAATTGAATTGGTCACATTTCTATTTAAGGGGCCCAGAATTAAAGAGGTGTAAGTGACCATTTTGTCGATTTTGAGCTGAGCGTACAATAAATCGTAGAAAATTGGGTCGATTTTGATACTCCATACATTTTGTATGGGATGAAACATTGGTGAAAAACTTTAAACCTCATTTACTCGAAAGTGGGTTTTTGTCACTTACACCCCTTTGCTTCTAACCCCCTCATTTATCTTATTGTATGTTTCTGGAAGGAGAACGTGCATCTGGAGCCGACCTACTGATGTTCCTGTGGGCATTGCATAGGCCATTTCCCCTGAAATACCCCAGTGAATTTCTTGAGGTACTCGTTGGGGGATACCACCAAAGAATCCTTGAAGAATTCTTCCAGGTAGTCTTTGAGAAATCTCTCCATCAATTCATGGGACATTTCTAAAAAAAAATCCATCTTAAATTGTTCGAGAGATTCTTATGGGATCCTCCTTCCCAAAGTGTTCCTAGGATACCATCGAGAATTCTTACAGAGATTCCATCAAGTAACTCTTTTAAGATTATTTGAGCAATTTCTCCAGGGATTCCTAGTGGAATTTTGTAATGGGTGTTTTTGGAGAATTCTTTTAGTGATTCCTCCAGAATTTTATCCACGGATTTCATTGGCAATTTATTCCTACAAGAGTTTCTGTATGAGTTTCTCTGAGAATACCATTCAAGAATAGTTTTGGGAATGCTTTGAGGATTCCATTAGAATTTTATTCTGAAATTCTTTCAAAGGATAAATTTTAATAATGAATTCATTCAATTGTGTATTATCATTTATGTACTTTCTTAACCTCGAAAGGAAAAAAACTAATCCATTATTTTTTTAGGTATCGTGGCTACAACCATGTGTGAAGTTTTCCTCATAAAGCGAAATTCTTAACTTTTTATTTGTGAAGGAAAGTTGAGAATTTCTTGAGAGTTGTGTCCGCACTTTTCTAGAGACTGCCCCTTATTACTATTATTTCTAGCTCCGCCTATGTATTGTATTATTTTTCTTATATAGTACATCGTCTCAAAATGCTTATCGTGGAAGAAAGCCATTATTTACCTGCAAAGCGGCGTCTTTCGGAAAATATTTAAAGTCACCTTTCTCACCACCCCCCCATCCTTCATTATTTCCTTGCTACGACTATGCCTAATACTTTCAAGGTGGGTTCTGGTGTCTAACAAGGGTAATAAAGAAAGAATAATTTTTGATTTGATGGCTGAGAAATTAGTATGGAATATTGATTATGTGCAGAGATTTGAGAACTCAATTTCTCTGCCCCTTGTGAGCCCATATCACTGGCTACGCCTATGTGTAATATTTTTCTCGATAATGCAAGTTTCTCAGCTTCTAGATGGCGCTATAAAATTGATTATTTGTTACTTTATAATCAAGGTCTGATTTTTTGAAATTTTTGGACGATTTTGGAAGAATTGCCCCTTATTACTGTTTTTCCTGGCTCCGCCCATGATTTGCAATTTTTCTTGGAAGTACCTCACCTGAAGATTGTAACCGTGGAAGAAAATCATGATTTGCTTGAAAAACGGGGCTGATACAAATTTTTATATGTTTGGCGAACACATAAATGGGGTGCCCCCCCATTTGCCCTTATCCTTGCTACGACTATGTTCGATATTTTTTATAGAAAGGGGAGTGTTGGCGGTTTCCAATGGTGGAAGAAAATTGTAATTATATGGAATATCAGCAGAGATATAAGCATTTAAAATAGTGTAACGCTGTTTTTAAGGAGGTGCCTCCCTTTGCAGAGCCCCTTTTTATCGTTTTTCCTCGCTACGACTATGTATGAGAAATTATTATGAAAGCTGAGGCCCCAAGGTTTTCGGCAATATAAAAATTTTTACATTTATGTATAAAACGAAGAAGATATGATGCTTCGAAAATTAGTGTAACGCTAATTTTAAGCACCGTCGCCTGAGAGTTAACGTCCATACAGGTTGATAGCGCACAATGAACTGAGTTGGTGAGTGACGCAGTCCTACCTAGCTTGACAATATGTGTCCCTACAGCAATGCATACACGGAGAAAAATCAGTCCAGTTCGAAACTACCAAGAATTTTGTTGTCTTACAAACTTGAAAGTTAGTTGTATTTAAGCTGAGTTTGGCTATTTCAAAATCATAATCCTAGATTGAAACAAACACTTGTATTTGTTGTTGTTGTAGGTAAATATTATGCGAAAACAAACTATCTTTTGGTACTTCCAAGCCATTATTTTCGTTATTTGTAAAAAATCATAGCTTGATTTTACCAAGATCTAGTTTATTTATTTCTGACATGAAACCACGAGAACAAACTAAACATTTAGGTAAATACAATAAAAACTGCTGATTCTACCAAACTTAGGTCCTAGTTGGAGAAATATTAACCTTCAATTTTGGTTTAGATAAACTAATATTTTAGTTTGTTCTGTTTGCCGTCTCGCCATCGCAGCTTCATTGTTTTTGTTGACTTTGAGAAACGTTTATCACCATGGTAAAAAGTGCACAGTTTTGTTTTGGCAAACTCAGAATCGGGCCTCCGGATCCATCTACTTCGACCGGGAGAAATCATTAGAATATTCGGCCGGTGCTTTAATGGTCCGTGGCACGGTGGCACTCTCTCTAAAGGCAGATGATCGACAAGCAGGTAGGCCATAGTTTTGTAGAAAATGATTTCGTTCTTGGGATCAACATAGACAGTGCAGTATCCATGTTTTATTACTCATTTTAGCTAAGAAAGCAAAGAGGATGGATGGTCTGGACAATTGGACAATGAACATGCACTTATTGCCGTTCAACGCTTCACGAAGAAGTCCTTTGTATCCGGCCCTCGAATCGATCACATACTGCGCAATGTGTAATACCATATCGTTGCTGCAGCCAGTGATGGCGAGGAACAGTGAGCGTTGTGTGTATTTCGATGGTATCAGGAAAACGACCCATGAAATGGCCATACCGGAGGAAATATCATGCCATGCCGCTCAGAGCTCTACCACCTCACGAATCTCCAACTCGTGACCAACATAATCTGTTGCAAAAAAGCTAACTTCATAAGTAACAATTTCGAGCGGATAGATTTATTGAAATATATTAGAAAATCTAGGTTAAAATATTTGTATTTGTGTTTTCATTTAAGGTTATTAATCATATTGATTAAATACAACAATAAGGATAGAACAAACAAGCCGTTTATAAATTCAAACAAAGCATTTGTTGAAAACAAATTAGAGTTTCGTTGTTTCAAACTATTTTCTTCTACTTTAAAACAACCAAATTTTGTGTTTACTTACACTTCTGTAAAACAGAGCAACCAACATCATGCTTGTTGCAGCCAAAAATTAGTTGAAGTTAACTAAAATCTCGAGGAAAAAAAATACCTCGAGCCTTAGTTTGTTACAACCAAGGTGCATTATCGAAGCAAACTAATAATTGAGTTGTGCATAATTCAATGGTGAAATTTGGTTGATATTCGCTAAACTTTTGTTGTTTCTACCAAACTTTTTTCTCCGTGATATGGTGAGGGTGTGTGTTTAGATTTATTTCATAGAATAGGGATGTTCATTTTATAGAGTTGTTAATAAACTGATATTATTACAACTGTTGGGTACATTCTGAACAGGTTTCGGCATCAAGTTCTCCAAAGACGTTGGCAGTCCACAGCGTGTACTACACGTGAATAATCTTGACCGCCGCTTCAGATTTTCCATTGGCTCTTGCTGGTGATAGGGGGCTGACGTGGAATACTGAAACTCCCATTCTGTAGCAAACAGTCTCCAATCTTTGTTGACAAAATTGATCCCATTGTCTGTGATTACCAGCTGTGGCTTCCCATGCCGAGAAAAGTTTTTCTTGCAGACGATGATGCTACTGTTTGGAGTCAGACTCTTCAGAAGGTCAACTTAAAAAAAGTTTGAATAGTGATCCACGGTGACTAAGAACTTCCTCTTCCCTCCCTGGTAGTCCGCAAAAAACGCATCCATAGATACCAGTTGAGACGGGTGCACAGGTGTGACAACACTTTGCATTGGAGGAGGTGGTTGGGAGGCTGCATATTTAGCACACACTTCACAACGATCGACAGTATCTTTGATCTGCGTAGTCATGCCTGGCCAGAACAAGTTGGTGCAAGCTAGCTTCAGTGATCCTTCTACTCCGTTATGGCTGATATGTACTTCCTCCGTCAGTTTACGTCTCAGAAGATACGGAACCACAACACGATCATTGCGAAAAACTATTCCATCCTGATGGCTGAGCTTGCCCCGATGCTTGAAGAAAACCTTTACGCCATCCGGAACTTTGTCCACCGACACAGGCCAACCATCACGAATGTAACGAATTATCTGTTGCATAGAAGGATCCTTCGCTGTCTCCTATATGACCTCTGTCAAACGCTCATCGGTGATCTTGAGGAACTTACTCGGGTTGACATCTTCCAGCTGTCGAAATACTTGATAGATGTTTCGCTTGTTGAACTGATCTTCTGGGCGGCCTTCATCCAGTGGAGGTCGGGAGATGGCATCAGCCACCACGTTTTCCTTTCCTTTAACGAATTGGATCTCCAATTTGTAACGCTGTAGGCTTAACAGCATGTGTTGCAACCACTTCGGAGCCGACAAGAGTGGTTTTTAAACACATTCACCAAAGGTTTATGATCCGTCCTCACAATCATCTTCGGATTACCCACAATAAGTTGATCAAGTTGATCAAATCGAATACACGAGAAGAGAATAGGCAGCTGCTCCTTTTCTATTTGTGCGAAGTTCCTTTCTGTCGATGTTAGAGTGCGAGAAGCGTATCCGATCACACCGTGAGACTGAAAGACAGCTGTGCCCAAACCAAAGGAACTCGCATCACATTCGATGATCAGAGCAGGGTGGCCACCCAGTCGGGAATTTCGGGAAAACCGGGAAAAGCTCGGGAATTCGAAACCACCGGGAAAAAGTCGGGAAAACCTCGGGAATTGTTGCTAGCCACCGGGAATTTCCAAAATTCCAAAATTTGTACAGTCTCCAGAAGCATAAGTACGAGAATCTGTGGGAAGTGCAGTCAACAACTGTTGAACTACATATATAACACAGTGGATGAACTGGCGTCAAAACTATTCTTGGAAATTAATATCTTGTCGTCGAGTCATGGCAATTAAAGTTAACCATAGTGGTGTTACCTAACATCACAATTTTAACAATTTCAAAAATATTCTAAAGAACATTTTGGTGGAAAAACTGGTTGAGACACATTCAAATATTTATAGATTCATATGTCACTTATGCATTTCAAGATGTAAATGTTCCACAAAACATCAAGCGTCCTATAAAAGTTTTATAAATGTAACAAAAATTATTACTTTTTTTTCTAAAAAATTATCCCTGGACAATCTCTAGGAGAATACTTGATATAGCATTTATCCTTTGAGCGAAAAGTCTTTGAGAAATTTGGATAGGATGCAGATAAAATTTTGAATGAATGAATGAATTGCCCCAAGAATAAATAAAAATAAAAATTATGAAATGAGTGATTCTGGTGAAATCAATCTTACAATTTAAAAATTGTTAGTGAAAATCAATTGAAAGAATATTTAAAGGGATTTTTAGTATCTGATGGAATTCCTTAGCCTATTGTAGTTCATAAAAGTATTCCTGATATTTTGTTTGAAATATTTCTGTTGTTTTTCATGAAGGTCTTGGATGTACTCATTTGTTGAACTTGTGAATAACAATGTTCGGAGAAAACCGGAGTAAGTTATCGGCAAAACCCCTTTTTGGTAAAGCTTCAGCATAAGTTCCTGGTAAAACTCTGATTCAGCAAATTCTCGACAATTTTGAGTATTCGTAGTTTCTAGTTAATCTACCAATTGAAATTCTCGTGAGAGTTCCAGTGAGTATTCAAAAGCATCTGGAGCAATATAGTTGTATGATTTATGGAAATAAATATTTCCCAAATAATGAATTTGTCTCTACATTTTGGGGGAAATACTTCCTCAAAAACTAATCTTTCAGGAATTCCTGGAGAAATTTCTGACATATCTGAAAATGTGATCAGAAAAAAAATAAATCTCTGAGAACTTCATGAAGCATGCATATTGCAATCGCTGATGAAATAACTGAATACGATTATCAAACAAAATCTAAGATGTCTTTGATCTCTCAAATTTCTTCTAGAATTTACGATTTCAGCCAGGCAGGTTACTTAGCCTGACTTTCTGCAGTAGCCATTTACGCTACCATAAAGTTCGTAACTGGTTTTCTATTAAAATAACGAACTTACCAATAATTTTTTAGAAGAGATTTTTGGAATATTACTAAGAAATCCACAAATAATAAGTGAATTAGCTTAGTTAAAATACACATTATTAAAAACAAAAAAAAAAAACAAATAATAAGTTCGTAAATCATATAATCATAGTTCATTTTCTGAGAATTTCGACCTCGTATGATTATCCTTTTTTATTTGCTTAAACAACTGCATAATTTGTACTAGTTGGTCAACTATGAATTCAAGGAATCTTTAATGAAGATGTCGTAACTTCAATGCCCATCATTGGATACGAGACAAAAAACACATAACTTATTTTTAAGTTCATATGAATACTATGTTAAATCCAAGGATTTAAAAATATTCAATATTGATTCTCTTAAATTTTTCTCAGTCAATAACGTTTAATTTTCACTATAAATCATTCTATTTTTGAATCGGGAAAAATTTCAAAAAGCCATCGGGAAAACCGGGAAAAACTCGGGAATTTTATTTGCCGCTCTGAGTGGCCACCCTGTCAGAGGTTGAGTGACATCATAATATTGCAAGGAACGAGTATCTGCTACCCAAGATTTGATACGAGTGAACTCCTCTTCTTCTTTGTTATTCCAAACCCAAGGTTCCTTGGCCGAGATCAATCGTCCTAAAACAGCCAAATTGGAGCTTAAATTCGGAATAAAACGACTGAGGTAATTGACCATCCCAACGAATCGCTGAAGTTCCTTCTTGTCTTGGGGTCGGGGATAGTTTTTGATAGTTTCCACCTTGCTTTCGTCTGGCTGTAGTCCTCGTGTAGTCAGTACGTGCCCGTAGAACTTCACTGATGTCATATGTAGTGTCTTCGGACGACCACGTCGCTTGGTGTGTAACAATCAACTGATTCTTTATTAAGGTACACCGGGGCAAGTTGAAACAGCGGGTTAACATGATTTTTTCTAATGATGATAAACAGTTCGATCGCCATAACACATAGTTTTTGATTCAAACAATCTTTTAGCGAATGAAAAATTTCCAAATTGTATTGAAATCTATTTCAAAACTTCGTGTTTTAATCTTGCCCCACCCGTTTCAACTTGCCCCGGTGTACCTTACCTCTTTCTCTCTACATATTCCCAAGTACATAAACGTCTGACTACCCTCTGTATTCGAGCACGCTGTTGTTACGCTTGAGCGTCACATCTACTCTACATCTCCCCCCTTTCTGAATATTCTGTAACTGTCTCCAATCTATAGTCACTCAAGTATTGCGATTGCTTGCTTTCACGACGAGGTCTTCCCGTCGACGTCACACCTGCTGACGAATCTGGCAATTCTGCTGCAGTTTCTGGATGTAGCTACGGGATGTGTTCAAGGATTTCTGAACCTGTCGGGTTGTCCGTTGATCCAACTTCCATTCGTTTCAATTGCAAGACGTTTCGATGGAATGTTCTTCCGGTTTTGTTAGAATGTAGTGTAACTGACTGACGGACTTACGTTAGTTGCGAGTTTGATGTCTTTCGTTATTTTCTTTGCAAATACTACGTCCCCCTGTTTGAGTGCGTTCGGTTTCGCTCGTCGTCGTATATCCGCGTATTCCGCTTCCTTTTCCTTTTTTTCGCGGTCCCGATCTTGGACGTCTTCAACTAACATCAAACCCGTGAGTGGAACTGCCGGTAATTTGTCACGCAAAACTCTTCCAAACATCAGTAAGGATGGTGCTACTCCAGTTGTTGAGTGGGGTGTAGAATTATACATAAGAATGTACATTCTTAGATCCTATTTCCAATTGGCTCTTGCTGTCTCCTGGCTTATCTGTAACCGTTTCTTTAGAGCACGATTGGCTCTCTCTACTTCTCCGTTCGCTTGCGGTCAATAAGATGTTGTCTTCCGTAGTTCAATTCCATATTCTTTGCAAAACTCCTGCAGTACATCACTCGTAAACTGTGGACCGTTGTCCGATTTGATGGACTCTGGTATGCCATAACGACAGAAGCATTCATGCAGTGCCTGTACCGTTAGTTTCGCTTTTATTTCCTTCATGATGGCAACCTCTACAAATCGACTGAAGTAGTCCACCATAACCAGCAGGTTGTGGCCTGAAGGAAGCAGCCCTATAAAATCTATCGCAATGTGCACCCATGGCTTGTCGGGCATCTTCGTTCGCATTAGTGGTTCTGGAGGTTCTGCTGATGATACAAGCAGGCATTCCTTACAGCGTTTTACCAGTTGTTCTACTTCCGAATCCAGTCCTGGCCACCACACCTTCTGCCGTAACCGTCGCTTCATAACTACTATACCGGGATGGCCTTCATGGCCAAGCTCCAAAACACGTTGGCGTAACGATTTTGGAATGACAATCCGATCACCTCGCAGCAATACTCCTGCTGACTATAACTCTGCAGCATACGGCTTGAACTCTTTGGAAAAATCCGCCCAACTACCGTTATTCAGCGCTTCAATAACCTCCTTGATTTGTTCATCTTCTTGCGATTCTGAGACGATCTCCTTTGAAGCCACTGCTATTGGAGCTGGCGATTTTATGATCAACTGAATGTATTCTACTCCTTCGTCATCAAAGCTTTTGGGTTCCGACGGTGAAAGTCTCGATAGAGCATCCGCTAGGTTACAAATTCCAGGTTCGTAAACCACCTCGTAATCGAAAGACTGTAGCCGAACTACCCAACGCTCTTTCCGTGCACAGGGCTTAGAACGACGACTGAACAAAAATTGCAAGAGTTTGCAGTCTGTCACCAGTTTAAACTTGGTTTTAACTAGGTAGAGACGAAAATGTTCTACGCCCCAAACTAGACCAAGAGCTTGTTCGGTCTGGAAGTATTTTCGTTCCAATTCGGATACAGACTTGCTCGCATATGCAATAATTCTCCTTTCCCCTTTTGTATCTTCTTGAAGCAAGACCGCTCCAAGTCCGTATGGACTAGCATCAGTGACAAGTATACTGAGATCCTGAGGATCGAAAAAACCCAAGATTGTTGATGTCGGAAACCGCTGATTTGATCTCATCGAACGCTGCCTGTTCCTTCGCTGACCAAACAAACTTATTTCCAATCCGCAATAAAGCTCGAAGTGGATCGGTTCTGGTGGCCAGATGTGGTATAAATCGACCAACATAGGTCACCAAACCCAAAACAACTTCTCAACTCTCCTACATTCTCAGGCTCTTGAAACTTAGCTATTGATGTAACTCGACTGTCCGTTGGCGTTGGTTTAATACCTTCCGGGGTTAATCGATGGCCAAGAAACTCCAGGCTGTCCACATTGAATGAACACTTCTCCTTGTTCAGTAAGACCCCGTATTCTTCGAAACGAGCAAGCAACGCCTTAAGCCTTTGGTCATGTTCGTGCGGTGTTCTACCGAAAACCATCGCGTCGTCCAAATAAACAATGACTCCTTCCAGACCTGCCACAATCGTGTCCATGACTTTCTGGAAGATCTCAGGCGTATTCCGAACATTAGGCGTTTATATCTGGAATTCAGAATGAATACAAAATAATAAAGAAACCAAAAGCATTTATTTCAACATTCGTAATATAAATCAAGCAAACTAAAAATGATCAACAACTGTACCTAAACAAGCCGTACTTCGTTATAAACGTAGTGATCACCCGCGAATCTTCCGATAATTCTAGCTGATGATTAGCGTCCTTAACATCAACCTTTGAAAATTTCACCACTCCGATTATCCTTCCGAGCAGTTCTTCGATCAGCGGGAACGGATGATGTTCTCGAAGCACACCCTGATTCGCTTGCCGCATGTCCACACAGAGCCTGACATCTCCCGACTCCTTCTGAATGGGAACCAGTGGTGACACCCACACTGATGGGCCTTCTACTTTCTCAAGTATGTCCTTTTCCAAAAGATACTGCAGCTTCTCAAAAATCCGTTCTTCCAAGGAAATTGGCGCTCGGCGATACGCCTGCTGCACTGGTTGAACCTTACTGTTGATCGGGATCTCAACTAGAACTCCTTTTATTTTTGGGAATGCGTCTTTGGCCGTTCCGACTGATCCGATATCAAATCCGACTTTTAGCACTTTCAGCTGCTTTGCTGTGCTATCTCCCAGCAGACAGTGCTGTCCGTGTTCGACGATGTAGAATTTAGCATCCGTCTTAATCGAACCCGCTTGGACTTCGGCCGTGAACATACCCACAAATTCCATCGGTTCCTTCGTAGCATACGCAAGCAAATTCTTGTCCGGTTTCGCCCAATATTCTTTAATCTTCATTCCTGTCTTCCAAACTCGTTCCCATGTAGCTTTGTCAATAAGACTCGCAGCCGCCCCGGAATCTATTATCATAGGGATTTTCACAACACTCATCATGAATTCGAACAAGTTATTCCCCATAGCGAAAAAGATGTTCCCTTCCTTCGGTTCTTTCTCCTCTGCAACCAATAGGATTCGTTTTGGTTTCTCCATTGTCATTCCGGCTGGTTGATGTGCTTCAAGCACCGATTATAAAATGTCCCAGCTGCCCGCACTTCAGACATTTCGCACCTTTTGCCCGACAAATAGAATCTCCCTTCAGATGACATCTATATCCGCAAGCAAAGCATTTTCGGTCCGTTGAGTTGAACGATTTTGCTGCCGGGACCCAACTGTGAGGATTTCTATCACGTTGGATTCCAGTAGTGTTCCACCTGGATGTCGGCCCTTTTTTGAACACCGGATTCACCCCAAAATGGTTGCCTCCTCTGCTTGACGGCTTCGCATCATTGCGATCCAGATGCTTCATCTGTTCCTGCACATCCGCCAATGTAGTCCCAAGGTCTCAGGTCCCAAGTATTATGATGTCTTCTAGTCTCAAATCTTTGGCCAAAATATTGCGCCGTAGCTCTGTTGATCTACATCCCTTCACAACCTGTTCAATAATCCTTTCCTCAACCTCTCTGGCATCGTATTTACTTGTCGAAATCACAACGCTTAGCCTGAATACGTAAGCGTAGAACAAAATCAGCAAAACTCTCTTTCGACTTTTGCCGTATTTGCCTGAAAAGATGCCTCTCATAATTTTTCCTGCGCATCGGTTCAAAGTATTCGTCCAACTTCTGGATTGCCACATCATAATACGGAGGATCTATCAAGACTTGCGGGATTTCATCGACTCCTGGCAAGTGATAACAGAGTTGCATCGAAATAACGCTCAAGCTCTCTTTTCCATTTCTGCCACTCGGTTGGCAATTGCGACCGATCAGCCCCCATTTCGAACGGTTTGATCCTCCGGAACGAATCCATTCTAAAAGTCGAGAATAAAATAACCTGGTTTCTCTAGCGTGCGCAGCGTTTTCTTTTTTCTCAGTCACTCTCGTAAACAAACACGCGAAAGAAACAGATAATAGAGGGGGCACTTTGTCCCCTCTTTTATCTCGCTCTTTCTTGAGTTGAACAAAATGAACGAGCGAGAAAAAATAAAAGGCTGCGCACGCAAGTGCCTGGTTTATACTCCCTCGCAAAGAATACACTGTGTAAATAGCCTAATGCGATACCATATAGGTGAAAATTTAAACTAATTAACGACATTTTCATGATCCAGCCCTTATTTAGCCTCAAGTTTGAGACTAAAGAAGGACAGCTGATTGTCTCGGAGAAACACAAGGTCCACTGCACCATTGCTCCGGTTAGCGCAGTAAGGGCAAAATACTGTGGAGGGCGCCCTGGTACTCCACAGGCTCCGTTAGCTGTTAGGTTTTTATTAGACCCCCCCTACCCATTCATTCCTAGGCTCAGTAAGCATATACATTTTTATAGAAGGTGAAATTAGGCAAGTAGGCCATGTATTGAACGAATACATCAAATGCGTGAAACTTCTGCCGTACGACCTGTGCTTTTAAACAGATCGGCTTGATTGGTAGTTCATACAACCTTACCAAGGCTGGCAAAAGTTTCAGGCACCCGACTGCCTATGTATTGTTCTGTTTTCATCACAAGTTCTATCGATCGGTAGCTTTTTCGGAATCCGCACTCCGTTCATAGCGGTATGCCTATATCGCGGCGTGTTCTTCCTATTAGCTTTTTCTTCTACAAAAACCTTCTATACGTAACTTGTCTGTCATAAGCGGCAAAATAACAAATATCATAACAAAAAAAATGTTCCTGGAAGACTAATTCTGTTGCGGTATTCTTCATCACATATTTGTGAATTCTCTATAGCAGAATAATAACTTAACTTGTTCTACAACAAAATATATTATTGGAATGTTATCTTGTGGATATATCCCAAAAACTTGAACATAACAAAATAAGATTGCCCAACAAAACATGTTATTAAAAGATATATTTTGATAAGTTAACAATAACAAATTATGATATAAAAACAGGCTATATGATTCTATTGTTATCAATTTGCTATTCTCCTCTGCTCGGGATATCGCACTGAAAATACTGAAAACCAATCAGCATATGCACTGCAAGTAAGCATACACAATGATAGGTTTTTGTTGCAAAATATGAAGTAGAATCTGATATTACCATCTTAGTAGCAACAGAGCAATGGCGGATGTTTCCTCGACCGTCCCGTTCGTCCTTAAAGAACAATGAGTTAGTCTACCTTTCACAGGTCCCATGACCTTTTGGATTATTTGAATATGACAGTTATTGCAACAGTAAATTTGGTTTATTGTTTACTTGTCACGAGCAAGAACAGAATGACAATATTTCCTCAGTTCCAATCGCCGGCCTACTGCGGTGCTCTACCTTAACAATTACAGCATTACAGTGCTGTATATGGCAACAAAAATACCCTCTTCAGACGAAAATAGGTATATGTATCAGCTAAGAAACTGCCGAAGCTACATTTTCTCCTACAAATTTCAATTGAATTGCTAATCACTTTACCGAGATGAATTTTAAAATTTTAGTCTGTATATTCCGTAATTAGATAAAATTAGACTTAAAATCATGACGTGTTAATCGTTTACTATCAGATACCCGAACCGGCCGTCAAAAGTACAACTGCAGGATGGCACCCTGGTGGATATTTCGAAAAAGATTTGCCATCCGGATTACAACTCCACTACTCTCCGGCATGATCTGGCCGTTCTTGAACTAGCAACTGCGGTTGATCCGGAGGCTGTCGAGATTGCCTGTTTGGCGAACGCCGACACCGAAGATCTTCTGAACCCCGTGGTACAAGTGGCGTCCTGGCAGAGAGCAACGGTAAGTATTTTGATTCAAAATTTATTTTTAGAACTCGTATTGTCTATCCGATTGGAATCAAGACAGACATTCCATCAAAAATTGCCGTTTTCTTGGTCCACAAGTGTCGCAACTGTTTCGCATCTAGTGCGCTGTGTTGCTGACAGCGACGGGAAGGATGCGCACTACTTTTGACATGATTCAAAAACGTCGCGAGTTGGGTCGCGTCGCGATTCGATTGTGCGACGTTCGGTTTGGTGGCGGCCCGACAATATTTGTGAAGATTTTTGTGTTTGCTGGAACACATTTCATTATGTACATTCCATTCATACGTAAACGTCAAGCGACAATGACAAGTGGCGCTCTCTAAGCGTATCAAGGTGGAAGCTCTCTGTAACAGTGTTCGTGATTTGTCATAAGAGAAGGTGATGTGAGTATTAGCCTGGTACACGGTTTATATGGGAAAATATAAAAAATGGAAAAACTCCAACTCCTGTATACTTTTTGAGCTCCATTTTGGTCCCATATCAACTGTGCAAAATTTCAGATCGATCGAAGAAACTATATTTTAGCGCCCGCCATTCTTAGTTTTTCATACGATTTACTATGGGGAAAATTTACCTCTTCAAAGAAAAATCGCTTGAGGTCAACCATTGATCCCTAAAAATAAGTCGTTAAATGATTTATGTAGATAACTTCACGAGGAATCAGACCACCGAATACCGCAAAGCGATGCGACATTCGTGGAAAAAGTTATTAAGCCTTACCCGATCGATAAAATAACGAGATTTTATTATTTATTGTTATTCCTTACGTGTTAAACAGCGTGGGCATGTCATTCGGTTTTTAGTCAATAACTTTTTCCACATGCCTTCGATCGCTTTGCGGTCTTCAGAGGGTTTGTTCCTCGTAAAATTTCCAACAGAAATCATTCATCGATATATTTTTAGGGGTTAAGGGGCAACCTGTGGTGATTTTTCTTTAGAAAAGTGATTTTCCCCATAGTAAATCGTATGGAAATTTAAAACGGCTGGCGCTAAAATATAGTTTCTCCGATCGAGCTGAAATTTTGCACAGTTGATATGGGGCCAAAATGGAACTCAAAAAGTGTACAGGAGTAAAATGTATTTTGGTGTCCCACACTAGTGAGTACACACTAAGATCAGCTCGGTATTTTTCCCATCTTTTTACTGAGTTCTCAACAGCAGATTTAACTCGGTACGCTCGGTTGTTTCTTTTGCGGATATTCTGTAAATGAGTTACCAAGCTCAGATAACAAACTGTCAAAAGTTACTGATACACGGTAAATATCGTTACTGGTGAACGGTAAATACGATAGCCGAGTGTACCGAGATAAATCTGCTGTTGAAAACTCAGTAAAAAGATGGAAAAAATACTGAACTCAGTGAAAAAAATACTGAGCTGGAACATCTGAATCTTAGTGTGTATGTTTCGGTATCCGCATACAATCAGTAACGCACACAACCGTATGAAAGTGGAGCTTTCATCCGCAGATAGCGCTGCGGTAGTGCGTCCCCAGCATCATCGGAGTGGATTTTCTTGATATTCTTATTCTTTTCTATTAGTAAGGAATTTATTTACGACTGCGTGCTGTAAAAAATCATTTTGCTACTTGTTGCATAAATAACTATTGGTTTTATTTCAATTTCAGCGAGACCAGCCCACTACGAATCCATGTATGAAAACTTCGCCACAGAGGAAGAATGCAACAAAGTGTTGCAACCGAGTTATAATGGCACTATTTTGAAGCCTGGTCAAATTTGTGTGATCAACAACCAGTTCAGAAAAGACAAATTCAGCGGAAGTTTCTTCCATTCCATCGACAATCGAGACTGTAGTTTAACAGTGATGGGAGTTGGAAGCCTTGCCGTACACAATCCTGACATCGTTCCTGGACAGCCGGATACGAAGATCAACATAGGGATTGTGCATCGCGTCGCCTACTATCTCGATTGGATCGAGCAGGTCCTCTGGAAAGACGAGTTCGTGAATAAGGCGCGAAACATTCATGCGAATACCTTGAGTTTCGCTGTGCTCTTTTTGTGCGTTCACCTTTTGGCAAATTTATATTTAGCGACTCGAATGCAGTAAATTTTTGAAAACAACTTACTTCAAGTTCTTTTTATATAAAAAAAAAAAGATCAATGATCAATGGAATCATGAATTCGGAAAACTTCACATCACTGACTGAAACAATATTATGATTTCAAGGGACAAGTTGACCATATCATCAAAATTCTATATCTTATTTTTAAAGTTTTAACAAAATAATGAACACAATTGTTCTGGCCATAGGCGCCAACTTAAGGGGGGCAAGCATGGTTTTGCCCCCCTAATATTTGACGATTTTTACTGATTTTTCGATTTTCCCATACAAACAATCAGAAAAACCAGGCTTTGCCCCCCCCCCCCCCCCCCGCCAATAATTTGACCAAGTTGGCGCGTCTGGTTCTGGCAATAATAATGACGTTGTTTTGCAATTTTCTTTCAATTCAATTATAATATCACAATTAATCCATTTAATACCGATTATCCGTAGAGTATTTCTTATTTACTTACTTTTAGTCCTGAACACCCCTTAGCCTGTGCATGCTGTGAGATTTTGACTTTTATTGCGCGCCGTGTGTTCAAATTTCCCGTGAGAGTGAGCAGGATAGCACCAAATCACGGCGCGCAGTAAAAGTCAAAAGACAAAGAATTTTGACAGCATATGCTGTGTGTGCACAGACTAATTGTGATGCAGAGGGCAGAGTCCGCTTAAACCAACTACGGAAGTTCGTGCAGCCTGGTCTCATGAGAAGTTAACAGTGGCCAAGGTAACCGAAGCTATTTCCACGAGCCACGTCCCAGCTGGACATTTCGAAGTGACCGATTCCGACTTCAGAGTTCCTGGCTGATTCCGAGTTCAATACGCCTTGCAAAATTGGCATGTTGCTTGGCGGATCCCATTTCCACCGACTGCTCGAATTGACCTTCAGAAGGTGCAGTTTGGATGGGTGGTTGCTGGTGCTGTCGAGGAACGAAACTGAATACCACCAGTGCTGCATATTCACAGCCAGCACACTCTCCGAGACGAATTGAAGGTTTTGGAAAGTCGAAGAAGTCAACGATGCTGATGAACCTACGGACTAGGAGGAATGCGTAAAGAAGTTTGTGGCTGCCCACTATCGAGACATGGACGTGCCTTTCCGAGAATATCCTCCCCAGCTGAAAGACAACCGAGAGTTAGCCCTGCGTCGCTTCTTTTCTCTCGAAAGACGAATGAAAAAGGATCCTGCTCTTAAGCTCCAGTGCAGCAGGTTCATCGACGACTACGAAGCCCTAGGACACTGCCGCTTGATCATCGAGGACTGCGATGCACTAAGTCAACCCCGGTACTACATGCCCCAACATGCGGTACTTCGCCCATCGAGCTCCAGTACAAAGATTCGCGTGCTGTTCGATGTATCAGCCCAGTCTTCGCCATCTGACGCTGCTATAAAGCTCTTCTGGTGGGAGCAACCATGCAGAACGACATCTTCATCACCCTCCAGCACTTCGTTGTACATACATTTATTTGTTCAACATCACATTTAAGACAAGACATAATCAACAATAGTACGCCACAATACTCGGATTGTGGCTGCCGCTCTCCATCATCGGTCGCGCTCAATGCTCGCCAGGCCACGCTCCACCTGGTCTGCCCATCGTGCTCTCTGCGCTCCACGCCTTCTTGTGCCAACCGGATCAGTTGCAAACACCAGCTTTGCAGGGTTGTTGTCCGGCATTCTTGTAACATGCCCTGCCCATCGTATCCTTCCGGCTTTGGCCACCTTCTGGATGCTGGGTTCGCCGTAAAGTGCAGCGAGCTCGTGGTTCATCCTTCTCCGCCACACACCGTTCTCCTGCACACCGCCGAAGATCGTTCTTAGCACCCGTCGCTCGAAAACTCCAAGTGCTTGTAGGTCCTCCTCGAGCATGGTCCAGGTCTCGTGCCCGTAGAGGATCACCGGTCTTATTAGCGTTTTGTACATGGTGCATTTGGTGCGTGGGTGAATCTTTTTCGACCGCAGTTTCTTCTGGAGCCCGTAGTAGGCCCGGCTTCCGCTGATGATGCGCCTCCGAATTTCACGGCTCACGTTGTTGTCAGCCGTCAGTAAGGATCCGAGGTAGACGAATTCCTCCACCACGTCGAAAGTAAGTATCCCCGTCTATCGTAACATTACTACCCAGACGGATCCGGTCGTTTTCGGTTCCGCCTACCAGCATGTACTTTGTTTTTGAGGCATTCACCACCAGTCCGACCTTTGCTGCTTCGCGTTTCAGACGGGTGTACAGCTCTGCCACCGTTCCAAATGTTCTGGCAATAATGTCCATGTCGTCCGCAAAGCACACAAATTGTCCGGATTTTGTGAAAATCGTTCCCCGGCTGTTGAGCCCGGCTCGTCGCATCACACCTTCAAGAGCGATGTTGAAGAGTAGGCATGAGAGTCCATCACCTTGTCGCAGTCTCCGGCGAGATTCGAGTGAACTAGATAGTCCACCCGAAACCCTTACGCAGTTTTGCACACCATCCATCGTTGCTTTAATCAGTCTAGTCAGCTTCCCAGGAAAGCCGTTTTCGTCCATGATTCTCTATAGCTCTGCGCGGTCGATACTGTCGTATGCCGCTTTGAAGTCGATGAACAGATGATGCGTTGGGACCTGGTATTCACGGCATTTCTGGAGGATTTGCCGTACGGTAAAGATCTGGTCCGTTGTTGACCGGCCGTCGATGAAGCCGGCTTGATAACTTCCCACGAACTCATTTGTTTTAGGTGACAGACGACGGAAGATGATCTGGGATAGCACTTTGTAGGCAGCATTCGAAATAGTGATCGCCCTGAAGTTCTCACATTCCAAATGGTCGCCTTTTTTGTGAATGGATTACCCCTTCCTTCCACTCCTCCTGTAGCTGTTCGGTTTCCCAGATCCTGACTATCAGCCGATGCAGACAGGTGGCCAACTTTTCTGGGCCCATCTTGATGAGTTCAGCTGCGATACCATCCTTACCAGCTGCTTTGTTGGTTTTGAGCTGGTGAATGGCATCCTTAACTTCCCTCAGCGTGGGAATTGGTTCATTTCCGTCCTCCGCTGCACTGGCGTCGTCGTTTCCTCCGTTGCCGTGGGCTCCCGTGCCTACGTTCTCCACGCCGTTCAGGTGCTGATCGAAGTGCTGCTTCCACCTTTCGATCACCTCACGTCCGTCCGTCAAGAGGCCTCCGTCTTTATCCCTGCATATTTCGGCTCGCGGTACGAAGCCGTTGCGGGATGCGTTGAGCTTCTGATAGAACTTCCGTGTTTCTTGGGAACGGCACTGCAGTTCCATTTCTTCACACTACGCTTCTTCCAGGCGGCGCTTTTTCTCCCGAAAGAGGCGGGTCTGCTGTTTCCGCTTCTATTTATAACGTTCCACGTTCTGTCGAGTCCCTTGCTGCAGCATTACCGCCCTCGCTGCATTCTTCTCCTCCAAAACCGTTCTGCACTCTTCGTCGAACCATTCGTTCCGTCGATTCCGTTCCACGTACCCGATGGTGCTCTCGGCTGCGTCGTTGATGGCTGCTTTCATTGTACTCCAGCAGTCCTCTAGAGCGGCCTCATCGAACTCGCCCTCGTCTGGTAACGCGGCCTCGAGATTCTGCGCGTATGCTGAGGCGACATCCGGTTGCTTCAGTCGCTCTAGGTTGTACCGTGGCGGTCGCCGGTATCGTACATTGTTGATGACGGAGAGTTTTGGGCGCAGTTTGACCATCACCAGATAGTGGTCGGAGTCGATGTTGGCGCCACGATAGGTCCTGACGTCGATAATGTCGGAGAAGTCCCTTTCGTCAATCAGAACGTGGTCGATTTGAGATTCCGTCTGCTTTGGTGATCTCCAGGTGTAACGATAAGGGAGGCTGTGTTGGAAAAAGGTGCTACGTATGGCCATATTTTTGGAGGCGGCGAAATCAATGAGTCGTAGGCCGTTTACGTTCGTCTGCTGGTGGGCGCTGAACTTACCAATCGTCGGTCTGAATTCCTCCTCCTGGCCTACCTGAGCGTTCAAATCACCTATGATGATCTTGACGTCGTGGCTTGGGCAGCGATCGTACTCGCGTTCGAGCTGCGCGTAAAATGCGTCCTTGTCATCATCAGTACTTCCGGAGTGTGGGCTGTGCACGTTTATTATGCTGAAGTTGAAGAATCGGGCTTTGATCCTCAAACTGCACATTCTTTCGTCGATCGGCCACCAACCGATCACGCGCCTCTGCATATCACCCATCACGATGAAAGCTGTTCCCAGTTCGCGTGTGTTGCCGCAGCTCTGGTAGTTGGTATGATTACCTCTAAACGTTCGCTCCATGGATCCTGTCCAACACACTGGGGTCGTTGCCGTTGGTCTCGGTTCGTATTATTCTGTTGCTGATTTTCCGTTACAATGGTTTTTTTACGGCTGGCTCGTAGGTCCTGACACCAACCCCCTACTTTCCGGAGGACCATAGTGCACAGTTGAGCTTAGAGTCCTTCCCTGGCACTCGGACGTAGATCAGCCGCCCCTAACATGGGGATCAGACGCTGTTGTGAGCCGCTCCTCCTGGAGAACAGACGCTCAGGTTTGCCGAAGCAAACCCCCACATGCCTCCATTTAGGCACATGTAAAATGTATGCATATCGCCTCCACTTTAACATCTTATGCAACATCTTATACGATGACTGGTTGTCTGGGTAGTGGATCACAATGGGATCTGAATTGCGCAGCATACTTGCCTTGCCTTGCCTTGCCGTGCCTTGACGTCCTGATACAGTATCTAATCGACTGGAAAATCAAAATAAACACAGCCAAAACTCAAACTATCATGTTGTACAAACAATCAGACAGACTCAAACCACCAGAAAACTGCAAAATTTCACTAGAGAATAATATCATTGACTGGTCTTCAGAAGTCATCTTATTAGGAGTTGTTCTTGATACAAAGTTGCTTTTTAGATCACATACAGAAAAAAACTATAAATAAATGTATGACTCTATTAAAATGTTTGTATTCACTAATTAACCGTAGATCTAAGCTATCCCTGCAAAACAAACTCTCTGTATATAAGCAAATAGTTGCCCCAGTTATTGATTATGCCATTCCCGTATGGGAGTTATGCGCAATGACACATAAGAAAAAACTTCAAATAGTACAAAATAAATACCTAAGATTAATTCTCGATGCTTCCAGATACACTAGAATAAATGATTCTACATGAACTAGCTAAAATAAATAAAATTTGTGATAGAATTGCCAAACATAATTTAAAATTCAAAGAAAAAGCGCAAAATTCGAATAACGAGCTTATTCGAAACTAGTATGTTGTGTGAATGTATATATGTTAGTCTTAAGTTGTACATATTGTAAATAGTAGTTAGTAAGTTGATAAAATCAAACATGGGCAAAAGCCAAACATCTGAAACTGATACACACTAGTGTAACACAATGTAACAGAAAACCTAATCAAAACTTTGATAAAGAAGAAATGCATTAGCTGTATCTATTAAACTACTGAAAACAAACTGTAACAAGTGAAAATGAACTGAAATAAAGATTTATTGAATTGAAAAAATTGAATTGTCTTCAGCCAGAGGCTGCACAGACTGAACAGAACACATTACTTACACTAGACAACGGACAAGACACAGAACACCCAGTGGCCCAGTGATGAATTTTTCGTTCGACGAAAAGTTTCCACCGACTGGAGCGGGAATCGAACCCACACTCCGAGGCTTACGATACGCCTAGACGACTGTCGTCGCTTACCGCACGGCCACGAAGCCCACAAATAACTCTTCGCGTACTCGGCACTAGTTCCAATATGCAGCTTAAAGAGTTGCCACATATGATGTTAGGTAAGCTGAGGTCAGTTAGCTGACTGATGGGGCATGTTACATATAGACTTCCTAGACTTCCTATCTGAAGGAAATCGAGTATTTAAGAATATAACATGCATCTATCATATCGGAAGTAGAGTAATGTAGGGAGAGGTACAAGCAATAAAAAGTGATAGGTAAGATGATAAGGGATGTGTAGATGAGAAGCAATCAGAAGTTATTATCGCACAGTGCTGTACGTCTAAAACATTAGGAGTAATCTAGGAACATCCGATAAACATTTAAGCCCAACGTACGGTACTGGATTATTGACGTCAGAAAAATATTGGAATATACATAATGTTACCAAAACGTAAATACAATGAATTACGTCTCGTTCTAATCTGAGACGTTCTAATGTTTGTGACATAAAGCCACATTTCATTTCATTTATTGTCACTGAACCATCTTGGATTCAGCATCAATAAGCGCATCTACGTGAACGAAAATCTCACTGTTCTTGCTCGTCAACTCAAGGCGCATGCTATCAAGCTGAAGAAAGCTGGCAAGCTGCACAACGTTTTCACCAAGGATGTGTTTGTCTTCATCAAAAGGAAGCCTGAGGACCAAGCGCAAATGGTGCTGTCGATGGACGGCCTGGAATAAGCATCATACCTTTCCTCTTACACGCTCTTTTCCTTGCCTCTATGGTCCATGACTCCGATCCTATAATTTCCATGTTTTCTTCCCCTCCTAAAAGTCAAATGCCATACCTTTCCATATTAGTTTCTGTTTTCTCCTTCACTATTATTTCCTATGATTCCGATCCACTAGCTTCCATGTTTTCTTCCTTCCTGCAAGTTAAATTGTTGGAGTTCAAACACAATAATGCTGTTGCACTGATTCTGGAACCTGTTGCTGATGTGGTTACGCTGTTGCTGCTGCTGTATGGTTTCGCTGTTGCTGCTGCCTGAGGACTGTGGCCATTTGGTGACGGTTGCTGCTGCTGAGATGTTGCTCATTGAACTGGTAGTCGAGCTCAAGGCTGCCGTAACTACTCTGCCATGTACTCAGAGACTGTGTTGGTGTTTGTTATATGAGTTTTTGAATGAATACTGTATCATTGGTTCTTATCAAGTTGGGCCACGTAGCGATTATTGTTAGCAATTTGATTGAGATTTACGAGTTGTGGATAAAATTATTGTAATGGAGTTTCACTCACATTTTCTTTTTTATTCTAATTCCTCCTTCACTACCACGCATTTACTGTCTTGTTTTGAGTCGTATACATTTGTTTCTTTCGATGTCGGTTGATATCGTTAATTCCTCTTCTAATGTAGGTGTTTCGTGTATTCCACGTGTTGTGATGAACTGTGCTTTGCATTCGGATAAGCTCAATATATGCCATATTAACATTCAAAGTATTTGCGCTCGGCAAATGAGCAAATTTAACGAATTGAAATTATGTATTACTGAAAGCAAACTAGACATTGTGTGCATTACAGAATCGTGGCTTAGCGACAGTATTAATGATGACTTAATAGCTATTGATGGGTTCAAGTTGATTCGTAATGATCGGCAATATAGCCGTGGGGGTGGTGTCTGCGTATATTACAGGGATGGAATTTCGTGTACGGTACTCTCTAATTCCGAACTCTATGTGGGTATGGGTCACACCAACCTTACTGAATATTTATTCTTGGAAACTCGATTTAAGCATGAAAAGTTTTTGCTCGGGGTGGTATACAATCCCCCTCGAAATGATTGTTCTGAAATTTTGTTTAATAAGTTGTCTGATTTATCCGGTAATTTCCCTAAGACTATCGTAGTTGGTGATTTTAATACGAACATGTTGAAATTAAACGAAAAAACTGTTAATTTAAAAGGTGCTCTTGATAGTCTCGGCTTTCTCCGTGTTAATGAAGAGCCTACTCATTTTCTATCTAACTCGTGTTCCCTTTTAGACTTAATGATAACTAACGATTCCGATTTTGTGCTTAATTTCAACCAGGTCTCGGCACCTGCCTTTTCTAAGCACGATATCATATTTTCATCATTAAATATTTCGCGAAATGAAAAAAATACTAGTATTCGTACTTTTAGGGATTACTATAATATTGATATGTCTGCTTTGAGTAGTGCAGCTCTAACGATGAATTGGAATTTACTTCATAGTATAAACGATCCCGATCTTGCTTTGAACTTTTTGAATGACCGTTTATTTGCACTTTTTAGCTCTTTTGTTCCGATACGTACTTTGAAAGCTAAAAAAAATCCATGGTTTAATGACGAAATCCTTAATGCAATGGTAGATAGAGATGTTTCTTATGGTTTGTGGAAACGTACGAAGAATGGGGATGACTTCGACAACTTCAAGCGATTGAGGAATCGTGTGACTCATTTGATTAATGTTGCCAAATCTAATTATCTTTCTAGTCAATTAGCGTCTTCAAATTCCAATAAAGATTTGTGGCATAAGCTTAAGCAGTTGAACGTAAAAAGTAGTTCTGTTTCAGCGGCAGAAGTAACCAATAGTGCGGACGACATAAATGAGTTCTTTGGTTCAAATTTCACAGCTTGTGACCGTCATTTACCTGTTTTTCCTTCTCAGTACAGCGATTTCAGTTTTTCAACCATCGGGGAAACTGATATTTTCTTCGCCATGAACACTATCAAATCGAACGCTGTTGGAATGGATCTTATTCCATTACGTTTTATTAAACTGTTGTTACCATTCATAATTTCCGAGATTCGTCATGTTTTTAACTTAATTATAACTTCTTCGAAATATCCGCAATCTTGGAAAGCTGCAAAAATAATCCCTATCAAAAAAAAGCCTAGAATCAACGGTTTGAATAATCTTAGACCTATAAGTATTCTCTGTGGGCTGTCTAAAGTTTTTGAAAAAATATTGAAAGGCCAAATTCATCAATTTGTTGAGTCGTTTAATCTGCTTAGCGATAATCAATCTGGCTTTAGACCAGCTCACAGTACTACCACTGCGATTCTGAAAGTTACTGATGACATCTTGAAAACCATTGATAAAAAAGGAATGGCATTCCTATTACTAATTGATTTTTCGAAAGCTTTCGATCGCGTTTCGCATGCAAAACTTATCAATAAGTTAACCACTCAGTTTTATTTCTCTCAGAATGCGTCTAACCTAATACGATCTTATTTGTCTGGTCGAGCTCAAGTTGTCCATATCAATAATACTGTTTCGCGGCCAATATCTATTCTATCTGGTGTACCTCAAAGGTCTATTCTAGGTCCTCTTTTATTTTCAATGTTTATCAATGATCTTCCATCCATATTAAAACATTGTAGCATCCTTATGTTTGCAGATGATGTTCAACTTTATTTGGGCTCTACTGAACTTTCTATTGATGCATTGGCTCAGCTTATCAATGAGGATCTGAACAGTCTTTTGTCTTGGTCTCAACAGAACTTTCTTCCTATAAATGCTGACAAAACCAAAGTTATGTTTTTATCTAGGTCAAGATTTGATTTTGATTTGCCAAGGATCTACCTAGGGCAAGATACCATTGAATATGTAACGGAAGCTGTACTTCTCGGTTTTGTTATACAACAGAATCTTGAGTGGGATTCACATGTAAATTCTCAATGTAACAAAATTTACATGGGCCTTCGACAGCTTAGATTAACATCGAGCATGCTAAATTATCAAACGAAAATGCAACTTTTCAAAAGCCTCATTTTGCCTCATTTTATGTATGGGGCTGAAATTCTGTTAAATGCATCGGCAAGGTCCTTGGATCGTTTAAGAGTGGCTCTCAATTGTTGTGCACGCTATGTGTTTAACATAAACAGATATTCAAGGGTGACCCATCTTCAGCCACTGCTACTAGGATGTCCTTTTTACGAGTTTGCTAAGCTTCGATCCTGTCTGCTTTTGAATAAAATAGTAAGTAGATCTTCGCCAACATACTTATTTGAGAAATTACAGCGCTTTCAAAGTCCAAGAACTCGAAATTTTGTGATACCGAATTATAACACGTCTCACTATTGGAACACTTTATTTGTAAGAGGAATTGCTTATTGGAACCAATTACCAAACGAATTAAAAAATATTGATTCTGTTAATGTTTTCCGACGAGACTGTATTGCGTGGTTTAATAGGAGGAATTAGAATTACTAGATTAGTTATTTAAGATTTTTAGATTTATAAGTACTTGATAAACTCTAGTGGTCTCAACTTATGTAGTCATTTAAAAGGGGCAGCCCTTATTCTACAGTTTTTGATTCAATAAATGAAATGAAATGAAATAAAGCCACATTAGTAACACATTTCAATGTCGATGTATACATCAAAAACTAACGTCAACCTAATGTAAATATTTTTTCTGCGAACATCAAAAACATTCCGGGCCCGTGGCGCAATTGGTCACACGTTTGCTTCATAAGCAGATGGTCATGGGTTCGATCCCAGCCCCGGCACTTTCGTCAGTTGCTCTTTCCCCCTGAGAGCAGCTGACACTGACCCTTTTCTGACCCCCATGGCTCAAACGAACCCGGATGCTTATGATACATATAAAAACGTCTAGGTTGAACGTATTGGACATCGCAAAGCATCAGGAAAACGTTTCAATTTACGTTTTCATACATCAAAAACATCAGGATACGTATGCATCTGATGTCTGAATTTACATCAGGAAACGCCTGAATCTATTGTTATTTACATCAACATATACATCAGAAAAACGTTTGAATATAATGTTTTTGCACATTATAAAACATCTAAAACCGACATAATTAAATGTCTTAATTTACATTCATATACATCAGCAAATATATCTAATGTTTTTTACATCAATATATATCAGAAAAACGTTTAAATTTTATGTTTTTTGCACATCAAATACCATTTGAAAACGTCAGATTTTGATGTTTCGGATTATATTCTTGACATAAAAAAAAACTGATGTGTACATTATGTTACCTTGCATAAACACATCTGAATCGTAGTGTTTTCTAATGTTCCACATCAGAAGTACATCAAAACTTAATGTTGATGCATACATCGAAATTTAATGTCAGGCTAATATAAATTTTTTGGGGTCGATGGTAGTTTTATTCAGGATTTCCCAAAATTCCCCTTAGATTAAATATTAAACACACCTTACTCTAAATAAGCTTGTGGCAACCAAAGGTCTAGCCATTCCACAGTGGAAACTCTTCTCCCACACGATCTTCTCTATCCAATCTAGATAGTGGTCAATACGATGAACAATGCCAACTCTGCGGGCTGTACTGCGATAAGGATTTTCAATGGCAGTGCTCCCTATTCCAGTCACCGTGAAGCGACAGGTCCGACTATCTACCATCTGCACAATACTTCCGTTGAATTTGTTCATTTCCGAGCTAGGGTTGATCAGACATGCCTGGCCAGGTTTCAGGAGATGTGGTTCTTTGATCAACTTGTCGCATTCGTCCTTTGTACCGATGTAGTCATATGATGAGTGTAGATAATACGAGTAATTCATTTGTGTGTTAGATGGTGATACTAGAAGAACAGATTAAAAGAGGATTGTGCGTGAATGTGGAAATAAACGACCAAAAACTTACCATCATCCTCGCGCAAAAGCCTTGTTTGTAACATGGCGTCCTTGTGGTGCTCCGACAAACTATTTGCCAAACAGGCCGGAACCAATTTACTGGATAGTGTAACGGCAGTGGATAACCGCACAACCCCGATATCATTTTGAAAGTTGGCGGGATTAAAGTCTGGATGGCACATCATTTCCGAAATGTTGACCATGTCACGATAGCCAATTTTAACTGTTTTTGGACGACTATGGTGCCTGAATATATGATATACATATGATTTACGCTCTCAGAGGGATGTAATGTTCATCTTACCGTAGGCATTGGCATGAAGTCAAAATGAAATTTTCTGACACAAGTACACCGAGACAAATGGTGCTCACAAAATCATCATGGAGCGAGACCTGTCAAAAAAAGAGCTCGATTGCTGAAAATTGATTGATGCGAAAAGAAAAAGAAGCGGTGTGTCGTTTACATCCATCGACCAATCAGCAACGAGGATCTCATCGACGGCACACCGCTCCGATGTCAAAACTGTTTTTTCTTTTTCCTTTATGCATCGATAAATTCAGGAATTAACGTATTATCACCGACGAACCGAAAAGGCCAGCTAGTGCAAAGGTTCATGAAATTCTCGTCCAAAATTTTAAAATAAAAACCGTTGAAAACTAGCGCCATCTGTTGATTTTGGTTCAGAACTATTTTGGTCGAAATATTTCGAACACTCTCAAGTAATGCCACCCATAGGTGTGCTGGAATGAACAGATTTTTCAAACATTGGATAATGCTGTTTATTTCATAATAATTACCAAATTTTCTCATGATAAACTAAGAAAAGATAGATTCACGAACTATGTTCAAAACAAACCTTTTTAGGAGCGTAGAAGACTCAATAATCTTACAGAATTTCATAGTTTGATTGATTTAAACGTAGAGTGTTTGTTTGTATTCCGCGGCGTCGCCGTCGTCGGTGGTCATAGTGGTTTCTGCTTTTAGTAGTGTTGCGTGTACGTACACGCTGCATTACACGAACACCACTTGAGTTACTGGTTGAAAATAGTAAACAAAGATCAGCTGTTCCCAGCAAAATCAAATGGGCATATTTTCAACCAGTAGATTTGCATTAGTGTGCGTGACGCCGCGCTGCGAAACCACTATGCCTTCGTCATACTGCAGCCAAATGTCATGACGGGCTAAACGTCATTTTCAATTTGACACTAGCGATCACTGCAATTTGAATTAACCGTGTAATGTTTTCGGTCAAGTCTCGGAATCGAGTGGCACGTCGGTTTAGTCGGTGGTATTATGGTAAGTTTCCAGTTCCCAAGTAGAGCGCTCAAGTAAAATTCCTCCTTTTTCCGTAAGTAATTTTGACATTTGTTTAACCGACAGCATTTTTACGAAAAGATGCTGTAAGAAGGATGTGAAGAATAGGGCACTGCATACGGCGGTTGCTAGATATATTGTTCGTTGTTCGTGTGGCGTTTCGTGGCCTTGTTGTTTACGATTTGGACTTAGAGAAATTTCGTTCGTTTCCTCAGGAAGTGTGATTGAAATTAAAATTTAATTTTTGCGCGCGTATGGGGAAAATCCAGATTGTGAGATTTCAACGGAATTCCAAGGGAAATGCTAATGAGAGACATTGCGCTGGGATTCTAAGGGAACTTTTAATGGTATTACAGCGAGAACTATGGTTGGATACTAATTATAAATTCTGCAATATTTGAGTTCGGACTACGGTGGGAGGAATTCTGCTGGGACCTAGGCTGGGACTCTGACGGTTACCTTGTGGAGTTTTAGACGAAATACGAGGTAGGACAAAGCTTCACGGGGAATTTAATGAAGATCCACGAAAGATTCTTTGTGATGAATCTTTTGGCATTCCGTACGAAGGTTTTTCTTTGGGGTTTCGCAGAAAGTCCTCTTGAAATTCTTCCAGATGTTCCACCGAAAAATCCACCAGAAGTTCGCAGGGGATTCTCATAAAATGTCTCTGAGATTTTCATTAGAAGTTCTACAAAAAATCGCTCCGTGAGTTCCTTCTAATTCAGGATTTATTTATTTATTTTGTTTTTTTTGGGGATCTTCTAGGAGTTCCTTCAGGGTTTTCTCCAGAGGTGTTTTCTAAGATTCTACCAGGAGTTTTTTCGAACTATTCTACAATAATTTCATCCGGGATTACTTTAGTATTTTTTATCCGGGGTTCACTCAGATATTTATTCGGAGATTCCCGCAGGAATTCTTTCCGGGATCATTTCAAGAGTTCCTTCTAGGATTTCTACAGGAATTCATTTTTAGATTCATCCTGGAGATCTTTCAGTGATTCTTCCAGGAGTTCTTTCTAAGATACAACTTTTTGAGATTCCTCTAGGTATTATCTGGACGTTTCTTATGTGAATCCTCAAAGAATTCCTTTTGTAATTTCTATAGCTTCTTCCGGGATTCCTCCAGGAACTCCTTCTAGGTTTCCTCTAGGAGTAAATTTATGGGTTCCTCTCATAGTTTCTTCTCTTATTTCTCCAGGATATTCTTCTAAGATTACACCAGGGGTGGCATCAGGGACCTCTCCAGAAATTTTACCCGGGATATCTTCCGGGAATTTTTCAAAAGTTCTTTCCGGAATTTCTTCAGAACTTCCAGACTCCTGGAAAATAAGTCAAGGTTTTTCCAGGAGTTCCTTCTAAGATTTGTCCAATAATTCATCCAGGATATCCTTCCGGGATTCCTCCAAGAACTTCTGCTGGGATTCCTTGCAGATTACATATTCTGGAATTCATTCTGAAAGTTTCTTAAATTTTGCTCATGGAAATACTCCAGAAGTTTTTTTTTATTCTTTATGGAAGTACTCCAACACTTGCTCTTGAGTTCCTTATAAAATTCCTCCAACAGCTTCTTAACGAATATCTCCAGCAGTTTTGCAGGGAATATCTACACGAGCTATTTTAGAGAATCTTTCAATAGTTTCTTCCCAGATAAAAATCTGAAGACATTCCAAAAGGTTCTGGAGAAATCCTAAAAAAAAGTCGTGAAGGAATCCCTGAAAGAACTTCTACAATAATTTCATAGGAATCTTCTGGAGGAATCTCTAGAGAATTCCATGAAGGAATTTCTAGAGAATTCCATGAAGGAATCTCTGAAGGAATCCCGTATGGAGTTACAGAAGTAATCCTAGAGAGAACTCCTGGAAGTTCTGAACAAATCCTAAACAAATTGCTGGAAGAATCTCTGAGGGAACTCCCTTTGGTATCCCAGAAAGAACTCCTGGAGCAATCCTGAATTTATTTCTAGAGAGATATAGGAAGGAATTTCTGGAGGAATCCCAAGCAGAAGATCTGTGGGAATCTCAGAGCAATTCTCGTAGGGATCTCGGAACGAATTCCTGGAATTCAGAAAGATGTCCTAATAAAATGGTAAATGACTAATTTTTTACCAGGAATAGTGTATTACGTAAAGCTAATACCATACAAATTTCATCAAAATCGGTTGAATATTGGTGGAGATATCGTTGAAACAAGAATTTTGCCATTTGAGAAGTTTGAGCAAACGAATGTTTTAAAAAATAACACTTCTTCACTGTTATAGCTCTAGATCCAAAAATACTGAACCGATTTCAATCTGTTCTGTATGTAAAGTATACATGTAGAAATATTGTGTAAAAATTTCATTCAATTTGATCTAGCCGTAATAAAGTTATAGCCGTATATGTGGCACAAAGTCACAATAAGCAAAAATGTTTTTTTTTTGTATCGTGACATTCAAACAGTTATAACTTGAAAAGTTTTCAAGCAATTTGGTTGAGAACAGTTTTTATAATGGATTTACAAATTCAAATGTTAATAAAAATCGGAACAGTCATGACAGTTGTACAAACAAAATAGTACACACGGAATAAAATGATTAAAAAGTACCTAAAATATGCCTTGAAGCGATTTGATTTTTTTTTATCTGTATTAACGAGATTTTTAGCCCTGGGCTAGTTCATCTCGGGACCCATGCTTTACTTCCCTTCCGAAGGAAGAACTCACATTTTGCGAGTTTGTCGGGAGTGGGATTCGATCCCAGGTCCTCGGCGTGATAGGCATGCGCTTTAACCATCACACCAGATCCGCTCCCTGTAACATTTGATTTGAATTTTGAATACTAGAAAAACGTATTGAATTGAACCGATTTTGAGATTTTTTTACCAGTTTATTGATACTCTGTTAAGAACTTCGAGTCAAATTTTCAGACGTCTTGACGAGTTACATCAAAATTATAGCCTACACAATTTTTAAAACGTGTGAAAAAATTTGCTAAAATCTTATTTTATGATATTAACAATATCTGCGCCTAGATCTGCGGCAATACCAAACAGAATTTGTTGCGATTGTTATGGTATTAGCTACACATTATATATTATTCCTGTTCAAAAAAATATTTGATTTTGTGAACGCAATGAAAAGCTATACATTATTTTCTGTGTCCAAATTTCATCGAATACAGTCTTTACTTCCCTGGTTCTAGTGCACCATAGAACATTCAACAAACGAAATGAAATGATTATGATGCAACAGTTTTTAGAATCATTGTCTCCTCATCAGCTAAACTCAAATGCTATTTCCTTTTTTAAACTGTCGAACTATTTATAAACAATTCAGTTTTGGGGTGTCTTTATAAATTTTTAAACTACGTAACGGCAAATTATTCAACCTCAAGAAATTCAATCTTGTGTTCTGATGCAGCCATGCTGATGGACGACGGAGTACACATTATAGAGCGACACGGCTAAATACTAATGCACACTGTGAACGCGCAGGCGCGAAAGAAGAAACACAAAGAAAGAGAAAATGTCCCTTTTACTCACGGAATAATACATCGACATATAAGGCAATCTGGCGTTCATCACCCTTCTCTCTCGAGCAGCATCAGAAGATAGCAATTTTTTGTTTCACGTTTTCATAGGGAAACGTTTCCCTACACTGAAAAATATTTAAACCCAAAGAATAAGTTCTAAAAACTCAAATTTGGCTAAACAGCTTATAGTTTTTACTCAGCATTGGGTTGTTTTCTCCCTCACCCCACACGAATGTTGTCAAAAACGAAGAGAGAAGCACCGACATATCCGTGCGACTCCGTGGAAGAAGCCAAATTTGGGTTATCTTGACTAAACCCAAATTTGCGTCATATAAGGCCTCCGCTGGGTGAAAATAACTTACCACTGGGTGAAAATTTTTGCAGCGATCAAATGAGATTTACCTAGTGACCACTATCGCTGTTTGACGCAAATTTGAGTAATTCCACGGAGGTGCGGGATTGCGTCAAAAGAACTTAAGTTTGGGTTGATATGTAGTTCCGTGTATGAAAACAAACCTATCCTCCTCGGGAGCCAAAACGAGAAAGGTGATTAAACGTCAGAAAGCCTTATTATTCCGTACGGAAAATCAACAACATGACTGACAGCATCGCACGACAGTGCCATCTGTTGGCAAATAGCTTTCTGGCTGCGAATTACTTATCAACTGCGAACGCTTAAGTAATTTTGATTGCAGAAGTTTTACGTGAGCATTATTTGTCCTACCCTTTTACACAGTACTTATCAAGTGGAAACTAGCCATTACACTGAAAAGCGGCATGCAGTTGTAACGGTTGTATTGTGCGTTTAGCACTAAATTGATTTCCGAAAAAACTTCATTGACTTCCGCTGCCTTTCCTATGCGTTAAACATTACGTCGGAAGTAGTGCGCTGTATAGCAAACCAGATTTACTGTACAGCGCACTACTTCCGACGTTATGTTTAACGCATAGGAAAGGCAGCGGAAGTCAATGAAGTTTTTTCGGAAATCAGTTTAGTGCTAAACGCACAATAACTATTCTAAAATCGGGCAATCTCTCAGTAACAAGAGACCCCTTTGAGCTGGGTCTCAGGGTTGGCTTGCTACCGGGTAAGCTGAGGGGCTACACGAACAAGGTGTGCTGCGTACGATCACCTGACTAGCACTATTACAAATGTGGAATGAAAGATTGAGTTTCGAGGAATATCTTGGAATTTATTTGAAAACTGGACTATTGAGTCAAACTAATCTATGGCGAATATTAAGGGTTGTATTTTGTGTATTGCAAGCTATTTGTTCTGGGTGGGGGAGGGTTATTATAGAAAATACTATTCACGTACCGGTACGACTTCTCCTTCTTACTGCATCCGACGATTCTCTGGAGTTCAGCGAGCGCTCGCCGATGCTGGACTGGAGAACTGGCTATCTGGTGACTACGTTGACGACAGTATACAATGTCGTGAGGGGGTTGGTCAATATGGCGTCTTCCCTCTTTGACTGCTATCGGCGCGGCCCAGGACGGTACCAGAGTGACCGAGCCGAGAGGGTACAAGCTCCTTTTCGTTTAAAAAGACACTACACCGTCTTCAGCCAGAGGCTGTACAGACTGAACATTACTAACACGAGACAACGGACAACACACATAACAACCAGTGGCCCAATGGAGAATTTTTCGTTTGACGAAAAGTTTTCCCCGACTGGAGCGGGAATCGAACCCACACTCCGAGGCTTACAAAACGCTTAAACGACTGACGCCGCTAACCGCTCGGCCACGAAGCCCAGGGGATTTGCCCGAGCTTTCGACCCCAATAACGACCGACGTGGCTAGAGGTCCTCGATGATCCTTGACGGGTTAGGCGTAGTAAACTGAAGTCTACTAGGCCGAATCGTGTGCATCTGGCTGGTCGCCACAGCAGACAAGATGGCGAATTTATATAAAAGGTAAAAAGGTCCTGTGAGGGTAATCGGGCATTAACTGATCGTACTTTCCAACTATCTAGTCATTAGTTTTAAGTCATAGATTAAGTATTAACTATAGCTGACGAATTTAAGTTTCTCTCCCACTCTGACGAAAACCACTCACGTTATTTTACTACGGACGCTTCTATAACTTTCTTATGCACACGAACGCCGTTTACCAAGTGAGGCAATGGCGCTTCTTGGAATCGACTCAACCCCCTCTATTGTACATTCTTCCCTTCCTTGTTTCCTTGCTAATTAGTTGGGGGGTTGTTGCCACCTGTTTAGTGCGATACGCCTGCCGACCCACTCCTCGTTTTATGTTGTACCCACAGCTTGTATGCAATTTCACCCTTCAGTTTCAATTACATTCAATGATATCGATCGATTCAAACAAATTTACTAACATTCATACTCACATTATCTTAGTACTTAACTTATCTTACTGACCCTTTTATTTATTAACTCTTCAAGTCTCCTACACCAATTAGTACTAAAAACGTGACCGTACACAAAACAAAAGCACGAATTAAAAAAACCTAACAACTTGTAACAAACGGTTACACAGTAATGAGAAGCATAAAAATGTTTTTAAATTTACCATGGCAAAACATGATCATCGACCCACCAACGCTTCTTGTGTGCGTTTTGTTTCTTCTCACATCAATCGGTTCGATAGCCGAGTGGTAGCGTGCGAGTCTGGTGATGTCAAGGTTCTTGGTTCGAATCCGGTTGCCAACAGAAACTTTTTTTAATTGAAAATCGAGCCCATGGTAAAATTGAAAATATAATTCTGTTGAATTGAAATGAAACTCAGTCTGCACAAATTTTGTGGCGTTGTGTATTTGAATTGACCCTCAGAATTCTTCATTACACCAACAAAGCAAGCCATGCAAATGTTTGACAATTCACAGGTCATTTTGACAGACCACACACTTGCACGAAAAAGACGGATAACATATTCTACTTTATCGATCTTGTTGCCGTCCTTTACATGCTCATTATACATCTGTCAAAATGACCTGAGATTTGTCAGTCATTTTGAGGTTAGGTTCGTTGGTGTAATGAAGAATAGTAATTTTCACCGCAAGCCGCCGTTCAGTGTACGAAATTAGTCTATGATATTACTAACCACATGCGACTTATATCCCCGCAAGTATTCCCACGAATTTTCACAAAATCCCCCGCTTTTCTCAGTCAAGCTCTGGAAACGCTCGCATTCTGAATTTGAATAAGTAAATTATTCCTACAATTCAAGTGACATTCCTCTTAACAATCACTACCTCTTTCACTGATTCTTCTAGATGTGTTGCTTGACATAATTCCTTCAATCCACGAGATATACGGCCGAAGACTAGTCAATATGGTATATCTTTCAGAATTGTTACCTTTCTTCTCGGATGACACGATTCCCGTCAAAACCCATGGCCACTGCAACTTACCGCGGTCTTCGTAGTACAGTCCCGATCCAAGGTCAGCGTTGCTTTGTATTTCTACCTCAAAAACGAATAAAAACAGTAATTGTCCAACTCAACAAGTAAATGAAACGATCTCACCATTAGGATAGTGGGAACAATACTGGTTTAAAGAGATGCTCAGTCCGGCTTCGAAGCACTCCTGGCGATGAAGAATGGAGATGTTAGAAGACTTCAGTGTATGTCCTGATCTCGTAGCTCCCATTGTTTGCCAGCCAGCGATGTAGACTTCCGATAGTCCTTCCAAATTCCAAAATTCCGTTTTGTCGCCCGGGGCAATGCAGATGTACGTCACATAAGGCGTGTTCTTGACCGGCCAGCTGGTGACCAGTAGCGCTACGTTGTGATCCGAAGTGTCCGGGTGGATAAGAACTTCTCTGACGTAACGTATTTGAACTTTTACATTATGACGTTCCAAATAAGTCAAGCCGAAATGCAGTTCAAAAGTATCCTCCGGTAACGGTCTTCCGGTGGTGAGATTCAGGACGCACTGTGCCGCTGTCACAACGTGCTTCTTGCTTATCAATGTGCCACTACATATTAGTTCAAGCGTACTAGTATTCGGATTTCGGTAGAATATTGCCACAGTCCACGGCCACTCCTCAACTTCTGTTTTATGTTGGTAGATTCCGCATTCGTACATATACAGTTTAGAATCTACTGAAACGAAAAGAAGCAGAACTGTTGATGTTGGACAAGAAGCTGCAAGAAGTGACGGAACGTCAACCACCGACGAACCGACTGTCACGTCGGTTCGTCGGTGCGTCAACTGCGAATGGATTAAGCCTGGAACACATAGCGTCCGTTCCGTCGAGGTTTGCGTTTTCCCATGGGAAATGTTTCAAACTACTGTGACGCACACGCAAACGTATGCATTGTGTGGGGCACTTTAGGAACATTACATCCGAGCAGAGTTCGATCAGCAAGATTTGTCAGCAGTGAGCATGCAACTTGACAATAAGGTCCTAAAATTAAAGACGAAATCTCGCTTATATTGAATAATACGATCAAGCATGGTATTCTAATCGGAATTGTACTTTACTCGAACTTGAAAAACAAAGGAATAATGAGAAAATTCGAAATAAGTAAAATGGTAAATAGTTCTACTTTGACATTTGAGGTCAACCTTGTGTGACTGAGCTCGACATTTTTCGCACTGGGATTTCAAAAATGTTCCTATCTGACATACACGGTGAAAAAAAATCACTCGAAGTATGTGTTATAAGCTATAGCTATAGGGACGAGACAAAAGGCTAAAAAAATAAAAATTATATATTTTCAACTACACACTAAGTTTTTTTTCGCTGAATCTCGACAAACCGATTGCCGAGATTGGCACCGCCGAGTGCTCGGCAACCAGCTCAGCAAAAATTAGATTTGCCGGGTCCTCGGCAATCACAAAATTGACAGCTATTGAAATTTTGCCGAGATTCTCAGTTAAAATATTTGCCGAAAGCTCGGCAAAATCATTACCTAGCATAAATGAATTTGCTGAATCTCGGCATTTGATTTTGTTTTCTTTTGAGAATGGAAAAAAGGATTGAAAATAAAATTAAATGATCTTAACCCGCACGAAAATACAATAAAAAAGTTACATTCTTGAATATTATTTTTCATCGGTCCATAAAATAGTAAGATATCAAAGCTTGTTTTTCTCAGAGATGGCGCCACCACATTAAAAGTAAAATCATTTTTCTTGTATGGACAAATCGCTGGCTTGCACTTGTTCCGCATCACAACGATTTGTACCCTGGGGCAAAAAGTTACAAATTAGAAACAAAATCATTATACCTATGCGTTTCTTCCGGATTCATTACAGTAACAGAGAATTTATTACGCCACCATACAAATTTCAAGCTGTTTACTTCTTTTTTTCTGACTGGCATTTTCCACCCGTGCTGCGCATGATGTTTCCGAGTGGATAGGTGCAGGCGGCGCCGCTGTATATGTGGAAAACACGTGGAACACGAGCGCCATCTATGATTCCGTAGCGTAAACTTTTCTGCTTGTTTACACTGTTATCATGTTTACCGTATTTATCAGAGAAGCGCCTCTACCGGCACTCTAGCAAAAACGCAGCTGATTGCTTCCTATATTATAATGAAAAATATGTATTTTGTTGCCGGAAACATCCATTCCTCCCAAGAGTCCCAGGGTTTCTCCTTTCATTTCAAGATTGGCTACTGCAAAGGCGTACCGCTCCTCGTCAAACATCCACTAATGGGTGTGACCGCTATTCTAGAAAAATTGAATATAACGCTAATAGGGTCCTAAAATTAAAGACGAAATCTCACTTATATTGAATAATACGATCAAGCATGGTATTCTAATCGGAATTCTACTTTACTCAAACTTGAAAAACAAAGGAATAATGAGAAAATTCGAAACAAGTAAAATGGTAAATAGTTCTACTTTGACATTTGAGGTCAACCTCGTGTGACTGAGCTCGACATTTTTCGCACTGGGATTTCAAAAATGTTCCTATCTGACATACACTGTGAAAAAAAATCACTCAAAGTATGTGTTATAAGCTAGGGACGAGACAAAAGGCTAAAAAAATATAAATTATATATTTTCAACTACGGTTAATAAAAACGTCAAAAAATGAGTAAAAATGTACTCTTGAACCATATATTGTGGTTTAAAACAAGAATCCCGATAGGACTTTAGGAACCTATTAGCAATAATTTACTTGTAGAAGCTCGATAGTTCTTATTGTCTATCCGGTTGGAATCAAGACCGACATTCAAACAAAAATTGTCATTTTCTTGGTCCACAAGTGTCGCAACTGTTTCGCATCTAGTGCGCTGTGTTGCTGACAACAACGGGAAGGATGCGCACTACTTTTGACATGATTATAAAACGTCGCGAGTTGGGTCGCGTCGCGACTTGATTGTGCGAAGTCCGGTTTGGTGGCGGCCCGACAATACCTATTTGGACTTCGTAATCGTTTGGGATTTTGGGAATGCACTTCATGTGACTTCAGTACTGTGGTGATTTTTTCTTTTCGGCTGGCGCAACTTCTGCTTTGGCTGATCCGCCATTTTGAAATTGGAAAAAATCGCGAATAACTAACTCGCGTCCGTACGCCACAAAGTTCGTCGAGAGAATGCGCCAAGTACCACAACCACTGATTTGTTGTTTTGTTTTTCGACAAAACATGGCGCCTGCTAAAGTGACAGTTGTATTACCGAAATTCAGCAAAGGATGACACGATTGCTGATATCTCGGTAATCTCGTTTACTGATTTCGGTAAAATCCGTGTTCACCGACAGGTTTTGCAAAAAATGCTGTCAGTTTTCTAATTTTTAAAGCCGTTTGCTGATATTTCAGTAAAATGTTTTGAACAATCTCGGCAAAAACATTTTGTTTGCTGAAATATCAGCAAAATTAGGAATCGCCGTTCGGAATCAGCAAATAGTTCTGCCGAGCTCGAGAACCAATTTTAAGTGTGTACGGTTAATAAAAACGTCAAAAAATGAGTAAATATGTACTCTTGAACCATATATTGTGGTTTAAAACAAGAATCCCGGATATAGGACTTTAGGAGCCTATATTGAGTTGTCCAAAAAAAAGTCTCACTAAACCTACTGCAAGCCTATCCATATACGTGAGAACAAAAGATGTTTAAAAAGTTCTTACAGATAGATTAACACGGGAAATCTGAACACTAACCACTACCACACAGGAATTTGGATTGGTCAATGGCACGGCATAAGGATCACAAGGCAGGCTAGTAACTTATGTAAACATCAATTTTGGATGTAAACATTGTAATGTCGGATGTTGGTCTTCGGATACGATTGCAGAGACACGTCTTCACGCGATGTTGGTCTGAACAGAACTCAACATTATTTATTTACATGTCATTCGACTACGGGTAGGTGACAGCATACACTCTAAGATTCTTTTACACAAGATATTCACAATAGTAGTAGTGTGGACACTACATTCCTCCTTTTCTTTACAGTTGTTTAGTTACTTATATAAAATCAATGCTATCTGACATATAAAACGTTTACAATTATTTAGGACCCTTATTTAAGCTACTGTAAACTTGTTATAAACAAACAAGAAACCATTTTAATTTTCATTGTAGTCACAAGAATGCTTGCCTTGCTATTTTAGTCTACTCCACTGCATCCATCTGTCGTTTCATCTCAAACAGTTAAGGTGATACGGGATGCCGTTAATTTTCCTATCTTTTCTTTCTTTCTAACTATCAACCTTCCGATTTTGAAGACGGTATTCAATTTCTATCATACTGGAGTGGCTGAAAAACAATCAGCTTATGCACATCTTGGTAACAACAGAGCAATGGCGGTTATTGTCTACACAGTCCCGTTTATCCTTAAGTAGATTGATTTTGTAACATCCTCACAGTTATAACAGGCTCATCATGGGCTATGCTTCTGGAGTTTTCTAACAGTTTCTTAACGCATTATTCTCTTCCACTTTCCCTTCATGACAACCAAATCTACCTTCTCGATCCTGGTTCGTTTTGCTCCACGACTAACGTCCTTGGCCACCTCATGTGTGAAGACAGTCCAATGCTTGATGTCGAATCATTGTTGATGAATCACCACCTAATCCTTTTAACAGATATTCCCCTTACAAGCCCAGGTTAATCATCATCATTTATATTTACAATTTGACAATGATTGTGGTCGGTTGTCAGTTTCCTGCAGTCCGGCATCTTAAATAGTTCACGTTAAGAGATAATGGATGGCTATCCGCTTCTTGTCCGACCTCGTTAAATTAGCTGCAAAACTCCTTACTCCGTTCCGTAGAAGACTCAGTTAATGCTTGCTTTATCGCTGGATCTCTTCTTCAACCACTCCGTGCAATATCCGCTAGGCTGATATCTTAGGATACGTCGACCAAACTAATGGAAACATATGAAAGTCTTATTTGTTCATAGAAGTAGTTTGGTATTTAGCCAATGAAGTTTCTCACTCCTACAAGGATTATGATAATTCCTATATAAAATCGAATCAAGATATTCCAGAATTCAAACGGATGTTCTCATCTACTAACACCTAAGTCTTTGATGGATTCCATTTCAAAGTAAATGCTTTCCATGATGTTGAGTGGTAAGTAAAAATTAGTCTTTTGTACACTCATCGATACAAAGTTAGAAAATATGTTATTGTATTTTTTACGAATAATCAGACTTTGACGACGAAATTGAACTCGCCCTAATATGGTACTAACCTAACATTTAGACACATTTTCGCCTTCCTTCTCCGATTCAGGCGAAACCAGCTGATTTTGTTATGAAAACATAAACAGCTGGTAGCCGAGAACAATAAGGATGAACGTAAACATCGGTGAACCAGCTGGTTTTGTTGTGTAAACATGACCAGCTGGTGGACCGATAACAAAAGACCTTAATGGTAAACATTCAGACGGCCGGCGAAAACTGTCACATTATCGGGCGAGTTGCAAAAACCCTGCGACTGAGATTGACAGCGAAATCGAAAGCGAAATATGAGTACGACGAAATTTATCGCATCAAAGTCTAAGTCGAAAAAAAAAAATCGCAATAAGTTCCGGACGACAATTATATATTCCTACTATCCTACATTGTTGCCTACTTTTTATAATTTTCCACCAGTGTACGATCTTATTCTCTCATTCTAATGTCAACTGTTGTTGATAAAATTTAGCGTCAACCTCAGTTTTACAGTTTTCTGTGGCACCTTAATTAGTGGTGTTAGTATTTCAAAATAACAATATAAAGCAAAAACTCTGAGAAATTCAATTGTTTTTCTTTGTTTGTCTGTTTCGGGTGAATCTCGATATGAGAACATTTATTTAATTTTGGTTGTACTGGTTACATCGAATTAAAATGCTACATTGTTAAATGAAAAACATTGAGAGACGCCAGGAGTGACGCTCAATCGAAAATCAGTTATAATGAATAATCGAATTCTCACGTTGAATTAACTATTCCCTTTCAAACAACCTAAAGGTAATTCAATGCTCTACTCTTCTACCGGTTTCGCCAACGCTTTCAATGAATCCACTTCAACTTCACCAAACATTCCTCATGAGTATTAGTTAATGCAAAGTCTATTTTGCCTATATTTACCCTTATCATTGTCAAACTGTAGAAAACCTTAGGTGCTCTATCAAATTATTGATGAACAATAACGGTAATAAGTAAATTCAATTGGAGTTTTAAATTTTGAAAAACTTAATGGTTCATTAATTTTATACGTAAAAGCACCTCCCTCTTAGCCATTATGACTCTCTTTAGCCCTCCAGAAATTCACCTTGGCACCCAAAATCAATCTTCAAGAATCGCCCAGTACAAAATCCGACGAGAGCGATGCAACAAATTACCTCCACTCAATCAGCCAACCGACCCACAAACAGGTTCCCGGGTCCCAAAATCCATGGAAACCCGAACCTTGGCCCAGCCTGGCATGCAGTCTCAGAACATCTTGTCATCACAACACCGGCAAAGAAGCCAACACTCAACCGACTCTATTGCAGCTACTGTTTTCCTCCTTCCACAGATTATCGTGCCATGTTCTTTCACACGCGAACACCGATTACTCGATGCACCAGCCACAAAACGCATTCGCATACCATGCCTGCTACTGACAGTTACAATCAAGGTTACAATACTTTCACCATTTCCGACACCCAATACAGCCCTCATACCACATCACTCCATGCAGAATCCATCTATAATCGTCTATAAGTTCGGCACTTGACACCTGGCACTTAATTCCCCTTTACTCATTCCATCCCCTTCCAATAACCCTTTTTTTGTAACATCAGTGAATCCAGTTCTCAACTAATTTCACTTTATTTAGTTAGCTGTTCAACCCCTCCACTTCATTCATTTTTTTAACAACTGTCGCCATTGAATCCGGTGCTCGATCCATTTCACTGCATCCATCACGACTGTCTCAAATGTCTTCCGGTAATCAATCCATCTCATCCTAAATAAATTCATCTGCAATTATTGGTGAATCCAGTACTCGACTCATTTCACCATCCCTTTTTTTTCACCCCCGAAGCGCCTAACCACTTGTGAATCCAGTACTCGACTCATTTCACTTTATTTAATTCCATCACATCCATTTTTTTCCGCAACGAAATTCACCAGTGAATCCGGTACTCGACCCATTTCACTGTATTCATTACGACTGCTTCAAATGCATTCATGAATCCATATCAACAACAAACCCATCAACAACTATCAATGAATCCTCGATGAATGCTCGACTCATTTCACCATTTACCCCTTGTTTCCGTAGCGCCCTACCATCAGTGAATTCGTTACACGACCCATTCAACACGATCACTTCCACGACTATCAATCACAGCTACCCCAAAACATAATGCATCTGATAATCAACTCATTGTGTGGAGTATACAATGAACCACAAACACAAAATCTATCAATGAATTCCAAATTCTATTCATTTAACTGTAATCACTAAATCGAAATCGCGACTTGCTTGAGAGTTGCGAAGTTATCTCATACGAAGCTAATGTCAAAGTTAAAACAATGGACTGACGGCGGCGTCGTCATAGTGACGTCCTCAAACCGTAAACAAACAGGTCAACGGAACGCCTTACACACCAATCTAAAAAAGGCAATTTTCAAGAAAATATTGTTCAACCAGGAACTAGGAACTTAACCAGACATTTTATTTGCACAAATTGCACTTCATACAGTTTCAATTTTGTTTATAATGAACATTACTGTTATGAATTAAATTGAAAAGCATGCGCCTAAATTTCCTTGTTTTTTTTTGTGTAAAACATTTTGACATTCTTTTACTTAGATTTGGGTACTTTACCGTCAAAGTGCATATAATTTTGCAGCTTCCAAAGTGAGCTTTTTATCGAAATTGATGATGTATGCTTTGTCACTCTAATCGATCAAAAATACGAACAAGTAAATCCAGTTCTTAGTATACACCTCACTGCACTCCGGTGTTCAAACTATCTTAACGTCATTTACCTCTCTTGTAATTGCTCAGTGATGAATCGTTCCACTCCACCACGTCTACACTCGCGTCTACATACAAATATCAGCCCAAAGTTACTATTTCCATTTCCACCCTGCGAAGACTTCACTTATTTCACCCATAAAAGACAAGAAAAGCCATCTAGTTCAACAACAATTACAAAGTACTCTCCTCTTCCCAACCTCTCTCCACAATATGTCCTGTTAAGCATCTGTATCAACTCAATAAGAATCCTCTCAATGCTGAACATGAAATAAAGGCTAGAAATATACAAAATTTCTACCCACTGTTTGTCGATGAATCAACAACTCGCCTTGCAATGGAACACAAAAAAAATATACACGCTCATCACAACTCCACCGAAATTACAATGTTGTGTTGACCATATACAGTGCTCTCTGCTTTGTTGCAATGAATGCCAAAAAATAATTCCATTAAATTTCACTGCAAATAAATTATGAACCACAATGTACAACGAAGTGGGAACCGCTGTTAATACCGCGCAGAAAAACAATACCACTACTGGAACGCAACCACTTCCATATATCAAAATATGTTTCGTCTCTCTCTACATTTCCTAATGGGAGCTTGTAAAGTGTCATTATCATCTTCTCTTTCTCTCGTTCGGTGTCGGTCCATCCTTGCCCTCAAAACAAACATGAGGTTTGGTTTCTACTACAAGCCTCTATCGCCTTTATCCACTTTGTCTCAGGGGACTGTTATGGTCTTCTTGTTTTCTTACCCCGCATTAAAATTATGCTGCTGTGTTGAAAGATAGGTTGTCAGCTTGAGCCCTACGCTTGAGCCGCTGTTATGCTGGCTACGAAAACATTGCATTGGTGGGATAGGGATGCCAATTCCTTGCTTTGTCTGCGCATCTCTTCTAAACATAAATAAAACACAATCATTGACATCTTCAGCAGCAGTCAGAAGTATCCACGCACACATTTGAGCAAAGTGTCAACACTCGCTACTCTCACTCTTCTCTCATTTAACACTACCATCCACGTTGGTGCAGTACGCGCAGCATCATGATAGCCTCCGTTACAACAAATTGCACTGTAACCTCCACATTCCTTGCTTCCCCACAATCCTATTTCCATTCTGCACCAACTGCACGCAAAAACAATCTTTCACTTCATAAACAAAACACCGAAAAATTTATCCTCGAAGCCAAATGTAATGTCGGATGTTGGTCTTCGGATACGATTGCAGAGACACGTCTTCACGCGATGTTGGTCTGAACAGAACTCAACATTATTTATTTACATGTCATTCGACTACGGGTAGGTGACAGCATACACTCTACACGGAGAAATCAAACTACCTATTTTTTGGGTCGATTTTACTCAAAGCTGAGTATATCGAATAAACTAGTTACCCAAAATTAGGTTGTTTTCCCTCTTTACCTCACCGATGTTGTCAAAAACAAACAGAGATGCATCTACTCAACGGGGGTCCTTGAGCCCAATAAGCCAATTTTGGGTAAATGCAGGTTTACTCAAATTTGGGTTGAATGAGGGGGGGTCTTGGGTTGAATTTACCTACTCTTGAGTAAATGTTTTTGCTGGAGGTGAAGGCAATTTACCTAGTGTGAGTTTAATCAATTTACTCAAATTTGGCTTATTGGGCCGAACTATGGGATTGCGTCAAAAGAACTCAATTTTGGGTAGTTTGGCGGTTCCGTGTAAGATTCTTTTACACAAGATATTCACAATAGTAGTAGTGTGGACACTACAAACATGTGACGTCGTTTTTATCGTTTTACGTTGATCAAACTGGTGTGGAGTACTAGATCATTTGTGTTGAACGATTTGAATTACGTAATCAAAAAACTGTCAGATTTTCGGAAGGTATCACCTTCTAAATATTGTACACCGTGGGTCAATGGTAACCTCGACGGAGCAAGTTTCGCCGATTGATCAACGGCCTGCTTAGCACCCGAATAAAACAGTATCATACACCAATTGTACAGTGTATGATTTAGTTATGATTCGTGCTATCATAAAGTGGATTATAAATCGATGATAAGACAAATCACTTTGATGATAGCAGTTATCATTTTGAGAACTTTGATGATAGACCGAATGGGTTGTTAAGTATCGTTACCATTCAAAAATGCCAAATTTCTCGAACAAAAATATTGCCGAATTATACATGTTATAATCACTTTATCGTTAACCTTATTATACGGCGAATAATAAAAATAAAACGGAAATATTTCACGCATCTACTTTATCGACCGAAAAAAGCACACCCCTGCGGGCACTTTGTCGGACACTGTCAAGTTCTGCTACGATTACGTGAATCATTGTTTACTTCCACGGCGTTTTTTTTATTTAGAGGATCGGGAATCGAACCGTGAGATTGCCGTGATCAAGCTGTTTTGGTACTTCTACCAGGTGAATCAGTGCTCGCGGTCGGCTGAAACTCAGTGGTGCTCTAAAGGTGAGAGGAAAAAAGCAACTTTGGAGGCAGGAATGTTCTTCTGGACGGATCGATTAAGAATGAATCCCCAGTGATAACCAATGCAGGTGCAGGTATTTTAAAACGGTTTAGTGACGACGAAGAGACGGAGGATGTACACGGGAATGCATCTATCGCTCCACAAAATCTGCGAAATACAATATTCCGATGTTCTTTACAATACCGCGGTAGCGACTCAGCGTGGGTGTTTGGGAATCGGTCGCCAGCAAGGTCGCCAGAAATATTATACCAAGCACCTCCGGATGAGACTTGAATCACAAGGTACGTTTTCATAAGCTATAGCATATTTACGTTTCGATTATGACTGTGGGATCTAAATGCAATGAAGAACACTATAATGATTGATTGCGTGCAGCACACTCATTGAAAATGGATGATTAAAAATGGTTCAATAATCATAGAAGAAATCGTTATCATTATTAGTATGATAACTGAAAAGTATTGAATGATCTCATTTCAAAGACTTGAATCATTCAATTATAAATTTATTATTACGTCTATCGTTATTATTCCACAAATGAACATCTTATAATATGCACGATACCATGAACCATAATTTTCTATTCGGGCAACCATGTGGGATTTTAGAGGACTTCAAAATGAAATTTCGTTGAGGCAATCTACAAGCGGGCCGACGTTAGGAGCAGTTATCGGTCGTACAGGAAACTAGCAAAGTATTGACAGCATGTAGGAACACTATATGCCTTCCCGGGATAGGCAACCGCTCATGCAGACCGTGGATAACGTGTCCGTGGGCGATCCTTTACAAAAACCTTTACAAACTCAAGGTCAAGCATATTGAGGGCCCACACTGCAACAACGACAACGACCCCTACGTTTCATACAAGTTGGCAATGAGCCAACAGGAGGTTCTGGAGGAATCCCGGAAGAAGTTGCTGAAGGAAGGATTTTCTCTGCGAAATCCCAGAGAAAAACTTTCGTACGGAATGCCAGAAGATTCATCACAAAGAATCCTTCGTAAATCTTCATAAAATTTCCCGTGAAGCTTTGTCCCAGTATTTCTTCAACAATTCCATAAAGTAACCGCCAGAGTCCCAGCAGAATTCCTTCCATCGTAGTCCGAACGCCTAAATTGCAGAATTTTTAATGAGTATCTAACCTTAGTTCTCTCTGTAATAGCATTAAAAGTTCCCCCAGAATTCCAGCGCAATGTCTCCAATCAGTATTTTCCCTGGAAAGCTTCACAACTCCGTTGGAATCTCACTATCTGGATTTTCGCCAGAAGCCCACTCAAAAGTTTTAAATTGAATCATTTTCCCTACACGCGCGCGAAATAGTACATTTAAATTTCAAAAACATTTCCTGAGGAAAAGAACGAAATTTCTCTAAGTCCAAATCGTAAACAACCTGGTGCCCTTCTCTTCACATCCTTCTTACAGCATCGTTTCGTTAAAATGCTGTCAGTTAAACAAATGTCAAAATTACTCAGGGAGGGTGCAGGCACGTCAAACTCGAACAAACTACGCCTACCTACCATGCATCGAGCGGGCCTTCCCAAACAACACAATGCGATTTCGCGGGCCATCCCCATCGGCAAAATAAACCGATTTCCAAGCAGGATTCGACCAGGCTTCTGGTCGCGTTGCCAGTCACACTTACACACTCGCAAAAGATGAGCAGTAGGCCTACCTTGCCGCTTGCGGGTCCCCTGAAATTACTTACGGAAAAAGGTGAAATTTTACTTGAGCGCTCTACACTCAGAAATAAACGAAATCGTGAACAGTTTAAAAATTATTCTTTTTTGTTATTATTGACCGTCCAGTTCCAAACTGTTCACGACCGTTCGAAACAGTCGACGTTTCAAACGGTCGGTGAACAGTCGGTGACGGATTTGACAGCAGAAATGAGCGAGAAAGATTTCGCGCGCAAACGCGTTTTCAAAAACATTCAATTGGTGGAACAAGGACAGCTAACCGGTCGCTCTGATCAGCTGTTGCCGGCAGCGAAGCCGCCAGCTTTTTGGCGCGGAAGTCGGGGGGTGTTCAGATGCAATGTTTATCACTCAACAAATTTATGAAAATATATTTTTTTCGCAATAAATGATTAAAATGTTTTAAAGTGAGGTTAAATAAATGCAATTTATATTATTTCCAAGATAATTGCTAATGTTTGTTATTCTGAAGACATATACGTTTGGAATAATGATGTGCTTGAACAAATTTGCTGTTTAATTGGTTTCTGTAGAATACATCGAGGATCCCCTCGCTATTCGACGACTGTTCTGATCAGTTTCACAAACAGTCGGGATAATCCAACTTTGAACTGAATACACAATATCTGCGTTTAAACTCACACAAGTTTAAAAGGTATACTGCCGTCACTTTATAATTTAAACTGAGCCAGATTTTGGTGAAACTATTTTTACAAGTGTTTAATAGACCATTCCCGTGATTTTTTTTATGTGCTCTACAGCTTTCCGCCAATTTATTGAACAAACTTTCGCAAGGAACCCATATGCTTAGAAGCCTCTAACTATTGAAAAACAATGAAAAACTTGCGAAGTAGCACTTATCCCTATTGTCTCCTATAAAATATTTTTCCTCAAAACCCGTTGAACCCCTTTCTCCTCTATAGTGCATTCGGAGATATGTGGAGAATTTTCAATCAGCTGGCTTTGACGTTTGAGTTTGTTTTGATCTTTTGCATTCTTTCTTGGTCTGTTTGTTTACGCCGTGCGCAATTTCTGAACGAATTCCGATACCGGATCGGATACCGCGAGTTTGATTACCGTTATCTGTTCCACGGGCGCAGAAAATGAAATGAGCAGACGGAGGACTATTTTCCGAAAGCTTGCAGCAACAGCGGCCTGGAATAAGGTAAGAAAAATAAGCTCAAATACCAGTACACAGACTTGTAAATACAAAAGCAATAAATAATTTGTAAATGCTTTTTGGTTGTCCACAGGGGTACATGCACAACTGCACAAGGCAACTTTTCCGGGCTGTCAGGCCATTCATCCGGGGTACGGATTTTTGTCGGAGAACGTGGAGTTTGCGGACCTGTGCCAGAAGGAGGACGTTAAATTTATTGGCCCGCCGGCTAGTGCGTTCCGGGATATTGGAACCAAGAGTCCTTCGAAGCATTACTGCCTGAGATTCAAAAACAGTTACTGATGGATGAAGCGAGTGGGAAAGCAGCAAAATTTTGGATTTTACATTTGACGTTTCACATCTGTAAACATTAGGAGGGCTGAACAAAATTCTCCACTTCTAGGTTTGCTAGGGGTGGAAGCACTACTTCGCATGTAGAGTTTAATTTAAATTTGTAGAGAATTTTTAAATTTTTGAAAATTTGTAAGAAAATCTGGAGTGCATATAAAAAAGTTCTAAAAGCGCCAAAATTCATCAAAAATAAATATCTTTCGAATAAAAATATAAAAAGTATGGGTTAGTTTTGACGGGAATAGTCTATTCAGCCATGGCAGAAAACTTTGCTGCAGTTTTCTCGTCGAAATCATATTTTTTATCGCTGCAAACCATTTGTCGCACAGATAGATATTATTCTGCTAAAAAGCATTTCAAGTTTGTTTCCTCGATGAATTCTGGAAAACCAGCCCGCGGAAGTAAAGGTAAGTGTTGAAATTGGCTAAAATAAGCAATTGTTACCGAACAGGTTAAAATTCCTTTTTCCAGGCACTTTCGAGGACACTTACAGCACCGGAAAGAGTCTGTATTCATCCGAAGACCACAAAATGCACGACGTTGAACATGTGTTGCTGCTGCCGATGCTGATGCTTCCCAATCATTGTCCGCTGGAAATTTCGGAAAGTGGAATTCGATCTACAGTTCCGGCAGCCGGTTGTATGCACATTTCCTGGTACGATTGGAACCGCCGAGGCTACGGCAGCGTGGAGGAAGTCGCGATGGAGTATACCGTTTCAGCGGGGGATTTCACGAACGACGGCGTTACCTGTGATGGATCCGGCCACGACCAAGACGGAAACGTTCGATTTCGACGGATAGAAGGTCAGGCTCATCATTGGACGCGGCGGGAACCCGCGAAATTCAGAACCCCTGCCAGACGCTAAGCATAAGCAGCGTAACGAGAACGGCCGCAACAATGTGTCGGTGATGGGCCATCAAATGCAGAGAAAATTTACAAGTGAAAATAATTATTATCTAATAAAATTTCGTCACTTCATTCAATCTTTGTTTTTCAAATAAAAAGAAACATCAACAACAATAGTTAAACAAATTTTCGATAAATCCAGGTTAAACTAGGTTTGATATTTGCAACTTATACTGGAATTTGTTTTTGTTCAAGTTATACTGAGCCAGTTTAGTCTGGATGACTGGATATAAACGAAGCTTGGGGTCAACCAGGCGAAACGTGATTTAGTCTGAGATTTAAACTATTTAGTATTGATTTTTTCCTGAGTGTACTTGGCAACAGGAAACTTAGCTTGGCAAACAAACGACGTGGTTTTTTTTTATCTCTTTATTCGGGGATTTTCTGCCGTAGGCAGGTTTATCCCGGAAAAACGACGTGGTGTGTGTGGCAGCAGATAAGGTAATCGGCAATTGGCTTTCAAGGGCAAAACAAAACATACTGTTACCCATCTTTGTTTCGGTAGCGCAACTACCGAAGTGATGATGTTTACCTTTTTACCCTTCTTACACCCATAAGAAGGGTATAAATACCGCTTGGAAAACCGACTTTCGATCCGAGGCCCGCAGGGCCGAGTCACATATACCAATCAACTCAGCTCGACGAATTGAGCAAATGTCTGTATGTGCGTGTGTGTGTGTATGTGTGTGTGTATGTATGTTACAAAAAAATGTCACTCACGGTTCTCAGCCGTCTGTTGACCGATTTGAGTTCTCTTGGAAGCAAATGAAAGCTACTACATCCTAGTAGAACGCTATTGAATTTTATTTTGATTGGACGTTCGGTTACCGCGATATCTTTCAAAGAGTGCTAGGGAGTAGTACAACTTAATTATTTTAGATATTTTTGACAAAGTGTATCACCATAAATTTCTCAGCCGTCTATCAACCGAATCGGGTTCTTAAGGCTCGAAACGAAAGCTACTGCACCCTAGAAGAACGCTTTTGAATTTCATTCCGAATGGACATTTTGTAACCGAGATATCTTTCGGGGAGTACTTTGGAGTCGAGTTTGGAGTAATACAACTAAACTTTTTAAGAGGTCTTTGACAAAATGCTTCATAATAAATGAATCAGCCGTGTGTCAATCGATTTGAGTTCTCTCAGCATCAAATGAAAGCTACAGCCTTTCAAAGTTTGTATGGGAATTACTATGGGAAAACGGTGTTTTTCATTCAATCCACCGTAGCATTTCCCCAAGTGCCCTAGTGGGTTAGTCAACCCTTGGTAATCCTAGGCTGCTTTATCAGCTACAACTTTGCCGAAGACCGCATTCAAATCGAACACCTCATTAATTAGTTACCGATTTTTATCCAGAATCGAAATCTTTACTCATGATGGTTAAACTATTCGGTGGGCATCACTGCATTTTGCAGTGAAACATAGTAGCCATGATTCCAGTGTGCTATCTTTGGCGCCATGTGCAGCAATGTTGCCTGCTGGGAAGCTGGAGGATCACTGTTAAAGTTTGCCCAGTTGGATACAAATCGATAACTTATTAATGAGGCGTCCGATTTGAATGCGGTCTTTGGCAAGGTTGTAGCTGATAGAGTAGCCTACACACTTAAAACAGATTCTTGAGCTCGGCAGAAAAAAATGCTGATTTCAAACGGCAAATCCAGAATTTACTGATAGTTCAGCAAACAACACGTTTTTGCCGAGACTGTTCAATATGCTTTGCCGAAATATCAGCAAATTGCTCGAAAACTAGAAAAACTGACAGCATTTTTTGCTGAGATCATCGGTAAACACAGATTTTACTGAAATCAGCAATCGAGACTACCGAAAAATCAGCAATCATCTCGTCTATTGCCGAATTTCGTAGAAAGAACCGTCACTTTTGCAGCCGCTTGTCTCAGCCAAAAAAAGACCAAAACAAACCAGTGACACGTAATGACGAAGGTGCTCTTTTGAGCGATAAAAAAGTGAAGATATGTGAAATCTTTCTGTAAGTAATAATTGCTATTAATTTCATATTCAATCTATTACAGATTAGCAAATACACCTATTGATGCTATTCTTCGAGGAGCTGTTCGAGTCTGTGGAACTGTTAGTTCTGGAGAGCAACGTGTGTCTGACTAGGAGCAAAGTAATGAATGAGCAGTTCCGGCATTAAATTTATTGTTTTTTCAATTAAATTCTTTGGAAAATTCGAATACTATGCAAGAATAAAGTTTTTCTACTGGTTTTTCATGCGGGTTCATAATCTTCATTTTACGATTCACAATTTTTCTCTCTTTTAGAAACAAAAACAAAACAAATTGCCGAGATTCAGCAAATCCATCTGTACTGGAAATAATTTTGCCGAGATTCAGCAAATGTATTTGCTGATATTCTCGGCAAAAAATGGATAGCTGTCATTTTTGTGATTGCCGAGCTCTCGGCAAATCTAATTTTTGCTGAGGTGTTTGCCGAGCACTCGGCGGTGCCAATCTCGGCAATTGGTTTGCCGAGATTCGGCGAAAAAAACTAAGTGTGTAGGATTGCCAAGGGTCGACCAACCCACTAGGGCACTTGGGGAAATGCTACGGTAGATTGAATGAAAAACATCGTTTTCCCATAGTAATTCCCATACAAACTTTGAAGGGCTTGTGCAGTCTCAATTTTCATCCAAATGAGCTCAAATTTTGGGAGAAGGCATACAATCTGGTTAGGAATCGAATAAGCGGTGTGGAGCAAAAACGATTTTTTGAACCACGCTAACATACACACACACACACACACACACATACAGACATTTGCTCAGTTCGTCGAGCTGAGTTCATTGGTATATGAGACTCGGCCCTCCAGGCCTCGGATCGAAAGTCGGTTTTTCGAGCGATATTTATACCCTTCTTATGGGTGTAAGAAGGGTAAAAAGGCTTTTCCTACATACATTCCGTGATATTTTTGCTACTGTTTATTAAGCTCAAATATTACAAAGAGATAGTAGCTTTTATGTATTTGATGCAATTGCATTTTCATGTATAACTAACTTGTGTAACCAAATATGATCATAAAAAATCTGTTGACAAACGGCTGAGAAATGTATTATGATACATTTTATCAAAAATCTCTCAAAAGCGTAAATTTCATTACTCCTTAGTACTCGTGGAAAGATATCACGGAAACAAAATGTCCAAACGGCATGAAATTTAATAGCATACTACTTGGATGCTGTAGCTTTCATTTGATGCTGAGTGAACTCAAATCGATTGACACACGGCTGATTCATTTATTATGAAGCATTTTGTCAAAGACCTCTTAAAAAGTTAAGTTGTAGGGTAGTGGAGGTATTTTGGCCCACCTAGGGAGTTTTATGATATTTATCACATAATCTCTACTAAATCTTGGTAAATTTTTATTGAAACACGAAAAGTATTCAACTGTGTGATGACCTTTATTTTGGATGTCAGTTAAATATGCTGTTCAGTATCAAACATAGATAAAATGTTTTCACTTCCAATGAAACGCACGGAAAAGCACCAAAAACAAAAGAGGTGACAAATTTGTAGTCGGCTTCGAAGAGGTATTAAATTTTACAAATAAATATTTATTTCATGTGAATGTAGTTAGGGCCATGTAAGAACTCAAAATAAACTGTTCTTAACCTCGGCGGAGCGATAATATTCAATAAAATGGTGGTTTGAGGTATGGCCAAAATATGTTCAACATAATCAGATGTGGACATATTTTGGACCACCTGCCAGATCCATCTCTCCAGTTCCTTCTAAAGGGAGAAAACATTCATGCCAATCTAATGTAGTCCGAAAACAGATGAATAGAATAAGTTGGGACCTCCCGTGATCTGAGTTGTTATACGTTTATTTCACAATGAGAATGTTGTGGGTTCAATTTGTTCTAACAAATTTTCGCCAAGTTTTTTTCATTTCGATTCGATTTGTGCCCTAACAACTTTTTGACAAGTTGAAATTTTCAGGTGTTCAGTCGTCCAGTTTAGAAAAGTTGTCCTTTTCGGCAATTAGTTGATGACTGAGACACTGTGTTATCTATTCTATGTTTGACAAATTATGTATCATTCAAATTACTTTATTTTTGATGGCCTTTCCACTCATTACAATATGTGTGGAACGCCTTTATATTTAGCAAAATCACTAGACTTTCACACTTCCTATTAAGGGTTACGTAATTTATACATGGTGACTTACGTCATGAGATAGTTAATAAATATACGTTTTGCGTAACATTTTTTATGAAACATCATACTACAATGCGTAAAAACTGGCAATAGCAACAAAATTTCATCTTTTTTTTACCGTTACGTAATTTTTAAACGTTCCCTGCCTCAAAAAATGAATAGAAAAGATGTAATCGTCACGTAGTTTTAACTATGCTGAGGTGGCTTTCATTTCATCAATAAATTGAAGTTTAATTTGGTGGGCCAAAATATGTGCACTTGGTGGTCCAAAATAAAGTCAGGTGGTCCAAAATAGAAGCCCGAGATCCTTCAGGAGTTTTGATATTTCTTGTATTTACTACAACAATTTTGAGTTCTGTTTGGCCTTTTTCGACAGAAAACATGTTGCTCTACGTAATGCCTACTGAAATTGTCCATGTTCAGAAGTGGGGACCTTCTTTTTTCGCTGAATTGTTCATCCACTTCCTAAAGCGGTCCAAAATACCTCCCTTACCCTATTACTCCAAAGTACTCCCCGAAAGATATCTCGGTTACAAAATGTCCAATCGGAATGAAATTCAAAAGCGTTCTTCTAGGGTGCAGTAGCTTTCGTTTCGGGCCTTAAGAACCCGAATCGGTTGATAGACGGCTGAGAAATTTATGGTGATACACTTTGTCAGAAATATCTAAAATAATTAAGTTGTACTACTCCCTAGCACTCTTTGAAAGATATCTCGGTAACCGAACGTCCAATCAAAATAAAATTCAATAGCGTTCTACTAGGATGTAGTAGCTTTCATTTGCTTCCAAGAGAACTCAAATCGGTCAACAGACGGCTGAGAACCGTGAGTGACATTTTTTTGTAACATACATACACACACATACACACACACATACTCACACACACACACACACACACACACACACACACACACACACACACACACACACACACACACACACACACACACACACACACACACACACACACACACACACACACACACACACACACACACACACACACACACACACACACACACACACATACAGACATTTGCTCAATTCGTCGAGCTGAGTTGATTGGTATATGTGACTCGGCGCTGCGGGCCTCGGATCGAAAGTCGGTTTTCCAAGCGGTATTTATACCCTTCTTATGGGTGTAAGAAAGGTAAAAAGTCATTTTCTTGTCTTCAAAGTTTACTCATTTCTTGCTCTAGAAGTTGATATTTTCCATTTGCAATGGCTTCTAATATCATCATTCTCGATGCCCATATCGACGGACATCGGATTGGCCAGCAAACAAAAGATCCGGAAGATTTCCCGCCGGAGGCATAGCATGAGCTCCTCAATTTAATCACATAAATTGTTCCTAAGTATTGCTTTTTTCACTGAAAATTTTCCTTGCTTCGCTGAGCAATATGACATTTCCTTCCAGCGAAGGCTTACGCGATACAGGAAATCACTGAATTTCACACTAACACAGCAGAAAATCTGTCAACAAGACCTCAATACACATGCATTTTCAGCGAAAAGCTCTATTTGCGTGACAACAATCCACTTCCATGACTAACAGGCGACCGTCGTCAAATTTCAGGATTGCCAACTGCCCGGCGACTGCTGTCAGTGTTCTTTGTCGCCGAATCTGGCGCTGGGTCTTCGGCGCGGAAACCCAAAGGTGGGAATAAAATTTTGGGGTTTGCGCGCAATACCTACCGGATCTTAGCGCACGCTATGTCCAAAGGAAAGTATTATGAAAAGTGAATGTACCTCAATTTTTTTTTCGCTAGAACCGTATTTTTGGACCTCTAGATTCAGTATATGTGCGATTTAAAATCATCCATCTTGGTTTTTTTTTCATACATTTTTGTATGGGATGAATTTGACCTTAAAATTACTTTTTTCGACATTTGTATGGGAAAATAGGATAAAAATCAAAAATATCAAAAAACACAAGATGAAATATTTTAACCCGCAAAGATTCTGAAACTAGAGGTCCAAACCTATGATCCTAGGGAATAACATTTAAGGTACATTCATTTTTCATAATACTTCCTTTTGGACATAGCGTGATAGCGCTTCTGAAAGAGAATTAAATTTTCGTCCCTAAAAGTGCTCGTTTGATTCTCTACGATGCGGAAGAAAAAGTGAAAAAAGTGCATTTTGCCAATGCTGCGCCATGGCAAATTTTGACGGAGTCACTCTTTTCATAGGGTTCTCATTCTTTCCACCAGGAAATATTGAAAAAAGTTCACTTTACCTATGCTTCGCTTTGACGGAGTTGTACTTTTGTTAGAGCCCTCCGCATCTGGTGGCAGGAATGAGAACCCTATGAAAAGAGTGACTCCGCCAAACAGTGCTATGCCGTGCCCGTAGTTTAGACGAGGTGCACTCTTTTAACTTTTTTTCTTATCGAATACATCGTAGAGAACCATACGAGCACTTTTTGGATAAGTTTTCTAAATTCTCTTTCAGATGCGTTTAGATCCGACAGGTACTTACAAACAATTTATGTTAATTAAATTAAATTGAGGAGCACTTGCTTTGCCTTTGGCGGGTAATCTTCCGGATTTTTTGTTCGCTGGCCAATCCGATGTCTGTCGACGTGGACATTGAGAATGATGATATTTGAGGTCATTGCAAATGAAAAATCGTCACTTATAGAGCGGAATATAAGTTAATTTTGAAGACATAAAAATGAACTTTTGTTGTAAACAAACGATTTTCACCTTATTTCACCTAGCGCCTCTACTATTGGGGGACATTCGAATTCGTCTTTATCACGCCAGAAAATGTTGAAGAAGGGAGAATAAAAATGGTTTTTATTTGATAAGTTCAAAAAAATCGATTATTGTTTAATAGATTATTTGAAAAGAAATGGGCATCCCCACCATGCAATGACAGTTCGACAGAATAAACGTCATTCGGATAGCGCATGCATTTAGTGTGTAGTAGTACCTCTTCTGCCGCTTGGTGGCGACACATTCACTAAAAAGGTGTCAAAAATTTGTAAGAGTGACCTATATTGTTAATATAGTATATTTGTATATACCATAATAACAATTAAATAACAATCTAATGTCTAAGAAATTATCTTATAATGGAAAGGGGATGTGGTGATCTATATTATGAATGATACCATGTAGTATATGCGTTGAACTAGTGTGGGTGGCTGCACTAGCGAACGAACGATCCAACCACGAATAGCCGGCACCACTCGTCATTCTATCGTGCAGGCCTGACTAGATCGGACGACATCACAATCTACATACTTGTCGAAAAGTTACAGCTGGTCGACTATTTTTTTAAGTGAAAATTTTGCCTGTCCTGGTTATTTTGTCTATCCTATGTATCACATATTTTCCTAAATCGAATCCAGACCACGTGACTTTTGCCTCTCCCACCCTGCTAACATAACTTCTTTCCGTGACAGACGTGGAGAAGCAGAAGTGATCTCGGTCTAAAGTATGTCGCACGTCATACAAACATTCCTAACATTCTTTGCTTTCCACGATGACCGTAAGGACGTGGCCGACGTTATTGACTTAATAATGTTTGGAATTCTCGATAGTGTACATTGAGAACGGTAAGCTACACCCGAGGCTACTCCCAAGCTTCGTTTTTTGAGTCCTTGTGCAATTTCAAATGTTCTGGTCAATCATGGAGTAGCAACTACGAATTGTAACGGATGTCTGTTCACTCTTTTGTATGAGCTACGTCCATTGTATTCTAGTTACATTATAACGTATCACTTACCTTTGGATTGTCCATCCCAGATACTCTGCTCAATCCAATCCAAATTGTAGGTAATTCTAGCATAAATTTCCATCCAATACCGATTGGGGTATTCACCGCTTCCTCGGTTCTGAACTTTTAGGCCCACCACAGTGGACATGCACGAGCGCCTGTCGGTAGTCTGCAGCACTGCACCGTGTGAATTGTACGACAATTCAACATAGTCATTGTACCTCAATTTATAAGTACTTTTGACACACAGTTCCCCGATAAGGTCAGACCTGTTGAACCAATCGGGACGACGCAGTAAATGGCAATTCTCATATAGCGATATTCTGTTCTCGTTCAACTCAACCAGACTCATCTGGTCGTCTGGAAGTGTTCAATGCTTATTTAAGAATATTGTTTGATACATCTTAATAAAGGCTCTCAAACTACCAAACGATTGAGTGGTGTAGAACGTCTGCACAAGAATGTCGTTCAGATTTTCCGTCCAGTTATTAGCCAAACAAGCCGGGATCAGGGTATTACTGAGAAGAATCGTTTCATTCAGTTTCAGAATAGCTAAGTCGTAGCGTAAGCTGTCGTCGGCATGCTTCGGATGACATGCCATTTCCGAAACAGCAACTTCTCCGTACGAATCGAAGGGCACTTTTGCTGACAAGTATTTTGCATATACTGCATTTCTGGAATTTCGAACAAATATATGTTGATGTTAATCATTGAACATTTTATGCTCACCGAAGGCAGCTGCAAGTGGTTATGACATGTGACTCATCTACCAGGACACCATTGCACCAATTCTTAGAACTGTAATGCGTTGCAATTACCATCACCTAAGAAAAATCTAAATATGGTAAGTACTATAGTAATATATTGGAAAACTTACATTGTGCATATATATGTTTAAGCAATCACCGTTGGGTCGTTTTCTCGTCAGTGTTTGGAATCGTTCGCACTCTGAAATGGAGTTGAAAAGAAAGTAATCACCCATATCTTGTGCCATTCCATGGCATGTATAAATGGATACCTAGCTCGCTTATTCGTTTTTGTCTCTTGTCCAGGCGAAGTTCACTCTCGCCTAAAATTTCCTTAACCCATGACAAGTACCACTGAATGTTAACAAACACGATGTATTTGGAAGCATCAACTGATTTCTTCAACTCGTTGAATTTTCCAAAAGAAATAATTCCCCTGAGCTGCCAACGATCGCCATCACTGATGTACATGCCGCCGCCACTGTCTCCCGGTCCAGGACTGCCTCCTAAACCAAAATATAGCTCAATTCAAATTTTTATAGGCATCTAGGACTTTTGTACTACCTTTTTTATTTCCAGCGCAGAAAACTTTTTCGTTCAAACAGTTACTAAACAGATTTGGGTCGTCCTGCAGACACGTCAAATGACTTACCACGGACAGCGAAACCGTCCGAAGTACATCCGAAATGGTCCCGTTCTCCGTCATTCCCCACCCTGTGACCCATCCTTCTAGCTCTTGCAATGCAAGGTCCATTCTCTGGTCCAGACAAATCGGAATCACGGTATCGGAGTACTCCACTGGCAATCGCATCACCAGCACAGCGATGTCATTCTTATTTGGCTCATATTCCGGGTGCACATGTATTTCACTAACGTCGCGGACCACAACGTTATCACTCAACTTCGAAAGATTATGCTGACCGAAATGAAGCTCTATCTCATAAAAAAAAGGTGGCCGCTTTCGTTTGACGCAATGAGCTGCCGTCAGGGTGTGCTTCTCGTTGATCAAAGTACCCCCGCAACCGTACTTGAACTGATCAGTACTCTTCAATCGATTAAACACTGCCACGTGCCATGGCCACTGACCTTCTTCCACTTGCCAACCGTCTTTGATCAGTGGACGCAATCCGTGTAGTCTGATTCCACATTGGTAGGATGTATCGGAAAACTGAATCGAACACAGAAAACATAAAATAAGGAAGCACTCACGCTGGTTCATCTTTCTCGGAACGATCAGATCTCCGTCAAAACCAGAAAGCGACTAACGTTCTATACGCACTAGATCTTTCCGCAGGAATCACTGCGTATCAGATGATTGTCATGGTGAATCACCCGAGCGTCTAAGGATTTGTACGTAGCACATTTCGCTGGCAATTGGACTGTTGCAGAAATTGTAAAATACCGTCGTTGGGAGTGACAATAATGGGTCAGAGGGGCGAGATTGCTGTCAATAAATTAGGTTTCTAGAGCAATTAGTTATTTTTTGATAGATCATCAAAAAAAGCTTGAACCTTTTGGCCTTTTTAAAATACCACTTTTAAGGCTAGATGAAGTGTCTCGGGATGAATCAGATCAGGTAACCAACCCCGGTGGGAACTTTGGTCGTAGGCTGACAGGGAAGGGGGGGTTTGCTTCGGCAAACCTGAGCGTCTGTTCTCCAGGAGGAGCGGCTCACAACAGCGTCTGATCCCCATGTTAGGGGCGGCTGATCTACGTCCGAGTTCCAGGGAAGGACTCTAAGCTCAACTGTGCACTATGGTCCTCCGGAAAGTAGGGGGTTGGTGTCAGGCCCTACGAGCCAGCCGTAAAAAACAAACGGAAAATCAGCAACAGAATAATACGAACCGAGACCAACGGCAACGACCCCAGCGAACAAATAGAACTTGCGATTGGAAACTCGGTACGTGGAACCATACACAGAAAAAAATATTCATGTAAAATTCAGGGAATGCTAGAGTTAGTGCATATTTACATGGGATATCATGTAAAATTACGTTACAATCGTGTAAATTTCCGCTAATAGTCACGTAATCGGTTGGAGTCCATGATGGTTTACGCGATGGTTGGCGGAAATTTACACGATTGTAATGTAATTTTACATGATATCTCATGTAAAAGTGAACTAACTCTAGCATTCCCTTTATGTGCATGTTTTTTCTTAGAGATACGACTGTGATAGTTGATTCGGGGTAATGGCTTCCAGTCTCTTTTAATTAAAAACGGATTCTTATGCTTTCATCCGACGTTTCGGACACATTTATTGTGCCTTCTTCTTGGGATTAACAATGTTCCGTTTTATCGTTAAGGGCCTGCAGCATAGGCACCTTTGTCAACGGTTTATGCTCCGACAATTCACCCACTTTGTTCTGGCCGTGGGCTGGATGGGCTGATTTTTCAGAAATCGATCCGGCTCGCAGAAAAGAGGTGCAGTCTGCTTCGCGCCACTTTCACACTTGTGTGAAAGTGGCGCGAAGCAGACTGCACCTCTTTTCTGCGAGCCGGATCGATTTCTGAAAAATCAGCCCATCCAGCCCACGGCCAGAACAAAGTGGGTGAATTGTCGGAGCATAAACCGTTGACAAAGGTGCCTATGCTGCAGGCCCTTAACGATAAAACGGAACATTGTTAATCCCAAGAAGAAGGCACAATAAATGTGTCCGAAACGTCGGATGAAAGCATAAGAATCCGTTTTTAATTAAAAGAGACTGGAAGCCATTACCCCGAATTTATGTGCATGATTTCTCGCTGAATTTTAATCACATATTTTTTCCTGTGTAGATTTAAATATCAAGATGTTAATGTGAGTGTCGTAACTGAGGTTAGGCCGAATCAGATTCCGTGAAAGTAAACACGCGTTCTTCTGCTTCCAACTCAGAACAAAGAATGACGTTTATTTCAGTAATGAACATGATACATTGGTAGACCGGAGTCATGAAGTAATCAAGGTTATTATAATGAAAGGTAATACCATTTATAACATATTTTCCCCCCCTTGAAAGAGATTTCTTCTTGTTCCTTTCATTTGAACGAACAACAATGAGATTAGTATGTTAGTTACACAAGTTATAAGTCCAGTCTACGCGGAGGCCTTCTTTCTCGAGTAGATTTTCGTATAGTGCCCAACCCAGACTCTGGTGGTTTTGATTTTACGCTCCGCTCATTACATGGACTTGAATTGGAGCCACCATCTCTGAGCGCAATGCTGACAGGTGTACGAATAGTCTGTTCCAAGTTTGTGCTATGGTCAAAGTTAATTGAAACGTCGATGTTTGGATCAGTCTCATTGAGTTCAGATTTCACTTGTATTACAGGTTGTGAAGTGGGTTGTATGTCATGTACAAGCTTACGTTGACTGCTGTTTATCACTGGGTAACGTGTCAAGGGATCCTGTCGATTTATGGCTCCGGGTCTCAGCTGATCAATGTGGCGTTTCCACATTCTACCATCATCTAGTTCAACCATGTAATGAAGCTTCCCAATCCGTTCAGCTACCACACCAAATCTCCATCTTTCGTTAGAGAGAAAATCGCGGGCAGCCACCCTGTCATTTACGGAGAATGAACGTACCGTAGTATCTTCCCCACGAGGAGAATTCTGGACGCCTATTTTCGGAACCATTAAATCAACTCTAGATTTGATCTGACGCCCAAATACCATCATTGATGGACTTTGTCCGGTAGCTGGATGGACGGTAACTCTGTAGGTCATCAAGATCTTTTGAAGCGCCGCATGTACCTCGGAACGTGGGCAGTTGAGTGCTTTGAGTTTATCCTTAAACGTTTGTACGTACCGCTCCGCCTGGCCGTTGGTGAATGATGCCATTATTCTTGAGAAAACGCTGAAAATGTTCAGATGTGAACTGGGTTCCTCTGTCCGTAACCAAAACCGACGGTAATCCTAAATTTGCGAAAAAATAGCGCATTGTTCTGATGGTTGTTTCAGTCGTTATGTCTGGTACCACTTTAACCTCCGGCCACTTGCTGTGAGCGTCAACCATAATCAAAAAGTATAGCCCCAGGAACGGTCCTGCAAAGTCAGCATGTACCCTTTGAAACGGTTCAACGGGTCGCTCCCAGCAGTGTACTGCTACCTTCGGTGGATCAGCTCTAGTGCGTGCACAGTCAACACAATGTTTGGCTAAATCTTCGATGGCCCGGTCTATATTCTCCCACCAGCAGTAGGATCGCGCAAGAGACTTCATACGGGAAACTCCAAAATGCCCAGAGTGCAATTCGTCGAGAACGCGACCACGAAGAGGTGGTGGAATGTACACACGGATTCCCCTCATCAAACATGAACCTTGCATCGTAAAATCGTTCTGGTTAACTCCAAACCTGTAGCAACCGTCGACCGCTCGACCGGATCTCAGACCTTGAATCAGTTCCTTAACGTTTTTGTCCTGAACTGTGTATTCCTCGAGCTCTTGCACAGTAACTGGCAACGTTTCAATTTGATTGATTTGCACGATGTCGATTTCTTCCACTTGTTTCCGGTTCCCAGAATCACCAATTGGCAGTCGTGACATTCCATCCGCATTACCATGATCTTTAGAAGCCCGATAACGTATTTCGAAATCAAAAGACTCCAAAAACACAGGATAATGTTGCATTCGTAGCGCAAACATCGTCGGAAGTCCTTTGTTCGGCGAAACGATTTGCTCTCTAAAATAAAAGCTCTCATTTTTGAGTAGCGCCCATGCCGCACAGGGACTGTGTTGGAAACACACATTTTTTTAAATTGCTCGCACGCTCGCATGTTTGCAAAATATCAATATTTTTCGGTATTTGAAGGTGGTTTATAAACCCAGTGAGGTTGCCATGTCGAAATTATTGCAAAATACATGCTCATATGAGCGTACGAGCAATTTTAAAAAAATGTGTGTTTCGAACAAAGTCATGTGCGGCATGGATGTTTACTAAAAATGTGCAGGCCGAACACATTTTTGAGCGTAGCCGTTTTTGCGTGTGCACCACTGGTTTGTTATCCGTGACCAACGTGAATTTCCGGCCAAATAGGTACTGGTAAAACTTTCGCACACCGAAAACTATAGCATAAGCCTCCTTGTCAATCTGAGTGTAGTTCTGTTGAGTAGTGTTCAATGTCTGTGAAGCATACTGAATGGGTCGCTCCGTGCCATCTGGGTAAATGTGGCTCAACACAGCTCCAACTCCGTAAGGCGAAGCATCGGTAACTAAAACCAGAGGAACACTAGAATCGTAGTGCGCCAGTACTCGATCAGATTGCATTTCTGCCTTAATCCATTTGAACGCCTTTTCACAGCTTTCATTCCACGCAAACGGCATCTTCTCTTTCAGCAAACTGTTGAGGGGATACAGTTTTGGGCTCAGGTCGTTGATAAACCTGCCATAGTAGTTTACAAGTGCCATGAAAGCTCGCACCTGGTCTTTGTTCTCAGGACGCGGCATGTTTTGAATTGCGTCAACTTTCTGTGGCATCTTGTGTATCCCCTGGCGATCGACAATGTACCCGCAATATTCTATGCTGTCAGCAAAGAATTCGCATTTGTCCACATTTACACGTATGTTGTATTCATGGAACCTCTTCAATACTTCTCGCAACCTAGAGAGATGGGTTTCGTCGTCAGGGCCCGTGATTTTCACATCATCCAAAAATACCGTCACTCCAGGGATCCCTTGAAGAATCTGCGAAATTTCCCTCTGGAAGATCGCAGGTGCAGAGGCGACTCCGTACATGAGTCTCGTCGGCTGATACAGTCCCAGATGTGTGTTAAGCGTCAACATTGGTTGGTGCTCCGGAAGAACCATCATCTGTATATAAGCTTGAGCCAGATCAAGCTTCGTGAATTTTTCCCCACCCGCCATGTCCGAGAACAGTTCATTGACCGTAGGCAAAGGATACTCATCCACCAGTAGACATCTATTAACAGTGAGCTTGTAGTCACCACAGAGCCGAACTTTGTTAGCGGATTTCATCACAGGTACTATGGGTGTTGCCCACTCACTTCTGTTCACCTTAACCAAAACACCGCTCTCAACCAAACTGTTGATCTCCTGCTCTACCACGTCTCGAATGGAAAAGGGAAGGGAACGCGCTTTGAGGAAAATTGGTTTAGAATCAGATTTCAGGTGCAGAGAAGCGAGGATCTTATCAATCTTACCAATAGACTCATCGAAAACTGAAGCGAACTCCTCCAACAAACCTTTTACGGCACCGGGCATGGAAGTACGCAACGAGATCCTGTTAACATCTACAACCGTCCCTCTCATAATCTCGTTCCAATCGAGGCGTAGGGTGCGGCATCCATTCACGACCCAACAACGGACGACGTGCAGCATCCACCATAAACAATCGCATCTGGTTCGATTGACCCTCAAAAGCAACCTCCGCATTAACAACACCCAGAACCCCAATTTTATTACCACAACAGCTTCGTAGTTCAATGTCAGTCGGTAGCAATGGTACGTCTTTCAAATACTTGGTCCTGTCAGCATTGCTAATCAGAGATACTGGTGATCCACTATCAACCTCAAATTTGATCAATGACTCACCTACCATAACTTTGAGGTAAATTTTAGACAAATCTTTAACATCGCTCTCCAGGTTACAAACTTCAACAACTTGAATCATATCGTCGTTTGAGCAATCCGACTCCGACTCATCTTCACCTTCAACAAGATGCATGGAGTGTTTCTTCGCTTTGCTCTTGTTTACGTTAGCATTAACAGATTGCTTATTGTCGCTGTTGGAGCTCAGACACACTCGCCTTAAGTGACCTTTCTTGTGGCAAAGTCCACAGATTTTGTTCATGTGCTCACATTTGTTTGCCAGGTGGGTCTCGCTCCCGCAACGGAAACACAAACATTGATTAGTAGGGTTAGTTACCTTGCTGCCTAGTGTCGTCGTAGTTCCCCGTCTCGGTTGAGACTTCCTCCTCTCCATCAGGTTTACTTCATGCATCTGCCGGTTGAGTACTTCTGCCGCTTCACCCGAGGCTTCCATGGAGAGCGCAATTTGTTTCGCTTTGTCGAACGTCAAATTCTTCTCCTCGATCAAGCGAGTCCGGGTACGATTACTCCTCAATCCGAAAACCAGTTGGTTACGCAATCCCTTGGGCAAATAGTCGCCGAAGTCACAATATTTCGCCTCTCGTTGCAACGCCGTAATATATTCCACAATCGACTCACTTTCTCGTTGCATCCGCTGTCGGAATTTCCATAGATCCACCATCTCCAATGGTGCCGGGTCGAAATAGTCGCCAAGTGCTGTAACAATTTCCGCATACGTTTTAGCTTCAGGTTCCTCAGGAGAAAGATGATCGCAAAGGACGTTGTAGGTTTCCGCTCCCATGTAGTGGAGCAACATGTTCTTCTTCTTGTCGTCAGGTATACCAAAGATTTCGCAAGCGCCTTCCAATCGTTTTACCCAACGAGACCATTTGGTTTTGTTTTTGTCGAATGGCTCGAACGCGAACGTGGGTGGAACCGCTGCCCCTTGAGCAGTTCTGGCAGCTCCGGTTTGCATTAGAGTCCCTATAATTAGAGTCTGGCGCACTGTCACTTTCGACCGGAGCCAATCGAGCATGACGTCATAGTGTCCTCACCGATAAATGCTAAACCGTGACGTCATGCTCGATTGGCTCCGATCGAAAATGACAGTCCGCCAGACTCTAACTAGACTGACTCTATAGTTTGCATTAAATATTGATATGTAGTAGTAGTCGAGGTAGTAGCTTGTTCGTCAACACACACTGAAAAAAAAAAATAAGAGTAACATTGACTATTCATCCACAGACAAACAGACGTAACACTCTGATAATTCCCATCGTACACCGATTTAACGGTCTTTTTCAAAATTTGATAGTTGGCCAACTGCCCAACCGTGGCGCTCGCATCGTTTTTATTCGAGTTTGACGTTTGCTCACTACCGCCATCTAGTTGGTGGTCGGCCAAACATAGTCCTATTAGTATTGGGCGAATATGTTTCCGTGACTATGATTTGAATCGAAAAATGTTCAAAGTGTTACGTCTGTTTGTCTGTGATTCATCCATTTTTAATTTTACCATGCCGAAAAATAGTAATTGTGAATATGTTTTCAGTGATAATTACTATGTTTCTGTTGAAATTACTAATGGTGTGTAAATAGTAAAAAATACCATCAAATGTGGTTATCTTGATAATACCATTCATGTTTGTCAGGACAATTTTTATGTATGCCTACTACTATTCCCATGTTTATTTATAACAAATACCGTTGCCTTATTGTTTTGAAAGTTTCTTTGTTAAAATTTACTTAGGTTTAATATTTTGCCATCGTGTTTGAGGAGTTCATCATTATTAAGTGAAGTTAATGAACAATTTAGTGAAAAGTGTCTGCCGAGATTTCTATAGTTCCTATAGTGAGTGTGACTCAATCGTCAATTTAATCGATTAATGCTTATTATTTCTCTCCATCAGAACCCGCATCACCTCGCCACCTGCCGATTTTAAGGCTGCTGATATTTTCGGAAGCCTTTCCCACCGTCATTGTGGAAGATTGTTTTACCGGTAGAAAATGATTTTAAAAACCAGCAGCTCTTATGATGTCACCTTGAAGGCACTCGGAAGTTCCGATATTTATTGCAGCAATCTAGCTTCCGGTGGCATCCTCCAAGAATGCCTTCACTGAACCAATTCCGAATGCCATACTACCGAACCGATTCAACCGAACAAGCAGAATTCCTATCTCTAGTAACTGTTGTATCGCAAAAATCTCCGCTTCCAAATGATGGCACCCGGTCCAGGGATAATCATGTAAGCAATTTTCTATCCACCGGAATATCGAGTCGCGATCTCGGAACCTCCCAAAGACCCAAAGCACACTGAGTTGAACCAAAAGCAAGTCGACCAGCAGCAACACTTCCAGGAACATCCCTTGAATGTTCTGGGCTGAGTGGCCACTCCCTTCATGAAGAAGCCTCGGCCAGGACTCTCACATTTCACCACGCACAAGTATCCTCAATCGGAACCGCATTACCCCAGCACAAGCAGGTTTAGTTCTCGAGCAACGTCACCCTAGACCTAGATGATTGATGAGTTCAGTTGATTCTCCGGTGCCGGATCTGTTCTCGGTTCCACCAATGCATGCCTCTTCCGAACACCACAAACTTCCAGACTCCTAAATGCCAACGAAAAAAGGAGCGCCACCATAGGGTTTTCGAAAGATATTTATATACCTATTTTAAATTTATTGTGTTATTCAATATCATTTATTTGTTGATATAAATGTAATTAAATTAAATCACCAGCTCTTTTTTAATGTAAACAAAAACAGATGACAGAACCACCACCACTGGCCGAGCCACATGCATAGTAACTGCAACTATTTCACAATGGTTAAACTTACTATGTTCTTGCATACCGTTTAGCACGCGCATGGTAAAATGAACTACGAGATTTTAGTAAAAAATACCATAAAATGTAAACATCAAGCGGCATGGTAAATTAAACCCAGCACATGGTAGTTTCAAGAATAAATCATGGTCTACCAAAATCAAGTTGTAAAAGTTTTTAATTTCACCCTCAAGTTGTAAAAGTTTTTAATTTCACCCCACTTTTCAGAAAACTAGCCTATTATAGATCATGGAACGTTGAAACATAGATTGGTTAATGTCAAATGGACGAAAATGAGGTTTGAAGTTGAAAAACACTTTCGCATTTTTTCCTGCCGCATACTGTACGCAACACTTGTTTGCGCTTTCTGATTGGTTGTCACAGTCAGCGTTTTTTGTTTAAGGGCGAACGGGAGGCAAATTGTTAGAAAGGGAGGCAAGATAGGGAAAATAACACGGCATCCCGTTTCACCTTAATGGTTTCATAGAGAAACGTTTCCCTATGAAAACAAACACGTTCTCCCAGTGAGCCAAAAAGAGAAAGGTGATCAAACGTCAGAAACCTTTATGTGATTATATACTGACTGAAAAGGTCTAGGTGTGAGATACAATCGCGAGTGTCTTTTTTTTATTTCTCATTTGTCATACAATAGGACTGGTAGGACAGGTGCAGGAGATGTGCCTGTTTTTATCTTGCATATGAATGGTTAGTCAATAATATTGTAGTGGTTTTGCCGCTCATTGATGCTGCATGCACAGATTTGATGAAAATCACAGTGGGAGAAGAAAAAACAAGGTTCTTTAGTTGAAAAAATGAAAAATATCAGACATTTGTTTAGTTAAAAAAGGCTGTGTTTCCTGAAGTGTACAAAAGTTATTACCGTTACGTGATAGTAAAAACATAGAAGAATCAGCTGTCAAAATTTCAGCTGCGTAATTTTGCGTAGAATGGAGATTTTTAAGGTTAAAGTTGACCTAAAATAAGGAGAAAATCTGTAATAACTTTTTTCCTATAAGAGATAGAATCTTGATTCCTTCTACAAAAACATGTATTTTGTCATTTGTGATAACTTTGTAGAAGGTTTGAAAAATTAATAAAATACCAGTCAAGAGTTATACTGAAAAAACAGGTTTTAAGGGGTTTTTATACTAAATTCTTTGTATCTCAAAATTTTGAAGACATAGGACATTGGTGTCTTTGGCAAAGTTTTTTGTATTTTGATTCTCTACAACTTTGCCGAAGACACCTTGGCTCTAAAAGTGAGTTTAGAAAAAATAAATTTTCTAACTCACTTTTAGGTGGATTAATCATCAAACTGATTTTTGCAAAATATGCGCCCTTTTTTATCAAAAAACTTCTCCGAAGACAACATGTACACTGAAATAAATTTTGTTGTGGAAACTACCGATTCCATAGTAAAATTACTAACCGTACCTATGATTCTCAACCGACAACAATTTCCAGTTAATTTCACTAAAACACTGTTAACTTAACTAGCAGGGCAGTTAACATAACCAAAAATAATCTTAATTTAACAAATGAGCATTGTATTTTTAACCATACTGTGTTGTAAAATGCGTGTCCTGGAAAAATTAACAATGTTTTGTTGTTGAGACGACTATGCTTTTAGTTGAATTTACTACAATGCATTGTAATTTCAAGCATATTTCAGTTACCTTAACAGATTTTGTTGTCGGTTGAGAATCATAGGTACGGTTAGTAATTTTACTATGGAATCGGTAGTTTCCACAACAAAATTTATTTCAGTGTACCTAAAATCATTAGTTTTGAAGATATTCAATTTTGATCGCGAAATCGGCGAAATAAAACACTGTGCGTCGGCCGAGATGATTGCAGACGCCCTAACAAAGCCGTTGGGACGCTTGATGTTCAATAAGTTCATCGATCGGATTGGACTATCGGTTTAAATTGAGTCGGTGGTCATTCTACACTGAAATAAATTTTGTTGTGGAAATTACCGATTCCATAGTAAAATTACTAACCGTACCTATGATTCTCAACCGACAACAAAATCTGTTAAGTTCACTGAAATATGATTGAAGTAACAATGCATTGCAGTTAATTTGACTAAAAGCGTAGTCGCCTTAACAACAAAACATTGTCAATTCTTCCTGGACACGCATCTTACAACACGGTATGGTTAAAAATACAATGCCCAGCTATTAAATTTAGATTATTTTTGGTAATGTTAACAGCACTGCTAGTTAAATTGACAGTGCTTTAGTGGAATTAACAGGAAATAGCTGTCGGTTGAGAATCATAGGTACGGTTAGTATTTTACCATGGAATCGGTAGTTTCTACAACAAAATTTATTTCAGTGTAGGAGGAGTGTGGGAGTAGAATGACACCTTGCGCCTTACACTCAGAAATAAAAGAAGTCAATAATGCATATTTTTCATGCAAAATGCAGGTTCGACTGGGTTCATGCATTAAGTTACTAAACAATGAGTAGTTACTGCAAAACTTAATCCTATTTAGTATACCAATGCATACTTTTTAGTATTTATTGTAAAGTTGACAGTTCATGCAAATAAATATTTTTTATGCATTAAATGACTAATTTTAAGTAACTCTCGGACTTTCTTTTAGACTTTTAACCCAGTTGTTTACTTGATATAGTATTTATTGAAAATCATGATTAAGTTTATTTATAATTAAAAAAAATATTGAATAATATTTATAAATACTTAAGTATGCGCTGCGCTAAGTTGAGAACTCGGTGGCACCCTTCCTGGGTCCGGACTCGATCACACAACATAGAGGAATCACGGAGTTGTAATCCTGTAGATTATAAGAATATATTAAGAGTATATGTGTACTGTATAAAGTATAAAATTTTCAATATTTACCATTAAAATATTTAAAATATGTTGTCTTATAAAACACCAGCACACCAAACAGAGAATTTATTCCACCAAAATAACTTGTTCAATCATGCTCCAAAGACCGTGGATCTAAATTTTAGAAATAAGGAAACTTAACTAAATGTACGCATTGAAATACTAAAAACTAGTTTACTCATGCGTAGTTTTTAGTTTTATATACACTGAAAATATTCTACACGTTCGAGCCACATGTTTCAAACATGAATTTTCACCACTTAGGAAACATCTCAATTTAACGTGTCAAACCAGTCATAAATCTACTTTTCGAAATCATGTGTAAAACACGTTAGTTTGGCATCATAAATGTCAAATTTCTTAGAATATCAGTACAGGCACCCAGCTGCGAGTCCCTGTTCATTGAAAAAAATGAAGTATGGTAGGACATACTTACCGCGGGCGAGTTTGGTAATGTACATTACGTTATAGGCGAACCATTTCCATTATCGATACATAAACATACTGTCAAACACCATAAAATCATGTGTAAAAAACAGTGGTTCAGAACCTCAACTATTCAACATCTGATTCAAAAGAATTACACGTTGATATAGCGTGCTGTTTTAAACGATACATTAACGTGTAAAAGAACATGGATGAGGCGTGTCGATTATTTTCAGTGTATGCATAGTTGCCTTCCAAACTTTGTCTTGCCTACTGCGTTTTTTGACGTTTCAAGTTTCTAGCCAAGCCCAAGTCCCCGCTGGAAGAGGTATAGAAAATCGATTTTCGAAAACTCTCAATTGGCTTCTTTAGTGGTGTTGAGATAATTTCATATTCTGAATCAGCATGCCAAACTGAGCCAAAATCCAAATTTTCATCAATTTTGGTGCCCGGGAACCTATTTAAAAATCAAATTGAAATTTGTATGGAAGCGATTTGTCGAATCACCCCTCGTCGCATTTTGTACTGAGCGGAGCTGTCAAGCAGTTCCCAGCTGTCAAAAGGTGATTTCAAAAAATCTCTTTGAAATTGATTTAAGATACCAAAATAAAGTTCTAAAAATCTGAAAAAAATCATAGCGGCTCAGAAAAAGGTGCTCTTTTGTTTAAAAATAAAATATCATTGAATTTTTCTTAATTTAAAAACCCAATTTGTCCATGTTTTAGGTCTCATAAACCTTCCTTGGGTGAAAACTAACAGAACAAAACTAAGACGACCAAAATCGGACTATCCGTTCGCAAGTTATGCGCGGTCCCACGTATGCCACTGCATTTATATATATATATATAGCTGTACCCGGCAAACTTTGTCTTGCCTACTGCGTTTTTTGACGTTTTAAGTTTCTAGCCAAGACCAAGTCCCCGGTCAAAATGTATGGAAGATCGATTTTCAAAAATTCTCATTTTTTCCATGTATTTTGCCTCATAAACCTTCCTTGGGTGAAAACTAACAGAACAAAACTCAGACGACCCGAATCGGACCATCCGTTCGCAAGTTATGCGCGGTCCCACGTATGCCACTGCATTTATATATACAGGGTGTTAGGTTCCTGAGTGCAAACCTTTTAAAGGGTGATAGAGGACCATAAATGGTGAAAAAAATTGTTCTACGCATATGCTCAAATCTCAACCGTTACGTAGTTATTGAACTCCCCGTGTTTTTGACTCTTAATGCCTTAACTGGCTATAACTTTAAAATGGTCAAACTTATCGCAGTTTTTTTACCCTTATTCGAAAGATTATTGAATTTTCTATCTAATGGCATCTTTCAACCGATTGGTTTAGTTAAATAACGCAGTTTTCTAGAGAAAATAACTTAAAAGTTGTGCGTTTTGATTTGTATTTGTCAATTATCTTTGAAAAATGTGTAATAAATTAAAATTCTTTCTTTGGCAAAGTTGTGGCCCCTGTACCACTCTACAATTTGTTCTTTGACGTCAAACTTCTATCTCTTATCGTTTTCTTGCAATTTCGATTTAAACGTCGCATTTCAGATCATAAATTTGAAATCGTCATGGTAAGCACCTTTTTGCACACTGTGCCGCACATTTAAATTAAAATTGCAAGGAAACGATAAGAATTAGAAGTTTGGCGTTAAAGAACGAATTGTAGAGTGGAATAGGGGCCACGACTTTGCCAAAGAAAGAATTTTAATTTATTACGCATGTTTCAAAGATAATTGACATAAACAAATTAAAACACGCTATTTTTAGCTATTTTGCTCTAGAAAACTTAGTCATTTAAGGTGAATATATGACGAAGCCACACCTCGAATTTTCAAAAGCACAAATCTAAAGAACCGAATGTCGGTTTAATCTGAAAAGTTGATCGATTGGTTACCCGCTGGTGGTGACCAATCGATCAACTTTTCAGCTCAAACCGACATTCGGTTCTTCAGATTTGTGCTCTTGGAAATTCGAGGTGTGGCTTCGTTATATATTCACCTTAACTAAACCAATCGGTTGAAAGATGTCATTTGATAGAAAATTCAATAATCTTTCGAATAAGGGTAAAGAAACTGCGATAAGTTTGACCATTTTAAAGTTATAGCCAGTTAAGGCATTAAGAGTCAAAAACACGGGGAGTTCAATAACTACGTAACGGTTGAGATTTGACCATATGCGTAGAACAATTTTTTTCACCATTTATGGTCCTCTATCACCCTTTGAAAAGTTTGCACTCATGAACCTAACACCCTGTATATATATATATATAGATATATACCATTTTCTACCTTAACTTAGTCTAAAACTTAGTTTATGAACATTTCATAACCATTTCTGAGTCTTGCCATTCAACTATCAATGAAAGAATTAAAGTTCTACAAAAAAAAAAATAACGATTTGATCAAAAATCCGACTCAGACTTCATTTGGAAGGTGACCCCAAACCTTTGCACGGTGACTTGTAAACCTAACTCTATAATTTAAATTATGTTATGATTTTTTCCGTTAAAATCTAATGGATGGCTCTCAAAGATGAGAGAAATGGGACTGTAATGCAACTTTAATTTTAAAATTTGGTCGACCCAATTTTAAATTACACGGAAAACAATTTTTCGTACAGATTTAGGAAAAACATGTAAGTTTAGGTAAACTTTTTATACTAAAAATTTCATATACAATTCGTGAAAAGTACCTACGAATCAAATCTAACTCTTTATCTTCCGAAATAGTCTAAGAACGACTGGATTAAACGAAAGATGACTGAGATATGACCGAAAAACATTTCCATGTTTTTGAGGGGGTGACCCCAAACTTTGGCACGGGAGTGTACAACACCCTCCCTGCTACTACCACGACGCGAAGAAACAGTGACTACCTTCTGTACCAAGTTACTTTGCTATTCAAATGTCAAAATCAATTTCAGTATCAGTGTAACCTCACGCTTCGTAACAAAAGGAATTCAATAAAAACTCGTTTTTATTCAATTCAATAAAAATATCTTTTCAAGTATCTCGCGTGTTTAGATCGTTTATCCGTGTGACTAGTCCCTTTCAGTGTTTTCCGGTGGTGCTCTGCTCCTTCAGGAACTGGATTGGCGGAAAATGTGTAAACAAACAAACGTCAAACAAACTTTAGTATTGTCTATCCGGTTGGAATCAAGACAGACATTAAATCAAAAATGGCCATTTTCTTGGTCCACAAGCAACTGTTTCGCATCTAGTGCGCTGTGTTGCTGACAACAACGGGAAGGATGCGCACTACTTTTGACATAATTCAAAAACGTCGAGAGTTGGGTCGCGTCGCGACTTGATTGTGCGACGTCCGGTTTGGTGGCGGCCCGACAATATAAGCGAAACTGAAGTCGGGTTGGTAATGCAACCACCGACGAACCGACGTGACAGCTAGAACAAATAAATTCAAATTTGTTGTCCGCGACGCCATGATGAAAAATAGCCGAACACTATCGCCACCTCTATAACGGCTCGCGATGATTTGATAGCTCGACACCAAACCCCCGTGTGTTCATATAGGAAACGGTTCGCGTCTGTGCTGATTTGACAGAAGCGATCGCTCGCTTCGCTGGTCGACCGTTAAGGGAACGTTCAAAAATTACGTCCATGATTTGGGGGAGGGGGGGTCTAGAAAAGTGTGACAGTACGTGTATTGGGTATAGGAAAAGTGCGTGACAGAGGGGGGAGGGGGGGTCTAGAAATCCCGAAAAACGATGGACGTAATATTTGAATCTTCCCTAAATTAGGGGGGGACAGTTTTGGATCGTCACTGTCACGTCGGTTCGTCGGTGATGCAACTGTGATCAAAAAGAAAAGCGGCATAAGGTTCGAGTGCGGTTACTGTAAGGGTTCATTCAAATATAACGTAACGCAAAATTTGACAATTTCAGACCACCTCCCCCCCCAACAACTTTTGTATGAGAATTTTTGAAATTTTGTATGAAGCGTAACACAGTGTTAGACTCCCTCCCTTCCCCTTAGCGTTACGTACTATTTGAACGAACCCTAATAGAAAGTAAAGTATCTAAGTGAAAAACACTGCGATTTATATCCATCAGTGCAACAGTGTACCCTCAACAATGTTTTGTATTCCGATGGTAGTTTTATCAACGATGTTTTATTCAGGATTTCCCAAAATTCCCCTTAGATTAAATATTAAACACACCTTACTCTAAATAAGCTTGTGGCAACCAGAGGTCTACCCATTGCACAGTGGAAACTCTTCTCCCACACGATCTTCTCTATCCAATCTAGATAGTGGTCAATACGATGAACAATGCCAACTCTGTGGGCTGAACTGATATCAGGATTTTCAATGGCAGTGCTCCCTATTCCAGTCACCGTGAAGCGACAGGTCCGACTATCTACCATCTGCACAATACTTCCGTTGAATTTGTTCATTTCCGAGCTAGGGTTGATCAGACATGCCTGGCCAGGTTTCAGGAGATGTGGTTCTTTGATCAACTTGTCGCATTCGTCCTTTGTACCGATGTAGTCATACGATGATCGTTGAAATACTAGAAGAACAGATCATAAAAGGGTTGTGCGTGTGTGTGAAAATAAATGAAAAAAAAAACATACCATCACCAACGTGCAAAAGCCGTGTTTGTAACATAGCGTCCTCGTGGTTCTCCGACAAACTATTTGCCAAACAGGCCGGAACCAATTTACTGGATAGTGTAACGGCAGTGGATAACCGCACAACCCCGATATCATTTTGAAAGTTGGCGGAATTAAAGTCTGGATGGCACATCATTTCCGAAATGTTGATAATGTCATGATAGCTGATTTTGACTGTTTTTGGACGACTATGGTGCCTGAATATATGATATACTTATGATACATATGATCTACGCTCTCAGAGGGATGTAATGTTCATCTTACCGTAGGCATTGGCATGAAGTCAAAGTGAAATTTTCTGACACAAGTACACCGAGACAAATGGTGCTCAAAAAATCATCATGGAGCGAGACCTGTCAAAAGAAGAGCTCGATTGCTGCAAATTCAGGAATTAGCGCAATACTTACCACATGCGGCGGATATCTTAAATCAGCGTCCCAAGAATTTTTACAGAATCCGCTGCTTTTCCAAGTCAAGCTGTCGAAACGCTCGCATTCTGAATTTCAATAAGTAAATTATTCCTACAATTCAAGTGACATTTCCGTTAATAATCACTACCTTCTTCACTGATTCTTCTAGATTTTTTGCTAGACATATTTCCTTCAATCCACGAGATATACGGCCGAAGACTAGTCAATATGGTGTATCTTCCAGAATTGTTACCTTCCATTTCGGATGATACGAATCCTGCCAAAACCCATGCCTGAAATAAATGCTCGTGGCCTTTGTAGTACAGTCCCGATCCAAGGTCAGCGGACCCACTGTATGCTGAAACATGATTATTATCGAACTAGCATGAACCTCATATTTTTTTTTTCGTTAAAAGTTAGTATTAACAGTATAAAAATCGATGGTGAAGACTAGAAAATCTTTCATCGGGGAAAATTGAAATCAAATCGATTTGAGCATTTCAAGGTGAAGGTTGCAAGAGATTCCGGCCTCCTACTCAAATCACCCTCTCAACCGCCCACTCAATCCAAACAAACTACACGGCGCACAGTGCAACTTGGCCATAGAAACAAACAAAAATCTACCAACCAAAACCATGTTAGCAGTAACAACTTCAAGCACGCCTTCGATTGTTTTTGCATACATTTGAGTTTTTCTGTTTTCCGGAAAAACTTTTTCCCAAAACCAATTCAAAACTAACTATAATTTTATGATTTGCCCAGTGTTGCCCTCAATTACCCATTGTGCGTCGTTTTATTCAGAGAAGTTGTTATATATATATATATATATATATATATATATATATATATATATATATATATATATATATATATATATATATATATATATATATATATATATATATATATATATATATATAAATAATTAGAATGCTGTCTAGCATTCGATAAAAAAAAATAATTTTATTCAATTAAACACTAAGTTACAACTCACGATTAAGACTAACTTATTCTAGACACTGAAAGTGGCTTTTATAAACTCATTATGTCAACTCAGCAAACCTATCCGCCTGGTGACTGTTCCTCTGTGGGTCCGTCGTCGATCGGGTGATCGGTCGAATCGATTAATGCGTGTCATCAGTTTATGCGTTTGCCAAAGTGCAATTCCTCATAGCGCCTGCTCGTTCGTCCAATGTGGCATGGCGCCTTACTTTGTTGTTGCTATGTCGATGTTGCCACCCTGGCGTTTCTATCTGTGTTGGTGTTGGGGTTCTGGGGCCGGCTTCCTCCTAACGTCTCTCCCCTTAAGTGTCGGGCGTCCTCGTTCGACTTCTCCTGGACTTCTAACCTCGTAAGCCTTGGGAGAGGGATGAACTTTGAAGGTGTTGGCTTTCCCTCTGCTGATATCGTCTCCAGACTGGTTACCTTGTCCGCAATGATTTCTGCCTTGGTGTTTGTTGCTTTACCAAAGCACTGCTTCCTGAATCTGTGAAGATAGACTATGATCAAAAGAAAAATGGTTATGGAGGCAATAGTGGCTCCTCCGATCATTTGTGAATTGGACAGCTGCAATCGGATCCTTGCGATCTCCTCCAAGTTCTCCAAGTGTGCCTGATGGACTTCTTCTACATCGGCGATCTGCTTGTTTGCTTCAATACGTTTCCCAAAAATTGGTGTGGAAAACTCGGCGTTCGATAAGGTTTGGAAGTTTTGCAAGAACGTTTGATTGAGTATTTTTACCGTGCAATTTTCCGTTTCAATTATTGTGGTAGCCGCTATAATACGGTCATCTCCACAAGAGTCGTAAACGTGTACCCTAACTCGGGTATCAAGAAGGATGGTACCTGGGATGATCTCTTTTAGAATGAATTGGTTTGTATCCTTGGACATGTTGCACTTTGCCGCCTGGTTGGTTAATATGTTGTAGACACACTCATCGGCTAATTTGTGAGTGTTGTCGCATAACACGCATCTCTCGCTCTGCTTGTACATGGACTTTCTGAATTTGGCCACATACTGGGTCTCCAAATTGATTCTGCTCCCGTTGATGTTTGTTGCCTCTAGTTGGATGAGCTGATATTCCTGACTTTCTACAACTGGTAGTTTTATTATAAAAACAATATGCTCGTCTTTCAGTGTTGTAATACATTTAACAGATTCCAAGATTTCGTCATCAAAATAAAGTTTGATCCCTTGCTTTTTGTAAAATCCAATGATATAATCTTTGTCTAAGCGGGATAGAATGTTTTTGTTAAGGATGTTTGATTTTGAAAAAATAATTTGTTCTTCTATGTCTTCAAGAATTTTAATGATTATATCCAAATTTAGAATCAAGTTAATTTCTTCTACATCTTTCCTGAACGTTTCCCTGTCCGTACTCATTCGTTTGGCAATCTTGGCTATTGTAATTGATACTTTATTAACCGTTTTTTGTAAAGAGTTATTGATTTTAATCTGTCTATCCTGGTTGCTTATAATGCGATTCTCGGTTGATTCGATTTTTTCCAAATTATGTTGTACAAGTTCAAGGTCTTCGTTATCTGGATTTCCTGCTACAAACTTTATTACGGTTCCTAGCGCGTTTATTAATCCTCTCTTATGACGTTTTGGATATAGGCTGTTCAGCTTGTTTTTTGCAATATTAAGTTTATATAGAAATGTATCTGCTAGGTGGTCTGTAAGGTTTAATAGATTACTGACATTTTCAATATATAACAAGTTTGATTGTACATCATTGAGATCTACTTTATGAATGATTCTATGGTATCCTGTTCTGATTCTCACTTTATGTAGGTTGATGGTTATTAATCCATTATGGTTGCTAATGTCTTGGTAAACTGTTGCAGTGACGATTGATATGAATCTGAAATTAGAGATTTATCGATTTAATTATTTTATTACTTTTTTATTCGGTTTTTATGGATTTTAATATCGTTTGTATCGCGAAATGTTAAATCGTTATCATTTTGGATTGTTATGAGTTTGAATGGGTCTTTATCTTTGGTTAATCTTTGAGATATTTTAACGTATTTCTTTTCTCCGGCTTCAAGGGGTTTAGGTTTTTCTTTGTTTTCGTGCTTTTCCTCGTATTTAGTTTTCCTCTTAAGAAGTTCTACTTTTACCGCCGAATGCAGATTTTTGAATTTTTCCGTAATTTCTTCCATATTTATGACTTTTGATTCGTTAAAAATTAAACTTCGAGGTTGTCGTTTCGTCGATTGATGAAATGTATTATTATAAATGTCAACCGCGATGTTGATCATTTCTGTTGTATTCAAATTTTCGAACTTCGCTTTGTTCGTTCTGTAAATTTCGATAAGTGTAGAGTGGAAACGCTCTACTATTCCGTTGGAGTTAGAATTACTAGCGAAATGTATTTCGATGCCTAAGTCGTTCAAAAACCCGATAAAATCAATTGACCTGAAAGATGGCTCTTGGTCACCTACTATAGTTTTTGGTCTGCCAAAATGTCGTATGTGCTCTGTAATAGCGTTTTTTATGTCGACTATTGTTCTGGATGGTAATGGGATCGCGTTTGCAAATTTTGAGAAAGAATCTACTATAGTAAGCCACGTTTGCCCTTTGAGAAAAAATATGTCAATGTGTACTCGATCGAAAGGGTTATCTCCAAATACGCTTTTATGAATTAATTTTGGTGGCCTTCTGTCATATTTGGCTCTTTTACAGATATCGCAAGATTCATAGAAAATTTTAAGCTTTCGGTCGAGCTGTGGGAAGAAATATTGTTGTAAGATTTGTATTCGGTTCTCTTTGGGTCCTCTGTGCCCATAGTTGTGTGTTTCTCTCACGAGCTCGTCCTGCTCGTTGTCCATTCTCACGTCCTGTAGTAAAGTTTCTGAAATGAATACTTTATAGATTTTGTTAGATGAGAAATGTTTTTTAAATGTTTCTTGGAGTAATTGAGCTAGAGATATAGGAATTTTAATGCAGCTTATTCCTCTAGGGTTAAGTTTTTGCTTAAGGGTTTCGACTATATCCTCTTCTGTAAATTCACTCTTGGCGATTATGTGTCTATGATATCTGGGGAAGATTTGTTCGTACGTGTTGATATCGTTACCACTTATTCTGAAAATCACTTGGGTTCTGAAAAAGTTTATGGGTCTCTCAGTGTAACGTATGTAATAATCGTCACTAGAGTCCGCGGAGTGCACCGTCATTCCATCGCTTTCTTGATCGGTGTCTTTTTCATGTTCCGAAGGTTCGACATCCATCGATGCTTGCGAATTCGCATTCAATTCATCGACTTTAATTCGAGACAAACCATCAGCTACCGAATTTAGTTTTCCCGGTTTATATATTAGCTCGTAATCGAATTCTTCTAACGCGAGTTTACCTCTTATGATTCTATGGTTTGCGTTAGTCATGGAAAATGTCAAAGGCTGGTGATCTGTGAACAATTTGAATTTTCGTCCGTACAGATACGGTCTGAAATGTTTAACTGCCCATACAATAGCGAGAAATTCTTTTTCAGTTGTAGAATATCTTTCTTCTGTTTGGGTTAAAGTTCTTGATGCGTAAGCTATAGGTCTGTCTTTACCTACTGACCCTTGCGAAAGTACAGCGCCTATTGCAAAGTCGCTTGCATCTGTTGTTAGTGTAAACTCTTTGTTAAAATCTGGGTATGTTAACACAGGGTCTAAAGTCAAAATTTGTTTGCATTTTTCAAAGCTTTCTTTGATTTCCTCTGTTATTATGAATTCAGCATCTTTTCTGAGTAGTGCTGTAAGTGGTTTTACTAATTTAGCGAAATCCTTTATAAATCGCCTATAATAACCCAATGTTCCTAGAAATTGTCTAACTTCTTTTTCTGTTCTAGGTATTGGCCATTTTCTAATGACTTCTATTTTGTCACTGTTTGGCTTCACACCTTCTTCAGAAACAGTGTGCCCTAGGAATTGAGTTTCTTTTCTGAAGAACTCACATTTATCAAGTTGAATTTTTAATTGAGCCTCTCTCAATTTTTGTAAAACTTGGGCGATGTGTTTCTTGTGTTCTTGGAGAGAGCTGGAAAATATGATTATGTCGTCCATGTAAACGAAACAACATATTCCTATTAGTTCTCTTAATACACAGTCCATAACTCTCTGGAAGGTTGCCGGGGCGTTTTTCAACCCAAATGGCATACGAGTGAACTCATATTTCCCTCCGTTTACCGAGAATGCTGTTTTTTCTGTGTCTTCTTCCGCCATTTGAATTTGGTGGAAACCGGACACTAAGTCAATGGTAGTAAAATAGGTAGCTCTACCCAGTTTATCTAAAATATCTGTAATCTCCGGTATTGGATACTTGTCGTTTATTGTTTTTTCATTAAGTTTCCTGTAGTCTATGACTAGACGAAACTTTTTTCGACCGGTTGCATCGGTTTTTTTCGGGACTACCCATACAGGTGACGTGTATGGTGAGATTGATTCTTTAATTATCCCGTCATTTAACATTTTTCTTACTTGTTCCTGAACTTCGTTTTCGAACGCGTAAGGATACTTGTAAGATTTCGTGTGCACTGGAATGCAATCTGTAGTGCGAATTTTGTGCTTGATTTTGTGTGTAAATGAAAGTTTATCGGACTCCGTGTAAAGAACTTCTTTGTTTCGTTTAATAACCTCTTGTAGTGCTTCTTTTTCTTCATTATTCATGTGGTCATCGCGAAAATTATAGTTAGTCGGGTCAATTTGCGTTGGCAATTCCAACAAATCGAATGGATCGTTATCTAATTTGACTTGATTTAAATTAATCTCTTGAGTACATTTTGAAATATTTTGGATTGCCACAATTGCTTTGCTATTGGTGCTTCTGTATAGGCCGGGTAAAATTTTAAATGAGCTATAATTTATTTCATCTGTTATCAAAAAATCACCGTCTTTTTTTGTTTGAAGCGAAATGTACTGGAATTCTTGCTCGTTTATATTGATATTTTGATGATTATCTGGGAAACGTTTGAGCATCTGGAAGGTTTTTCTACCAATTTTCAAAGTGTTTTTTCTTATGTCGATCTGAGCATTGAGGTCTCTGAGCGACTCGTAGCCGATCAACCCGTCAAAATATTTATGGAATTTAAAAACAAAAAATTTTTGCTTTTTGTTAATTTGGAAAGGGTCAAATGAAACAGATTTGTTAATAGTTATGGTTCCATTTATGTTCGTTACTCGGATTCCAGTTTCATTTTTACAGTTATCGATATTCACGTGTTCGGGGGAAATGTAATTTTTGTTCGCACCAGTGTCGACCAAGAATTTCATTTCTCCTTTGGATGTTTTTATTGAAATATAAGGTATAAAATTGTTACATTTCACGTTTTTCCCCTTAGCGTCTCTTCCACGAGAAAATTTAGCTCGTCATCAACTAAATATTCATCATCGTCTGACTCGAGCACTGAGTCGTCCGGCTGATGTGGGGTGTCATATTCTTTCTCCCTCGAATTACCGCATTCGTTTTGCGTTGCACAGCTGTTGTGGTTATTCACCTCAATTTTTGACTTGGCCGTTCTCATCGAAACGTCGTCATCTAAATTATTTTTCTGGTTTCTAAATCTTCCTGATCCATTAAACTTATTATTTAGATTTTGAGGTTGCTGGGTGTTAAACTTTGCTTGCGGGTTCTGAAGACTCGATGGTATTTGACCTTGTGGCTGAGATTGTGTTCTTTTATCCGCGTGCCACTGGCGGTCTTGTGTGGGTTTTTTGTTTAATTTTTGCCTATAAGCGGCGTTTGAATATTGAACTGTGATTTCGTACGCTTCTTCCAGCGATTCTGGTCTATAACTTCTCACGTGGAAAGATAGTTCATCCGATAAGCCGTCTATAAATCTGGTGAGTGTCATAAGACTAAGGTCACGTCTATCCCCGTATGAATTAATTAAAACGGATTTAATTTCGTCCCAACTGTTGGGGTTACCGGCGGCTATCAGGATTCCTTTAGCCTCGCCAATAATCTTGTTTTTTATCGCTCTGACTATTTGTGAATACATCGGTTTCCCTCTGTATTCCTTAAATAAGTCAAGAGTATTTTCTGCATCTTCTAGCCATGCGCTAGTTTCTTTTTTATTGCCACCAAATGTGGGCAGATTTTTGACGGGATCCGGTGTTCTAAAAGCTAGGAACGGATCGTCGTTTTTTGCCTTCAGTTCGGCAATCGTTTGCATCAGCATGTTTTGATTGTTTGTGAGCTGGGTAATTTGATCAATTAGCTGCTCTTCAAGTGTTGGCGATGGAACGTCTGGCAGTTCCCCGTCTTGTTGAACTTGGTAATCATTATTCATGATTGTAGTTTTTTTTTTCTTTGTTTTGTCACTAGACACTATGTTTCCCGTTTCACTTGGGTTTATTGTGCGACTGATCGCGTATGAAAATAATTAAATGCCGTGGATGGAAATGAAAGATATGCCCTCTTCACTCGTATCACTAGCACTGGTTATTTGAATGTGGTTCTTTTCGATCACTTTATGATTTAAAAAAGAAGGTTTTACTTACAGGAGAATAATTTTCATCCCGGAGTCGTCTCGTGGTTGTCCCGTGGGTTGTAGGTTGTTGCGTGTGGGTCCTTCTGTCGCTTCCGAATCACTCAAACAGAATGATATTCCCTCAACTGTGGCTGTTGCCGATGATCCGGTTCTTCACACTGAAGTTTGCTAAAGTTGGAAATTTCGTAATGTCTTTGGTTTCACTATTTTCACTCAAAGTCCTTCACTACTTCCACACACTTTTCCGAAGACTGCGCCAATAATTAGAATGCTGTCTAGCATTCGATAAAAAAAAATAATTTTATTCAATTAAACACTAAGTTACAACTCACGATTAAGACTAACTTATTCTAGACACTGAAAGTGGCTTTTATAAACTCATTATGTCAACTCAGCAAACCTATCCGCCTGGTGACTGTTCCTCTGTGGGTCCGTCGTCGATCGGGTGATCGGTCGAATCGATTAATGCGTGTCATCAGTTTATGCGTTTGCCAAAGTGCAATTCCTCATAGCGCCTGCTCGTTCGTCCAATGTGGCATGGCGCCTTACTTTGTTGTTGCTATGTCGATGTTGCCACCCTGGCGTTTCTATCTGTGTTGGTGTTGGGGTTCTGGGGCCGGCTTCCTCCTAACGTATATATATATATATATATATATATATATATATATATATATATATATATATATATATATATATATATATATATATATATATATATATATATATATATATATATATATATATATATATATATATATATATATATATATATATATATATATATATATATATATATATATATATATATAAGCGATAAGTCGGGGCTACCGGTATATGTTTTTAAAAAAGGAAAATCCCAAGTGGACGGTTCGAAAGAAAGACTAAGACTGATTTATTGAGTTCGAAATTACAAAGGCCTAGCTTGTTGTGGTAACCGTTCCTGTATAAATGCTTACGCTATCAAACTGTGAAATGCGAGTCGTACATCCCGTCACGTTCTGCTGGTCGGTGGAGTTTAGCTTTTTGATGAGTCGAGTCGGTTCATGCTTGTGGCTGTTGTTGTTGTTGTTGTTGTGTTTGGTGTTGTGTGTTCCTCATCCGTTCTATAATGTCGGACAAGTCCGGGATCGGGTATGGAGGTTCGGTAACTACTCCCCCCCTAAGTGAGGAACGTCCCGTTCCGTATTTGAGTATGATGATTATGCCGATGATTAGAAATGTAGATCCTGTCAATGAAACTCCTCCGAATAGATTCCAAAATTTGAAGTTCAGTTTGCTCTGCTCCAGGTAGACGTGGTCCAGGTGGCGGCGGTTCTCTATTGTATTTTGGTGAATTGCTCCTAAATCGGGTTCGTCTTTAAGGTTCCAATCTGGGTTGAGGTTGTAGAATGAGTTGTGTATCAATACAGGCTGGCTGGTGAATTCCTCGCTCCTAAATGTCTGGTTATTGATTTTGATTGTGCAATTTGCAAATTGGATTAGCAAATTACCCTCCAATGTACGGTTATCCAGGCCGCAGTTCGATTCCAGTGTCTTGTATCTGATGTTTGAAATTAAAATTGTATTATCCGAGATGAGTTCATAGATTGTCCGATTATTGAAAACTGCGCTGCATACAGGTTTTCTCCCAATGATTAAAGGCGCGATGCATCCATCGTTGAGTTCCTTGAGGTATGCATACTTTTGAACGTAGTCATTTGGCTTTTGGGTTGTGAAGATGTGGTTTCCGTTCTTTACTATGTATTCCGGGTATTCGTTTATGGTGTGATTTTGGTTGACAATTGGGTATATCCTGATAATAGGCTTCTAAAGGCCTATCTCAATTTCTACATAGTTTGATGAAGCATTGATTAAAACGACATGTTTACTCATTTTTAAGTACACGCAGAAAAATAAATTGTAAACACAATTAAATTCTAGTTAAAATCAACCAATTTTTCAGTTTACTATAGCGACAAACTAATTTCTAGTTTAAACTGAACTGTTCTATTGTTTGATAATACAAATATTTTCATTTGACGAAATTTTTGACAGTTTGTTAAAACAAACAGAGATATGGTATTTTCAACATGAAATAATGGATTGATTCAAATGACTGCACTTTTGCCACTTACAAACCCGGAATGTGATTGTGTTGGTGACGGCAGCAACTGCGGAAGCTCGGAAGTCTATTTTTAGACCGTCGGTAAGCGGATGGGGAGGAGAACGACTAAAGAAAGGATAAAAAAGGCGAAACCGACCAACTTTTTGTGGATGCTGTCGTGAGTACCAGCGCGTTATTCATCACGGCCAAAGCTGCACTTGGAAGTTGGCGTGATGGATTTGCTACACCTTCTTCGTTGTGGCGATGTTGGGGTAAGCATTTTATAGATGTGTGAGTGCTTTCGGACCATGTTTATGGCTAGTTTCCACCTGGTAAGTACTGTGTAAAAGGATAGGACAAGTAATGCTCACGTAAAACTTTTGCAATCAAAATTACTTAAGCGTTCGCAGTTGATAAGTAATTCGCAGCCAGAAAGCTATTTGCCAACAGATGGCACTGTCGTGCGATGGTGTCAGTCAGTTGTTGATTTTCCGTACGGAATAATATGTCGATGTATTATTCCGTGAGTAAAAAGAACATTTCTCTTTCTTTGTGTTTCTTCTTTCGCGCCTGCGCGTTCACAGTGTGCATTAGTATTTAGCCGTGTCGCTCTATAATGTGTACTCCGTCGTCTCTCAGCATGGCTGCATCAGAACACAAGATTGAATTTCTTGAGGTTGAATAATTTGCCGTTACGTAGTTTAAAAATTCATAAAAACACCCCAAAACTGAATTGTTTATAAATAGTTCGACAGTTGAAAAAAGGAAAAAGCATTTGAGTTTAGCTGATGAGGAGACAATGATTATAAAAACTGTTGCATCATAATCATTTCATTTCGTTTGTTGATTGTTCTATGGTGCACTAGAACCAGGGAAGTAAAGACTGTATTCGATGAAATTTGGACACAGAAAATAATGTATAGCTTTTCATTGCGTTCACAAAATCAACTATTTTTTTGAACAGGAATAATATATAATGTGTCGCTAATGCCATAACAACCGCAACAAATTCAGTTTGGTATTGGCGCAGATATTGTTAATATCATAAAATAAGATTTTAGCAAATTTTTTCACCCGTTGTGCCACATATACGGCTATAACTTTATTACGGCTAGATCAAATTGAATGAAATTTTTACACAATATTTCTACATGAATACTTTACATACAGAACAGATTGAAATCGGTTCAGTATTTTTGGATCTAGAGCTATAACAGTGAAGAAGTGATATTTTTTAAAACATTCGTTTGCTCAAACTTCTCAATTGGAAAAATTCTTGTTTCAACGATATCTCCACCAATATTCAACCGATTTTGATGAAATTTGTATGGTATTAGCGCAGACAGACGTTCAAGTTTGACTCAGCAGCTTGTGTAAAAAACATGGCCGCAACAAATTGCCAAGTGGCAATCAGCAAATAGATGGCGTTAGCGACGTTCTTATTCAATCGCTGCCTCACATGTGCGTTGCGACCAACAACTGTCACCACGGTCGTCTTCCAGCCGGATGGCGGGAAAACGCCGCACGTGTTGCACGCTAATAATGTTTCCACATAATTTGTGCAGAGTAATATGACTTTTATTCAATGTCTACAATCGTTTGCACAAATTAGCGCAGGACTCTTGTAAATTATTTTACACATTATTACTTTTAGTTTACATAGATTTGCTTGAATAAAACTGCATTTGGATGAACTTTACTCGCAATGGAAAATCTTTGTGAATGTGACGCAAATGATTTTGACAGTGTTTGTTTTGATTTTATTTCTCGGTGGGTGGTGAATTGGGTTGTAAGTAAGCGGCTGGAAGCACGTGGTTTCTCAAACTGTCAACTGCACTGTGGCAATCGGTTGCCTAGGTGTCGCTAGTGAAAATTTACATAGAAATTTTGAATAAATTTGTTCGAGCTAGAACGTCTGTCTGCGGTATTAGCTTTACGTAATACACTATTCCTGGTAAAAAATTAGTCATTTACCATTTTATTAGGAAATCTTTCTGAATTCCAAGAATTCGTTCCGAGATCCCTACGAGAATTGCTCTGAGATTCCCTCAGAATTTCTGCTTGGGATTCCTCCAGAAATTCCTTCCTATATCTCTCTAGAAATTAATTCAGGATTGCTCCAGGAGTTCTTTCTGGGATACCAAAGGGAGTTCCCTCAGAGATTCTTCCAGCAATTTGTTTAGGATTTGTTCAGAACTTCCAGAAGTTCTCTCTAGGATTACTCCTGTAACTCCATACGGGATTCCTTCAGAGATTCCTTCATGGAATTCTCTAGAAATTCCTTCATGGAATTATCTTGAGATTCCTCCAGAAGATTCCTATGAAATTATTCTAGAAGTTATTTCAGGGATTCCTTCACGACTTTTTTTTAGGATTTCTCCAGAACCTTTTGGAATGTCTTCAGATTTTTATCTAGGAAGAAACTATTGAAAGAATTTCTAAAATCGCTCGTGTAGATATTCCTTACAAAACTGCTGGAGATATTCCTTAAGAAGCTGTTGGAGGAATTATATAAGGAACTCAAGTGCAAGTCTTGAAGTACTTCCATAAAGAATAAAAAAAACTTCTGGAGTATTTCCATGAGCATAATTTAAGAAACTTCCAGAATGAATTCCAGAATATGTAATCTGCAATGAATCCCAGTAGAAGTTCTTGGAGGAATCCCGGAAGGATATCCTGGATGAATTATTGGAAAATCTTAAATGGAACTCCTGGAAAAACCTTGGCTTATTTTCCAGGAGTCTGGAAATTATGAAGAAATTCCGGAAAGAACTTTTGAAGATATCCCGGGTAAAAATTCTGGAGAGGTCCCTGATACCACCGCTGGTATAATCTTAGAAGAAAATCCTGGAGAAATATCAGAAGAAACTATGAGAGGAACCCATAAATTTACTCCTAGAAGAAACCTAGAAGGAGTTCCTGAAGGAATCCCGGAAGAAGCTATAGAAATTACAAAAGGAATTCTTTGAGGATTCACATAAGAAACGTCCAGATAATACCTAGAGGAATCTCAAAAAGTTGTATCTTAGAAAGAACTCCTGGAAGAATCACTGAAAGAACTCCAGGACGAATCTAAGAATGAATTCATGTAGAAATCCTAGAAGGAACTCTTGAAATGATCCGGGAGGGATTCCTGCGGGAATCTCCGAATAAATATCTGAGTGCACCCCGGATAAAAAATACTAAAGAAAGGCAGCCAATTAAACGCCCCATAATAAATTAAAAAATTTCCATAAATAATTCGAAAATTGCCAATAAATAAATAGGGGTGGAAGCAATAATAAACTATAAAAGTTCCACAAACAAATCAAAAAGTGCATAAATAAATCAAAACTTCCCATAAATAATTGATTTTTGAGCAATAAAAAATGCCAGAATTTCCACAAATAAATCAACAATTGCAATAAAAAGCTACATTTTTTCCAACAAAAAATTTCGAATAATGTAGTGTGAACTTTTATGATAGAAAGACTGAAACTATGTGTGCTATTTAACAGACAATCGCTTGCTGTCCGAACTCGCTAACGCTCGTCGGACTTTAAAAAGGGATAACAACTCTGTTCGTATTCTACCGGGCAAATTCTTGGATCTGTGGATTGCCTAGATCCGAATCGACGCAGTTACGGCGCGTCGGATTTCGGAAACTTCGGCGGCCTTCTGCCGCCTCAGTTCCTCAATCCTCTATGCGGCTTCGCCGCATGGCTCCGCCAAAACTTTTACTTCACTCATTTAATTGCTAAATTTTCAATTGCTTTTTTGATGTTTTTCAATTGGGAATTTTTATATTATTTATGGAAAAATCAGATTTATTTATGGAAAATTTAAACTTTTCTGATGGGAAAAATGTAGTTATTTATTGCAATTTTTGAATTATTTGTGGAAATTCCGACATCTTTTATTGCTCGAAAATCACTTATTTATGGGAAATTTTTATTTATTTATGCACTTTTTGATTTGTTTATGGAAATTTTATAGTTTATTATTGCTCCCACCCTTACTTCTTTATTGGCAATTTCTGATTTTGGTATGGAAAATGATCACTTTTCTATGAGTCGTTTATATTTTAGCCCTAAAGAAATCCCGGATGAAATCATTGTAGAATAGTTCGAAAAAACTCCTGGTAGAATCTTAGAAAACACCTCTGGAGAAAACCCTGAAGGAACTCCTAGAAGATCCCCAAAAAAAAACAAAATAAATAAATAAATCCTGAATTAGAAGGAACTCACGGAGGGATTTTTTGTAGAACTTCTAATGAAAATCTCAGAGACATTTTATGAGAATCTTCTGCGAACTTCTGGTGGATTTTTCGGTGGAACATCTGGAAGAATTTCAAGAGGACTTTCTGCGAAACCCCAAACAAAAACCTTCGTACGGAATGCCAAAAGATTCATCACAAAGAATCTTTCGTGGATCTTCATTAACTTCCCCGTGAAGCTTTGTCCTACCTCGTATTTCGTCTAAAACTCCACAAGGTAACCGTCCCAGCAGAATTCCTCCCACCGTAGTCCGAACTCCAATATTGCAGAATTTATAATTAGTATCCAACCATAGTTCTCGCTGTAATACCATTAAAAGTTCCCTTAGAATCCCAGCGCAATGTCTCTCATTAGCATTTCCCTTGGAACTCCGTTGAAATCTCACAATCTGGATTTTCCCCATACGCGCGCAAAAATTAAATTTTAATTTCAATCACACTTCCTGAGGAAACGAACGAAATTTCCCTAAGTCCAAATCGTAAACAACAAGGCCACGAAACGCCACATGAACAACGAACAATTTATCTAGCAACCGCCGTATGCAGTGCCCTACTTCACATCCTTCTTACAGCATCGTTTCGTAAAAATGCTGTCGGTTAAACAAATGTCAAAATTACTTACGGAAAAAGGAGGAATTTTACTTGGGCGCTCTACTTGGCAACAGGAAACTTAGCTTTATGATTTTTATTTTGTTGTAACAAATGAAATTTTCGACATTATATGAAATGTTGATATTCAGTTATTTTTATCGATAAACTCTAAATGAAAACAATTACATATAACTTTGGAATAAGTAAATTCTCAGTTTGAAAATCAACAATGCGTTTTATTGTTTTAAGCAAGCGCCATTTTTCTGCGTGTAGTCTTATTAGGTAAAGCCCATAAAATAAGTTTTAAAAAATTTTAAAATTTTTTGCAACACACTTTGTTTAGCATTCAATTTTGGGCAAATTTTGTTTACCGTGTATGTCAAACAGGAACATTTGTTATCAAAAGTGAACCAATGTGATGTCTTTTGCAACCCGTCGTTTCACTTTCGTTACGTCAAGGTTGACCTCGAATGTCAAACAAGACCTGCTCATTATTATTTTATTTTCGAGTTTATTAACTATTCTGTGATTGTTTAAATTCGGAAAAAAAATACCATTGAGATCAGAAAAGCATGCTCCTTCGTGTTATGCAGTAAAACCGGGAAAATATTTTCCATTTTAGGACCCTATTGACGAAGTACTGTTGTCTAGCAACGGTATTGCATGAAATACAGCAAGATTCCCGGGCTAGTGGCAAACTTTGGGGTGACAAACTGCAGTGCTTCATCCGGTAGGTGTATATTAACTCCTTGCTCCTCAAGTAATCCTTTGACATTTAGTATCTCGCGAATTGATAGTATTTTGTTCGATGTAATGGATAATTTTGATAGCATGATTGCATCCTGTATGTCTTCGAGTAATTGGTTTAGAGTGTCGATGTTCAAAATGGAGGTGATGATCTCGAGGTCGTTCATCATAAGGTCATTCAAACTTGCCTGAGTGGTTATTTCCTTGATTGCGTGTGTGAGCTTCTGAATCCGGTCGTTGATATTTTGATTTACTTTATATTGTTGATTATTTTGATCTATTAGATCATTCATGGTACTGTTAATGGCATGAAGATCGGAGGCGTCGGGAGTTCCGGCAATCCACTTCCAAACGGTGCCGACGGTATCCCATCTCTTTGCTCGGTGGTGTTGCTGTGGTTTTAGCTGTTGTAGGTTGCTGAACAGTTTCTTTGTTTTGAGTCTCAACATATTGATTAATGGGTTAGTTGCTTGAACATTAATTTTGTATGATGCTTGTACGAGAATTTCCGCGGTTTCTTCTATTGATGAGATATTGATAGGATGAATGATCTTGATAGTACCGGTCTGAATTTTACACGATTTCATTTCTACAAGCAATAGCGGATCATTTTGTAAGTCACGTATTGACATCTTTTGGGATTGACAAGCTGTTATAATCGATATGAGTAGGATGAATAAAGTAATCTGAAATTTAACAATATTAGCAGGTGGTTAGTATGGTTATTGGTGATTTGGGATGATTGAAAATTTGAACTATTAAACTAAGGTTACCACAACTGTGATTAGGGTGTACTTGTTTTTGATTGCTATGAAAGTCAGAATGATTTTTTTTTATTTTTTTATTTTTTATGATGGAGTTTTCCTTCTTCTCTTTAATTTGGATTTATGAAGTTTAATGTTGCGACTGTCTATATAGGTTTTCCTTCTATTATTTTTCACGATTTGTGGCTTGTATCTTCTTTTTGTTTTTCTTCTAATACCCTGTATTCTATTGTAGATTACTTCCCGCCTTTTAAGTTTTGGAGCGTCTTCCCTGACTCTGTTTCTCGCCTCTATTGTTTTCGCTTGATTGGCTTCTATTTTCGCAACTACTTCGTCAAAAACATGATTCCGATTTTCAAGAATTCGCTCCAAATTAAGTGTTCTTTCTTCTCCTTCCTTTACACCATAAAAAACCTCTAATGGTTTCAATTTAGTAACTGCGTGGATCGTAGAGTTATAAAGGGCTGTCGCGATTCTGTAGAGTTCTTTGTTTGTTAAATCGTTGTAGCACAGAGAACAGACATCCAGGCTAGAACAAATTTCATTCAGAAAGTTGTGTAAGGATTTGCATCTTCACTTGAGTAAGGTTGTAAACCAATACACGATGACATCACTAACGCCGCCACACACCATATTGCCACAGTCAGTGGTGAATTGAAACATTTCAAGTGGTGAATTCAATTAGTATGGGAAATTAACCGATTGCAGCGCCACGCTATTGCCACTTGTGTTGCTGATTTCAAATGACCGTTAAATTCCTTACACAGTTTTGGAACCGGACTTGGATGTCTGTTCTCTGTGGTTGTAGCTTGGTTTAATACAAAGAAATATTTCAGAAAGAGTCGAATGAAATCGTTCTACCGTTCCATTTGTTTCGCTGTGATTAGAGGGGGTAAAATACATTTCTACCTGTAACCTTTGAAGAAACCCTCTTACCTCAAAAAAATGCTGCTTCATTATCACAGACAACTAATTTAGGTGTTCCGAAAGTCGAAATCAATTTTACTATGCCTCGCTTGACATCAGGTATTGATCTAGACTTTATCGGAATGAGCATGGCAAATTTTGATAGTTTGTCTATTGCAGATAGAAAGGTATTTGGGGATGAAATGAAAATATCCAAATGAAGAATGTCGAGTGGTTTTTTAGGAATCGGGGTGTACGCGAATTTAACCTTATAAGGGCATCTTTCATACTTACTCTCCAGACATTCCTTGCAGAGGTTGATGAATTCCTGTACCTTTTTCTGGAGTCTGGGGAAATAAAATTCTTTCTTGATGACCTCATAGTTCTCTGTTGCACCCCTGTGTGCACGTTGATGGACTCTTTCTATTATTTCCCAACTAACAATCGCAAGCCGCAAACCAGCATGCATGCTGAATTGTTGCTTTATAATAGTAATGATAACTGAACTAAAATTATGCTGTACATATTACTGTACAAATGGTTTTTCAATTGAAAAAGTAGCCAATGTTCAACCTTTCGTATCGGTATCAACAATTATAAATTTAAACACTTTTCAAGCGTTTAATAATATTTTTATTCGACTTGCAGTTATTTCTGTACAAAATAGTTTAACAAGACCTTTTTCTGCTTCTTGTCAAGTACATGCAAAAACTAGAACATGTATCTTTACAATGTGTTTTTCACAAGTCAAATAAGCGCTTTCGTTTCATCATACTTCGACTCAGGGTACAGGATGAAAAACACGTGTTTTTTTACTGAACAGCAGCTGAATTAACGTGTTCTTCAGTTGTTAACCATAAACAGAACATTATTCACCACTGCTGAATAGGAGTCAAAGTGTAATCATTATACAACCACGGGAAGTTTATGTTTTGATTTGAGCGCGTCAATTCATCATCTCTAGGATGGCGCAGATAGGAAGGCAAGCGGCTGGCAATCGATGGGTCTCGAGTTCGAATCTTGATTTAGGTAAATGTATTTGTAGTTATTATTTCACAATAGTTGTTCACAGCATAAAGTGTCAATCATAAAGTCTCGTAGAAATTGAAAAATTTTGCATTTTATTTTTTTAAATTATTTTTGCAGTAGCTGAATAACAGTTTTACTATCAGTTTATTAAATGTTTTAAACAACAAACAGTTCAGTTGGTACACAACACTATGCTGTATTGTTTCTCCAAATTTGTGTGAACAAAACCCGAACAAAGGTTGTGCCTGAAAATTATCCAAATGTTATTCAGCACCATGCTGAGTTAATTCGTCGTAAAGGTGCTTGTAAAAAGAGTAATTGTTAGTTGGGTTGGTCTTGCTCTTCTGCGGTAATTAGATCCTGTAAGATTGATTGTGTTAATACAAGCTTGAACGTTTTATTCCTAGAAAAGTAGTTTTTGTATGCGATCTGTAATGTGTTTAACCATTTTTCTGGACATAATATGCAGTTGATCTTGGTAGGACTCATGTAGTCTCTGAGAATTTTTATAGCGTAGGGTATTCCGAACGCAAATCTGGTAATAGTTCGACGGAAAATTGAGGGGAAAATTTCTTCGTAGACTTCCGAATTTTGATCACCCTCTTTGATCAAAATTTGATTTTTATAATAATTTATAGGACGTTCGGTCATTCCTATATACTCACTTGAATCAGACGAGCTAGAATGTACAGTATTGTTGTCGTCTTCACTATCGTCGCTATCATTGCTGGAAGATGATGAGGATAATTCTTGCTCGTTCAAATTTATTTGTTGCGGTATTCTGGATAACCCATCTGCGATCACATTTTGTTTTCCGGGCCTGTAGTGGATTTCGTAGTCGAATTCTTCAAGCCGTAGTTTCCATCTGATTAGCCTGTCGTTTGAACCTTTGAGGTTCAGGGCGTATGTTAAAGGTTTGTGATCTGTGTACAAACTAAATTTCCTACCGAACAGGTAGGGACGAAAATATTTACACGCCCAGTCGATTGCTAAGAGCTCCTTCTCGATAGCCGAGTATTTTTCCTCGGTTTGTGTAAGCGTACGAGAGGCGAAGGCGATTGGTTTGTCCGATCCTATGGGACCTTGGGACAGTACCGCGCCTAAAGCAAAATTCGACGCATCGGTAGTGAGTATAAAGCGCTTCGAGAAATCCGGATATTGCAGGACATGGCTGCTCGTTAGGATTTCTTTGCATCTTTGAAAGGCTGAAATGAAGTCGGCGGTGTGTCTGATAGTTTCTCCTTTGCGGAGCTGTTGAGTCAAGGGTTTTGAATTTTTTGCGAAGTCTTTAATGAACTTCCTGTAATAGCCGATAATTCCTAAAAAGGCTCTCAGCTCTTTTTCATTATTGGGTAGCGGACAATTCCTTATTGCATTAATCTTTTCGGGGTTGGGTTTCACCCCTTCTGGCGTTACCACATGCCCTAGAAATGCGACTTCTTTCTGGAGAAATTCGCATTTGTCGAGCTGAATTTTTAAATTATATTTACGGAGGGTTTCTAAAACCTTTTTAAGATTTATTAGATGCTCCTGTAAGCTAATAGAATAGATGATAATATCATCCATGTATACTAGACATCGCACACCGATATGTTCCCGAAGAACGTTGTCCATTACCCTCTGGAACGTAGCGGGTGCGTTTTTTAATCCGAAAGGCATTCGGACAAACTCGTAGTGCCCTCCATCGACACTAAACGCAGTTTTCTGAATGTCTTTCTTATGGACTTCGATCTGGTGGAAACCAGAAGCGAGGTCTATTGTCGAAAAATATTGGCATTTTCCTAACTTGTCGAGAATGTCGTTGATGTTAGGAATCGGGTAGCGATCATCCGTGGTCTTTTGATTAAGCTTACGATAATCTACCACTAAACGCCATTTTTGCGTACCAGAAGCGTCGGTCTTCTTTGGGGATGACCATGGGCTGTTCGATGGTCGAATAATACCCTGATCTAACATTTTAGCTATTTGCCGCTGGACCTCTTCTCGGTGACAAAAAGGGTAGCGGTAATTTTTAGTATAAATAGGCAAATCATCTTTTGTATGGATGGGGCACAGAGAACAGACATCCAAGTCCAGTGCCGAAACTGTGTAAGAAATTTAACGGCCATTTGAAATCGGCAACACAAGTGGCAATAGCGTGGCGCTGCAATCGGTTGATTTCCCATACCAATTTAATTCACCACTTGAAATGTTTCAATTCACCACTGACTGTGGCAATATGGTGTTTGGTGGCGTTAGTGCTGTCATCGTATATTGGTTTGCAACCTTACTCAAGTAAAGATTCAAATCCTTACACAACTTTCCAAATGAAATTTGTTCTAGCCTGGATGTCTGTTCTCTGTGGATGGGGTGTCTAACGGCGTTAGAAAATGTCAGTTTTCCGTCATTGTCGTGAAAGACTTCTGGAAATTGTTTTAAAACGTTAAGGAGTTTATCCTCTTCCTCTGAGTTCAAGTGTCTCATCCTGATTTTCTCTTTGATTGTTGCTTTGGATTCCCTTTTCTGATCCATATTTAAATGATTCAGGAGAAATTTGTTCAAAAGTGTGGATCTCAGTAAACAAGGCTTCTTTGTCGATTTTGATATCCACTGGTTTGCTGCTGTGATTAATAATGAGAAATGTAGCTATACCGTTTCGCGCACTGTATACTCCTGAAGGAAGAATTACGTCTTTTTTTTTTTTTTTGGTTTTTATTTCTGTGTATTTTAACTAAAGCTAATTCTACACTTGTCAAGGAGGAGAGGAGACCAAGAGGGGGCCTTCCCAATCTTAATATTAGGGCTTGTTCACAAATGTCATAACGCTGGAGGGGGTGGGTGGGTGTCCTTCATGGTGTTACAGCTCGAACAAAATAAAATTTTCCCCATATAAACAGTGTTACGAAGGGGTGGGTGGGTGTTGAAAACGACCAATTTTAGCGTTATGACATTTGTGAATGAACCCTTAGAGGAAGGATGACCCGGAGGGGGTCCCTTTCGAGCCCAACCGTGGGGTCTCGCCGTTTCGTCTTAAAGCTAACAATTATTTTGTGCGACCGATTTACAAACAATTAGCAGACAACTAACAAAACGAATTTAGACTAACAAAAACATTTTAAAAACTAATCCGAGTTACATCTGCAAAAAATATCTTCTTTCCGTGTGTATTGTTTTTCCGGAACCCGCCACCAGGTGGCTTTTCAGCTGTTGGCAGTGTCCCAGGTGAAAGCTGCCACCTGGGTTGAAAAGTTTCATTTGACGTTTCACTTTTGACAGGCGGACAGAAACTGACATTCGCTTTGCTGTCTTCCTCTTGTCAGTGTCCGGCAGCGGGAGTCTGCCTGTTTTTTTCTTTTCTTCGTGGCGAGTGGACGGTGACGACAACGCCGATGGTGGTTAGTCACCATCGGTGAAAAATTTTTAGACAACGTGATCGGACGTTCGGAGGCCGGCCAATCTCCTCTCGGCACCCAAGTAGGGTAACCGGGAATGGGGAAAACGGTCTCCGGGCGTTGGAAGTGCTTGGGCTGCTGCGGGGCGGATCGAGATTTTTCCTGGCCTCAAAGCGGAGGCCATTAGTGATGGGCGGTGGGCGATGGGGGATGGAAAACAGATTTCCACATGCGTAGCTCCACAGAGTCCCCCGGGGGAACGAAGAGAATAATGTGCGCGTGTTTCAAGTGCTGCGAGTGCGATTTGTGTTGGGTTGGGGTGGGAAAATTATCCTCAAGCGAGCTCCGTAGTGTCCCCCGGGGGAACTAAGACAGTGCGCGTTATTTTCGTCCGAAAGCACCCCTGAGCCTCCGGAGGACGAAGCAGAACTTCCAGCCACCCGGGCTGGGAGTTTTTCGGTATCGATGGCGACCCAGAGCCCCCTGGGGGGACGAAGATCATCGGTAAAGTGATTGTGGCGTTGCGTTGAGGCACAGGGCCCCTCGGGGGGACGAAGAGCTTGCAGTTCGATCAGGGTTAAGTGCACCAGTGACGTTTTTATCCGTAGAGACCCACGGGGGGCGAAACAGGCTTCCGGCCGCCGGGCTTTAGGCCTTAACGGAGTGATCGATGTTGCGTAGTGCCCCTCGGGGGGACGAAGAAGCCCTGATCGCTGCGAGTTGGTGTTTTCGAGGTACACAGTGCTCCCCGGAGAGACGAAAAGCTCCAGTGACAACGTTTAAGAGCCATAGAGCCTCCCGGGAGGACGAAGATGTGGGTGGTTGGGTGTTTTGATACAAATTCTCGATCCGCCCCGTTCCTGCTTGGGCGCAACGGAGTGAAACCTCGGGGCCCGCAGCTCCAACCCCTGGCACCCTGGTACGGGTCCGCCACGCGGGGGAGGCGATGCGGGGGAAATCGATGACCTCCCACCCCTGGCACCCTGGATGCGGGTCCGCCACGCGGGGGAGAAGGGCGGAAAGTATCACCGTCGGAAGGAGAGCCCTCGGACTAGGGTTCGTTGCTGGAGGATCCTCGGACTGGCAACTCCCAACCCTGGCACCCTGGGCCGGGTCCGCCACGCGGGGGAAAGCGTCGCCAATCCTCACAAAGGTAAGTGTACGAATTACGTCTTGCGCAATGGGAATATCATTCACAATGAAAAAATCGCCCTCCTTGATTCTGACAGGAAACTCTTTCACGAGAGTTTCGTGTTCTTGAAAATTCAATTGTTCCTTAGTAGGGAACTTTTTCTGCAATGGTATGATGTGATCGTTAATTATGATCGAATTGGTTGCTGTATCAATTAAAGCACCCATTGAACGAAGCGTTTCAAAGCCGATAAGGCCTTCGAAGAAATCATGAAATCTAAACAAAAAGAACTTTTGTCTGGGAACCCCGTGAATGAAGTTTTCTATGGGGTTCAGGAATGTATATTGATTAACTTTGTGTTTACCGCTTACGTTTTTGATATTTTGTGAAGGTCCTGATAGTATGAATCTGTTTGGAACTATTTCCGGTGCAATATAATTTTTGTTAGCCCCAGTATCAATAAGGAATTTAAAACTCTCATTATTCTTCCTGGGGATTTCTAAATATGGAAGGAAGTTACTCGTCATTCGGTTACCGGTTTTTCCATATCCGTGCAAAAATTTAACTCTTCTGTTTGTTCCTCGATTGCTGAAGTGGCCATGTTCTGATCTTGAACGTACTGAAATTCTTGACTTTGATCATTGGGATGCATTCCCGAAGGTGCTTCTTGCATTTCATGCACGTTAACCTGAGTTGTACTTCTAAAGGAGGGAACTTGTCTTGGACCGATTTGGCGATTCTGGCCAGAAGGGTCAGTTTTTATGTATGGAATCGCTAATTGATTGGGTCTGGGCCCGAAGTTTTGTTGAAATGGTCTAGCTATGCCGTTATTGTATTGGGGTGTTAACCCGGGGGAATTCTGTGGAACTTGGCGATAGCCAGAACTGTTAAAACTACCTTGTATCGGAGGTCTAAATGTATTTTGAAGGTAAATTGGTTTCTGTTGCGGGGCTGTTATGTTTTGTTTTTGTTTAAAACTGTCTGGAATATTCTTAGAATTCTTCTCCCGTCTCCTGCGAAACCAGTGGCGTCTCGTAACCTCACTTTTTACCTGTTCAACGACCCTAAAAGTTGCATTTGCGGAGAATTCTGGATCCGAATCAAATTGAAAATGGGCGGAAACGGCTATTCTCGTCATTTTCTACAAATTACATGCCAATTTATTGCGAAAAATCAAGAATTTGCATTCGTTGAACAGGTAGAGTTGAGGTTAGGGAATCGCCACTGTGCGAAACGCAGCTTCATGTTCAGAAGCGACGTGATACGCATCTAAAAGGGATTGCGGGCGAGTTGATCTCGTAAGATCAGATATCGTATCGTGTAGCCCATCGACGAATGCGTTTATCATTAGGGACTCGTAGGTCCCGATAATTGCTTTAGCTTCGTTAGCTGTGTTATTCCCTATCATGATTTTTGCATTAATGTCCGCGAGGAGATTTCTGCAAGTTTGGTAAAATTCAGTCACTGACAGTGACCCCTGTTTTAGGCTTGTCAGCCTTGAAATCAAAATTGATAGATCCGATTTGTCTCCAAAATATTCGATTAGTGTATTTTTATGCTGCCCCACTCAAGAGGAGTATGGCTAGTGGTAAGGGCATCATTTGCTTTTTCTGTTACTTTATCGCGAATGATTCCCAACCAGATAGGAAGAATTACTGGTTGGTCACTCGGTGCGATGAATCTTTTCGATTCTTCTAACTTCTGTTCTACCGATTCTATCCATCGGGATAGATTTCGGGGGTTCTCGTCAAATTCCGGAACCAATCGGATAAGGTCTGGAATTTTTGGAAATTGAACGTTTGCGGCAGGTGCTTGAGCAGATGCCTGGATAGCCGGTGTTCGGGCATCGGCTGAAGAGGCTGCTTGAAGAGCAGCTATTTGTTCGTTGGCCTGTTGGGCCTGAACATTCTGCCGCTCAATGAGCGCACTCAATTCTTCGATCTGTTGTTGTAGATCGGCGAGGGACATTGCTCTTGTTGTCATACTGTTTACACAATCACTTAAACACTTATATCTCTCGGGTATATCACTATTATCACTCACTTTTTTCTTATACTAGGGTTGTTAATTAATGGAAATGTTAGTTAGCAGTGTAGAGAGCGAGAAAGATTTTTAAGAAAAACGGTTGTTTAACTTACCACAGATCGACTGGTATCCAGCCAGCGACGACGGAGCGGGTGAAGTTAACGAGCGTTCTGGTTCCTTGGGGCGCTCTTCCTACGTTGGTTCTGCCGGTGATGATCGCCTGCTGCAGCTTCTAGATGAACACACGCGTTTCCTATCTGCTTTCACATTCACGATTTCACTATGAAACACAACGGGTGGCTATCCCCCAAGTCGAGACTGCGCCAGCGATAAGTCGGGGCTACCGGTATATGTTTTTAAAAAAGGAAAATCCCAAGTGGACGGTTCGAAAGAAAGACTAAGACTGATTTATTGAGTTCGCGTATAAATGCTTACGCTATCAAACTGTGAAATGCGAGTCGTATTGTCGCGCTTATCTTTTATTAGAGTCCTGCGGCGGTCGTACGCTCGCAAGGCATACCGCCGCATGACAGTCGCATGGCAAAACAATAGAAAAAGTGTTCCCGCCAAAAACAAAAGCACGTGGGTTTCGCGAAGTGACAGATGTTTTTGAATGTATTTGTGACGAACGGAAAGAGTGGCTCAGTGGAATGAGTGTTCTTGCTGTCAAACCCCATATAATGGAATATATATATACTTTTAAATCTGGTGACGCTGTTATGATTAGTGACTGTCGCGCTAATATCAGAAGCCAGAGGCAGATAATCGCCATATTCTGATTTTTCTTGAGAGGCATAATACATCCCGTCACGTTCTGCTGGTCGGTGGAGTTTAGCTTTTTGATGAGTCGAGTCGGTTCATGCTTGTGGCTGTTGTTGTTGTTGTTGTGTTTGGTTTGTGTGTTCCTCATCCGTTCTATAATGTCGGACAAGTCCGGGATCGGGTATGGAGGTTCGGTAACTTATATATATATATATATATATATATTATATATATATATATATTATATATATATATATATATATGTATATATATATATATATATATATATATATATATATATATATATATATATATATATATATATATATATATTACAACTTCTCTGGTTTCACGCTATTCAAAAAACAACTCTCACCTCGCTGCTCTTCACTTTCGTCACTTTCCTTCTCTCTAACTGTAGCAAACTACCGTGGTGTGGAGTAGCATTGACTGGCACAATTACACCTCATTAACAGCGACAATTTATCCTTCTATTTATTAATATTACGATGGCAATACGATTTTCAGAAAAGTTGCCATGAATGTCTAAGATCCAGCCTTCTTCGATGGCAAACATATGTTGAAAGGGAAAATAAACTTGCATTGTTTTTGATCAAAGCTAGAGATTTTCAGGAGTTTTCATTATAAAGAAATAAGATCAAGAACTGAACATTTATCACAAATCTGTATTCGGTGTGCATACAATGTATCCAGCCCACTTTGGTATACCGAATGTTATGCACGAAACCACATGATGTCGTTAGGAATATATCGTTCTACTTACGGATTAAGAAACAAAGAATTTTGTTAACGAATGAAAACCGAGGGATGGTTTGTGAATGTCCTATTTATTACTACATACTATTTATTGTTACATTATTTCCTCGATTATTTCAACATCTGTTTAACATCACATACAAAACTGTTTCATACAATATGAAGGCTATTGTACGAAACTACGTACGTAGTCTTGTAACTAGGTGGGTGACACATTAAAGGTTGATCAATTCAGGTAATAACTATTTAGGCAACCATTTTCAGTACAGTACATATACGTTACCATGGTAACATAAAATAATCAATCTAAGAAAAAAGGTTTGGTTGAACGCCCATTGTCTCCCAGTAACTTGTTTGCAGCGGACATGAAGCTGGACCACGAAACCTGTCGCAATTTAGTTTGCGCCTTGTGTTTCGGTACAACCAAATCTCCTGAAAACTGTATGACAAACTAAAGCAAACCATAGTGTAATACTTTTTGCCAAATTACAATGATAATCAAGAAATTTACTCGAAAGTTTTGTGTTCCAAGTGCTACATGGTTGTCTACAGGCGGACGGATGGTAATAATAAACTTTTTAATTTAAATGATTATGCATAGTAATATGTTTTCTATACCAGGGGTGCCGCATAACACTATATGTACATGATTATTGTAAAGATGTGTCGTCAGTAGTCACGAGAGGACAGACGTCAACAAAACATACGCAATTTGTGTGCGGTGGCCTGCCAAAATCCTTTGAGCAAACCGAAGTCAAGGCCAAACCAAGCAAAAAATTTAATTTCAACCTTAAGTTGTGCTCCAAGTGCTTATCAGAAGTTCATCGAGGGAAATCGCATCATTGTTCAAAAGACACATAAGAGAAAAATCTAGTGCGCCTTGCTGGTAACGATACCGGTAAACTTCTGGCACAATCACTGAGGTCCAGTAATGCTTCAAACGGCGATGTAGTTTTGAAGAACTCAAGAGGAAAGCCCACCAAAGTTAAGATTCTAGGAAGTGCGAAAAAATTTCCGGAGAAGCGGCGTCTGCCACATAACCCAAGGGGAATGACATACCCTTTTCTAACCGGAATATCCGCATTTATCCGTTTCTAACCGTCGCCAACCGCGTCTAACTTCTGCTCACTTAGCAGCTCGCTTAGCAACTGTTATCGGCGGTTAGAAACGGATAAATGCGGATATTCCGCTTAGAAAAGGATATGTCATTTCCCTTGACATAACCAGATCTTGAAAATTCAAAATAAACTGGATCTAAGCACAAGAAAGGTTTGTGGGACTTGTTTTTAAAAAATGATTTTTTATTTTTCATTGTTTTTCAAACTCGGAAACTTGCTCATGCTCTTGGCGAATCGAAATTTGTGGCGATACAGCATGGTTTGCAGAGCCTTCTTACAAGTTCCGCACACGAACCAGATATATTTTTTTTGAAGTTGAGTCAATTTTTTTCAACTTTAAGCGGCAACCTTAACAAGGAATATCTGATCTTTTGTCGAAATGTTCATGGCTTAATAGCATATGTTAAAAGTTGTCGTAATATTCAGGACGCACGCATACTGAGGGGGCATCCATAAAGTACGTCACGCTTTGAGGGGGGAGGGGGTTTCTGAAAAGTGTGACAAGCAATGTATTGAGTATAGGAAAACCCCGTAGGAAAGGGGAAGGGGGGGGGGGGTGGGTTAAAAATTCTAGTTTTTAGCGTGGCGTACTAAATGGATGCTCCCTAATAGGGATTGACGGAGGACAAGGCTCGTTGAAGATCATCTTGAATATGGAAAACAATTATGAAGCCGGTCAGCCAGAATTCAGGGATTCTGGAGTAAAACAGTGCTTCATTCTTGCATTGGTTGAAAATGTCCAAGAAAACTACGACAATGTTTCAATAATGTGGAAAAAAATCATCGACTTAAAACATAGGGTTTTTCGCAATATTGATTTTAATTTTTAAAACCTTTTTTTTTCAGTGATAGAAAGTAGTTTTATTTTTTTTTTGATATTTTTCTACAAAACTTCAAAGAATTTCACGATACTCCGCCATACAACACTTTTTTGTAGCTCTTGTCATTTTTGAGTTACATCGATTTAAAAAAATCAATGAAAAAAAAAAAATTAGGCCCTCTTCAAAAGTTACTCTTGAAAAATTTCGAAAAACAAAGTATGCAAAGTTGCTTAGAAACACCTATTGTTTACACGCTAGGGACAGTTTACCCTTTTTCCAAAAAATGCACAACCGCAAATATGCGTAAATGATACTCAAATATAGGTAAACAAGACTCAAATATGGGTAATGTGTACCTAATTGTAACCCAAATACGGGAAATATTACCCATAAATGCGAATGTGCACTTTTGCAAAATATGAGTTTTATTTACCCATATTTGCGTAAAGTTTACGCAAATTTGAGTAAAACTTAACCATATTTTAGAAAAATAGGTAAACTTACCTTAGCGTGTATGTCCTGTCCACCAAGTTTCATTTGATTCTGAGAGGGTGCTGCCAGCCCCATAGAAGGGTTGGCGCGAAATTCGTCTAAAATCGATTTTATTTTAATTTTCCCCGATGAAAGATTTTCTAGTCTTCAGCATCGATTTCTATACTGTTAATACTAACTTTTGATGAAAAAAAATATGAGGTTCATGCAAGTTCGATAATAATCATGTTTCAGCACACCGTGGTGGCTGGGCATAACTACTTCGAAAACGATTAAAAACAATAATAGTCCAACTGAAGTAATTGAACACATCTCACCTTTGGAATATTGGAAACAATACTGGTTTGAAGAGATCCTCAATCCGGCGTCGTAGCACTCCTGGCGATCAAGGATGGAGACGTTGGATGATCTCAGTTTATAGCTTCCCATGTGATAATGGAACTGTATATGGAGCAAAATATGCATTATATGGCATACGATATAAAGATGTGTTGACATATAGACACAGAGAAACAGACGTAACACTTAGAAGAAATTTCATTTCAAAACATCGTCACAAAAACGTAATTGCCCAATGCTAAACGTACTGTGTTTAGCCGGGCCGCCACTAGATGGCGGTAGTGAGCAAACGTCAAACAGGAGCAAAAACGATACCAGCGCCACGAGTGGTAGATCGACCTACTACTGAATATTTGAATCAACCGTTAAAAAGGTGATCGATGGGAAGCAATGAGAGTGTGACGTCTGTTTCTTTGTGATATAGATACCATTAATATTGCTGGTTGCTTTCAAAGATGGATTTTTGATGCAATCCGCCTATCACACTATTTTTGTACTCGGGCACGGTTGCCGACATTAATTTCATAAACTCCACATTTCACAAACTTTTTCCACTGATATAAACGCACAAACCTGCACAACTGGCCACCCGGTAATTACTTTGGCGAGAAACAAAGAGAGAAATTCGAGTTGGAGAGTTGTCAGATGGATGAGAATCAAAACAAAACCGAGGAAGAATCAGGCGAATCACACACCACGTGCTAATCTGTGACATTTCTCGACGTCAAAATGCTGTCAGACAGGCCAGTTGCACTTATCGTCACACTTCTCAACCGTCACACTTTCATACTGTGCAGTTCGATTTGGTGTGAACAGTGCAATATACACGCTAAGATCAGTTTACCTTTTTTTCCAAAAAGTGCACAACCGCAAATATGCGTAAATGATACTCAAATGTAGGTGAACAAAACTCAAATATGGGAAATGTGTACACAAATATGAGTAATTGTAACCTAAATATGGGTTAATATTACCTATAAATGCGGTTGTGCACTTTTCCAAAATATGAGTTTTATTTACCCATATTTGCGTAAAGTTTACGCAAATTTGAGTAAAATTTACCCATATTTTAGAAAAATTGGTGAACTGATCTTAGCCTGTAGGCCTTGACGGCGCCGCAGTGCTGCCGCCTTGCGGAAGTCGTATGGCAAACGTGAGAAAAAACGAGACAAAACACGTTTGTTTATACTTCTTCTCGCACACGATTGCAGATACAAATGGGATTTCCCATTGGAGTGAGTGCATTTTGGCTGCTCGGTCATCTTCAGCAGGCGTTTCAAATTTATAAATTTGAACAGTTTTGTTACAAAATTTGAAACTGGCATACGACCCCATAGTGGTTTCGCAGCGCGGTGTCACGAACACTAATGCAAATCTACTGGTTGAAAATATGCCCATTTGATTTTGCTGCGAACAGCTGATCTTTGTTTACTATTTTCAACCAGTAACTCAAGTGGTGTTCGTGTAATGCAGCGTGTACGTACACGCAACACTACTAAAAGCAGAAACCACTATTCTATTTTTGCACAAATTTGAAACAAGATTTTGACGTGTTCTATTTATGTTGTTGCCATGTCAAATCATATGTATGCCCTTTGGAAACATCATTCTACCGAGTCCAATGGGGTTTATGATTTATTAGGTCGTTGACAATTAAATTTTACCGATTTCCGTAAGAAGTCTGCAGGATTTAGAACTGCTGCTGAAGACGCCCATGCTTGAGTTCTATTTTTGACAGTTACAAATTTTGTAACCGTTTTAAAAATATAACTAGAACTGAAACGCTCCTGGAGATGCTCTAGAAGGAAAAAGATGACCGACTCTTTTTTTTTTCATACATTCCCCCGGCGACACACTGTGCATGCTACACTACACTGAAAAAAATTGACACGATCGATTCATGTGTTTCAACTCATGAACTGATTCACAAGCGCCAACGATAGTATGTGTTTCACCAATGTATACAATGTTTTTTACACATAAGATTAATCAGGTTCTAAATATGGATTTGACAACAAAGCTTACATCGCCGAATCAAATGTAATACACTTTAATATAATAGTTGCTACACTTGGCGATCAAATAGCTCGGTTTTCAACTAAATCCAAAGGCTAAAACATAACAATCTCATATGTGACGCAAACGAAATTGAAAAAAAGTTCAAACGAATTTGCGCTACCTTTTTGCGGTACTGTTTCTCTCAAATGCATTTCGTAATTAGAGACACATGACTTTTGAAAATGGTCAAATGGTCAACCAAAAAAAGAACTTGATCTGCCATGTTGGTTCAAAATTAAGCGTTTTCGCAAGGTTAACGTGAAAATTGGCCTTGTTTTGGAACAAATATACTAAAAGGTGAGTCTTTGTGTATTGGATTTATTTTGATCTTGTGGTGATGTCTTTGGTTCTGAATATCGGGGTTGTACTGTATCTGGGGACTGGGACAGGGGAATGAGCCATTTTACGAGACGTTTCGGATCAGCTGATCGCTCATTTCATGAATGAAAATTTGACAGGAGGTCGCGCCCAAGCCCGTGAGTGTTAATATCAATATCAACACTGTTGTCGTTTCGTAAAATAGACTATAATAAAAGCAGCAATGTCGAAGAGTAAACATGTCTTTATGATCTACTATTATCAATCCAGTCGAAACCCGGAATTTGGTGGGAGCGAACTTCGATTTTTCTCCCAATCCATGCGTCGGACCTAACATCGGAAGTGATGCGCTGTGTAGATCAACAGGTACGCTAAACAGCGCACCACTTCCGAAGTTAGGTCCGACGCATGGATTGGGAGAAAAATCGAAGTTCGCTCCCACCAAATTCCGGGTTTCGACTGGATTGATAATACTGGATCACAAATTGACGACGAGGCTGGCTGATTTCTGTTCAGAAACGGATTCTACGGTTTGATTACTCACGCATAAGAATATTCGAGAAATGATGTGAGATAGTCATTAGATTTGATGATTTGCACAGTTTGTTTTGGTTGGATAAAGGAGGCTATCGTGACGAGATAGCGGCGATTAGCTATCACGACGTGACAGTGGCATACGGCTATCGCGACAAGTAAGCGATGATCGGATACTGCGACGTGAAAGTGGAGAAAAGCTACCGCGGCAGGACAGCGACGAACGGCTACCGTGACGTGGAGACGGGCTTTGCGAAATCGAGATTGATACTTCCTGCAAAAGGTACGTTCAATGTTTTTAAAAGTAAACATTAAATTATTGGCTGCTATTTTGTAGAATGGACGGAATATCTGGAAAGTGGAATATCTGGAAGAGGGGTTTTGAGATCTGCCTTAGGGCGGCCAAGATAAGTGATGCTAACGAGAAGAAGGATATGTTGCTCGCAAAAGGCGGGTTCGAGCTTCAGCAGATCTTTTTCAACATTGCGGGGGCAGATGTGAGTGAGGACAAAGAGTAGCACATTGATCCCTACACAGATCGCAAAAAGAGTGTAAATTTCTGTGACATATGATGCACATGATTGGAGCATGGGATATCACAGAAGTTTACATGACATATCATGTAAAAGTCATAAAATATCATGTAAACTTCCATTATATGTCATGTAATTCAGCATGACTCTGTGTGTTTACATGACATAACATAAATTTACATGATGTATCATGTAAACCATCATAACATTAAGTATACATGACTAAACTGTGGGCTGCAAAACGGTGAGTCGATAAGGAGAGCGACTAATATAGCTCTGGTCCTCACAAGTTCCTACCTCATGCTTCCACGGGTCAAGCGATGACAAAGACCGCCAGCTAAGAGTTGTGTGCTTAGCTGGTAGTGCAGCCTGGGCACTGTTGTCCTTCTGACTTCAGCTAGATTGAGGAGGTACGATCCGAGTGTCTGTTCACCAAGGAGGTGCGGCTCAAACAGCGTCTGCTCTGGCATCCAGCGGCTGAGTAAGAAACGCTTCACCACGCCCAGCTAGATCCAAGGTGGTAGCTCCATCAGCGTGGTCGTCCCAGTGTTGGTTGGGACGTTAAGCAGAACTGGCACGATGGCCCTCCGGCGAGACAGGAGTGTTGGTGTAGGCCCAATAAGCCACCCGTAAAAATCCCCATTGCGAATAACATAGGAGAAAATACGACTCGATACAATCGGCAAAGACCTACGCGACGAAATAAGGACTACGATTGGAAACTTGGAACATGGAATTGCAAGTCACTAGGTTTCGCAGGATGTGACAGGATAATCTACGACGAACTACATCCCCGCAACTTCGACATCGTGGCGTTGCAGGAACTTTGTTGGACTGGACAGAAAGTGTGGAAAAGCGGGCATCGAGCGGCTACCTTCTACCAAAGCTGTGGCACCACCAATGAACTGGGAACAGGATTTATAGTGTTGGGCAAGATGCGACAACGTGTGATCGGGTGGCAGCCGATCAACGCAAGGATGTGCATGTTAATAGTTAAGGGCCGTTTCTTCAACTACAGCATCATCAACGTCCACTGCCCACACGAAGGGAGACCTGATGACGAGAAAGAACATTCTACACGCAGTTAGAGCAAACATACGATGGTTGCTCGCCGCGTGACGTGAAAATCGTTGTCGGCGACATGAATGCGCAGTTAGGAAGTGAGGAAATTGACGGCCAGCGATTCGTTTGCAGCCTTCCGTGATATGGTAGTCCGAAGCACCTTCTTCCCCCGCAAAGACATCCACAAAGCAACCTGGAGATCATCCGACAACCAAACAGAAAACCAAATCGATTACGTTCTAATCGACGATAAATTCTTCTCGGATATAAGCAACGTCCGCACATACCGCAGTGCGAATATAGATTCGGATCACTACTTAGTCGCTGTATGCATGCGCTCAAAACTTTCGACAGTTATCACCACGCGTCGAAGTCGAACGCCGCGGCTCAACATCGAGCAACTTCGTAACGGAGAAGTGGCTCAAGACTACGCGCAGCAGTTAGCAGTGGCCCTACCAACGGAAGAGCAGCTTGGCGCAGCTACACTTGAAGATGGCTGGAGGGACATCCGATCCGCCATAGGTAGTACCTCGGCTACAGCACTAGGCTTCGCGACTCCGAATCACAGAAACGACTGGTACGACGGCGAATGTGAACAGTTGAAAAACGAGAAGAATGCAGCATGGGCGAGAATACTGCAACACCGTACGAGAGCGAAGGGGGCACGTTACGAACAGGTGTGGAACAGGCAGAAACTCAGTCTTCCGGATGAAGAAGCGCCAGCAGGAAGAACGAGATTGCGAAGCGATGGAAGAGCTGTACCGCGCTAAGGACACACGAAAGTTCTACGAGAAGCTGAACCGCTCGCGCAGAGGCTTTGTGCCACAAGCCGCCATGTGCCGAGATAACCACGGGAATATTCTCACGAGCGAGCGTGAGGTGGTCGAGAGGTGGCGGCAACATTACGATGAGCACCTCAATGGCGACGTTGCAAGTACCGAAGGTGGCGTGGTAACAGATCTAGGAGTATGTGCACAGGACGAAAGACTTCCCGCCCCTGACCTTCAAGAGATTGAGGAGGAGGTTGGCCGGTTGAAAACAACAAAGCCGCTGGAGCTGATCAACTACCAAGCGAGCTTCTAAAATACGGTGGAGAAGCACTGGTGAGAGCACTACTCTGGGTCATTACCAAGATTTGGGAGGAGGAAGTATTACTGGAGGAATGGATGGAAGGTATCGTGTGTCCCATCTACAAAAAGGGCGACATGTTGGATTGCGGGAACTACCGCGCGATCACACTACTGAGCGCTGCCTACAAGATACTCTCTCAATTTTTATGCCGCCGTCTATCACCGATTGCAAGAGAGTTCGTGGGGCAATATCTGGCTGGATTTATGGGTGAACGCGCTACAACGGACCAGATGTTCGCCATCCGCCAGGTGTTGCAGAAATGCCGCGAATACAACGTGCCCACACATCACTTGTTCATCGATTTCAAATCGGCGTATGATACAATCGATCGAGAACAGCTATGGCAGATTATGCACGAATACGGATTCCCGGATAAACTGATACGGTTGATCAAGGCGACGATGGATCGAGTGATGTGCGTAGTTCGAGTATCAGGGACACTCTCGAGTCCCTTTGAATCTCGCAGAGGGTGGGACGATTTTCACGAAGTCCGTTCAGCGGCTTGGTTTCGCTGATGATATTGATATTATTGCTCGTAAATTTGAGACGATGGCGGAAACGTACATCCGACTAAAGAGTGAAGCCAGGCGAATCGGATTAGTCATTAATGTGTCGAAGACAAAATACATGATGGCAAAGGGCTCCAGGGGGGAATCACCGCGCCCGCCACCCCGAATTCATATCGACGGTGATGAAATCGAGGCGGTTGAAGAATTCGTGTACTTGGGCTCACTGGTGACCGCCGACAACGACACCAGCAGAGAAATTCAGAGGCACATTGTGGCAGGAAACCGTTCTTACTTTGGACTCCGCAGAACTCTACGATCGAATAAAGTTCGCCGTAACACGAAGTTAACCATCTACAAAACGCTGATTAGACCGGTCGTCCTCTATGGGCACGAAACATGGACCCTACGTGCAGAGGACCAACGCGCCCTTGGAGTTTTCGAACGGAAGGTGTTGCGTACCATCTACGGCGGAGTGCAGATGGAAGACGGGACTTGGAGAAGGCGAATGAACCACCAGCTGCATCAGCTGCTGAGAGAACCAACCATCGTCCATACCGCGAAAATCGGGAGGCTACGGTGGGTGGGTCACGTCATCAGGATGTCGGATAGCAACCCGACTAAAATGGTTCTCGAGAGTCATCCGACCGGTACAAGAAGACGTGGAGCGCAGCGAGCTAGGTGGGTCGACCAAGTGGAGGACGATCTGCGGACCCTACGCAGAGTGCGGAACTGGAGACAAACAGCCATGGACCGAGTGGAATGGAGGCGGCTACTATGTACAGCAGAGGCCACCCCGGCCTTAGCCTGACCGAAGAAGAAGAAGACTAAACTGAAGTTTACATGACGTGTAACCACCGACGAACCGACGTGACAGCTAGAACAAATAAATTCAAATTTGTTGTCCCCGACGCCATGTTGAAAATTAGCCGAACACTACCGCCTCCTCTATAACGGTTCGCGTTGTTTTGATAGCATGATTCCAAACCCCCGTGTATTCATATAGGAAGAGGTTCGCGCCTGCGTTGATTTGACAGAAGCGTTCGCTCGCTTCGCTGGTCGACCGTTAAATTTGGGGGGGACAGTTTTGAATCACCACTGTCACGTCGGTTCGTCAGTGGTGTATCTCACTATTTTTATCTGTGTATGATGTTGCCATCAGCAAACTCGACGACTATTTCGCACCTCAACGGCATGAGCTCCACGAGAGGTACATATTTTGGGCCATGAAACCTGAACAGGGTTAAACCCTGTCGTAGTTTATGATGCGAACACAAATCCACGCGAATAAGTGCAATTTTGGCAAAAGTGCATCTGAAAGTGCGGAAAAGGCAGTTGTTAACAAAACACTGCAATACGCTTCAGCCCATTTGAGAGAGAAGCTGCTTCAGGTTTCCGATCTTACTTTGGAAGAGGCCATTAAACAGGTAAAAGTGTACGAAACAAGCCAAGCCGCTAAATGATCAGATAAGTGGACAAAGTGTGGTTCATCAGCCAGTGAAAACAGAATACGTACAACGAGTGGGAGCGCAATACCGGTTTTGCGGAAGATCGCATGGTCCTCAACACGTGTGCCCTGCATGGAATAGATCTTACTCGTTTTGTGGAAAGCGTGGCCACTCTCAGGCAGTTTGCTTTGACAAACCCAGCGGAAGCGGTGTGACGCCATCGGGAAACGCCACGAAAACCGTTCCAAAACGTCCAATGGTTCCATGGAGGGTTCCGTTCAACATCAAAAGAAGCCATGATCAAAATTTGGCGGCGCCAACAACGAAGCCGAATGCAAAATATCCACGAAACAGACCTGTTCACCGTCAACTTAAGGCCCCTTAGCGTGTCAGCTCAAATTTTGCTCTTCTTATTTGATTCTTATTCCAAACAATCATCAAGCACGATAGTAGTTGTGTAGCCTTTCTATACCAATTCCATAAACAAACAAACAAAAATAGCACCTCTTTGTCTCGGTACTTCCAATGTAAACATTTCGAGAATATGAATCATTTGAAAGCAACTCAAGCAGTAAACTACTCTACTCCAATGAATAACAAAGAAACATATCCAGATATCACGAAAAATGTTAGATTTTTTATGTAACAAGCTAGAAATGATCGAATTATTTTGGTACACTCTCTCACTGTTTATGTTTGCTGCAACAGCAGTGCTGGCGGACCGCCTGGTGAAGATTCCGTAAATTATAATGCTTTGCTTATTTCACTAACAATTGTGTTAAAAAAGTTTAAAAATAACCACCCCACAAATTATTTTTGATTTTATGACGCATAACCAATGTGTTTGACTGGATTTTTTAATTGATTTCGATCATTTTCATTGATGCTTTGGCCAGCAGGATCGACATCACTGCGTGCAATGATCGATGATTGTGCGCGCCAAAAGACATCACCGCGCTGCCGTCGTCGTCGTTGGTACTGCGGTGGGTGGTAAACACCGCCAACCACAGTTTAGTGCGGTCGAAACAAATCGTTAAAAATTTCTACTTTCGAGTGAACTAATGCTTAGTAATCGTGATTACTTGGAAAGAGGCTTGTATTTGAAGTAGTGTGAATACATTTTTATGCCGAATATCTCGCGTGAAATTGATTATTTTATAAAATAAGATAAGTGTCGATTTTTTACAAATATGTATTGGTGCAATGTTGTGTAAAGTTGATTTCGGTCAATGATTTTGAAGAAGCCATTTTGCGATGACACGCTAAGGGGCCTTAATACGATTGAAGATAGCAGCAGCATGGATGAGGGCCCGATCGAGTATGTGGAAATGGTGTGGTCGGAAAAGAAACGTGATGAACTCTTGTGGGCCGAAGTCGGCGGTGTCTTGATTGAGATGCAAATAGATTCGGGTGTCCAGTCCAACATTATCGATGATAGTGTAGCATCCACCCCTAGCTACACCACTGGCTGTCTGGTATTGCGAATATTTTGTGAAGTTTTTCTTTCGTCGTGCAGTTTGCGTGCCGGGCAGTTACGCGCAGCTTCATTTAAGTTGCGCGCAGCCAATCAGAATCGAGAAACCAAACGCCCCCGTTGCGCGCCAAAACTACATAGAGCACGTTCCCATTGTCTGCGACAAAAACGAACATCGACGCGTCGCGACGCTCGCCCATCGGCTGATTGTTGTGGTTGAGAATTTGCGTGGAAGGGTGATTTAACTCATTATGGTCCGTGTTGAATTTTGTTTTAACGAACGAAAATCAGAACAAATATTTATGTAATTAACCATAATTTCATTGAATTTGCTTCTAGCTGTTGCGCACAGTCTTGGGCTGATCATACGGAGACATTCCCGGTCGAAAATGTTTTAAGTAGAGCAAATGCGGGCACTGTCCGTTACATGAGATTTACCCTGGCGCACAACTGACTGACAGATAGGTAAAAGTGTGAAACTAAAATTATTCTTACAAGGCACAATACAGCTGTGGAAACAAAACAATAAACATAAGTTTACGTACTGACTGCACACCCGGACGGACGCGCGTTTCTATTCCTTATCGTTTATCCTAATCACAAGTCTCGGTTATTAATTAAGTAATCGTTTAGTTAATCGAACCCGCAACACTCCAATCGTGTACATTACAGTGGCGACGAGAAGTGGAGTAGTTTCGCGTCCCGGGAAGTGCGAAAAGTGCTAGTTTTGCAGTGATTTTGGTGGTTTTCACTGTTGGGGGCTGTCCATAAACCACGTGGTCATTTTTTTGGGACTTTTCAACCCCCCCGCGTGGTCATTAGTCCATACAAATTTTTTTATTTGTCCATACAAAATGGTCATTGGCCGAACCCCCCCTCATGACCAAGGGGTTTATGGACAGCCCCTTGGGCGTTTTATTGCGAACGAGCCCATTTCCCATTCATCCCTTTGCAACGACGTCGACGGCGGAGGGAACAGCAACAGTTTGTGCAGTACCTACACTGCCCCGGAGTTGGTTTGTTTGCGCTATACGCAGGTTTGCTGCAAAAACCGTAAGTTTTTACATCTTGTGTGGAAATAAAAAGAGAGAAATTGTGTTTTAATTTGCATGCCATTCTGTGCCAAAGTGAGTTTATGAACCATTTTCTTCTGCCTAGCAAGCAAAGAAATTGTGTTTCATTTTGTTTCGAATAGTGATCTGGCTTTGTGTGTTGTAAACACGAACGACTTTAGTCACAGCCGAACATTTTTGTCACGTACGAATAGCTTGTTTCATCCAACATAGACGAGTGCACGGCCCGTTGAAAGTTTTCTCGGGCAGCGAATTTTGACACCACAGCGGGGTCGACGCTCAACAACTTCTACCCATTGGCGTAGCTAGGGGAGGTTCCAGGGGTGCCAGGCACCCCCTAGAACAAATTTGGCACCCTCTAGAATTTACAGGTGACTGTCAGTGTGATTTAAAACTTCACACAACAATTACAAGCTTCTATTAATGGAACATTTAAACAAAACTAAAGCACTCCCGAATTTACTTATGTACATTTTTACGTTTTGGATATTGGTAAGAACAATCAACAGACTTCTCCATGGATTCCTCCTAAAATACCTCTATCTATTCATACAGTATTTTTTTAGGCTTCCTTTATGAATTTGTGGCATAGCCAGCCATGCTTTGAACCCGGAAGTTGCCAAGCGGAATAAACAAGCAACCGGAAATCATCAAGGCAACCCTGTTTGTTATTTTGTTAAACAGTTCATTCCATTATCTACTCTCGAATAAATAAGTATAGTTTAGACGCCTTCTCCTTATTCCCTGAATACTTTACAATTTGGCGGCGAGAAGAAAGAACCGAAAATGAATTTTGTCAAGCCTCCGGAGTTCAATATTGGAGATTCTTGGCCGTTATACGAGGAGCGTTTGAAGAGATTTTTCGTGGCCTATCAAATCGATGATAAGGATGACAAGAGGAAATCTGCTTTTCTGCTGACGGCTGCGTCGATGGAAGTTTTCCAAATTATCAAGAATTTGTCGTTCCCGGCGTTACCCGAAGAAAAGAAGTTTTCGGAACTGTGCGATTTGTTGAAGCAGCGATTTACCCCGACGCTGGTCGTTTTCCGGGAGCGAGCGAAGTTTTTCGAGGCAAGGCAAGGTGAAGGCGAATCGATTGTAGAATGGAGTACTCGTTTGAAGAAGTTAGCGGCCAACTGTGAGTTCGGCGACCAATTAAATCCGTTTTTGCTGAACATTTTTGTGGCCGGCATGCGAAGAGGACCGATTTTCGAACGCCTCTGTGAAGAGGAGGCAACCTCAACTTTGGAGAACCTCGTGAAGATTGCTATGAAGAGAGAATCTACTATGCAGCAGCGGGAAGTTTTAGAGGTTCACAAGATTCAACCGAAGGAGCAGCAAAAGCATCGGAAGAGTGAAGCCAAATGCTACGCGTGTGGCAAGGGAGACCACGATTTCAAGAAATGCCAGTACAAAAGTTACATCTGTCGGAATTGTGACAACAAGGGCCATTTGGCGAAGGTTTGCCCATCGAAGGACAAGAAGCCATCAAATGAGAAACGCGGTCCGAAGGTCAACCATTTGAGAATTAACAAGCTCGATGTTCCCCCGCCGGTAGAGATGCAAGTTTTTGTGAATCACCACCCGATCAATTTTGAAGTCGACACCGGAAGCCCTGTCAACGCTATTTCCAAGAGCATGTACGACCGGCTGTTTCAAGAGATCCCGTTGAACACCAGATCTACTGAAGAATTTGTGTGCTACAATGGTTCTGGATTCCGTGATGTTGGAACCTTCAAAGCGATGATGAAGTACAAGGAACATGAGTCACTGGAGGAAATTTTTGTCTTCGAAGGAACCCGGCAGCCGCTGTTCGGACGTCAAACGATGAGGAATTGGAACTTGAAGATTGATTTTTGCTTCATTTCAACGGATGAACAGGATGGTAAGCAGTTATTGGATCCACTCCTAAGGAAGCATGCAGCAGTATTTGAAGGTGAGTTAGGCCGTTTCAAACACAACCAGATTCATTTGGCTCTGAAGGAGGACGCTGTACCAAAATTCTGCAAACCAAGGAAAATCCCGTTGGCATTCAAAGAGAAAGTTGAAGCGGAACTGGACAGATTGGAGAGTTCAGGAATAATTTCGAAGGCCCCTTCTTCTGAAGCTGAATGGGGTACACCGTTAGTTCCAGTCCTGAAGAAAGATTCTTCGTTACGTTTGTGCGCTGATTACCGTGTCACCGTAAATCCGTTCCTGTTGGACGATCATCACCCGTTTCCTGTTATCGAGGACATTTTTGCGGCGCTCCAGGGAGGAAAATATTTTGCCAAGTTAGATTTGAAGAATGCATACTATCAGCTCGAAGTTGATGACGAGACGAAGAAGATTCTGGCATGGAGCACTCATCGTGGAGTATATTGGATGAACCGTCTTCCGTTTGGCACGAAACCAGCCTGTGCAATATTTCAAGGTACGTTGGAGCGAGTTCTTCAAGGTTGCCGTGGTACTGTTATCTATCTAGATGACGTGTTGATTTCCGGGGCGACAGTACGGGAACTCCTGGAGAATCTGGATGAAGTTTTGAGCCGTCTGAAGGAAGCCGGATTTCTGTTGAACAAAAACAAATGTGAATTCTTCAAGCAGACGGTAGCGTACCTCGGACATGTAATTGATGAAGATGGACTACACAAAGATCCGGAAAAGGTGAGAGCAATTTTGGACGTGAAACCACCAGCCGATGTCAAGGATGTTCGAGCGTTTGTTGGATTGGCTAATTACTACGCGAAATTTTGTCCAAGCTTGGCGCAGTGTTTGAAGCCCTTGTATGAATTGTTGAAGGACGGTGTAGAATTTTCCTGGACCAACAAGCAACAAAAGGCGTTTGAAAAAGCGAAGAAGCTTCTTTCCGAAGACACCGTATTATCCCACTACAATCCCAGTCTTCCTGTTCGGCTGTATTGCGATGCGTCCAACGAAGGTATTGGAGCTGTGATAACTCACGTTTTCCCGGATAAATCAGAACGCCCGATTTCATTTGCGTCACGGATTTTCAAGAAACACGAAGCTGGATATTCCGTAATTGATCGAGAAGCGTTAGCGATCTACTATGGCATCAACAAATTCAGTAACTACCTGTTTGGCCGACATTTTGAGCTCATGACCGACCACAAGCCATTGACTGGTTTGTTCAACCCGAAGGGCATTCCAGCCACTGCAGCAGGACGGTTACAACGATGGGCTGCATTCCTGGCAAACTGTGATTATGAGATCCGTCACGTGAAAGGTGTGAACAACGTTGCAGCCGATTTTCTATCAAGATTTCCATTGCGTTGTGACGACGACGACGAAAATGATGAAGATAGCGTAAGTTTTTTGAATTTTATTGAAATTGAAACACGTTCTCTGGTGGAGCGAAAGCAAATTGTGATTGAAAGCCGAAGAGACAAGCTGATCAGCCGTGTTGTCGAGTACGTCCAATCCGGATGGCCCAGAATGATACAGGAGGACGAATTGAAGACATTCTATCAGAAGCGTGATGAATTGAGCGTGGAGGAAGGAGTTTTGCTCTGGGGTTATCGTATCGTGGTTCCCACCAAATTGAGGAAGATGTTGCTGGACGAACTTCACAAGGTACATCTGGGAATCGTGAAAATGAAGAGTATGGCACGATCGTATTTCTGGTGGCCATGTTTGGATTACGATATCGAGACCCTCGGAAAGAAGTGCGAGCTGTGTATCCAGCAAAGACCCGAAAGAAGCGATCCTGTCTCACCGTGGCGACTGACATCTGCACCAGGAGACCGAGTACACGTGGACCATTTTTCCTTCCGCGGATCGGATTTCTTCGTGATGATTGATAGCTACAGCAAATGGATTGAAACTTTTCCTGTGCGCACTTTGACTTCAAAAGAAACAATCGAGAAACTGTGTGAGTATATTTCAAGATTTGGTTCAATTTCAACTTTGGTGTCCGACAATGGAACAGCGTTTACGTCGGATGAATTTCAAAACTTTTGTAAATCAAGAGGAATCAACCATTTGCGAACGGCGCCATACAGCCCATGCTCGAACGGTGCTGCAGAGAATGCTGTGAAAACAGTGAAGACTGCTTTGAAGAAGCTCAGTAATGATACAGCATTCCAGAAGAAATCAACGTCCATCATGATCAGCTCTTTTCTGGAAATGTACCGGGCTTCGAAACATGCGACGACAGCGGAAAGTCCATTCAAACTGATGTTCGGCAGAGAAATGAGGCTGAGGTTTGATACCTTGAAGTTTGATGCAACAAGACGACAGGACGACACAATCCAGAAGGTAAATAACAGAAAGAAACAAGAAACATTTGCCGTTGGAGAAACTGTGTACGTGCGAGACTACAGAAACCCGAAAAAAGCATCTTGGATACGAGGAAAAATTTTGAAAAAACTTGGAGCGGTACTCTTCGAATGCTCATCCGAGGAACTTGGTACTATCAAGCGACGATCTCATCAAATTTTGAAGTATCCGTATGATGACTATGAAGAAGATAGGAGAATCTCAAACGGTCACTGTAACGGGAATAACAACGACGACGCCGACTCGGACGCAAGCTATGTATCTCTTGAAGACGATGTGGAGGATAATCCGACCAATCAACCGAATGGAGCTTACGTTACGCGATATAACCGAGTTGTTCGACCACCACGGCGTTAGGAGGGGGAGTAGTTGTGGCATAGCCAGCCATGCTTTGAACCCGGAAGTTGCCAAGCGGAATAAACAAGCAACCGGAAATAATCAAGGCAACCCTGTTTGTTATTTTGTTAAACAGTTCATTCCATTATCTACTCTCGAATAAATAAGTATAGTTTAGACGCCTTCTCCTTATTCCCTGAATACTTTACAATTTGTTCATTCCATTATCTACTCTCGAATAAATAAGTATAGTTTAGACGCCTTCTCCTTATTCCCTGAATACTTTACAGAATTCTTCCCGATATTTCTTCAATAAACTTCCGTTAGGATTCTCCAGGCAGTCTTGATGGGGTTTTGCATACTAGAAATTTCTGCAGAGATTAATCCAGCAATTTCTCTTAGAATTTCTTTGGAAATTCTTACTATGATACTTCTTGAAATTCTTCTAGGGATTTCTCTAAAAATTTCTATTGGGATTCCTTCAGGAGTTCCTGGTGGGATTATTCAAGACAATTTTCCTGGGATCCTTTCAGCAGTTCCGACGGTGATTCTTCCAGGAATTCCTTTAGAGATGTTGTTCAGAGATTCTTTCAGAAATTTCTCATGGCATTCCTCCAGGAATTGTGGCTAGGATTCCTCAAGCAACTCATGCTGCGGTTCTTCCAGTAATTTCTCTAAGAACTAAGAACCCCAAAAATTCTCACTGTAATACCTTCAGGAATTGTACTAAAGTAGTTCTTCCGGAAAATCTCCCAGGGATTCTTTCTAAAAATCTTTTCGGTGATTCTTCCAGTGATTTCTTCAAGGGTTTTTCCAGAAATTGCACAGGAGATTTCTCCAAGAACTTCTATTGACTTTTGTCCATAAATTCCAGCTGGAATTCTTCAAGCAATTCCTATTAGGACTCCTTCAGAAATACTTCTAGGAATTTCTCCTGGCATACTTACTTGCTGCAATACTTTCGGGAAATCTTCCTGGGATTTCTCCAGAAAATCTTCCTGTGATTCCATCAGGGATTCCTCCTTCTACTTCTACCGATCCTTTCAAGGATAACTGTAGATATTCCTCAACGAATTTGTTAGAGGAACTTCTGGTATTCCTGTTTCTAGGACTTCTCACAAAAATACTTCTATGATACCTCCCGGAATTCTAGGAATATTCCTCCAGATATTTCAGCTGGGATTCCCCAAGCAATTCGCGAAACTAACTGTGGTACTACAGAAATTATGCTACGGATTCTTCTAGCGCTTTCTCCTGGCTTTTTTACTGGGATCTTTCCAGGCAATCTCCCTAGAATTCTTTCAGAAATTCCTTTGGTTGTTCTACCAGGGATTTCTCCAAGGACTAATCCAGGATTTCCTTCAGAGATTTTATCCAAAGATTCCACCAGAAATTCATCATGGATTTCCTGCAGAAACTACTTTTGGCCTTCCTCCAAGAATACTTCAAACTCCTCCTGCGATTCTTCCAGCAATTCCTCCAAAAATTCTTACAATTATACGTTAAGAAATTCTTCTAGTGATTCCTATACGAATCAAATTCACCCGGGAAATCTTCCTGAGATTCCTTCAGAAATTCCTCCTGCTATTCCTTCAGGGCCTTCTCTATAGATTCTTCTAGAATATCTCTACCGGTCTTTGCAGGGACTTCTCTAGGTATTCCAAATATTGTTTCTTTGGATTCCCCCAGACATTCCTGATGGGGTTTCTCTAGAATTTCATGTATAGCTTCCTCCAGCAATTCCTCCTAGGATTTCTGCTGAGATTTATACAATGATAAAATCCAGAATGCTTCTTAGAATACCTCCTGAGACTTTTCCTTTGATATCTTCAGAAGCTCTCCAGTGATTCCTCCAAAATTTTTTATCCAAGAAATTTTATCCAAGGATTCTCTCATAAATTTCTCATGGAATTCCTCCAGGTACTCCTCTTGGCCTTCCTCCAGGCATTTCAGCTGGATTTCTCAAGCTATTCCTGCTGTGGTTCTTCCAGCAATTCCTTCTAGAACTCATCCAGAAACTCTTTTGGGATTCTTCTAAGAATTTCTCCAGGGATTACTTCAAAAAACTTGCTGGGATTGTTCAAGGCAATCTTCCTAGGAGCCTTGCAAAAATACCTTCGATGTTTCCTCCTGAAAATCCTAAAGGATTTTTTTACATACTAGACACATCCAGAAATTCCTCTAGAATTGTTATTCATTAATTTCTCTAGAAAATAATCATGGTATTACTCCTGGAACTCCTCTTAGCCCTCTTCAAAGAATTCCAGCTGAATCCCAATAGAAAACTCTAGAGGAATCCCTAAACGAATTTCGAGAATATTTGAAATTTCCAGAGAAATCCTGTAATGAAGTCCTATAGGAATGTCCGGGGAAAACTTGTAATTAATTTGAAGGCACAGAATGTTGCTAATTGATTAATTGAGATGTGAATTTGTGAAAAAAAATGTTGGTGGGATTCAAACCCACGACTTCGCATTCGCTAAACCGCAGTATAGCTTTGAGGGTTCCTTCGGCATAGTTGTTTTTTTTTTGTAAAAAAAAATCTGCGGTACCTTCATTGGAATTTTATCAGAAATTTCTTAAGATTTTTTGTCCTATAATTTCAATGGCTATTTCTCTGAAATTTTTTCAGTTATTTCTTTCTCAGTTATTTTGAAAATTTCTCAGGCAATTTTATCGTATTTTTTGTAATTCTTTATGATTGAACTGTATTTATATTTATTGCTTCCGAAAATTGCTGAACTGGAAATTCAGACATCCTCAACTCGACTTACTCAAAGAAAATTCTATGAAACTCACGAAAAACTTCCTGACAAATTCCCAAAGAAATTGCCGGAAAAATGCCATTAAAATTACATTAAAACTCTCAAAGTTACCAAAGAATACATCTAAGAATAACCAAAGAAATTCCTGAAGAAAATAATAATATATTCTATAAAAATTTCCACAAACATTCACAAAAAAACAAAGCAATTCTAAAACAAAATTCCGAAATCATCAAAAGAATTTCTTAAGAAAATTTAGAAAGAATTTTAAAAGTAATTGCCGTTGAATCACCGTGACAGAATTTTTAAAGTACCACGATTTATGAAAGAATTTCCGAAGGAGTTTTCGAAGGAATACCGAATAGCATAGATAATAATAGTCCAAAAAATTGACGAAGGCTGCATCCATTCATTACGTAACGCTAGAGTCGGCATTTTTCGACCCCCCTCACCCCTCCGTAACGCTTTTTTGTATGAAACCCCGAATTTTTTTGTATGGACCGTAACGCTCGACGATACTCCCCCTCCTCCCCCTAGAGCGTTACGTAATTTGTGGATGGCGCCAATGACTTGCCGAAGACATTTCCAAAAAAATGTGAGGAAGATTTTAGAGTTATTGTCGAATGAATTACCAAAGGCTTCACTAAAGGAATCCCCAAAGCAATTGCCTGGAGAATTTTAAAAAGCAAATATCAATAGTATTGCTAAAATTAACAAAACAATGCTTGAAATACTACTAAAAAATTGGCGAAGGAAATCCCGAGAAAACATTTTAAAGGATTTGCTAATGAAATAAAAAGCCAAATAAACTCCTAATGGAATAGCCGAAGAAATTTCCCTATGAAAATTTCAAAGGATGCGTGAAAGGTGTTTAGTATCAAAGTCCAAACTAATTACCTAATAAATTCTTAAATAAATTGCCGAAAGGGATCCAAAGATATTACCGAAGAAATTTGCCATATCCAATACAGGGTGTTTGCTTCCTGATTGTACATATTTTAAGGGTAGATAGAGGACCTTGAGCCATGAAAAAGTGTCCAAGGAACATGGGGTCGGAAGTCACTGCTAAGTGAGTTATTCAAAATTCGATGTTTTTAAAAAGGCTCAAATTCAAAAACTTATAACTCAGCGATCTTTTATCGGAATACAAAATTTTTTTTCGAATCAAAAGCTTGAACCTTTGAGATTTTATGCTTCTTAGACGTAAACTTGATAAAAAGTCATTTTCATTCATAAATTTTAAAATGTTTGTGGCAGAAGCCAAAAAAACAATTACTTTTTGTGCTATTTTTGATGTTATTTAAATGGAAATGACGTTTTTTGGAAAAATGTTCTTCTACAAAAGATTGTTTATTTAATTATCTAGAAAACCTTCTTTGAGACCAACATTGTATGATTTGTAGTTTGGTCACAATAATCAATTCAAAGTTATGTAAAAAACTCATCGAATTGCGGAAAACATCGCCCCGATTGCATTGAACCGTGCTTTGGCAGCACTTCCCGTTTGGTGCTTGCTCGCACTCTCCCCAAAAGCAGGCAAGAGAATCGAGGGCCAACTCGCACACCACTCGGACGGTTGGCACACGACCGACCAACACGCTCAGATTGGTGCTGTGTATGGTCATGTATGACCAACATTACATCAATCTGAGCGAGTTGGTTGTCCGTGTGGAAAGTTGAAGTAGCATGTGAGCTGCTCAACGTGTTTGTTATTGTAGATGCGATCAATACGCGCGTGGTTTAGAAAATCGCATCGATCCTCCGCTCATAAGGAGACGACGACGCGGTGGTTATTTGTCAAAGGACGTGCGTACAAGATTAATTGTAGCCGCAGCGATATTAATGTTGGCTGCTGAGCGAGGAGAGCAGATGAGAAACGAGCTACGGCGGGGTGTTTAAATCCTTCGCTGATTGTTTATTCCTTGCACTCGCAGTCAAACTGCGGTGCTGATAAGATGGGGTGGCGTGCGCTAACGTACTTTTCAACAATTTTTAACATGTTTAAATGTATGATGCTTTGCTTAAATGTTTTGTTAATTTTCAATGTCAAATAACGTATTTTGATGGATATTTGGGATTTTACGATAATGCTGGGGAATAATTTTAGGGATTGTTGGCGATACATAAATCATGGTTCAGAGATAACGGGATTTATTCCAAGGGATGTTGGGTACTCTAATGGTAACTTTGAAGTTTTTAGGAAATGAGGGGCACATTTACAGAATTTTAGGGATTTTTAAAGATGTCGGGGTAAAATTTAAGAGATACTTAGATCTTTGAAAAAGTTTTAGACATTTTGGAATACGTCATGGTACATTCCTCAGGTTGTTGCGGATTTCTAAAACAAACTGGTAATTTCAGAAGATACTGAGGATAGTTTGGAGGAAATGTAAAACTTATTCGGTGACTGTACGGGTTTTATAGGAGACGTCGGGGCTCATTTCAAGGAATGTTAAATTAGAAAAAAATCTTTGGTAATTTTAGAAGATACTGGGGGTTGTTTAGAGAAAGCAAGGGACTTATTCAGCGACGCAGGCGTTTCAAGGAGATGTCGGGGATTCAAAAGGAAACTTAAGTAACTTCAGGAGATACTGTAGGTATTTTGAAGAAAGTGGGGAACTTATTCAGCGACTTAGGGTTTTTAGGAGATGTCGGCGATCATTGTAAGAGATGTTGGGGATTCCAAAGGAGACTTTGGTAATTTCAGGGAATGCTTGGGGTATTTTGGAGAAATCGGGGAACTTATTCAGCGACTTAGGGTTTTTTTTAGGAAATGTCGGGGATCATTCTATGAGATGTTGGGGATTCCAAAGGAGCCTTTGGTAATTTCAGGAAATGCTTGGGTTATTTTGGAGAAATCGGGGAACTTATTCAGCGACTTAGGGTTTTTTTTAGGAAATGTCGGGGATCATTCTATGAGATGTTGGGGATTCCAAAGGAGCCTTTGGTAAATTCAGGAAATGCTTGGGTTATTTCGGAGAAATCGGTGAACTTATTCAGCGACTTAGGGTTTTAAGGAGATGTCGGCGATCATTGCAAGAGATGTTGGGGATTCCAAAGGAGACTTTGATAATTTCAGGAGATACTTGGGGTCTTTTAGAGAAATCGGGGAACTTATTCAGCGACTTAGGGTTTTTTTTAGGAAATGTCGGGGATCATTCTATGAGATGTTGGGGATTCCAAAGGAGCCTTTGGTAATTTCAGGAAATGCTTGGGTTATTTTGGAGAAATCGGGGAACTTATTCAGCGACTTAGGGTTTTTTTTAGGAAATGTCGGGGATCATTCTATGAGATGTTGGGGATTCCAAAGGAGCCTTTGGTAAATTCAGGAAATGCTTGGGTTATTTCGGAGAAATCGGTGAACTTATTCAGCGACTTAGGGTTTTAAGGAGATGTCGGCGATCATTGCAAGAGATGTTGGGGATTCCAAAGGAGACTTTGATAATTTCAGGAGATACTTGGGGTCTTTTAGAGAAATCGGGGAACTTATTCAGCGACTTAGGGTTTCTAAAGAGATGTCGGGGATCATTGTAAGAGATGTTGGGGATTCCAAAGGAGACTTTGATAATTTCAGGAGATACTTGGGGTCTTTTAGAGAAATCGGGGAACTTATTCAGCGACTTAGGGTTTTTAGGAGATGTCGGCGATCATTGCAAGAGATGTTGGGGATTCCAAAGGAGACTTTGATAATTTCAGGAGATACTTGGGGTATTTTGGAGAAATCGGGGAACTTATTCAGGAACTTAGGGTTTTTAAGGATATGTCGGGGTTCATTCTATGAGATGTTGGGGATTCCAAAGGAGACTTTGGTAATTCCAGGAAATGCTTGGGTTTTTTTGGAGAAATCGGGGAACTTATTCAGCGACTTAGGGTTTTTAGGAGATGTCGGCGATCATTGCAAAAGATGTTGGAGATTCCAAAGGAGACTTTGATAATTTCAGGAGATACTTGGGGTATTTTGGAGAAATCGAGGAACTTATTCAGGAACTTAGGGTTTTTAGGAGATGTCGGCGATCATTGTAAGAGATGTTGGGGATTCCAAAGGAGACTTTGATAATTTCAGGAGATACTTGGGGTATTTTGGAGAAATCGAGGAACTTATTCAGGAACTTAGGGTTTTTAGGAGATGTCGGCGATCATTGCAAAAGATGTTGGGGATTCCAAAGGAGACTTTGATAATTTCAGGAGATACTTGGGGTCTTTTAGAGAAATCGGGGAACTTATTCAGCGACTTAGGGTTTCTGAAGAGATGTTGGGGATCATTGTAAGAGATGTTGGGAATTCCAAAGGAGACTTTGATAATTTCAGGAGATACTTGGGGTATTTTGGAGAAATCGGGGAACTTATTCAGGAACTTAGGGTTTTTAAGGATATGTCGGGGTTCATTCTATGAGATGTTGGGGATTCCAAAGGAGACTTTGGTAATTCCAGGAAATGCTTGGGTTTTTTTTGGAGAAATCGGGGAACTTATTCAGCGACTTAGGGTTTTTAGGAGATGTCGGCGATCATTGCAAAAGATGTTGGGGATTCCAAAGGAGCCTTTGGTAATTTCAGGAAATGCTTGGGTTATTTTGGAGAAATCGGGGAACTTATTCAGCGACTTAGGGTTTTTAGGAGATGTCGGCGATCATTGCAAAAGATGTTGGGGATTCCAAAGGAGACTTTGATAATTTCAGGAGATACTTGGGGTCTTTTAGAGAAATCGGGGAACTTATTCAGCGACTTAGGGTTTCTAAAGAGATGTCGGGGATCATTGTAAGAGATGTTGGGGATTCCAAAGGAGACTTTGATAATTTCAGGAGATACTTGGGGTCTTTTAGAGAAATCGGGGAACTTATTCAGCGACTTAGGGTTTTTAGGAGATGTCGGCGATCATTGTAAGAGATGTTGGGGATTCCAAAGGAGACTTTGGCAATTTCAGGAAATGCTTGGGTTATTTTGGAGAAATCGGTGAACTTATTCAGCGACTGAGGGTTGGGGATTCCAAAGGAGACTTTGGTAATTTCAGGAGAAGCTTGGGTTATTTTGGAGAAATCGGGGAACTTATTCAGCGACTTAGGGTTTTTTTAGGAGATGTCGGGTTCATTCTATGAGATGTTGGGGATTCCAAAGGAGCCTTTGGTAAATTCAGGAAATGCTTGGGTTATTTCGGAGAAATCGGTGAACTTATTCAGCGACTTAGGGTTTTAAGGAGATGTCGGCGATCATTGCAAGAGATGTTGGGGATTCCAAAGGAGACTTTGATAATTTCAGGAGATACTTGGGGTCTTTTAGAGAAATCGGGGAACTTATTCAGCGACTTAGGGTTTCTAAAGAGATGTCGGGGATCATTGTAAGAGATGTTGGGGATTCCAAAGGAGACTTTGATAATTTCAGGAGATACTTGGGGTCTTTTAGAGAAATCGGGGAACTTATTCAGGAACTTAGGGTTTTTAAGGATATGTCGGGGTTCATTCTATGAGATGTTGGGGATTCCAAAGGAGACTTTGGTAATTCCAGGAAATGCTTGGGTTTTTTGGAGAAATCGGGGAACTTATTCAGCGACTTAGGGTTTTTAGGAGATGTCGGCGATCATTGCAAAAGATGTTGGGGATTCCAAAGGAGCCTTTGGTAATTTCAGGAAATGCTTGGGTTATTTTGGAGAAATCGGGGAACTTATTCAGCGACTTAGGGTTTTTAGGAGATGTCGGCGATCATTGTAAGAGATGTTGGGGATTCCAAAGGAGACTTTGATAATTTCAGGAGATACTTGGGGTATTTTGGAGAAATCGGGGAACTTATTCAGGAACTTAGGGTTTTTAGGAGATGTCGGCGATCATTGAAAAAGATGTTGGGGATTCCAAAGGAGACTTTGATAATTTCAGGAGATACTTGGGGTCTTTTAGAGAAATCGGGGAACTTATTCAGCGACTTAGGGTTTCTAAAGAGATGTCGGGGATCATTGTAAGAGATGTTGGGGATTCCAAAGGAGCCTTTGGTAATTTCAGGAAATGCTTGGGTTATTTTGGAGAAATCGGGGAACTTATTCAGCGACTTAGGGTTTTTAGGAGATGTCGGCGATCATTGCAAAAGATGTTGGGGATTCCAAAGGAGCCTTTGGTAATTTCAGGAAATGCTTGGGTTATTTTGGAGAAATCGGGGAACTTATTCAGCGACTTAGGGTTTTTAGGAGATGTCGGCGATCATTGCAAAAGATGTTGGGGATTCCAAAGGAGACTTTGATAATTTCAGGAGATACTTGGGGTCTTTTAGAGAAATCGGGGAACTTATTCAGCGACTTAGGGTTTTAAGGAGATGTCGGGGATCATTGTAAGAGATGTTGGGGATTCCAAAGGAGACTTTGATAATTTCAGGATATACTTGGGGTCTTTTAGAGAAATCGGGGAACTTATTCAGCGACTTAGGGTTTTTAGGAGATGTCGGCGATCATTGCAAGAGATGTTGGGGATTCCAAAGGAGACTTTGATAATTTCAGGAGATACTTGGGGTCTTTTAGAGAAATCGGGGAACTTATTCAGCGACTTAGGGTTTCTAAAGAGATGTCGGGGATCATTGTAAGAGATGTTGGGGATTCCAAAGGAGACTTTGATAATTTCAGGAGATACTTGGGGTCTTTTAGAGAAATCGGGGAACTTATTCAGGAACTTAGGGTTTTTAAGGATATGTCGGGGTTCATTCTATGAGATGTTGGGGATTCCAAAGGAGACTTTGGTAATTCCAGGAAATGCTTGGGTTTTTTGGAGAAATCGGGGAACTTATTCAGCGACTTAGGGTTTTTAGGAGATGTCGGCGATCATTGCAAAAGATGTTGGGGATTCCAAAGGAGCCTTTGGTAATTTCAGGAAATGCTTGGGTTATTTTGGAGAAATCGGGGAACTTATTCAGCGACTTAGGGTTTTTAGGAGATGTCGGCGATCATTGTAAGAGATGTTGGGGATTCCAAAGGAGACTTTGATAATTTCAGGAGATACTTGGGGTATTTTGGAGAAATCGGGGAACTTATTCAGGAACTTAGGGTTTTTAGGAGATGTCGGCGATCATTGAAAAAGATGTTGGGGATTCCAAAGGAGACTTTGATAATTTCAGGAGATACTTGGGGTCTTTTAGAGAAATCGGGGAACTTATTCAGCGACTTAGGGTTTCTAAAGAGATGTCGGGGATCATTGTAAGAGATGTTGGGGATTCCAAAGGAGCCTTTGGTAATTTCAGGAAATGCTTGGGTTATTTTGGAGAAATCGGGGAACTTATTCAGCGACTTAGGGTTTTTAGGAGATGTCGGCGATCATTGCAAAAGATGTTGGGGATTCCAAAGGAGCCTTTGGTAATTTCAGGAAATGCTTGGGTTATTTTGGAGAAATCGGGGAACTTATTCAGCGACTTAGGGTTTTTAGGAGATGTCGGCGATCATTGCAAAAGATGTTGGGGATTCCAAAGGAGACTTTGATAATTTCAGGAGATACTTGGGGTCTTTTAGAGAAATCGGGGAACTTATTCAGCGACTTAGGGTTTTTAGGAGACGTCGGGGCTTATTCTATGAGATGCTGGGGATTCCAAAGGAGCCTTTGGTAATTTTCGGAGAAGCTTGGGGTATTTTGGAGAAATCGGGGAACTTATTCAGCGACTTAGGGTTTTTAGGAGATGTCGGGGTTCATTCTATGAGATGTTGGGGATTCAAAAGGAGACTTTGATAATTTCAGGAGATACTTGGGGTATTTTTGAGAAATCGGGGAACTTATTCAGCGACTTAGGGTTTTTTAGGAGATATCGGGGCTCATTGTAAGAAATGCTGGGGATTCCAAAGGAGACTTTGATAACTTCAGGAGATACATGGGGTCTTTTGGAGAAATCGGGGAACTTATTCAGCGACTTAGGGTTTTTAGGAGATGTCGGCGATCATTGCAAGAGATGTTGGGGATTCCAAAGGAGACTTTAATAATTTCAGGAGATACTTGGGGTCTTTTAGAGAAATCGGGGAACTTATTCAGTGACTTAGGGTTTTTAAGGAGATGTCGGGGATCATTCTATGAGATGTTGGGGATTCCAAAGAAGACTTTGGTAATTTCAGGAAATGCTTGGGTTATTTTGGAGAAATCGGGGAACTTATTCAGCGACTTAGGGCTTTTAGGAGATGTCGGCGATCATTGTAAGAGATGTTGGGGATTCCAAAGGAGACTTTGGCAATTTCAGGAAATGCTTGGGTTATTTTGGAGAAATCGGAGAACTTATTCAGCGACTTAGGGTTTTTCGGAGATGTCGGGGTTCATTCTATGAGATGTTGGGGATTCCAAAGGAGCCTTTGGTAATTTCAGGAAATGCTTGGGTTATTTTGGAGAAATCGGGGAACTTATTCAGCGACTTAGGGTTTTTTTAGGAGATGTCGGGGTTCATTCTATGAGATGTTGGGGATTCCAAAGGAGACTTTGATAATTTCAGGAGATACTTGGGGCATTTTTGAGAAATCGGGGAACTTATTCAGCGACTTAGGGTTTTTTAGGAGATGTCGGGGCTCATTGTAAGAAATGCTGGGGATTCCAAAGGAGACTTTGATAACTTCAGGAGATACTTGGGGTCTTTTGGAGAAATCGGGGAACTTATTTAGGAACTTAGGGTTTTTAGGAAATGTCGGGGATCATTCTATGAGATGTTGGGGATTCCAAAGGAGACTTTGGTAATTTCAGGAAATGCTTGGGTTATTTTGGAGAAATCGGGGAACTTATTCAGCGACTTAGGGTTTTTTAGGAGATGTCGGCGATCATTGTAAGAGATGTTGGGGATTCCAAAGGAGACTTTGGTAATTTCTGGAGAAGCTTGGGGTATTTTGGAGAAATCGGGGAACTTATTCAGCGACTTAGGGTTTTTTTTAGGAGATGTCGGGGTTCATTTTATGAGATGTTGGGGATTCCAAAGGAGCCTTTGGTAATTTCAGGAAATGCTTGGGTTATTTTGGAGAAATCGGGGAACTTATTCTGCGACTTAGGGTTTTAAGGAGATGTCGGCGATCATTGTAAGAGATGTTGGGGATTCTAAAGGAGACTTTGGCAATTTCAGGAAATGCTTGGGTTATTTTGGAGAAATCGGAGAACTTATTCAGCGACTTAGGGTTTTTAGGAGATGTCGGCGTTCATTGTAAGAGATGTTGGGGATTCCAAAGGAGACTTTGGTAATTCCAGGAGAAGCTTGGGGTATTTTGGAGAAATCGGGGAACTTATTCAGCGACTTAGGGTTTTTTAGGAGATGTCGGGGTTATTCTATCCCCAACATCTCTTACAATGATCGCCGACATCTCCTAAAAAACCCTAAGTCGCTGAATAAGTTCCCCGATTTCTCCAAAATACCCCAAGCTTCTCCTGAAATTACCAAAGTCTCTTTTGGAATCCCCAACATCTCATAGAATGATCCCCGATATCTCCTTATAAACCCTAAGTCGCTGAATAAGTTCCCCGATTTCTCCAAAATAACCCAAGCATTTCCTGAAATTACCAAAGTCTCCTTTGGAATCCCCAACATCTCTTGCAATGATCGCCGACATCTCCTAAAAACCCTAAGTCGCTGAATAAGTTCCCCGATTTCTCCAAAATAACCCAAGCATTCCCTGAAATTACCAAAGTCTCCTTTGGAATCCCCAACATCTTTTACAATGATCGCCGACATCTCCTTAAAACCCTAAGTCGCTGAATAAGTTCACCGATTTCTCCGAAATAACTCAAGCATTTCCTGAATTTACCAAAGGCTCCTTTGGAATCCCCAACATCTCATAGAATGATCCCCGATATCTCCTTATAAACCCTAAGTCGCTGAATAAGTTCCCTGATTTCTCCAAAATACCCTAAGCTTCTCCGGAAATTACCAAAGGCTCCTTTGGAATCCCCAACATCTCATAGAACGAACCACGACATCTCCTAAAAACCCTAAGTCGCAGAATAAGTTCCCCGATTTCTCTAAAATAACCCAAGCTTCTCCGGAAATTACCAAGGTCTCCTTTGGAATCCCCAACATCTCATAGAATGATCCCCGACATCTCCTTAAAAACCCTAAGTCGCTGAATAAGTTCCCCGATTTTTGTAAAAGACCCCAAGTATCTCCTAAATTACTAAAGTCTCCTTTGGAATCCCCAGCATCTCATAGAATAAGCCCCGACATCTCCTAAAAACCCTAAGTCACTGAATAAGTTCCCCGATTTCTCCAAAATACCACAAGCATTCTCTGAAATTACCAAAGTCTCCTTTGGAATCCCCAACATCTCTTACAATGATCGCCGACATCTCCTAAAAACCCTAAGTCGCTGAATAAGTTCCCCGATTTCTCCAAAATACCCCAAGCATTCCCTGAAATTACCAAAGTCTCCTTTGGAATCCCCAACATATCTTACAATGATCGCCGACATCTCCTAAAAACCCTAAGTCGCTGAATAAGTTCCCCGATTTCTCCAAAATACCCCAAGCTTCTCCTGAAATTACCAAAGTCTCCTTTGGAATCCCCAACATCTCATAGAATGATCCCCGATATCTCCTTATAAACCCTAAGTCGCTGAATAAGTTCCCCGATTTCTCCAAAATACCCCAAGCTTCTCCGGAAATTACCAAAGGCTCCTTTGGAATCCCCAACATCTTTTACAATGATCGCCGACATCTCCTAAAAAACCCTAAGTCGCTGAATAAGTTCCCCGATTTCTCCAAAATAACCCAAGCATTTCCTGAAATTACCAAAGTCTCCTTTGGAATCCCCAACATCTCATAGAATGATCCCCGATATCTCCTAAAAACCCTAAGTCGCTGAATAAGTTCCCCGATTTCTCCAAAATACCCCAAGCATTCCCTGAAATTACCAAAGTCTCCTTTGGAATCCCCAACATCTCTTACAATGATCGCCGACATCTCCTAAAAATTCCCTAAGTCGCTGAATAAGTTCCCCGATTTCTCCAAAGTACCCCAAGCTTCTCCGGAAATTACCAAAGGTTCCTTTGGAATCCCCATTTTCTCTTACAATGATCGCCGACATCTCCTAAAAACCCTAAGTCGCTGAATAAGTTCCCCGATTTCTCCAAAATACCCCAAGCTTCTCCTGAAATTACCAAAGTCTCTTTTGGAATCCCCAACATCTCATAGAATGATCCCCGATATCTCCTAAAAACCCTAAGTCGCTGAATAAGTTCCCCGATTTCTCCAAAATACCCCAAGCATTCCCTGAAATTACCAAAGTCTCCTTTGGAATCCCCAACATCTCTTACAATGATCGCCGACATCTCCTAAAAACCCTAAGTCGCTGAATAAGTTCCCCGATTTCTCCAAAATAACCCAAGCATTTCCTGAAATTACCAAAGTCTCCTTTGGAATCCCCAACATCTCATAGAATGATCCCCGACATCTCCTAAAAATTCCCTAAGTCGCTGAATAAGTTCCCCGATTTCTCCAAAGTACCCCTAGCTTCTCCAGAAATTACCAAAGGCTCCTTTGGAATCCCCAACATCTCTTACAATGATCGCCGACATCTCCTAAAAACCCTAAGTCGCTGAATAAGTTCCCCGATTTCTCCAAAATAACCCAAGCTTCTCCTGAAATTACCAAAGTCTCCTTTGGAATCCCCAACATTTCTTGCAATGATCGCCGACATCTCCTAAAAACCCTAAGTCGCTGAATATCTCCTAAAAACCCTAAGTTCCTGAATAAGTTCCCCGATTTCTCCAAAATTCCCCAAGTATCTCCTGAAATTACCAAAGGCTCCTTTGGAATCCCCAACATTTCTTGCAATGATCGCCGACATCTCCTAAAAACCCTAAGTCGCTGAATAAGTTCCCCGATTTCTCCAAAATAACCCAAGCATTCCCTGAAATTACCAAAGTCTCCTTTGGAATCCCCAACATCTCTTACAATGATCGCCGACATCTCCTTAAAACCCTAAGTCGCTGAATAAGTTTACCGATTTCTCCGAAATAACCCAAGCATTTCCTGAATTTACCAAAGTCTCCTTTGGAATCCCCAACATCTCATAGAATGAACCCGACATCTCCTAAAAAAACCCTAAGTCGCTGAATAAGTTCCCCGATTTCTCCAAAATACCCCAAGCTTCTCCGGAAATTACCAAAGTCTCCTTTGGAATCCCCAACATCTCTTACAATGATCCCCGACATCTCCTTAAAAACCCTAAGTCGCTGAATAAGTTCCCCGATTTCTCTAAAAGACCCCAAGTATCTTCTGAATTACTAAAGTCTCCTTTGGAATCCCCAGTATCTCATAGAATAAGCCCCGACGTCTCCTGAAAACCCTAAGTCACTGAATAAGTTCCCCGATTTCTCTAAAAGACCCCAAGTATCTCCTGAAATTATCAAAGGCTCCTTTGGAATCCCCAACATCTCTTGCAATGATCGCCGACATCTCCTAAAAACCCTAAGTCGCTGAATAAGTTCCCCGATTTCTCTAAAAGACCCCAAGTATCTCTTGAAATTATCAAAGTCTCCTTTGGAATCCCCAACATCTCTTACAATGATCCCCGACATCTCCTTAAAACCCTAAGTCGCTGAATAAGTTCCCCGATTTCTCTAAAAGACCCCAAGTATCTCCTGAAATTATCAAAGTCTCCTTTGGAATCCCCAACATCTTTTGCAATGATCGCCGACATCTCCTAAAAACCCTAAGTCGCTGAATAAGTTCCCCGATTTCTCCAAAATAACCCAAGCATTTCCTGAAATTACCAAAGGCTCCTTTGGAATCCCCAACATCTTTTGCAATGATCGCCGACATCTCCTAAAAACCCTAAGTCGCTGAATAAGTTCCCCGATTTCTCCAAAATAACCCAAGCATTTCCTGAAATTACCAAAGGCTCCTTTGGAATCCCCAACATCTTTTGCAATGATCGCCGACATCTCCTAAAAACCCTAAGTCGCTGAATAAGTTCCCCGATTTCTCCAAAAAAAAACCCAAGCATTTCCTGGAATTACCAAAGTCTCCTTTGGAATCCCCAACATCTCTTGCAATGATCGCCGACATCTCCTAAAAACCCTAAGTCGCTGAATAAGTTCCCCGATTTCTCTAAAAGACCCCAAGTATCTCCTGAAATTGTCAAAGTCTCCTTTGGAATCCCCAACATCTCTTACAATGATCGCCGACATCTCCTAAAAACCCTAAGTCGCTAAATAAGTTCCCAGATTTCTCCAAAATAACCCAAGCATTTCCTGAAATTACCAAAGGCTCCTTTGGAATCCCCAACATCTCAAAGAATGAACCCCGACATCTCCTAAAAACCCTAAGTCGCTAAATTAGTTCTCCGATTTCTCCAAAATAACCCAAGCATTTCCTGAAATTGCCAAAGTCTCCTTTGGAATCCCCAACATCTCTTACAATGATCGCCGACATCTCCTAAAAACCCTAAGTCGCTGAATAAGTTCCCCGATTTCTCTAAAAGACCCCAAGTATCTCCTGAAATTATCAAAGTCTCCTTTGGAATCCCCAACATCTCTTACAATGATCCCCGACATCTCTTTAGAAACCCTAAGTCGCTGAATAAGTTCCCCGATTTCTCTAAAAGACCCCAAGTATCTCCTGAAATTATCAAAGTCTCCTTTGGAATCCCCAACATCTTTTTCAATGATCGCCGACATCTCCTAAAAACCCTAAGTTCCTGAATAAGTTCCCCGATTTCTCCAAAATACCCCAAGTATCTCCTGAAATTATCAAAGTCTCCTTTGGAATCCCCAACATCTCTTACAATGATCGCCGACATCTCCTAAAAACCCTAAGTCGCTGAATAAGTTCCCCGATTTCTCCAAAATAACCCAAGCATTTCCTGAAATTACCAAAGGCTCCTTTGGAATCCCCAACATCTTTTGCAATGATCGCCGACATCTCCTAAAAACCCTAAGTCGCTGAATAAGTTCCCCGATTTCTCCAAAAAACCCAAGCATTTCCTGGAATTACCAAAGTCTCCTTTGGAATCCCCAACATCTCATAGAATGAACCCCGACATATCCTTAAAAACCCTAAGTTCCTGAATAAGTTCCCCGATTTCTCTAAAAGACCCCAAGTATCTCCTGAAATTATCAAAGTCTCCTTTGGAATCCCCAACATCTCTTACAATGATCCCCGACATCTCTTTAGAAACCCTAAGTCGCTGAATAAGTTCCCCGATTTCTCTAAAAGACTCCAAGTGTCTCCTGAAATTATCAAAGTCTCCTTTGGAATCCCCAACATCTCTTGCAATGATCGCCGACATCTCCTTAAAACCCTAAGTCGCTGAATAAGTTCACCGATTTCTCCGAAATAACCCAAGTATTTCCTGAATTAACCAAAGGCTCCTTTGGAATCCCCAACATCTCATAGAATGAACCCGACATCTTCTAAAAAAACCCTAAGTCGCTGAATAAGTTCCCCGATTTCTCCAAAATAACCCAAGCTTCTCCTGAAATTACCAAAGTCTCCTTTGGAATCCCCAACCCTCAGTCGCTGAATAAGTTCACCGATTTCTCCAAAATAACCCAAGCATTTCCTGAAATTACCAAAGGCTCCTTTGGAATCCCCAACATCTCTTACAATGATCGCCGACATCTCCTAAAAACCCTAAGTCGCTAAATAAGTTCCCCGATTTCTCCAAAATAACCCAAGCATTTCCTGAAATTGCCAAAGTCTCCTTTGGAATCCCCAACATCTCTTACAATGATCGCCGACATCTCCTAAAAACCCTAAGTCGCTAAATAAGTTCCCCGATTTCTCCAAAATAACCCAAGCATTTCCTGAAATTGCCAAAGTCTCCTTTGGAATCCCCAACATCTCTTACAATGATCGCCGACATCTCCTAAAAACCCTAAGTCGCTGAATAAGTTCCCCGATTTCTCCAAAATAACCCAAGCATTTCCTGAAATTACCAAAGGCTCCTTTGGAATCCCCAACATCTTTTGCAATGATCGCCGACATCTCCTAAAAACCCTAAGTCGCTGAATAAGTTCCCCGATTTCTCCAAAAAACCCAAGCATTTCCTGGAATTACCAAAGTCTCCTTTGGAATCCCCAACATCTCATAGAATGAACCCCGACATATCCTTAAAAACCCTAAGTTCCTGAATAAGTTCCCCGATTTCTCTAAAAGACCCCAAGTATCTCCTGAAATTATCAAAGTCTCCTTTGGAATCCCCAACATCTCTTACAATGATCCCCGACATCTCTTTAGAAACCCTAAGTTGCTGAATAAGTTCCCCGATTTCTCTAAAAGACTCCAAGTGTCTCCTGAAATTATCAAAGTCTCCTTTGGAATCCCCAACATCTCTTGCAATGATCGCCGACATCTCCTAAAAACCCTAAGTCGCTGAATAAGTTCACCGATTTCTCCGAAATAACCCAAGCATTTCCTGAAATTACCAAAGGCTCCTTTGGAATCCCCAACATCTCATAGAATGAACCCCGACATCTCCTAAAAACCCTAAGTCGCTAAATTAGTTCTCCGATTTCTCCAAAATAACCCAAGCATTTCCTGAAATTGCCAAAGTCTCCTTTGGAATCCCCAACATCTCTTACAATGATCGCCGACATCTCCTAAAAACCCTAAGTCGCTAAATAAGTTCTCCGATTTCTCCAAAATAACCCAAGCATTTCCTGAAATTACCAAAGGCTCCTTTGGAATCCCCAACATCTCATAGAATGAACCCGACATCTCCTAAAAAAACCCTAAGTCGCTGAATAAGTTCCCCGATTTCTCCAAAATAACCCAAGCATTTCCTGAAATTACCAAAGGCTCCTTTGGAATCCCCAACATCTCATAGAATGAACCCCGACATCTCCTAAAAACCCTAAGTCGCTAAATTAGTTCTCCGATTTCTCCAAAATAACCCAAGCATTTCCTGAAATTGCCAAAGTCTCCTTTGGAATCCCCAACATCTCTTACAATGATCGCCGACATCTCCTAAAAACCCTAAGTCGCTAAATAAGTTCCCCGATTTCTCCAAAATAACCCAAGCATTCCCTGAAATTACCAAAGTCTCCTTTGGAATCCCCAACATCTCTTACAATGATCGCCGACATCTCCTTAAAACCCTAAGTCGCTGAATAAGTTTACCGATTTCTCCGAAATAACCCAAGCATTTCCTGAATTTACCAAAGTCTCCTTTGGAATCCCCAACATCTCATAGAATGAACCCGACATCTCCTAAAAAAACCCTAAGTCGCTGAATAAGTTCCCCGATTTCTCCAAAATACCCCAAGCTTCTCCGGAAATTACCAAAGTCTCCTTTGGAATCCCCAACATCTCTTACAATGATCCCCGACATCTCCTTAAAAACCCTAAGTCGCTGAATAAGTTCCCCGATTTCTCTAAAAGACCCCAAGTATCTTCTGAATTACTAAAGTCTCCTTTGGAATCCCCAGTATCTCATAGAATAAGCCCCGACGTCTCCTGAAAACCCTAAGTCACTGAATAAGTTCCCCGATTTCTCTAAAAGACCCCAAGTATCTCCTGAAATTATCAAAGGCTCCTTTGGAATCCCCAACATCTCTTGCAATGATCGCCGACATCTCCTAAAAACCCTAAGTCGCTGAATAAGTTCCCCGATTTCTCTAAAAGACCCCAAGTATCTCTTGAAATTATCAAAGTCTCCTTTGGAATCCCCAACATCTCTTACAATGATCCCCGACATCTCCTTAAAACCCTAAGTCGCTGAATAAGTTCCCCGATTTCTCTAAAAGACCCCAAGTATCTCCTGAAATTATCAAAGTCTCCTTTGGAATCCCCAACATCTTTTGCAATGATCGCCGACATCTCCTAAAAACCCTAAGTCGCTGAATAAGTTCCCCGATTTCTCCAAAATAACCCAAGCATTTCCTGAAATTACCAAAGGCTCCTTTGGAATCCCCAACATCTTTTGCAATGATCGCCGACATCTCCTAAAAACCCTAAGTCGCTGAATAAGTTCCCCGATTTCTCCAAAATAACCCAAGCATTTCCTGAAATTACCAAAGGCTCCTTTGGAATCCCCAACATCTTTTGCAATGATCGCCGACATCTCCTAAAAACCCTAAGTCGCTGAATAAGTTCCCCGATTTCTCCAAAAAAAAACCCAAGCATTTCCTGGAATTACCAAAGTCTCCTTTGGAATCCCCAACATCTCTTGCAATGATCGCCGACATCTCCTAAAAACCCTAAGTCGCTGAATAAGTTCCCCGATTTCTCTAAAAGACCCCAAGTATCTCCTGAAATTGTCAAAGTCTCCTTTGGAATCCCCAACATCTCTTACAATGATCGCCGACATCTCCTAAAAACCCTAAGTCGCTAAATAAGTTCCCAGATTTCTCCAAAATAACCCAAGCATTTCCTGAAATTACCAAAGGCTCCTTTGGAATCCCCAACATCTCAAAGAATGAACCCCGACATCTCCTAAAAACCCTAAGTCGCTAAATTAGTTCTCCGATTTCTCCAAAATAACCCAAGCATTTCCTGAAATTGCCAAAGTCTCCTTTGGAATCCCCAACATCTCTTACAATGATCGCCGACATCTCCTAAAAACCCTAAGTCGCTGAATAAGTTCCCCGATTTCTCTAAAAGACCCCAAGTATCTCCTGAAATTATCAAAGTCTCCTTTGGAATCCCCAACATCTCTTACAATGATCCCCGACATCTCTTTAGAAACCCTAAGTCGCTGAATAAGTTCCCCGATTTCTCTAAAAGACCCCAAGTATCTCCTGAAATTATCAAAGTCTCCTTTGGAATCCCCAACATCTTTTTCAATGATCGCCGACATCTCCTAAAAACCCTAAGTTCCTGAATAAGTTCCCCGATTTCTCCAAAATACCCCAAGTATCTCCTGAAATTATCAAAGTCTCCTTTGGAATCCCCAACATCTCTTACAATGATCGCCGACATCTCCTAAAAACCCTAAGTCGCTGAATAAGTTCCCCGATTTCTCCAAAATAACCCAAGCATTTCCTGAAATTACCAAAGGCTCCTTTGGAATCCCCAACATCTTTTGCAATGATCGCCGACATCTCCTAAAAACCCTAAGTCGCTGAATAAGTTCCCCGATTTCTCCAAAAAACCCAAGCATTTCCTGGAATTACCAAAGTCTCCTTTGGAATCCCCAACATCTCATAGAATGAACCCCGACATATCCTTAAAAACCCTAAGTTCCTGAATAAGTTCCCCGATTTCTCTAAAAGACCCCAAGTATCTCCTGAAATTATCAAAGTCTCCTTTGGAATCCCCAACATCTCTTACAATGATCCCCGACATCTCTTTAGAAACCCTAAGTCGCTGAATAAGTTCCCCGATTTCTCTAAAAGACTCCAAGTGTCTCCTGAAATTATCAAAGTCTCCTTTGGAATCCCCAACATCTCTTGCAATGATCGCCGACGTCTCCTTAAAACCCTAAGTCGCTGAATAAGTTCACCGATTTCTCCGAAATAACCCAAGTATTTCCTGAATTAACCAAAGGCTCCTTTGGAATCCCCAACATCTCATAGAATGAACCCGACATCTCCTAAAAAAACCCTAAGTCGCTGAATAAGTTCCCCGATTTCTCCAAAATAACCCAAGCTTCTCCTGAAATTACCAAAGTCTCCTTTGGAATCCCCAACCCTCAGTCGCTGAATAAGTTCACCGATTTCTCCAAAATAACCCAAGCATTTCCTGAAATTACCAAAGGCTCCTTTGGAATCCCCAACATCTCTTACAATGATCGCCGACATCTCCTAAAAACCCTAAGTCGCTAAATAAGTTCCCCGATTTCTCCAAAATAACCCAAGCATTTCCTGAAATTGCCAAAGTCTCCTTTGGAATCCCCAACATCTCTTACAATGATCGCCGACATCTCCTAAAAACCCTAAGTCGCTAAATAAGTTCCCCGATTTCTCCAAAATAACCCAAGCATTTCCTGAAATTGCCAAAGTCTCCTTTGGAATCCCCAACATCTCTTACAATGATCGCCGACATCTCCTAAAAACCCTAAGTCGCTGAATAAGTTCCCCGATTTCTCCAAAATAACCCAAGCATTTCCTGAAATTACCAAAGGCTCCTTTGGAATCCCCAACATCTTTTGCAATGATCGCCGACATCTCCTAAAAACCCTAAGTCGCTGAATAAGTTCCCCGATTTCTCCAAAAAACCCAAGCATTTCCTGGAATTACCAAAGTCTCCTTTGGAATCCCCAACATCTCATAGAATGAACCCCGACATATCCTTAAAAACCCTAAGTTCCTGAATAAGTTCCCCGATTTCTCTAAAAGACCCCAAGTATCTCCTGAAATTATCAAAGTCTCCTTTGGAATCCCCAACATCTCTTACAATGATCCCCGACATCTCTTTAGAAACCCTAAGTTGCTGAATAAGTTCCCCGATTTCTCTAAAAGACTCCAAGTGTCTCCTGAAATTATCAAAGTCTCCTTTGGAATCCCCAACATCTCTTGCAATGATCGCCGACATCTCCTAAAAACCCTAAGTCGCTGAATAAGTTCACCGATTTCTCCGAAATAACCCAAGCATTTCCTGAAATTACCAAAGGCTCCTTTGGAATCCCCAACATCTCATAGAATGAACCCCGACATCTCCTAAAAACCCTAAGTCGCTAAATTAGTTCTCCGATTTCTCCAAAATAACCCAAGCATTTCCTGAAATTGCCAAAGTCTCCTTTGGAATCCCCAACATCTCTTACAATGATCGCCGACATCTCCTAAAAACCCTAAGTCGCTAAATAAGTTCCCCGATTTCTCCAAAATAACCCAAGCATTTCCTGAAATTACCAAAGGCTCCTTTGGAATCCCCAACATCTCATAGAATGAACCCGACATCTCCTAAAAAAACCCTAAGTCGCTGAATAAGTTCCCCGATTTCTCCAAAATAACCCAAGCATTTCCTGAAATTACCAAAGGCTCCTTTGGAATCCCCAACATCTCATAGAATGAACCCCGACATCTCCTAAAAACCCTAAGTCGCTAAATTAGTTCTCCGATTTCTCCAAAATAACCCAAGCATTTCCTGAAATTGCCAAAGTCTCCTTTGGAATCCCCAACATCTCTTACAATGATCGCCGACATCTCCTAAAAACCCTAAGTCGCTAAATAAGTTCCCCGATTTCTCCAAAATAACCCAAGCATTTCCTGAAATTACCAAAGGCTCCTTTGGAATCCCCAACATCTCATAGAATGAACCCCGACATCTCCTAAAAACCCTAAGTCGCTAAATAAGTTCTCCGATTTCTCCAAAATAACCCAAGCATTTCCTGAAATTGCCAAAGTCTCCTTTGGAATCCCCAACATCTCTTACAATGATCGCCGACATCTCCTAAAAACCCTAAGTCGCTGAATAAGTTCCCCGATTTCTCTAAAAGACCCCAAGTATCTCCTGAAATTATCAAAGTCTCCTTTGGAATCCCCAACATCTCTTACAATGATCCCCGACATCTCTTTAGAAACCCTAAGTCGCTGAATAAGTTCCCCGATTTCTCTAAAAGACCCCAAGTATCTCCTGAAATTATCAAAGTCTCCTTTGGAATCCCCAACATCTTTTGCAATGATCGCCGACATCTCCTAAAAACCCTAAGTCGCTGAATAAGTTCCCCGATTTCTCCAAAATAACCCAAGCATTTCCTGAAATTACCAAAGTCTCCTTTGGAATCCCCAACATCTCATAGAATGAACCCCGACATATCCTTAAAAACCCTAAGTTCCTGAATAAGTTCCCCGATTTCTCCAAAATACCCCAAGTATCTCCTGAAATTATCAAAGTCTCCTTTGGAATCCCCAACATCTCTTACAATGATCCCCAACATCTCTTCAGAAACCCTAAGTCGCTGAATAAGTTCCCCGATTTCTCTAAAAGACCCCAAGTATCTCCTGAAATTATCAAAGTCTCCTTTGGAATCCCCAACATCTCTTGCAATGAACCCGACATCTCCTAAAAACCCTAAGTCGCTGAATAAGTTCCCCGATTTCTCTAAAAGACCCCAAGTATCTCCTGAAATTATCAAAGTCTCCTTTGGAATCCCCAACATCTCTTACAATGATCCCCGACATCTCTTTAGAAACCCTAAGTCGCTGAATAAGTTCCCCGATTTCTCTAAAAGACCCCAAGTATCTCCTGAAATTATCAAAGTCTCCTTTGGAATCCCCAACATCTCTTACAATGATCCCCGACATCTCTTTAGAAACCCTAAGTCGCTGAATAAGTTCCCCGATTTCTCTAAAAGACCCCAAGTATCTCCTGAAATTATCAAAGTCTCCTTTGGAATCCCCAACATCTCTTGCAATGATCGCCGACATCTCCTTAAAACCCTAAGTCGCTGAATAAGTTCACCGATTTCTCCGAAATAACCCAAGCATTTCCTGAATTTACCAAAGGCTCCTTTGGAATCCCCAACATCTCATAGAATGATCCCCGACATTTCCTAAAAAAAACCCTAAGTCGCTGAATAAGTTCCCCGATTTCTCCAAAATAACCCAAGCATTTCCTGAAATTACCAAAGGCTCCTTTGGAATCCCCAACATCTCATAGAATGATCCCCGACATTTCCTAAAAAAAACCCTTAGTCGCTGAATAAGTTCCCCGATTTCTCCAAAATAACCCAAGCATTTCCTGAAATTACCAAAGGCTCCTTTGGAATCCCCAACATCTCATAGAATGATCCCCGACATTTCCTAAAAAAAAACCCTAAGTCGCTGAATAAGTTCCCCGATTTCTCCAAAATAACCCAAGCATTTCCTGAAATTACCAAAGGCTCCTTTGGAATCCCCAACATCTCATAGAATGATCCCCGACATTTCCTAAAAAAAAACCCTAAGTCGCTGAATAAGTTCCCCGATTTCTCCAAAATAACCCAAGCATTTCCTGAAATTACCAAAGGCTCCTTTGGAATCCCCAACATCTCATAGAATGATCCCCGACATTTCCTAAAAAAAACCCTTAGTCGCTGAATAAGTTCCCCGATTTCTCCAAAATAACCCAAGCATTTCCTGAAATTACCAAAGGCTCCTTTGGAATCCCCAACATCTCATAGAATGATCCCCGACATTTCCTAAAAAAAAACCCTAAGTCGCTGAATAAGTTCCCCGATTTCTCCAAAATAACCCAAGCATTTCCTGAAATTACCAAAGGCTCCTTTGGAATCCCCAACATCTCATAGAATGATCCCCGACATTTCCTAAAAAAACCCTAAGTCGCTGAATAAGTTCCCCGATTTCTCCAAAATACCCCAAGCATTCCCTGAAATTACCAAAGTCTCCTTTGGAATCCCCAACATCTCTTACAATGATCGCCGACATCTCCTAAAAACCCTAAGTCGCTGAATAAGTTCCCCACTTTCTTCAAAATACCTACAGTATCTCCTGAAGTTACTTAAGTTTCCTTTTGAATCCCCGACATCTCCTTGAAACGCCTGCGTCGCTGAATAAGTCCCTTGCTTTCTCTAAACAACCCCCAGTATCTTCTAAAATTACCAAAGATTTTTTTCTAATTTAACATTCCTTGAAATGAGCCCCGACGTCTCCTATAAAACCCGTACAGTCACCGAATAAGTTTTACATTTCCTCCAAACTATCCTCAGTATCTTCTGAAATTACCAGTTTGTTTTAGAAATCCGCAACAACCTGAGGAATGTACCATGACGTATTCCAAAATGTCTAAAACTTTTTCAAAGATCTAAGTATCTCTTAAATTTTACCCCGACATCTTTAAAAATCCCTAAAATTCTGTAAATGTGCCCCTCATTTCCTAAAAACTTCAAAGTTACCATTAGAGTACCCAACATCCCTTGGAATAAATCCCGTTATCTCTGAACCATGATTTATGTATCGCCAACAATCCCTAAAATTATTCCCCAGCATTATCGTAAAATCCCAAATATCCATCAAAATACGTTATTTGACATTGAAAATTAACAAAACATTTAAGCAAAGCATCATACATTTAAACATGTTAAAAATTGTTGAAAAGTACGTTAGCGCACGCCACCCCATCTTATCAGCACCGCAGTTTGACTGCGAGTGCAAGGAATAAACAATCAGCGAAGGATTTAAACACCCCGCCGTAGCTCGTTTCTCATCTGCTCTCCTCGCTCAGCAGCCAACATTAATATCGCTGCGGCTACAATTAATCTTGTACGCACGTCCTTTGACAAATAACCACCGCGTCGTCGTCTCCTTATGAGCGGAGGATCGATGCGATTTTCTAAACCACGCGCGTATTGATCGCATCTACAATAACAAACACGTTGAGCAGCTCACATGCTACTTCAACTTTCCACACGGACAACCAACTCGCTCAGATTGATGTAATGTTGGTCATACATGACCATACACAGCACCAATCTGAGCGTGTTGGTCGGTCGTGTGCCAACCGTCCGAGTGGTGTGCGAGTTGGCCCTCGATTCTCTTGCCTGCTTTTGGGGAGAGTGCGAGCAAGCACCAAACGGGAAGTGCTGCCAAAGCACGGTTCAATGCAATCGGGGCGATGTTTTCCGCAATTCGATGAGTTTTTTACATAACTTTGAATTGATTATTGTGACCAAACTACAAATCATACAATGTTGGTCTCAAAGAAGGTTTTCTAGATAATTAAATAAACAATCTTTTGTAGAAGAACATTTTTCCAAAAAACGTCATTTCCATTTAAATAACATCAAAAATAGCACAAAAAGTAATTGTTTTTTTGGCTTCTGCCACAAACATTTTAAAATTTATGAATGAAAATGACTTTTTATCAAGTTTACGTCTAAGAAGCATAAAATCTCAAAGGTTCAAGCTTTTGATTCGTAAAAAAATTTTTGTATTCCGATAAAAGATCGCTGAGTTATAAGTTTTTGAATTTGAGCCTTTTTAAAAACATCGAATTTTGAATAACTCACTTAGCAGTGACTTCCGACCCCATGTTCCTTGGACACTTTTTCATGGCTCGAGGTCCTCTATCTACCCTTAAAATATGTACAATCAGGAAGCAAACACCCTGTATAATTAATGAGAGAAATAAATTGCTAAACAATTTCCAAATAAATTGCCGGGAATATTCCCTGAAGAACTACCGAAACAATGTTTGCCGAAAGCATAAATTCCTTGTATCATACTCGATTATCCAAAATGTACGAAGTTGAAATTTTGACTTATTACTACAATGTTGGTTTTAAGTAAGTCAAAATTTCAGCTTCATATAGCTAAATCGGAATTTGGTGCGAGCATCAGACTCCCGAAGAAAAAAATCGAAGTTCGCTCGCTCCAAATTCCGGGCTTCAACTGGATTGATAATATGTTCGTGAAGCTTTAGAACGGAACTAAGGATAATCGAGTCCAAATTTTGTATGTGAAAACGTAATCTCACGGACCTGATTGTTTTCAATCTATAAAACAAAGAGGTTGTTGCTCAAACTGAAAATACAAATTCCATTTATTATACGCAATCAAGTTATCAAGTTTTCAAACCTCATGGCGGGGAAAGTGTTTAATCAGTACATGTACAGGGGATACTCAAAATAACTGGGACAGGTAAAATTTTCACTTTTCGAAAAATGTTCAACTCGCTGTAACTTTTCGAATAGGGCATCAAATATTCTCAAATTTTTACTGTAAGTTCATCAACTAGTTGTGTAACAGTGAACAAAGTTTGGAAAAGATCGAGCCATTCTACACGAAGTTATAAAGGTTCTAGAAAAAAGGTATAATTATCCGATAGCCAACTTTGAGCTTTTATATCTCCGGATTCAATGAACCGAATGCAATGCATTTTTGATCATTTATGACTTATATAATGAACTTTGAAAAACAGTTTACATAATTTGAAATTAATAATAAGAAAAAAAGTTAAGGCGATTTCATTTATTCTATTTTTTTTAGTAAATTTATCTATTTTTCATATGCATCCCATTACTTTTTCAATTTAATGCCGGCTATTTGGTTGCTTTCCTTTAAAACATAAATATATTCAAGTCAATTAGAGGGAATTTGAATGAACTATAATTACTATCTCGAATTTTGAAACGATGATGAAGTTTTGAAATGATTGGTGTTATATTAGAAAAATAATCCAATCGTTATAATTTTCTTTCGTGTAAAGAATTTTAAGTTTAGTCAAAAGTTTTTAATAGCTCATTATATAAGTCATAAATGATCAAAATTTCATTGCATTCGGTTCATTGAATCCGGAGATATAACAGCTCAAACTTGGCTATCGGATAATTATACCTTTTTCTAGAACCTTTATAACTTCGTGTAGAATGGCTCGATATTTTCCAAATTTTGTTCACTGTTACACAACTAGTTGATGAACTTACAGTAAAAATTTGAGAATATTTGATGCCCTATTCGAAAAGTTACGGCGAGTTGGACATTTTTCGAAAAGTGAAAATTTTACCTGGCCCAGTTATTTTAGGTAACCCCTGTACTTGTTGTTGTTGTTGCAATGGTTCGGATTTTCAAAAACAAAATGTTCTTTAAAATATGTATAGCGCGTTTAAATTTGCGGTCTGATTTTTCCCGCGACGCAATATATCATTACATATACTAAGAAATTGAGGTTGGATCGGTATTTCCTTTTACAAAAAAAAAACAAAACAACCAGCCAAGGGGGAAGCCACTTAAACTGGCACCCCCTAGGCACCCCTTAGGAAAAAATCCTAGATACGCCAATGCTACCCAGCTGAAAATTTGTTTAATTTATTGCATCTAGTTTTCGCGACAAAGTTGCAAAAATATGAGCTAGTGCATTAGCTATATGCATATGCATCACTTTAAATGAAAATTCATGTAAGAAATCAAAGAAAAAAATATCTACGCATTTTGGTGATGCATCTCTGAGTAGAAATTGTTCAGAGTCGACCCCGCTGTGCTGTCAAAAATTTTCAGGCTCAGTGAACTCAATTGGCCTCCTAAAGTGAGGTTAAGTTTTGTGAAATCCCATTTCGTATTTTAGTGATTGAGTCGTTTCAGATAAAATTTAATGTGGGATCGGGGTAGAAAAATTCATTTTATTGATAAATTTACCAAAAAAATAATGATTGGTATTCCTGGTATTCCCCTTTCAAACTTCCAAATTTTCACGACTTAACCTCAACTTTTGATCGCCAATAGTGGTTTCTGCTTTTAGTAGTGTTGCGTGTACGTACACGCTGCATAACACGAACACCACCTGGGTTACTGGTTGAAAATAGTAAACAAAGATCAGCTGTTCCCAGCAAAATCAAATGGGCATATTTTCAACCAGTAGATTTGCATTAGTGTTCGTGACACCGCTCTGCGAAACCACTATAGTCCTGTTCAACGACGCGGGTTGAACTTGCTCGAAGTTGATGCATCTTGCTCTTATGGGTTAAGCCCTAATTCACTTTAAAATCTCTTTTCCGGCTTTTTGTCGAAGTACAAAGAAGAAAAATACCCTAAACGGGCAGTGGCAAGAATATTGCCACCAGCGCTGGTGGCCTAAACGGGCAGTGGCAACTATATTGCCACCTCAAAAGCTCGTTTTTGGGGTAAACGGGCAGTGGCAACTATATTGCCACCAGCGTTTTTGGGATTAACGGGCAGTGGCAACTATATTGCCACCTAGATTTTTGAGAGTTTCTTTCGAACAAAAATTGTTTTGTACATGTTATCATGTATATAATCATTTCCATAATAGTACGCTTTGACAACTCTTCTAGTTTTCTCGGCCTTATAAAGGGTTAATCATAAGCGAAATGTATGTCTTTCAACAATAATCGTAGTGTCGTCAAATCATAAGGGGTTCTAATGTTCTTCCTAAGTATTTTTGCCTCAGTGCAGGGTTGAATGATTTTGTTTTGCAAGTGAAATGAGGGTCAGAGGTAGGTTTTAGCAAGTTTTCGATATATGACACTTTAGACGAGAGCTGACAATTTTGGTTGTACATAACATTGTATTAGTTAATAACCTTGAAATTGGGCTTAGATGGAACAACGGTCCAAATATTTGAAGTTACACGACGACGTGAAGTTGCCTGGCGAGTTAGTGAAAAAAGGGGTTTGCGTGATTGACTTGACTTCAATGGCTAGTTTCCACTCCGTACGTATTGTGTAAAAAGATAGGACAAGTAATGGTCAAGTAATGATTCGACTTCAAAGTTTCTTGAGCGGTTCGCAGATGGCAAGTAAGAAAAAAAGTGTAACGCCAGTAACGCTTCCCGTGCAAATCAAATGAAGCTGTCACTTTTCCGCGCGGAAAAATAGTTCGTGTTATTATTCCGTAAGGAGAAGTGACATTTCTCCCCATATAGATCAGTTGTCAAAATTACTTGCGGAAAAAGGAGGAATTTTACTTGAGTGCTCTACTTGGGATCTGGAAACTTGGCTAAAATGCGGTTTCGTTAGGAAGCGCTTGAATTGGATTTTCTTTGCCACTTGAGACATATATGTTGTGGTCTGATGAAAGTAGATGTAGTATCACTTCTTAAATATAGGTCTGATGATACAATATTAAATTTTGTTTGATCGCGAAAGTAAGGGGTGTTGTTAAATATCAAAAATATGATCTTTGTTCGAGTAAACCACAAGACTTAGTATGCTCTTCAAAAGGGAAGATGGGAAAATGTGGAATGATCATAAGGCTTTTCGGAAGGGTCGAAGGTCGGTATAGCTGTTTTCATAAATTAAAAGATAAATTCTTCAACTCATATGTAGAGTAGACTGAGTCTATGTGATTCAGATAGTAAGATCGCGAAAATCATACACATAGACACATAGGTTGCTGCTAGCATGTTTTCTTCATTTAAAGAAGAGTAGGGGTGTAGGGTTCCAACTATCATTTATATGTTGAGTGCGTATTATGCGTGTACGAGTGGATTTAGATTAGCATTGAGTTGTCCAAAAAAAAGTCTCACGAAACCTGCAACCTGCAGTCTCGCGAAACTGCAAGCCTATCCATATACGTGAGAACAAAAGATGTTTACAAAGTTCTTACAGATAGATTAACACAGGAAATCTGAACACAAACCACTACCACACAGGAATTTGGATTAGTCAATGATCAGAAAGTAGTACTGTTTTACTTTAGAGTGGACTTCGGAACAGAGTCATACGCGGAGTGTAAGAGAGTACGTAGTTATCCGGACGGAGGATTGATTTCAAATTGAGAACGAACGACTGGATCTGGCCATCGCGAATGCGGCTTGATTATTTATCAGAACTCTACAGTACCAAAGATTGTTCACAATCTGCGAACTTGACTGCCGAAAAATTCACGACCATGACACCGCTGGTATTAGTTGTACTTTGGCTCACCAGAGCGGCGCTATTCGTGTCGCCTGTTAAGTGCCCCATACAATGCAAACGTTTGCGTGTGTGTGACAGTAGTTTGACACATTTCTAATGGGAAAATTCTAGACCAACATTTGAAAAGGGCGTAACAGCCATTGCGAATTTCCTAGGCTTACCCCCCATTATATATGAAATCTTTTACCAGTAACAGATAGATCTGACTCCCCTATATCTGTTAACGGGAAAAGTTTGCATAAAAATATTGGAATACGCCCAGGAGAGACGGAACAAGTGAGAATTTGCGATGGTTGTTCCGCCCTTTTCAAATGTAAGTCTAGAATTGTCAAAAAAACACAAACCTCGACGGAACGGACGCTATGTGCTCCAGGCTTTAGAAGCGAGAGTCGTTCATCTTTTTCCTTCTAACCATGACAGTTCTCAAACTGCACGCTCGCGTCAGAATACCCATTTTTTCATTGCTATCTCTGTCGCTCTTCAAGAGGCCCCATTTAAAAATACCCATTTTCAAGTTGGGCCGCCCAACTTGAAAATGGGTATTTTTAAATGGGACCTCTTGAAGAGCGACAGAGATAGCAATGAAAAAATGGGTATTCTGACGCGAGCGTGTGTTAGCTGTCGAAAGCAGGTACGCTACAGCAGAGAAGAGAAGGTCCTCTCCCGAGTCAGAAATTGATTAAAATTTCATGCTGCTGGTCGCGACACCTAGCGGTTGAAACCACACTTTTTACACGGAAAATTTCAACCGTGTTGACACGATAGAGCAAAGTATTTTGGAGGCAGGTATACCATTTCAAAAATTGATTCGCAAAAAAGTTTGTGTTCAACTAGAATGTATTTCGGGGACACAGTCAACGTTGCTTATTCATTAAAATCGTAAAAAGGGTACGCGATACAAAATTGCGGGGAATATATATTTTTTTAATTTAGTTAACATCAAATTCATGATAATACTGAATCAACAATTTGCCGCCATAATACTCGATATGTAGCTGCAGCTCTCCAACGTCGGTCACGCCCAACACTCGCCAGATCACGCTCCACCTGGTCCGCCCATCGTGCTCTCTGCGCTCCACGCCTTCTTGTACCAACCGGATGGTTAGCAAACACCAGCTTTGCAGGGTTGTTGTCCGGCTTTCTTGCAACATGCCCTGCCCATCGTATCCTTCCGGCTTTGGCCACTTTCTGGATGATGGGTTCGCCGTAAAGTGCAGCGAGCTCGTGGTTCATCCTTCTCCGCCACACACCGTTCTCCTGTACACCGCCGAAGATCGTCCTTAGCACCCGTCGCTCGAAAACTCCGAGTGCTTGCAGGTCCTCCTCGAGCATCGTCCATGTCTCGTGTCCGTAGAGAACCACCGGTCTTATTAACGTCTTGTACATGGTCTATTTGGTGCGGGGGTGAATCTTTTTTGACCGCAGTTTCTTCTGGAGCCCATAGTAGGCACGACTTCCACTGATGATGCGCCTTCGTATTTCTCGGCTCACGTTATTGTCAGCCGTTAGCAAGGAACCGAGGTAGACGAATTCTTCTACCACCTCGAAAGTATCCCCGTCTATCGTAACATTGCTGCCAAGGCTTGTCCTGTCTCGCTCAGTCCCACCTACCAGCATGTACTTTGTCTTAGCCGCATTCACCACCAGTCCGACCTTTGCTGCTTCACGTTTCAGGCGGGTGTACTGTTCTGCCACCGTTCCAAATGTTCTAGCAATAATATCCATGTCATCCGCAAAACAGACAAATTGGCTGGATTTCGTGAAGATCGTACCCCGGCTGTTGAGCCCAGCTCGTCGCATAACACCTTCCAGGGCGATGTTGAATAGTAGGCAGGGAAGTCCATCACCTTGTCGTAATCCCCGTCGAGATTCAAATGAACTGGATAGTTCACCCGAAATCCTTACGCTGTTCTGCACACCGTCCATCGTTGCTCTTATCAGTCTAGTCAGCTTCCCGGGAAAGCTGTTCTCGTCCATAATTTTCCATAGCTCTGTGTGGTCGATACTGTCGTATGCCGCTTTGAAGTCGATGAACAGGTGGTGCGTTGGGACCTGGTATTCACGGCATTTCTGGAGGATTTGCCGTACGGTGAAGATCTGGTCCGTTGTCGACCGGCCGTCGATGAAACCGGCTTGGTAACTTCCAACGAACTCATTTACTTTAGGTGAAAGACGACGGAAGATGATCTGGGATAGCACTTTGTAGGAGGCATTCAAAATGGTGATCGCTCGAAAGTTCTCACACATTAACTTGTCGCCCTTCTTGTGGATGGGACAGACTATCCCTTCCTTCCACTCCTCCGGTAGCTGTTCGGTTTCCCAGATCTTGACTACTAATTGGTGCAGACAGGTGGCCAACTTTTCCGGGCCCATCTTGATGAGTTCTGCTGCGATACCATCCTTACCAGCCGCTTTGTTGTTTTTGAGCTGGTGGATGGCATCCTTAACTTCCCTCAGCGTGGGAGTTGGTTCGTTTCCGTCCTCTGCTGCACCAACATAGTCATTTCCTCCGCTGCCTTGGTCCTCCGTGCCTACATTCTCTTCACCATTCAGGTGCTCGTCGAAGTGCTGCTTCCACCTTTCGATCACCTCACGTTTGTCCGTCAGGAGGCTCCCGTCCTTATCCCTGCAGATTTCGGCTTGCGGCACGTAGCCTTTGCGGGATGCGTTGAGCTTCTGGTAGAACTTGCGTGTTTCCTGTGAACGGCACAGCAGTTCCATTTCCTCGCACTCCGCTTCTTCCAGGCGGCGCTTTTTCTCCCGGAAGAGACGGGTCTGCTGCTTCCGCTTCTGTTTGTATCGCTCCACATTCTGTCGGGTTCCATGCTGCAGCATTACCGCCCGCGCTGCATCCTTCTCCTCCAGAACCGCTCTGCACTCCTCGTCGAACCAATCGTTTCGTCGACTTCGTTCTACATACCCGATAGTGCTCTCGGCTGCGTTGTTGATGGCTGCTTTGACTGTACTCCAGCAGTCCTCTAGAGGGGTCACATCGAGCACACCCTCGTCCGGCAACGCTGTCTCGAGATTCTGCGCGTATGCGGTGGCGACATCCGGTTGCTTCAGTCGCTCTAGATCGTACCGGGGCGGCCGCCGGTAATGTACGTTGTTAATAACGGAGATTTTTGGGCGCAGTTTAACCATCACCAGGTAGTGATCAGAGTCGATACGGGGAATATGCATATGGTAATTAAGAAAAATGGGTAAATACCATTATTATGCTTTATAACAGCTTGCATTTCCAAAAACATCGTTGGTACGTCTACCATATTATTGCCATAGTGGTCGAAACAACAATTGATATGCTCTGAATGAAACAAATTATCAAAAAATAAAAGAATCAATCATCGATATGACGTCATTTATTAATTAATTTTGGTTATACCTGAAAATAATCAACATACTTTGAGCCATGCAGTTATGTTGACGTTTAGACACGATGGAAACGAAATGAGCAGAAACAAAATAAATCGGGTCGATTTTCGGCGTCAAAAATTTATCACTTTTCGTGTGGTCGATTTGTTCTAAGATGCCCTTCTCTTCTCTGCTGTCAGTTTAGTTGGTAGCATTATGAAATATTGCAAGTTTATAGTATAGTTTTATAGCAAATTCAAATCGAAACATTTCAAACAACGTACACGCTAAGGTCAGTTTACCCAAATATGAATAAAGTTTACCCATAATCGTCGAAAAGTGCACATTCGCATTTTATGGGTAAAGGCACTTTACCCATAAATGAGTAAGGTCACATTACCCATAAATGGGTAGAGTATTTTCACTCATATATGGGTAATTTAAATCTGTTAATATATTGAATATATTTAAAAAGTTTTGATTAGTTTGGATAATTATTAAAAATAATAAATGTTCAAAAATAAAGTTAATTTTATTAATATATCTTTTTATGAATAATTTTAACAATATGATTGTTTTAACAATATGATTGAAATTGAAAATAACAACTAACTGTGTCGAATTAAACTTTCTGGATAAAGCAGCCGGCGATTCCAGATGTTCCCGGATGATCTAGATCCATCGGCATTTCGCTCTAAGATTCCTTCCTGGCGATTTGGACTATTGCAAACGCTGACGTACTTTTTCTGCTGCGCCATGAATCCGCCCAGGCAGTCGGAGGAGCCGGTAACACCGTATCACCCCACACCAACTCACACTTAATAAGCGGGAGACCGTCACCTACCACGGGGAAAACTCAGTGATTCTGGCTATCGAGTTTTTCCCTCCGGGAATTCTCATAAGAAGCTGGATCTCGTCTTCCGGATTGCATTCCTGCGGGTTCCTCGATTTTTCTGGTAACTCCTTGTTGTCTGGCTTGACTACCGTGGCCATGTTTCAGCCAGGGAAATAAAACTTTAGAGGCGGCAGCGGAACTGTAGGATGGGGAAGAAAAAGAGTAATAGGAAATAAGGTGCAAGAAATAATATAACTTACCCGATTATTAGACGAAATTCAATATTATTCATGCCGGGATATGCTGGAAATGTATTTTCGATTGTAAAATATAACTTAAACAATGAAAAAACCGTGGAAATTCAAACAGCCGCGTCGTTAACTGGACATGAAAACTTCACGCTTGTGTTTTTTTTTTTGAAATAAGAAATTTAATGCTAATGATGATTTTTCATCCAAATATGGGTAACGTTCAATTACTCATATTTGAGTAATGTCGCTCAACTAATATTATGAGTAAAGTTTACTGATAATTATTAGTATAATTTACGCATATTATGGGTCATGTATGCAAAACTCAAATATGGTTAAATCAATTACCTATTTATGGGTAAACTGATCTTAGCGTGTAGGGTAAAACTAGAATGTATCACAATAAAATTAGTCAGTAAGAATCGAACCTTCGAGAAATAAAGTTCTTTTCCAAAACGCCTAATAAAGTGAATCCAGAAGTGTAAAACTAGTAGTTTTTGTGTGGTGAATCTTGTAATGCCCAGTTCCGCCGATAGAGACCGGCCTCGGTAGTGTTCCGCCCGTGTGTGACCCAGCCGGAAACCACGATCCTGCCCTATCAAACCATCTTTGTGTTTATGTTAAGTTATGTTGTTAATTCCTAGAGGTATTAAAATTTTAATTCAATGAAATAACTGTATTTTATTCAAACAACACGGAAAAATATCCATTCCCCTGATCATGAATAAAAAATCATGTTCTTATGATGTCTGCCAAGTCATAATATCATAGTTGTGATTCATAATATCATGAATGAGTTGACCAGAAATATGAGTAGAAACAAGCATTTTCATAAATTATATTCATGATCGCTTCCTAGCGTTACACTTATCTGCCATATATAATTATATAATTCGCGCAGTCGTCCAGCACAGACATGTGGAAAAAGTTGAACCTGCTTTTTTTGTAAAGTTTTTTTGGTTAGAGTAATAAATGTGCATATTTCAGGAAATGGAACAACATCAAAACAGTGTGCTTGTAAGATTCGGCAGTTTGTTGAGAGTTGATTGACTAAAAAGTAAACAGTGCCCAGTTCGCGTTTTCGTTGTGCCATTCGTCGTAGTTCCGAGTATATTAGAGTGGGTCAAAGTTGTATGGAGAAACTTTAAATTTGATCGTATCAACCCGGAACAAAGCTTTTTCAACCTATGTTAGCGTCCAAAACAACTGTGCAAAATTTGGGAGCGATTGGTTACGTCCACGTATTCCGCATTGCGATTGAAATTTGTATGGAAGTTAGTATGGGAAAACGTGCTTTTTTGCATTTTTCTCATAAATTTAAATTTTTGTTTAAAACGATCTAACCAATGACGTTAAAGTATAGCCTAGGATATGCCAAAAAACTTTGCCGAATACCGCAAAGTGATCCGATGCTTGTGAAAAAAGTTAATCGCTTCCCAAGTAACCAAAAGTTCAGATAAAAGGCTACTTTATAAGCTAAGCAGCTCGTTCGAGGTTGTTTATTAGCCTTCTAAGCAGCTTCATTTTTAAGTAATTTTGGAACTTGAAAGTTCACATAAGCACGCTGGATAGCCTTCTCAGCAGCTTCTGACAGAACTTTGACAAAATTCATGCAGAAACAAAAATGTGTTTTCCAGAATCACAACCCTGTTGGTGGGTTTGTGATTCATGTCCGGAAATTGCTTCTGATAATTATATTTTCACACATGTCGCTGCTATGTAGATTTGAACTGGATCCTCCTGCGTGATAGCCTGCCGACTTACCGCTGCGCTGCTGAAGACACTTGACGAAGTCAAGCTGACTTCACTACTGTACAAATGTGCAAAACTAGCGGCCGATAGAAAATCGATTCAAGTCAGACTTTAGCTGCTGTTCTCTCAATTGCAACTGTAGTGCTGTGGTAGAGCGTATGGTTCTCACGCAGCGACTATCGGTTCGAATCCGATGGGCGGCATTTTTTTTTTGCTCAAGCCTAGTATTCATTGATTTGATAAATTCATACTTGTTTTTTTATTCGTGTATGCTTAAACAGTTGTTTTCTGTAAAAAAAAAATTAATCGTCATTGAAACACAATGCTACTAAACTGAACTTCTATGAACTTGAATGTTCGGAGTAGCATCTTAAGCAGCTTTAAAGTTCAGCGAAGTTCAGATAAAGTTCCGAATGGAACTTTCTGGCTGCTTAAGAGGTTAACAATGAGCCTTGCCGGAACTTGTGACCGAAGTTCCCGCAAGGCTCATCGTTAGCCTCGTAAGTAGCCAGAAAGTTCCATTTGGAACTTTATCTGAACTTCGCGGAACTTGAAAGTGCATTTTGTCATGGGAAGCGGAACTTGGGTTGGTAACATAGGCCAAAAATTGAGATTTTATTACTGATATTATTCCTTTACATGTTAAATGTTAAGCACCACTGGGCAATCTGTACGTTATAACTTTTTTCACAAGTGTCGGATCATTTCCCGGATAAAAAATTACCATTCATTACGTGGTAAATATTATTAACTTATGACTGGTTTTATTGTTCACAATAAAACACATAGTTTGTTCGCCCATGACAACAATTATGAACGGCACTGTAATTGTGCATAAATATGTTGTATCGCTTGCATACAAGTTCTTGTACAAGTTGTATGCGCAATCCGTAGTGAAACGTCAAATTGTATGTTGTATGTACACGGAGAGACGAAACTACCCAAAAGTGAGTTCTTTCCACCCAACTTCGGGGTTGCGTGCGTCAAGCCAATTTTGAGTTGATGGAATCGATGTTTTTGTTGGGTTGTTCCCGCTTGCTTCCATGTGAAAAAAATACCTAATTTTAAGTTTTTTCCACCCAACCGAAATTTTGACTAGGTTGTGTTCACTCAAATTTGAGTACTGTGCTAGAAACTCAGTGTTGGCTTGACGCACGGAACTGCAAAAGTTGGGGTGTTTCTCTCTTCACTCTCTGACAACAATAGAAAGAGCGCATGAAAAGGGAGATGAAAAAGAACTCAAAATTGAGTTTAAAAGTACCTAATTTTGAGTTTTTCAGTTTCTCCGTGTAGATGATTATTGTCATTGTATCCGTACTTTGTTGACGTCTGGACGAAACTAAAAGTGTAAGTGATTTTATATGTTATTTTATGAATGTTTATACTGAAATATATTGTAGTTTCGAGCGTCTGTTGAAAAACAATGCTGTGAAACTGGTTTCTGTTTCAGCGTCCGAAAAATCATCTGCGGCGGGATGAATTCCCGTCGCAACATAGTTGATATATTGTTAATTTTTACAACAGAAATCAAGCCCATATAGTTCGTACAAATGGCATGGTAAAGGCTGGGTATGCTGCGCAATTCAGATCCCATTATGATCCACTAGCCTCTGCCCAGCAACTCCTATCCCTACCTCCACGCGGTACCGGCCGGAAACTATGAGCAACCTTAGGGAAGATCGGGTAACCAACCCCGGTGGGAACTTTGGTCGTAGGCTGACAGGGAAGGGGGGGTTTGCTTCGGCAAACCTGAGCGTCTGTTCTCCAGGAGGAGCGGCTCACAACAGCGTCTGATCCCCATGTTAGGGGCGGCTGATCTACGTCCGAGTGCCAGGGAAGGACTCTAAGCTCAACTGTGCACTATGGTCCTCCGGAAAGTAGGGGGTTGGTGTCAGGCCCTACGAGCCAGCCGTAAAAAACCATTGTAACTGAAAATCAGCAACAGAATAATACGAACCGAGACCAACGGCAACGACCCCAGCGAACAAAAAGGACTTGCGATTGGAAACTCGGTACGTGCAACTGCCGATCTCTCAACTTCATTGGGAGCACCCGCATACTCGCCGATCTACTGAAGGACCGCGGGTTCGGCATCGTAGCGCTGCAGGAGGTGTGTTGGACAGGATCCATGGTGCGAACGTTTAGAGGTAATCATACCATCTACCAGAGTTGCGGCAACACACGCGAGCTGGGAACAGCTTTTATAGTGATGGGCGACATGCAGAGGCGCGTGATCGGTTGGTGGCCGATCGACGAAAGAATGTGCAGGTTGAGGATCAAGGGCCGATTCTTCAACTTCAGCATAATAAACGTGCACAGCCCACACTCCGGAAGTACTGATGATGACAAGGACGCATTTTACGCGCAGCTCGAACGCGAGTACGATCGCTGCCCAAGCCACGACGTCAAGATCATCATAGGTGATTTGAACGCTCAGGTAGGCCAGGAGGAGGAATTCAGACCGACGATTGGTAAGTTCAGCGCCCACCAGCAGACGAACGAAAACGGCCTACGACTCATTGATTTCACCGCCTCCAAAAATATGGCCATACGTAGCACCTTTTTCCAACACAGCCTTCCTTATCGTTACACCTGGAGATCACCACAGCAGACGGAATCTCAAATCGACCACGTTCTGATTGACGGACGGCACTTCTCCGACATTACCGACGTCAGGGCCTATCGTGGCGCCAACATCGACTCCGACCACTATCTGGTGATGGTCAAACTGCGCCCAAAACTCGCCGTCATCAACAATGTACGGTACCGGCGACCGCCACGGTACAACCTAGAGCGACTGAAGCAACCGGATGTCGCCTCAGCATACGCGCAGAATCTCGAAGCCGCGTTGCCAGACGAGGGCGAGCTCGATGAGGCCCCTCTAGAGGACTGCTGGAGTACAGTGAAAGCAGCCATCAACGACGCAGCCGAGAGCACCATCGGGTACGTGGAACGGAATCGACGGAACGAATGGTTCGACGAAGAGTGCAGAACGGTTTTGGAGGAGAAGAATGCAGCGAGGGCGGTAATGCTGCAGCAAGGGACTCGACAGAACGTGGAACGTTACAAACAGAAGCGGAAACAGCAGACCCGCCTCTTTCGGGAGAAAAAGCGCCGCCTGGAAGAAGCGGAGTGTGAAGAAATGGAACTGCTGTGCCGTTCCCAAGAAACACGGAAGTTCTATCAGAAGCTCAACGCATCCCGCAACGGCTTCGTGCCGCGAGCCGAAATATGTAGGGATAAAGACGGAGGCCTCTTGACGGACGGACGTGAAGTGATCGAAAGGTGGAAGCAGCACTTCGATCAGCACCTGAACGGCGTGGAGAACGTAGGCACGGGAGCCCACGGCAACGGAAGGAACGACGACGCCAGTGCAGCGGAGGACGGAAATGAACCAACTCCCACGCTGAGGGAAGTTAAGGATGCCATTCACCAGCTCAAAACCAACAAAGCAGCTGGTAAGGATGGTATCGCAGCTGAACTCATCAAGATGGGCCCAGAAAAGTTGGCCACCTGTCTGCATCGGCTGATAGTCAGGATCTGGGAAACCGAACAGCTACAGCAGGAGTGGAAGGAAGGGGTAATCCATTCACAAGAAAGGCGACCATTTGGAATGTGAGAACTTTAGGGCGATCACTATTTTGAATGCTGCCTACAAAGTGCTATCCCAGATCATCTTCCGTCGTCTGTCACCTAAAACAAATGAGTTCGTGGGAAGTTATCAAGCCGGCTTCATCGACGGCCGGTCGACAACGGGCCAGATCTTTACCGTACGGCAAATCCTCCAGAAATGCCGTGAATACCAGGTCCCAACGCACCACCTGTTCATCGACTTCAAAGCGGCATACGATAGTATCGACCGCGCAGAGCTATGGAGAATCATGGACGAAAACGGCTTTCCTGGGAAGCTGACTAGACTGATTAAAGCAACGATGGACGGTGTGCAAAACTGCGTAAGGGTTTCGGGTGAACTATCCAGTTCATTCGTATCTCGCCGGGGACTGCGACAAGGTGACGGACTCTCATGTCTACTCTTCAACATCGCGCTGGAAGGTGTGATGCGACGAGCCGGGCTCAATAGCCGGGGAACGATTTTCACAAAATCCGGTCAATTTGTGTGCTTTGCGGACGACATGGACATTATCGCTAGAACATTTGGAACGGTGGCAGAACTGTACACCCGCCTGAAACGCGAAGCAGCAAAGGTCGGACTGGTGGTGAATGCCTCAAAAACAAAGTACATGCTGGTAGGCGGAACCGAAAACGACCGGATCCGTCTGGGTAGCAATGTTACGATAGACGGGGATACTTTCGAGGTGGTGGAGGAATTCGTCTACCTCGGATCCTTACTGACGGCTGACAACAACGTGAGCCGAGAAATTCGGAGGCGCATCATCAGCGGAAGTCAGGCCTACTACGGGCTCCAGAAGAAACTGCGGTCGAAAAAGATTCACCCACGCACCAAATGCACCATGTACAAAACGCTAATAAGACCGGTGATCCTCTACGGGCACGAGACCTGGACCATGCTCGAGGAGGACCTACAAGCACTTGGAGTTTTCGAGCGACGCGTGCTAAGAACGATCTTCGGCGGTGTGTAGGAGAACGGTGTGTGGCGGAGAAGGATGAACCACGAGCTCGCTGCACTTTACGGCGAACCCAGCATCCAGAAGGTGGCCAAAGCCGGAAGGATACGATGGGCAGGGCATGTTGCAAGAATGCCGGACAACAACCCTGCAAAGCTGGTGTTTGCAACGGATCCGGTTGGCACAAGAAGGCGTGGAGCGCAGAGAGCACGATGGGCGGACCAGGTGGAGCGTGACTTGGCGAGCATTGGGCGCGACCGAGGATGGAGAGCGGCAGCCACAAACCGAGTATTGTGGCGTACTATTGTTGATTATGTCTTGTCTTAATGATGTTGAACAAATAAATGTATGTATGTAGTTCGTACAATACGTGAACATTAGCTTTATTGACTAATTGATTCGATTGTTTTTCAATAGTTCTATAATAATTTAAAGTTACTATCAGTAAAAATAAATTTAAGTTGTTTTTATGTAATTGCAAAAGTGCCTGCAAAGTTCTCATCGTCTTTTTATTAAAAAAGAGTTTATTTCTCAATAACACTTAAAAAAATCGTAACAAAAAAATAACAATAAATATTATTGTTGCTTGGATCATGTTTGTATAATCAATTGACATATTTTTTTTAGTTTTCGTTTTTAATTGGAGTACAGTAGATGTTTCAGTTATCGAATGTTCTCTCTTTTTACTGGCTCAGACCTTTCGATCCATAAAGATTATCGAATGTTATTCGCTAAAACTTCAACGAGTGACAGACGTCAAGCCGTGTTGGCAGAGGAAGCTCTCAATAAATAACTGAGGAAGTACTTATTGAAAACTAGCTGAAAAGCAGGTTTTAGCCAAGTGAGGACGTTACGACAAGAAAAAGATGAACAATGATTTTTCAAATGTTTTCCAATAAATTAAAGGAATCTAGTAATTAGTAAACTTCCATTGATAACAATACAAATACAATTAGTTTAATGGGGTCAATTGAACCGATGTTAAAATAAACATGCAATAATATTTGTTGTTATGTAAACAGATTTCGCCTTGAAAAGCCAAATAATTCATATTACTAGGTAACATTTTTCTCCAGCATTTACAGATACTAATGGCCACATGCATTGTGAACGATTTATGGTGTGGATCATACGACCTGAGGTCTGACTTGAGATATTTGGCTGTTATTTGAAAAGATTGATGATAGATCTTATTAACAGCTGCCAAGCAATACATACCAGACAGACATCAGAGTGTTTGATTCTTATCATAAAATGTGCATATCATTCTGGCGGCCATTAGTGCTCGTAAATGCTGGATATAAATGTTAGCAGGAAATAAAAATTCTATGGATTTTCAAAAGCTAAAACCTTGGGGCAAGACACTGTGCTGGAGAGTACATTTTCCGTCACAGAGTTGCTCAGAATTTCTCCGGATTGCTCCCGTTTTTACATGGGTGTTGCCTGATTTATCGCAAAATCAAAACAATATTGCCCAATATCTCGCTTTTCTTACAGTTTCAGGGGTGTTTTTCGACAAATTTCGCCGATCATTGGTGAAAAGAGTTACTCAGAATTTCTCAGAGTTACTCTCGTTTGCACAGTGTCTTGCCCCTAGGCTAAAACTGCTTACAAATAACAACAAATATTATTGTATTTTTATTGTAACAACGATTCATTTGACGCCATTCAATTAATTGCATTTGTATTGTAAGATCAATGAAAAAACATTAAGATATAATGTTTTCTTTTGAAAATTGCCCTAAAAATGTCTTATAAAAACACAATACATTCTATTGTTTTTCGTGAAAAAGTGTATGAAAATTTTCTCAAATTTTTATGGTTAAGATACATAACGACCACCATTTTTTATTGTAAAAGTGCCATTTACCATTCGCCGAATGGTATAGAACAACAGGGGTGATGGTGAGTGTGCCGTGTAAATTACAATACGTTCAATGGTGAATATTTTTCGAAAAAATGGTGTTGTAACAATAAAATTTATCGTATTTGTTGGCGGCGTCGGGCTCTTCCATTCGTGCATTCCATAGCGAGACAGTGAGACGTGAGCATCACCACCGAAGCGTAGAGTATGCGCAACCGGTCAACTGCGGTAGGGTGTCGTTGATTTTCTGTACCACATAACAACGACGACGGGGTAGACGAAAAGCGGTAAAATCAAAACAAAAACAAAAGCAATTAAATTGGTCGACACGAAAAGAAAGAGATTTGTGATTAGTTTGTGAAAAGTAGTGTACAGTTAGGGAAGTAGAAGTTCAGTGCATAAGGTAAGGGGCCGTTCATAAACCACGTAGACTTTTTGGGGGGAGGGGGGGGTCTGGCCAAAGTCTACGCTCCATACAAATTTTAAAATTTTTGTATGGACAAAAGTCTACGAGGGGGGAGGGGGGGGGGGTCTGAGATGGCCAAATTTTGGTCTACGTGGTTTATGAACAGCCCCTAACTAGTACCGGGGCTACAGAACGAGTCCAGCGAACGATTAATTTACTGAAATATTTTCGAAATTGCGGTTTAGGAAGAAGTCGTCCTGTTGAGCTTGCAGATATCGATGTTGTTGTATGAGAAGTCGAGGAAAAAAAACTATTTATTGTAAGTCTGAATTCATTTATGTAACCATAAAATTAACTATATTTCAAATAATTACAGTTTGAGTACGTCCTCAACGGCTACTACAAAACATAGTTTGAATTACTCGATTAATATCCGAACAAACTCAAAAATAAATAACGGACACGACCTCAAAAGCGATGTCGACGACGACGACCTGCGGCGGCTGCGGCTTAACTTCCGAGCAGCACGATGATATGATTGCGTGCGGTAGCTGTGAGAGTTGGTTCCATACCCGATGTGTTGGCGTTACGATGGATGCAACGACGGAAAGTAAATGGTTCTGTCCGGACGTCGAGTGTCAACAGCACTACAGTGAGTACTTGAAGAAGGTAGAAAAGCAGGAAAAGAAGAAGAAGAAGCCTAGCAAGAAAAATAAAGCAGTAGGGTATGAGTCAGATAGGTCTAGCATTAAGTCAACTAGATCCGATAATTACGTCGGTGCCGAGTTGGAGAAACGACTGACAGAGCTCGAAGAAGAATCGAAGAAGAAAGAGAGGGAAATGGAGATCGAAATGATCGTTCTCGAAAAGCGGGTGGAGATGGAAAATACGTTGAAGGCGAAGAAGTTAAAGATAGAAAGTGCGATTAGAGCAAAGCAGCGAGAAGAAGAGAGAGTGATTTTGGAAAAGGTTTTAGCGGAAGAGAAGAACCACCTGTCAACGTTGAAGAAGATGCGTGGCTCGTTCAACGTGAAGATGAGTAGCATTCAGGCGGAAATAAAGCAGCTGCAGGTGATGGGGGAATACAGTCAGAAGCAGTGGAAGAAAATGAAGAAGAGAAAGAAGAATTTGCTGGCTTGGCGCCACGAAGAAGAAGAAGAAAGTGAAGAAGTCTCCGATGATGAAGAAGAAGAAGAAGAATCCGACTCGGAAGAACAAAGCGGAGAGGAATCAGAAGACACCGAAGAAGAGGAAACGGAAGCCGAAGAAGAAGAGCAAGTGAAGAAGAAGAAGAATTTGAAGCCGAACGTGAAGAAAGTAGTCGCAAACGGGCTGGGGCAGCAGCGGAGTACTCCGACGAAGGCACAAATGGCAGCGAGGAACGGGATAACGAAGAAGCTACCCGTTTTCACCGGCAGACCAGAGGAGTGGCCGTTGTTTATCGGCTCCTACGAGGCATCCAATGAGGCGTGTGGATTCACCGACGTCGAGAACCTGGTGCGACTGCAGGAGAGCCTGAAAGGGCCAGCGTTGGAAAGTGTCCGAGGACAGCTGTTGTTCCCGAAATCGGTTCCTAAGGTGATTAGCAAGCTGAGGCAGCTATATGGTCGTCCGGAGCAACTACTACAGTGTCATCTGGAGAAGGTACGCAAGCTGGATCCGCCGAAGGCTGACAAACTGGCAACTTTCATTCCTTTCGGGACCGCCGTGGAACAGCTCTGCGAGCATCTAGAGGCCGCCGGACTAAAACAACATCTGGTGAACCCACTTTTGGTGCAGGATCTAGTGGACAAACTTCCAGCTAGCGACAAACGCGAATGGGTTCGATACAAAAAGAGAAGAAAGACAGTGACGCTCCGTACTTTCAAGAATTTTCTGTCGAGGATCGTAGCTGAAGCCTGTGAAGCAAATGTGTCCGTCGAGTTTATGCCAGAGATAAAAATGGGGAGCTCTGGGTTTGGTAATAGAACGAACGAGGAGAATGGCGCGGTTTACAACCACTGCGTTTCGGACGCAAATGATCCGGAAATGCCGATGCCCAGGCAAAAGGCTTGTAGAGTATGTAAGCGAACGGATCATCAACTGAGATACTGTCAGGATTTTCGGAACATGATGCCCGAGGATCGAGCAGAGTTCGTTCGGGAAAGGAAGCTCTGCAGAGTTTGTCTGAATGACCATGGCAATGCGGAATGCAGATTCAAGATGCGATGTACTATTGGTGGATGTACGGAAAGGCACAATCCGTTGCTACATTCAGCATCCAGAAGGGTCGTAAACAGTGCCAACATTCGGCAGAACAGCAGCGTTCTTTTCCGAGTGCTGCCTGTAACATTATCCTTTCGGGATCAGTCTGTAACTACGCTGGCGCTTCTGGATGAAGGGTCATCAATCACCATGGTGGAAAAAGAGTTGGCAGACCAATTGGGCGCGGAGGGCATCCGGCAGAAACTCGAAATTAGTTGGACCGGAGACGTCGCCCGAGTTGAGGAGGATTCGAGGCGTATCAGCCTGAAGATTTGTGCTGTAGGAGAAACGGAGTCAATGCTGATGAATGAAGTGTGCACTGTAGGACAGCTAATGCTACCTGAGCAATCGCTAGATGCTAGAGAGATGGGCGAACGGTACGAACACCTCCGGGATATACCGGTTATGTCGTATAAAGAAGGTCGGCCAAGAATACTGATCGGATTGAACAATCTGCATACGACTGCGCCGATTGATGCGAGGTTAGGCCGACCGGGGGAGCCGATAGCGGTCAAGTCACCGTTAGGGTGGACTATTTTCGGTCCAAGACGTAGGGCAGAAACATCGTTTATTCATGTTGTGGGTTATCATGACGAAATCACCAGTCATAAAACACAAGATCTTCTCAAGAATTCTCTTAAGTTGAAGAAGGAGATGTCGCACCAGGCAAAAAGAGTTGAGGAAGACACAGGACCTTTGATGGATCAATTGAGATGGAGAAGATGTGGGAAGCGAAATGCAGGAAAGCACAAACACGACCAATTGTCAGGAGGTTCCAACTTGTTCGAATGTGGCAGACGCGCCAAAGAGGTAGTTCAAGGAGTGGCGATTGCGGTACGAAACGAAAGGAATGTGGTGACTAGTACTGAACCTTCCGTCCGCGATTACTGCCGAACGAGCGAAACCGTAGATGGCGAAACAATTCCAACGAAAGTGCGAACCAGTAGGAGTGTGCTCTGGCGAGCAGACCAACCGAATAAAGAAGTAACTGGTTGTAATTCCGGAATAACCGATGAACGGCTACCGGAGTTACGGGCTGGGGAATGTTGGCGGCGTCGGGCTCTTCCATTCGTGCATTCCATAGCGAGACAGTGAGACGTGAGCATCACCACCGAAGCGTAGAGTATGCGCAACCGGTCAACTGCGGTAGGGTGTCGTTGATTTTCTGTACCACATAACAACGACGACGGGGTAGACGAAAAGCGGTAAAATCAAAACAAAAACAAAAGCAATTAAATTGGTCGACACGAAAAGAAAGAGATTTGTGATTAGTTTGTGAAAAGTAGTGTACAGTTAGGGAAGTAGAAGTTCAGTGCATAAGGTAACTAGTACCGGGGCTACAGAACGAGTCCAGCGAACGATTAATTTACTGAAATATTTTCGAAATTGCGGTTTAGGAAGAAGTCGTCCTGTTGAGCTTGCAGATATCGATGTTGTTGTATGAGAAGTCGAGGAAAAAAAACTATTTATTGTAAGTCTGAATTCATTTATGTAACCATAAAATTAACTATATTTCAAATAATTACAGTTTGAGTACGTCCTCAACGGCTACTACAAAACATAGTTTGAATTACTCGATTAATATCCGAACAGTACACCCAAAACAAAGCGCGCATATTTTAGGAGGAAACGCGCACGCTGCAAGCGCAAAAGTAGCTTGTCGGCGGTAGAAGCACTTTTCCGCGCTTATTTGATGGTGCGCCTGCGCGCACAAAAATTCGAGTAGTATTTTTGACCACACATTGACAAGCTGCAATGTGTGGGTGTCATCGGTTGCTACGTTGCTGTGAATGTATTGGTGTTCACATACTTTCGCGTCACCAATACATGCAAAACGTGCATCTGTATTGGTTGGGAAAAATGTTGAGAATGTGTGGGTGTCCTACCGTGATCGGTGGTTTGTTTTCGTTCCGATCGAACGATGGACACGGGTGCGATTATCGGTCCTCGTAGGCGAACGGCATTGCGGATTCTTTGCCGTTTATGAGACATTTGGGAAAGTTCGTCTCCCCATTTCGCTCCCATTATCCCATTCAGTTCAAACCTGTGACAGCAAGATGAGCGAACCAAACAATGATACGACAGAAGGGGTGGCGGGTGGGCGCCTGTAGCAGTCGGATGCGATGCAGAAAGGTACCGGCGTAACGGGCTCAGACGCACCGCGATGACAGCAGCAGGAAACAGCGGTGTTGGTACTTTTCGTCGTTTGCAACTACTTATTAGTACTATAATAAATATGAATATGATAGACGTTGAGAAACAAAATTCCTTCGGCAACTCGGACAATATTTTATTTAAAATTTATCGGCAAACTTTATTATATTCTTTAAGAAGTTTATTAAAAAATTTTCGAAATCTTTTTTTGGTTTTTACTTTATGTAAGGTATTTTAACTAAATGTTCATTATACGCTCAAATCTATTTTTGGGAAATTTCTTTGGCATTTCTTTGTCAATTATTAAGGAAATGTCTGCGGTAGTGTTTTGAGGAATTATTCGTAGTTCCTTATATAAGTTTCTTTGGCAAATAATTAAATTATTGCTACAGCAATATACTGGCAGTTTAGTCAGCGTTTCTCAAGGGTTCCTTCAGGAATTTCTCCAAGGATTTCTCCAGGAATTTCTCCAGGGCTACTTCCAGGGTTTCCTCCAGGAATTTCTCCAGGAATTCCTCTAGGAATTTCTTCAGGGATTCCGCCAAGAATTTCTCCAGGGGTTCCTCCAGCAATTTCTCCAGAAATTCCTCCAGAAATTTCTACAAGGGTTCCTCCAGTATTTCTCCAGGGATTACTCCAGGAATTTCTCCAGGAATTCCTCCAGGAATTTCTCCAGGTATTCCTCTAGTATTTCTCCAGGAGTTCCTCCAGAAATTTCTTCAGGGATTCCGCCAGGAATTTCTCCAGTGGTTCCTCCAGTAATTTCTCCAGGGGTTCCTCCAGGAACTTGTCCAGGGATTCCTCCGGTATTTCTCCAGGAATTCCTCCAAGAATGTCCCTCAGGGATTCCTCCGGAAATTTCTACAGGGATTCCTCCAGCAATTTCTTCAGGGATTCCTCTAGTATTTCTCCAGGAATTCCTCAAGGAATTTCTTCAGGGATTCCGCCAGGAATTTCTCCAGAGGTTCCTCCAGTAATTTCTCCAGAGATTCATCCAGTAATTTCTACAGGGATTCTTCCAGAAATTTCTACAGGGATTCCTTCAGTATTTCTCCAGAAATTCCTCCAGGAATTTCCTCAGGTATTCCGCCAGGAATATCTCCAGGGGTTCCTCCAGAATTTTCTCCAGGGATTCCACCAGAAATTTCTTCAGGGAGTCCTCCAGTATTTCTCCAGGAATTCCTCCAGGAATTTCTTCAGGGATTCCGTCAGGAATTTCTCCAGTGGTTCTTCCAGTAATTTCTCCAGGGATTCCTCCAGTATTTCTTCAGGAGTTCGTCCAGAAATTTCTCCAGTGGTTCCTCCAGTAATTTCTCCAGGAATTTCTTCAGGGATTCCTCCAGGAATTTCTCCAGGAATTCCTCCAGGAATTTCTCCAGGGATTCCTCCAGAATTTCTCCAGGAGTTCCTCCAGAAATTTCTTCAGGGATTCCGCCAGGAATTTCTCCAGTGGTTCCTCCAGTAATTTCTCCATGAATTTCTCCAGGGATTCCTCCAGGAATTTCTCCAGGGATTCCTCCAGGAATTTCTCCAGGGATTCCTCCAGGAATTTCTCCAGGAATTCCTCCAGAAATTTCCCTCAGGGATTCCGCCAGAAATTTCTCCAGGGATTCCTCCAGGAATTTCTCCAGGGATTCCTCCAGTATTTCTCCAGGAGTTCCTCCAGAAATTTCTTCAGGGATTCCTCCAGGAATTTCTCCAGTGGTTCCTCCAGTAATTTCTCCATGAATTTCTCCAGGGATTCCTCCAGGAATTTCTCCAGGGATTCCTCCAGGAATTTCTCCAGGGATTCCTCCAGGAATTTCTCCAGGGATTCCTCCAGGAATTTCTCCAGGAATTCCTCCAGGAATTTCCCTCAGGGATTCCGCCAGAAATTTCTCCAGAAGTTCCTCCAGTAATTTTTCCAGGGATTCATCTAGTAATTTCTACAGGGATTTCTCCAGGAATTTCTACAGGGATTCCTCCAGCAATTTCTACAGGGATTCCTCCAGTTATTTCTCCAGGGATTCCTCCAGTATTTCTCCAGAAATTCCTCAAGGAATTTCTTCAGGGATTCCGCCAGGAATTTCTCCAGGGGTTCCTTCAGTAATTTCTCCAGAAATTCCTACAGGTTATCCTCCAAGAATTTCTCCAGGGATTTCTCCAGTATTTCTCCAGGAATTTCCTCAGGGATTCCGCCAGAAATTTCTCCAGGGATTCCTCCAGAAATTTCTACAGGGATTCCTCCAGAAATTTCTCCAGGGATGCCTCCAGTATTTCTCCAGGAATTCCTCCAGTTTTACTCCAGGAATTCCTCAAGGAATTTCTCCAGGGATTCCGCCAGGAATTTCTCCAGTGGTTCCTCCAGTAATTTCTCCAGGGATTCCTCCAGTATTTCTCCGGGAATTCCTCCAGAAATTTCTTCCGGGATTCCGCCAGGAATTTCTCCAGGGGTTCCTCCAGAAATTTCTCCAGGGGTTCCTCCAGGGATTCCTCCAGGAATTTCTCCAGGGATTCCTCCAGTATTTCTCCAGAAATTCCTCCAGGAATTTCCTCAGGGATTCCGCCATGAATTTCTCCAGAAATTTCTGCAGGGATTCCTCCAGTATTTCTCCGGGAATTCCTCCAGGAATTTCTCCAGGGGCTCCTCCAGTAATTTCTCCAGTGGTTCCTCCAGTAATTTCTCCCAGAATTCTTCCAGTGTTTCTCCAGGGATTCCTCCAGGAATTTCTCCAGGGATTCCGCCATGAATTTCTCCAGGGATTCCTCCATAAATTTCTGCAGGCATTCCTCCAGTATTTCTCCGGGAATTCCTCCAGTAATTTCTCCAAGGGCTCCTCCAGTAATTTCTCCAGTGGTTCCTCCAGTAATTTCTCCCAGAATTCTTCCAGTGTTTCTCCAGGGATTCCTCCAGGAATTTCTCCAGGGATTCCTCCAGGAATTTCTCCAGGAATTTTTGCAGGCATTTCTCCAGGGATTCCTTCAGTATTTCTCCAGTAATTCCTCCACTAATTTCTTCAGGGATTCCGCCAGCCTTTCTCCAGGAATTCCTCCAGGAATTTCCTCAGGGATTCCGCCAGGAATTTCTCCAGGGGTTCCTCCAGTAATTTCTCCAGGGATTCCTCCAGAAATTTCTCCAGGGATTCCTCCCGGAATTTATCCAGGGATTCCTCCAGTATTTCTCCAGGAATTTCTCCTGTGATTCCTCCAGTAATTTTTCCAGAGATTCCTCCAGTTTTTCTCCGGGAATTCCTCCACGATTTTTTTCAGGGATGTAGCCAGGAATTTCTCCAGTATATCTCCAGGGATTCCTTCAGGAATTTCTCCAGGGATTCCTCCAGTCTTTCTCCAGGAAATTCTCTAGGAATTTCCTCAGGGATTCCTCCAGGAATTTCTCCTGGGGTTCCTCCAGTAATTTCTCCAGGGATTCCTCCAGAAATTTCTCCAGGGATTCCTCCAGGAATTTCTCCAGGGATTCCTCCAGGAATTTCTCCAGGGATTCCTCCAGTATTTCTCCAGGAATTCCTCCAGGAATTTCCCTCAGGGATTCCGCAGGAATTTCTCCAGAAGTTCCTCCAGTAATTTTTCCAGGGATTCATCTAGTAATTTCTACAGGGATTTCTCCAGGAATTTCTCCAGGGATTCCTCCAGGAATTTCTCCAGGAATTCCTCCAGGAATTTCCCTCAGGGATTCCGCCAGAAATTTCTCCAGAAGTTCCTCCAGTAATTTTTCCAGGGATTCATCTAGTAATTTCTACAGGGATTTCTCCAGGGTTTCCTCCAGGAATTTCTACAGGGATTCCTCCAGAAATTTCTACAGGGATTCCTCCAGTAATTTCTCCAGGGATTCCTCCAGTATTTCTCCAGAAATTCCTCAAGGAATTTCTTCAGGGATTCCGCCAGGAATTTCTCCAGGAGTTCCTTCAGTAATTTCTCCAGAAATTTCTACAGGTTATCCTCCAAGAATTTCTCCAGGGATTTCTCCAGTATTTCTCCAGGAATTTACTCAGGGATTCCGCCAGAAATTTCTCCAGGGATTCCTCCAGAAATTTCTACAGGGATTCCTCCAGAAATTTCTCCAGGGATGCCACCAGTATTTCTCCAGGAATTCCTCCAGTTTTACTCCAGGAATTCCTCCAGGAATTTCTCCAGGGGTTCCTCCAGAAATTTCTCCAGGGGTTCCTCCAGGGATTCCTCCAGGGGCTCCTCCAGTAATTTCTCCAGTGGTTCCTCCAGTAATTTCTCCCAGAATTCTTCCAGTGTTTCTCCAGGGATTCCTCCAGGAATTTCTCCAGGGATTCCGCCATGAATTTCTCCAGGGATTCCTCCATAAATTTCTGCAGGCATTCCTCCAGTATTTCTCCGGGAATTCCTCCAGTAATTTCTCCAGGGGCTCCTCCAGTAATTTCTCCAGTGGTTCCTCCAGTAATTTCTCCCAGAATTCTTCCAGTGTTTCTCCAGGGATTCCTCCAGGAATTTCTCCAGGGATTCCTCCAGGAATTTCTCCAGGAATTTCTGCAGGAATTTCTCCAGGGATTCCTTCAGTATTTCTCCAGGAATTCCTCCACCAATTTCTTCAGGGATTCCGCCAGCCTTTCTCCAGGAATTCCTCCAGGAATTTCCTCAGGGATTCCGCCAGGAATTTCTCCAGGGGTTTCTCCAGTAATTTCTCCAGAGATTCCTTCAGAAATTTCTCCAGGGATTCCTCCCGGAATTTATCCAGGGATTCCTCCAGTATTTCTCCAGGAATTTCTCCTGTGGTTCCTCCAGAAATTTCTCCAGAGATTCCTCCAGTTTTTCTCCGGGAATTCCTCCACGATTTTTTTCAGGGATGTAGCCAGGAATTTCTCCAGTATATCTCCAGGGATTCCTTCAGGAATTTCTCCAGGGATTCCTCCAGTCTTTCTCCAGCAAATTCTCTAGGAATTTCCTCAGGGATTCCTCCAGGAATTTCTCCTGGGGTTCCTCCAGTAATTTCTCCAGGGATTCCTCCAGGAATTTCTCCAGGGATTCCTCCAGGAATTTCTCCAGGGATTCCTCCAGTATTTCTCCAGGAATTCCTCCAGGAATTTCCCTCAGGGATTCCGCAGGAATTTCTCCAGAAGTTCCTCCAGTAATTTCTCCAGGGATTCATCTAGTAATTTCTACAGGGATTTCTCCAGGAATTTCTCCAGGGATTCCTCCAGGAATTTCTACAGGGATTCCTCCAGAAATTTCTACAAGGATTCCGCCAGAAATTTCTCCAGGGATTCCTCCAGTATTTCTCCAGGAATTCCTCAAGAAATTTCTTCAGGGATTCCGCCAGGAATTTCTCCAGGGCTTCCTCCAGTAATTTCTCCAGAAATTCCTCCAGAAATTTCTACAGGGATTCCTCCAAGAATTTCTCCTGGGATTCCTCCAGTATTTCTCCAGGAATTTCCTCAGGGATTCCGCCAGAAATTTCTCCATGGATTCCTCCAGAAATTTCTACAGGGATTCCTTCAGAAATTTCTCCAGGGATGCCTCCAGTATTTCTCCAGGAATTCCTCCAGTATTACTCCAGGAATTTCTCCAGGGATTCCGCCAGGAATTTCTCCAGTGATTCCTCCAGTAATTTCTCCAGGGATTCCTCCAGTATTTCTCCGGGAATTCCTCCAGGAATTTCTTCAGGGATTCCGCCAGGAATTTCTCCAGGGGTTCCTCCAGAAATTTCTCCAGGGGTTCCTCCAGGGATTCCCCCAGGAATTTCTCCAGGGATTCCTCCAGTATTTCTCCAGAAATTTCTCCAGGAATTCCTCCAGGAATTCCTCCAGGGATTCCGCCAGGAATTTCTCCAGTGGTTCCTCCAATAATTTCTCCAGTGGTTCCTCCAGTAATTTCTCCAGTGGTTCCTCCAGTATTTCTCCAGTGGATCTTCCAGGAATTTCTCCAGGGATTCCTCCTGGAATTTCTCCAGGGATTCCTCCAGTATTTCTCCAGAAATTCCGCCAGGGATTTCTCCAGTGGTTCCTCCAGTAATTTCTCCAGGGATTCCTACAGTATTTTTCAAGGAATTCCTCCTGGAATTTCTTTAGGGATTCCGCCATGAATTTCTCCAGGGGTTCCTCCAGTAATTTCTCCAGGGATTCCTCCAGAAATTGCTGCAGGGATTCCTTCAGTATTTCTCCGGGAATTCTCCCAGAAATTCCTCCAGGGACTCCTCCAGTAATTTCTCCAGGGGCTCCTCCAGTAATTTCTCCCAGAATTCCTCCAGTGTTTCTCCAGGGATTCCTCCAGGAATATCTCCAGGGATTCCTCCAGGAATTTCTCCAGGAATTTCTCCAGGGATTCCTCCAGTATTTCTTCAGGAATTCCTCCAGCAATTTCTTCAGGGATTCCGCCAGTCTTTCTCCAGGAATTCCTCCAGGAATTTCCTCAGGGATTCCGCCAGGTATTTCTCCAGGGGTTCCTCCAGTAATTTCTCCAGGGATTCCTCCAGAAATTTCTCCAGAGATTCCTCCAGGAATTTATCCAGGGATTCCTCCAGTATTTCTCCAGGAATTTCTCCAGTGGTTCCTCCAGTAATTTCTCCAGAGATTCCTCCAGTATTTCTCCGGGAATTTCTCCACGATTTTTTTTTTCAGGGAAGTAGCCAGGAATTTCTCCAGCATTTCTCCAGGGATTCCTCCAGGAATTTCTCCAGGGATTCCTCCAGTCTTTCTCCAGGAATTTCTCCAGGAATTTCCTCAGGGATTCCGCCAGGAATTTCTCCAGGGGTTCCTCCAGTAATTTCTCCAGAGATTCCTGCAGAAATTTCTCAAGAATTCCTCCAGGAATTCCTCCAGGAATCCTTCCAGGGATTCCGCCAGGAATTTCTCCAGTGGTTCCTCCAGTAATTTCTCCAGGGGTTCCTCCAGTATTTCTCCAGGGATTCCTCCAGAAATTTCAACAGGGATTCCTCCAGGAATTTGTCTAGGGATTCCTCCATGAATTTCTCCAGGGATTCCTCCAGTTTTTCTCCAGGAATTCCTCCAGGAATTTCGTCAGGGATTCCAAAAGGAATTTCTCCAGTGATTCCTCCAGTAATTTCTCCAGGGATTCCTCCAGTATTTCTCCAGGAATTCCTCCAGGAATTTTCTCTGGGATTTCGCCAGGAATTTCTCCAGAGGTTCCTCGAGGAATTTCTCCAGGGATTCCTCCAGAAATTTTGACAGGGATTCCTCCAGGAATTTCTCCAAGGATTCCTCCGGGAATTTCTCCAGGGATTCGTCCAGGAATTTTTCCAGGGATTCCTGCAGTAATTTTTCCAGGAATTTCTCTAGGAATTTCTCCAGGGATTCCACCAGGAATTTCTCCAGGGGTTCCTCCAGTAATTTCTCGAAGGATTCCTCCCGAAATTTCTACAGGTATTCCTTCAGGAATTTCTTCAGGAATTTCTCCAGGAATTTCTCCAGGGATCCTCATGGAATTTTTAAATAAATAATAATAATCCTCCAGGAATTTCTCCAGGGATTCCTCCAGTATTTCTTCAGGAATTCCTCCAGGAATTTCCTCAGGGATTCCGCCAGGAATTTCTCCAGGGGTTCCTTTAGTAATTTCTCCAGGGATTCCTCCACAAATTTCTCCAGTGATTCCTCCACAAATTTCTCCAGGAATCCCTCCAGGAATTTCTCCAGGGATTCCGACAGGAATTTACAGGATTTTACAAGTATGCTTCTGAAGCTTTTTTTTTTTTAAAGTCGAGTACAATACATTGAAGACGACCTTTCAGTTGAGGTCGAAATACGCATCTGTAAAAGGATGCAAATTCTTAGTGGAATTAAAAAAAAACAGTACTTAAAACGATTTTCTTTTTTACTTACAGGTATTCCACTAACAAGCCCAGGTTCATCATCAAAATCTTGATTCTTACGGAAAATTGTTAAGGTTTTTTTTTAATTCTTATGTAAATTTGCTTGCAAACGTGCAGTTTCTTAAAAGAAAACTCTATGGCAATTTTTTCGGGGAAGTAAGTTTTTTTTTCGGGAATTTGGAGGTTTCATCGCCAAGGCCTGTGAACTTAATTCTGCATTTTTATGGAAATATCTACTAAAATATCGTTGGAAATGTTGATCACAGCAACCGGAAGTCGATGGTCACGATCACAGCAACCACTGCAGAAGTGACAACTACTTTTTTTTCATTCTTATTCCAACCGCTACTGAATAAAGACGTTACTCAAACCACTGCCTTCTCATTAGGAAATTCTCTCAATACATTTTTTTTTGCAAAATTCCTGCGGCAAAATACTCGCAAACTGACGGTTTTCCCTGTTAAAATCGCCTCGTCATTTCTTTCAAGAATTACTACTGTAAGTAAAAGGGAAAATTCTATGCATTTTCTTGAGAAATAGCATCGAAAATTTCATTGGCATTTTCTTCCTTCCACAGATTCCTTCAGGAATTTCCCCAAGGATTCCATCAGGAATTCCTTCAGGAATTCTTCCACACATTCTTCCTAAAATTCCTTCATGGATTCCTTCAACAAACCAACCCTCTGAAGATTCCTCCAAAAAATCTACCAGGGATTCCTCCAGGAATTTCCTGGAATTCCTCCACGGATTATTTCAGGAATTTCTTCAGGACACCAGATCCAGGAATTCATCCTCGAGTTCCACCACAAATTCCTATCTGGAATTCCTCCACGGATTCCTTCAGATATTTCCCCAAGTACTCCTACAGGGATTTCATCAAAAATTACTCCAGGGATTTCTCCAAGAATTCCTCCGTGAAATCCTGCACAGATTCCTGCAGGGATTACTTTAGGAATTTCCCCAATGATTGCTTCAGGCATTCCTCCACGGGTTCGTTCAGGAGTTCTTTCAGGATTCCAGATATATGAATTCCTTCTGGAATTCGTCCACATATTTCTCCAGAAGTTGCTGCATTGATTCTTCAAGAAATTCCATCAGGAATTCCTCCATGGATATCTCAAGGCATTCTTCCAGGAATTTCTCCAGGAAGTCCTCCAGGGATTCCTCCAGGTATCATTCAGGTATTCCTCCAGGGACTCTTCAGGAATTCATCCAGGACAGTATTTTCCAGTGTTGCCCAAATTCTAGACATTCTTACACGGAATCCTCCAGAAACTCCTCCAAGGATTCCTTGAGAAATTTCCCCAGGGATTCCTTCGGAAATTGCTCCATGGATTCTTCAGAAATTCTTACAAGAATTCTTTCATGAATTCCACCGGGAATTCCTTCAAGAATTCTTCCAGGAACTCCTCCAATAGCTTCAGGAAATCTTCCAAAGATTTTTCACGGATTCCTGCAGGAATTCTTTCAGGACTCCTGATCCAGGATTTTTTACTGGAATTCCTTTACAAATTCCTCCATTCCTCCAGAGATTCCTTTAGAAATTTTTCCACGAATTCCTCAAGGAACTCCTCAAGGAATTTCTCCAGGGATTCCACAAGGAATTCATACAGGGATTCCTTCGACAATTTCCCCAAGGATCCTCCACGGATTTCTTCAGGATGTCTACCAGGGATTCCCCAAAGAATTCCTCAAGGAATTCCTCAGGAGATTCCTACAGGAATTCTTCCAGAAATTCCTTCAAGCATTTGTACAGGAATTCCTCCAGGAATTTCTTGAGGTATTCCTACAGGAATTTCTTCAGAGATTCCTCCAGAAATTTCTCTAGGGTTTCCTCCAAAAATTCTTCCAGAGATTCCCCCTGGAATTTCTCCAGGGATTCCTTCATGAATTCTTCCAGGAGTTTTTTCCTGAAAATCCTCAAGGGTTTCCTTCAGGAATTTCTCCAGGGATCAATACAGGCATCCTTCCAGGGATTCCTTCAGGAATTTTCCCAGGGATTCCTTCAAGAATTCCTTCAGGAATTTCTCCAGAAATTTCTTTAAGAATTATTCTTGGATTTTTCCAGGAATTTCTTCAAGAATACCTTAAGAAATTCCTCCATTAATTCCTCTAGGAGTCTAGGGATTTCTTCAGGAATTCCTGCACAAATCCCTTCAAGAAATATATCAAGGATTTATCCAGGAATTCCTCCAAGAATCCCTTAAGAGATTCCTCCAAGGCTGCGTCCAGGAATTTCTCCAGAGATTCCTCCAATAATTAAAGATCCTGGAATTTCTCCATGGATTTCTCCAGGGACTTTTCCATGAATTTCTCTAGATAAGCCTTCAGTAATTCATCTAGAAATTTGTTCAAAAATTTCCCCAGGGATTCCGTAAGAAATATCTCCACGGATATCTTGAGGAATTGCTCCTTGGAATCTTCAAGGAATTCCTCCAGGGAATCCCCAAAGAATTCCTCCAGGGATTCCTCAAGTAATTCCTCCATGGATTCATCAGGAGATTCCTAAAGAGATTCCTCCAGGAATTCCTTCAAGGGTTTGTACAGGAATTCCCCCAGAAATTCCTACAGGAATTCCTTCAGGGATTCCTACAGGAATTTCTGCAGGGATTCCTCCAGAAATTTCTCCAGGGATTCCTCCAGAAGTTCTTCCAGAGATTCCAATTGGAATTTGTCCAGGGATTCTTCCAGAAATTCTTTCAGGTGTTCCTCCAGAAAATACTCCGAGGTTTCCTACAAGAATTTCTCCAGGGATTAATACAAGAATTCCACCAGTGATTCTTTCAGGAATTTTCCCAGGGATTCCTTCAAAAATTCCTTCAGGGATTCCTTCAGAAATTCCTTCAAGAATTATTCAGGGATTTTTCTTGGAATTCCTCCAAGAATTTCTCAAGAGATTCCTTCGGAATTCCTTCAGGGATTTCTCCAGGAATTTCTGCACAAATTCCTTCAAGAATTACATCAAGGATTTCTCCAGCAATTCCTCCAAGAATTTTTCAAGAGTTTCCACCAAAAATTCCTCCAATGCTTTGACAAGAAATTTCTCCAGGAATTGCTCCAGGGATTGCTCCAAGAATTGCAGATCCAGGAGTTGCTCCAGGAATTCCTGCGGGAATTTCTCCACGGATTCCTCCAGGGACTCTTCCAGAAATTCCTCCAGATAAACCTTTAGTAATTCATCTAGGGATACCTTCAGAAATTTCCCCAGGGATTCCGTCAGGAATACCTCCACGGATTTCCTGAGGAACCCAACCAACAAAAGTAGCAGCATAAGAGCTTATGGAATAAACGCTTATGTAAAAGTGGTTGATTAAGCTCTTATACACCAAAAATGTGAGTTGGGAATTCTGCCCGGGAGGAATTCATCCAAGAATTCCGGCTGAAATTCCTCTAGGGATCCCTCAAGGAATTCCTCCAGGAATTTCTTAAGAAATTCCTCCAGAGTTTTCTCAAGAGATTTCTCAAGGAATTGCTCGAAGGATTCCTCCAGGAATTGTTCCAGAGATTCTTTCAGAAATTTGTCCAGGGATTACTCCAAGAATTTCTCCAGGGATTCCTTCAGGAATTCTTCCGAGAATTCGTTTAGGAAATCCTCTCGGAAACCCTTCAGAAATTTCCTCGGAGATTCCTTAAGGAATTCCTTCAGGGATTACTCCAGGGAATTCTTCAGGAATTCTAACAGGGAGTTTTCCAGGAGCTCTTTCATGAATTCTTACAAGAATTATTTCAGGGATTTCTCCAGAAACTCCTCCAAGAATTCTACAAGAGATTCATCCAGGGATTCCTTCAGGAATTTCCACAGCGATTCCTTCAGGAATTCTACCACGGATTCCTTCAGGGATTCCTCCAGGAATTGTAGATCTAGGAATAACTGCAGGAATTCCTCCAGTAATTCCTACAGGGTTTCCTCCAGTAATTGATCGAGGGATTTTTCCAGGAATTAATCCAGGAATTCTTACAGGGAATTCTTTCAGGTAAATTTGCCAGTAATTTATCAGGAATTCCTCCACAGTGTCCTCCAGAAATTTCTCCAGAGATTCCTCCAAGAATTATCCCATAGTTTCCTTCAGGAATTTTCCTAGGGGTTCTATCAGGAAATTCTCCTGAATTACTTTCAGGAATTCCTCCACGGTTTAATTCAGCAATTCCTTCAGGACACCAGATCCAGGAAATCTGCCTCGAATTCCTCCACAAATTCCTTCCGATTTTTTTTCAGGGATTTCTCTAGGAACTTTTTCAGGGATTCAAGAATTACTTCAGGGATTTCTCCAGCAAATCCTCCAGGAGATCCTCCAGAGATAACTTCAGGAATTCCTCCAGGGATTCCTTCAGGAATTCTTCCGGGGTTTCCTTTAGGAATTCCTCCAAGAATTCCTTCAGAAATTTCCTCGGAGATTCCTTAAGGAATTCGTCCATGGAATCCTTCAGGATTTCTTATTGGGATTTTTTTAGGAGCTTCTCTACGAATTCTTTCAAGAATCACTCCAGAGATTTCTCCAGGAATTCCTCCAAGGATTCATCCAGAGATTCCTCCATGATTTCTTCCAGGGATTCAAGAACTACTTCAGGAATTCCACCACGAATTTCTTCAGGAATTCTTCCAGGAATTGCGGATCTAGGAATTCCTCCACGGATTCCTCCAGGAATGCCTCCAGCAATTCCCACAGGGTTTCCTCCAGGAAGTGCTCCAGGGATTCCTCGAGGAATTAATTCAGAAATTCCACCAAGAATTCTTTCAGGATTTCTTGCAAGGATTTTTTCATAAATTCCTTCACGGATTTCTCCAGGGATTCCTCGAGGGACTCCTTTAGGAATTCCTCCTGCGATTCCTCCAGGAATTCCTTCAGGAATTCTTTCGGGAATTGCACTAGGGATTCATCCAGGAAATCCTCCAGGAACTCTTTGAGGGACTCCTTCAAGCATTATTTCAGGGATTTCTCAAGGAGTCCCTTCAGGAAACCCTCTGGAGATTCCTCTAGAAATTCTACCAGGGATCCCCCCAGAAATTTCCCCAGGAATTTTTCAGGAATTTCTCCACGGTTTCCTTCAGGAATTCCTCCACGGATTAATTCAGGAATTCCTTCAGGACACCAGATCCAGGAATCCTTCATCGAATTCCTCCACAAAATCCTTCTGGAATTCCTTCTGGGATTTCTCCCGAAACTCCTCCAAGAATTCCTTCAAGAATTACTTCAGGGATATTTCCAGGAATTCCTCAGGGATGCCTTCAGTAACCCAGGGATTCTTCCAGGAATTTATCCAGGAATTCCTCGAGGAATTCTTACAGAGAATTCTTTCGGTGATTCTTTATGAACTCCTCCATGGAGTCCACCAGTATTTCCAGGATTTTTTCAGGAATTCCTCCACGTATTCCTTTAGCAATTCCTCCACAGACTTCTTCAGGAATTCCTCCAAGGATTAAATCAGGAATTCCTTCAGGACACCAGATCCAGGAATTTCTCCACAAACTTTCTAGAATTTCTTCAGGGATTTCTCCAGGAATTCCTCTAAGGATTCCTTCAACAATTACTTCTTGGATTTTTTCAAGAATACCTCCAGAGATTCCCCAGGGATTCATTCAGAAACTTCCCCACGGATTGCTTCAGAATTCCTCCACGGATTGCTTCAGGAGTTCTTTCAAGACTCCAGATCCAGAACTCTTCCAGAAATTTCTCCATGAATTGCTGCAGGGATTCCTTCAGAAATTTCATCAGGGATTCCTCAAGGGATTCCTCCTGGGATTGCTCTAGGAAGTTCTCCAGGTATTTCTCCAGGAATTACTCCAGAGATTCCTTCAGAAAATTCTCTAGCGATTACTCCAGGAATTCTTCCAGAGATTTGTGCAGGAATTCTTCCGGCGATTCCTTTAGGAATTCCTCTAGGAATTCCTTCAGAAATTTCCCCGGAAATTCCACAAGGAATTCCTTCAGGGATTCCTCCAAGAAATCCTTCAGGAATTCTTACAGGGATTTTTTCAGGAATTTCTCCAGGAATTCCTTAAGGGACTCCTTCAGGCGTTCCTCCAGCAATTCCTTCAGGAATTCCTCAAGGAATTCCTTCACGAATTCCTTCAGGAATTTTATAAGAGATTCCCTCAGGAATTCATTGAGGAAATCCTCCAGGAACTCTTCCAGGGATTCCTTCAAGCATTACTTCAGGATTTCCTTCACGAGAGCCTCTTGAGATTCTTCCAGAAATTCTACCAGGGATTCCTCCAAAACGTTTCTCAGGATTTTTCAGGAATTCCTCCACGGATTTCTTTAGGAATTCATCCACGGATTAATTCAGCAAATCCTTTAGGACACCAGATCTAGGAATGCTTCCACGAATTTTCTTCTGGAATTTCTCCAGCGATTCTTTCAAGAATTACTTCAGGGATTTCTCCAGGAATTCCTCCGAGAAATACTCCAGAGATTCCTCCAGAAACTTCCCCACGGATTGCTTCAGGAATTCCTTCACGGATTCGTTCAGGATTTCTTCTAGGACTCCACATCCAGGAATTCCTCCAGAAATTTCTCCAAGAGTTGCTGCAGGGATTTATCTAGAAATTCCATCAGAAATTCCTGCAGGGACATCTCAAGGAATTTCACCAAGGATTCCTCCATCAATTCCTTCAAGAATTCGTCCAGGGATTCTTCCACGGACTCTTCCTGTAAGTTCTCCAGGGATGCCTTCAGTAATTAATCCAGGGCAGTAATTCCCCATGTTCCCCAAATTCCAGGGATTTCTCCAGGAATTCCTTCAGGGATTCCTCCAAGTATTGACCCAGGGATTGTTCCACAAATTCCTCCAGGGACACCTCAAGGTATTCCTACAAGTTTTTTTATTCAGGAATTCCTCCTGGAAATCTCCCAGGGATGCCTTCAGGAACTCATACAGGAATTCATCCAGCGATTCCTCCATTAATTACTCTAGGGATTTCTCCAGAAATTTTCCAGGGATTCTTTTTGAAATTCCTGTAGGGGTTACACTAGAATTTTTCAGGGATTCCTCCAGGAATATTTTGGGGATTTGTTGAGGAATCCACCCAGGGAATCTTCCAGGCATTCCTTTAGGGACTCCTCAAGCAATTCTTCCAGGTAATTCTCTTGGAGTTTCTCCTGGAAATTATCCAAGGATTCCTACAGGGATTTCTCCAGGAATTCCTCCTGTGTTTATTTACAAATTAAGTCGGGAGTACCTTGAGAAATTGTAGAAATCGTTCTATCTACTTTTTCAGGGATACACTCAAGCATTTCTCCATGGTTGCCTGCAGAAGTAACCGCAGTTTTTTCAGATTTCTTCAAGGATTTCTAGAGGATTCATTCAGCGATTTATCTTGGATTTTTTATGTAACTTGGTGTGCTTGGTGGGCTTGGTGGGTCCAGTTCTCTACATGAATCAGTGAACCCCAAGTTGGCACTGGAAATTCTTATGACATTCCAAGAGACAACGATTGCAACAAAGATTCTAAAAAAATATGTGAATTCCCTGTGCCCCTATGTTTTAGAAGAAAAAATAAAGACGAGTTGTGGCTGTCCAAGCGGTGGCGGCAAGATGGATGACCCAGAAAATAATACATATCAAGGTAGAACGGGGAAAAGAATTTATTTTATTTTATTTAGAAGTATTTAAGAAATATTTCAAGAAATAACTTGAGCGTTTCTTCAAATATATCTTTAGCAATTTCTGTAGAAAATGTTCTACGAAATTCATTCGTACATTTTTTCTGGTTTTTACAGCATTACATAAAAAACCTTTTGGCAAAAATTACGGTATTTCTGCGGCTTTTTTTATTATGCTCTTCTTTTATTCTTTATCAAACATATTTGGGGAACTCTTTGTTCATTCTTTCGGAAGTTCCTTTGACAATTCCTTCTAATAAATCTCCGGCAAATAATTTAGAGATTCCAAAAATATATATTCCAAAAAAGAAATCGTTCACTATTTAACGGATTTTTTTCTTCGGCAATCCCTTCAAGAAATGTTCAAACTTTCTTAAAATTACTTGCGAAATTCTTTGACATTTTCCTTTGCAATTATAAGTATTCAAATTTATTCGGAAATTTCTTTGATTAATTTGGGATTTTTCGGAAATTTTTTTAGTATTTCTTTTGACATTTTCTTAAGTTATGCTTCCAGCAATTTGTTTAGATTCCTACGGAAATATTGAGCGAAATTTCCTTGGTAATTCTTCAAAAAGTTCTTTCGGTAATTATTTTGTTATTAACCTATTCTTTCGGCAATTCTTTTCAGTTTCTTAGATTTTTTTTTAATTCTTTCGTCAATATTTGGGTTAAGTTTCCAATGCCTTCTAAAAATTCTTCATAAACTACATTAACATTTCCTTCGGAAATTTATTTGGGAATTTATTTATAAATTTCTTTGGGATTTCTTGAAAACGTTCTCATTGTCTACAATAATCCAGTGCAGAATTTCCCATTTTACGAAAAGTTTAACTGACTGGAACGGAAATCGAACACACACTCCAAGGCTTATAAAATGTCCAGACGATTAACGCTGCTAACCGCACGGCCACGTTGCCCAATATTTATTTTGGTAACTTTGTTGGTAGTTGCTTCGACAATTGCAAAATATTCCAATTGAAATTGGCATCAACTATTTAATTCTTAAAGATTCCTTTGAGATTTCTTTTTAAAAATTATTGTTTTTTTCAGAGAATTATTAGAAACTTTTCTTGGTCGTTTTTCGATTTTGGTTGTTTCCGACTTCGACTATTTTTTTTTCGTGAATTGACCTTGAAGGTATTTAGAAATTCTTTTGAAATATCTTCGAACATTTCTCAGAACATTTTCTTGGTAAATATTTTTTATAATATGTTTGGTTATTTCTTTTAGAATTTTGTTGAATTTGATTTCAACCATTTCTTTGGAAATTCCTTTGAGATTTCATTTTGCAAATGAATGGAAGTCCCTCGGAGAAACTAAACTCTTTTTTTGTGTTTGTATTAATTTCTAAAGCAATTAGAAGCTATAATTTACCGAAGAAAACCTCAAACGAACTTCGGAATTCATTGCCAAAGTCAGTTTCAATTAAATTATCGTAGGAATAACCGAAAAAAAATACTTACTAATTAACGTAGACATTAAAAAAAATGTAGAAGGAAAAACTGAAGAATCTCAAAGAAATTTAATAATTATTTGCAGAAATCAATTTCAATTGAATTTCCAAGGAAATTTCCAAACAAATAACCAAAAGAACTAACAAAAAATATCAAAAAAACATTTCCGAAAAAAAAGCCAAATAATTTTCCGCAAGAAATCTTAAATGATTTCCGGGATTATGGCCGAAATAGATTTAAATTAAATTTTCAAAGAAATTGATGAAAAATTAACTAAGAGAATTACCAGCCATAATAACTAAAAATTTCCTAAAGCATTCCTGAAAAAATGCTTTCAATTTTTTGAAGATTATTTTGCCAGAGGGAATATCACAGGAACTTTAAAAAATTGCTGAAAGAAATCTCAACTCAATTTTCGAATAAATGGCTGAAGTCAATTTAATCAGAATTACCAACGAAATAGTCGAAAGAAATGATCAAAAGAAAAAAAACTAGATTATTTTCAAGGGAATTCCCCAGATAGTTTGCCGAATGAAATTTCGAAGAAATTTACAAACAAACTGCCGAAGTCAATAAAAACTGATACCATACGAAGTTTTCTAAGAAAGTATTAGAATCACATTTAAAAATTCACACAAATTTTTGAATAAATTTCAGAGTTAATTTCAATCGCAAATAATCAACGGAATTACCACAAAAAATATGAAAAACAAAACATTCTTAGAAATTTACGATGAAGTTCCCAAATAGTTTTCCGAAAGAAATCGCAAAGGTACTTCCAAATAAAATAATGAATGAAACCTCAAAAGTATTTCCGAATTAATAATAAAAAAAAAATTAACTAAATTTCCAACGACATAGCAAAAAAAATTAATGTCAGAAGAATTGCAAAACTAATTCTAGAAGTTACAGTTAGGAACTGTCCGAGGGAATCATACTGCCGAAGGAATTCTCAAAAGAATTTTCAAATAATTTACTGACAATTATTTCAATTGAATTCCCAAAGAAATTGCCAAAGAAATTATCAAGATAATTACCGAAAAAAACTCACAACTTTCCAGTGTAATTCCAGACTTATTTGCTGAGGGTTATTTTCAAGGAACTTCGCAATTATTTGCAAAAGTCTATTTCCCAAAAACATTCCTAAAGAAATTTTTTAAATGATTTTTCACAATATTCGGAAGAAATTTCAAACTAGTTTATCGATGAGAATCACTATTAGAATTCAATTTCTTACAAATTTGTTAAAGGAATTACTAAACGAAGTACGAAAAAAAAACTTTCTAAAATATATCTAAAGGAATTTACAGATCATCTGTAGAAGGAAGACTTGAAGGAATTTACATATAAATAACCGATTTCAACTTAATTTCCGTCTAAATTTCCAAAAAAATTATCAATAGAATTATCAAATCATAAATAAAAAACAAAGACAAAAAACATGGACACCTCTCCAGCCATAGGCTGCACAGACTTAACGATACTTAACACTAGACATCGCACACGACATACATTACAAGCACCAGTGGATACAAGGAAGAAATATTTCTTGTGAAAAGTTTCATCACTTGGAGTGGGAATCGAACCCTCACCCCATTGCATGGTACGGCTATACTTTTGGTGACGCTAACCGCACGGCCACGAGGCACACAAGGTTGAAAAATATATAAATAAATTTGCCAAATTTCGAAGAAACATCCAGCAAATTTTAAACATATTTCCGAATTACTTGTCAAAGTCAAATTCACCTGAAATTGCCAACGGAATTATCAAAAAAATAAATAAAATAAAATAAAAAAGCACACAAGTCTACGAAGAAATTCTAAAATATTTTGCCGAAAGAAATCTTAGAGGCATTTTCGAATTCATTACTAAAGTCAATTTAAATAGTATTCCCAAAGAAATTATATTGCCTTAGTCAATTTGAGCTAAATTTTCAACGAAGCTTCCAAAACAACTACCAAAAAAAAATCTTAAAACTTAACTTTCCACCAAAAAATATCGTTATGATTGTCGATTTCATCCTTATGGGAAACAACATTGCGGCTGTTCCTTTCGAAAACGATAGACCGCGTGAACTTTTGTGCAAAGCCCCTTTTTGAAACATTTCAACGACCGCGATGTGTTTACGTTTCAAGAAATCTGTCAATAACAAATGATTTTGCCGGAGGAAATCTCAAATAAACTTACAAATTAATTTGCCGAAATCAATATAGAATGAATTGCAAACGAAATCACTGAACAAATAACCAAACAAATTAAGGATACAGACTTTCTTAGAAATTTCCAAAGGGATTCTCAAAAAATTATCAAAAAAATTACCGGAAAAAATTATCACCAGTTTTCTAAAAAAAATCGAAATTAATTTTCCGAAGGAGCTTTCAAATATGTTTTAAAGGAAATCTCAAATGAATTTCCGGAATCAATTTCAATTGAAATCTCAACGGAAGCTATGATTTTCTAATCTTTGAAAAGTTTCACACAATTGCGAATGAAATAATCAAAGATTGCCTTAGTGATCGAAACGTTTACGCAGCTTAATGAATCCTCTTACTAGAACATTTCCTAAGGAAGTAAAAAAAATACCGAGGGAATTCACAAAAGGAACTTCCAAAAAAATTGTTAAGAGAATTCTCGAACAAGTTTTCGAATTAAATGAAATCATCGAAAGAATTACCAAAAAAACTATCACAAGTATGCCACAAAATTATAGACTATTTTTCGAATGAAAGCTCAAAGGATTTCTGAATAAGTTGCTTATTCGGAGTCGGGTTCTGATGCTTCTCAAACATATATCTGGGAACGGAATGCTCTATAAGGCTTTGCTCAAGCTAACTTTGATTGATAATCAGTCAAAATTTAAACATATTACAGCCAGAACCCGACTCCGGATAATCGAGTCCGACCTTTAATGTAAATAAATTAATCAAAGTTACTCCAAGGAGTTCCATAAGAACTGTTATTTCACGACAACATTTCTTAAAACAAGTAAATTTCTTTAAGATATGATAATAAATCAATCAAAATTGCTCCAAGGAGTCTCATAAGAATTGTGATCTTACGACAGAAATTATCATCACAAAGTAAATTTTAAAAACAATTATGGAAAAAATGTTATCAGAATTAATCCAAGGAGTTCCACAAGAACTGTGATCTTACGACAACGATTCTAAAAACAAGCCTAATATAAAATAAAACTATGTATATAAACCAATCATAATTGTTCCGGAGAGTTTCAAAAGAATTGTGGTTTTACGACAGTAATTCTTAATCTTAACATAAGTAAAATTTTTAAGATATGGTAATAAATCCATCAAAATTGCTCCAAAAAGTTCTAAAGAAACCACATATGTCTTATGACATCTCTCAATACAAGGTAAAATTTAAAAATAATTGAAAAAAAAAATATCAGAGTTATACTCAATGGGATCCCATAAAAATATGATTTTACGATAAGAAGTCATAACACAAATCAACTTATAAATATTTTAGGGAGATTCACTTAACAGCGTAAACTGATTAAACGTCGCTATCACCAAGGCAATCTTTGATTATTTTATTCGCAAAATCATGAAACATTTCGAATAAGCAGAAAATCATGGCTTACGCAGCAATTTAATCTGTTTAGTGAGTCCCCTATTGTTTACTAGTTTATTTGTGGACGCTGTTGCGCCCGTGGCAAGTGTTTTTTTTTTTTTTCAATAGAAAAGGTTCATGTGTTATTCACGCTTGTAGAATTTAAATAAGAAGAGCATTACTTTTTCTACGTTTTGAATAGTTTTTTATTCAAAAATCAAAAATTTAAACGTCTGTTGTCTGTGAGTTTTTTCATCAAATGCTGTATCTGGTCGTCTAAGGTTATCACTGGTTTTATTCGCTGCATCTGAGAGTTAAAAAGAGTTAAAGCACAGACAAACAGACGTAACACTCTGATAATTCTCATCGTACACCGATTCAACGGTCTTTTTCAAAATTTGATAGTAGGCCAACTGCCCAACCGTGGCGCTCGCATAGTTTTTGTTCGAGTTTGACGTTTGCTCACTACCGCCACCTAGTTGGCGGTCGGCCAAACATAGTCCTTTTTGCATTGGGCGAATATGTTTCCGTGACTATGCTTTGAATCGAAAAATGTTCGAAGTGTTACGTCTGTTTGTCTGTGGTTAAAGTGTCAAATATTTAAAAATTCAAAATTTTCAACGTCTGTTGTATGTGATTTCTTTCAACAACTGTTGTGTCTGGTTGTCACTGATTTTGTTCTTTGCATCTGATAGTGAAAAAGAATTCAAGTGGGAAACATTTTTGAAAAAATCAATATTTTCAACGTCTGTTTTCTGTGATTTCTTTCAACAAATGTGGTGTCTGGTTGTCTTAGGTTGTCACTGGTTTTGTTTCCTACATTTGATAGTAGAAAAGAATGAAAGTGTCAAATATTTAAAAAAAATCATAATTTTAACGTCTGTTGTCTGTGTTTTTTTTTTCATCAAATGCTCTGTCTGGTTGTCTAAGATTGTCACTGGTTTTATTCTCTGCATCTGATAGTGAAAAAGAATTTAAGTGCCAAATATTAAAAAAAAATAATTTTCAACGTCTGTTGTCTGTGATTTCTTTCAACAAATGCTGTGTCTGGTTGTCTAAAGTTGTCACTGGTTTTGTTCTCTGCATCTGATGGTAAAAAAGATATGAAGTGTCAAATATTTTCTCCATTTAGCCTAGTGGTTAAGGGCTATTATATATATGATGATGAATTAATCAGAGCTGTTCCAAAGACAAACTTTTAAAATATATTCAATTAATGAATCTAAGGAATTCCATAAAAATTTGAACATCAATTCAAAAACAAGTCATTTTAATAAGTCAATGAAAATTACTTCAAAGGGTTCCATAAACTGTTATCTTACGACAACTGCTACAATTCTTAACGCAAGTTAAATTTTAAAATAATTAGAAAAAATATCAAAATTAATCCATGGAGTTCCATGAGAACTATGATCTTGCGACAACAATTCTCAATATAAGCCAAATTTTAAAAATAATTTCAATAAATAATTTAAAATTAGGCGGCGGGTTTGAATCCCGTTCCGGTCGGGAAAATTTTCTCGACTCCCTGGGCATAGTGTATCATTGTGCTTGCTGTGTGGAAATGCTTAAAGAACACTAAGTTGAAGAGAGCAGGCCAAGTTCCAGGGGGAACGTAGAACTATAATGAAGAAGATCTAACGGCAACAATTATTAACACAAGTCAAATTTTCTAAATATTTTTTATAAATTGCTCCAAGGAGATCCATAAGACCTGTTACCTGAAATAATCAAAGATTGCCTTGTGATGTTACAACAGCAATTCTTAATACAAGTCATTTTCAATTCGAGGAATTCCGTGAAACGGAATAAATACACTTACTTCTTACTTGTTGTCCATGTGCACTAGACCCGGTCATGGGCCGGTCGTTTCCGATTCTCCTGGACTTAGGCTTAGGTCCTCCAGCCCTTAGGCTTAGGTCCTTCAGCCAGAAAGGCCAGCATTTCGTTTGTAAACTACGGGATTTCAGAGGGCTACAGGGCGTATATTTGTAGCAGAAAACACCTTTTTACCTTGTGGGTATCATAATTTTAAAAAAGTTCCAAGATACACAAATGTTTCCACTATTTCTAATTTTTCAACGCCTCATGACAATTTGCATCCGTTTTAAATTTTTCAGGTAAATTTAAAATGGTGCAAAAACAAATACTTCACTCACTTTATCGGAAATATTTAGAATTTGCCTTTAGTCCGTTTTGAAACTTTTGAAATTTTGTATGAAGCATATCACATCACTAAACTCCCTCCCTCTAGTTGAAAGAACCATAAGTGTATTCTACTGCGTGCACTTACTGCTTCAAATCAATGCATTTTTTTTTTCTTTATTATCGCACTTAGCGGCTCAGACCGATACGGCCTATCTCACTCATTTCACTTCCTGCCGCATTTTCTTTAAAATATGTAAAAAAAGCCCTCCACATTAGCAGCAAACTTCATCTACGCTGCAGCACTTGCCCATCGCAAGCCAAGCCATCCTTAGCAGCTGGCGGATGGGACACTTCCGCAAGTCGAAAGCGCAGAACACCACTTTCGCGACCGTGGCGGTGGCCGCAGACGACCGATCCGACAGTTGTTTTTGACCGAAATCTTCATCACAGCGTAATCACCAATTCCACTTAGCTGTAATGCTAAAACTGTTAAAAATCAAAATTGATTCCGGATCCGCGACGACTCCGTGAACCGACGACGATGGTTAAAAACAAACTGATGCAAGATGATTTTGCTCACACACACTTGAGTGTAGCTTATTCTGTACGGAAACTGTTTGTACATTCCATACAGTACTTGTGTGCGTGCACCATCATTCGCAGTTTGTTCGAGTTCCATAGTCGAGCAGTTCAGTGGTGGATCTTGTATTCAGATACAATTTTTGTTACGCATGTATGCGATAACCGAGCATGAGCGTTTGCGCACCATCCAACGTGCACGTTTTGCGCCTATGCCGTGCACGTTTCGTGCACAAAAGGCCGTGCACTATAACGCTCCTAAATCCCAGTTTTGGGTGTATTTATATGATATTTTTTTTTATCAGGGTTTGCGGTCTTCGGCAAAGTTTTTCGGCATATCCTAGGCTATACTTTAAAGTCATTGGTTAGATCGTTTCAGGCGAAAAATTTCAATTTATGAGAAAAATGCAAAAAAGCACGTTTTCCCATACTAAATTCCATACAAATTTCAATTACAAAGCGGAATACGGGGAACCCGTGACCCAGTCTAGAGTATATGTTCTAGACTGGGTCAACAAAGTCAATTTTTCGCAACAAAGCTTTTTTGATTCCTTTTAGCGTCCAAAACAACTGTGCAAAATTTGGGAGGGATTGGTTACTTCTCCGTATTCCGCATTGCGATTGAAATTTGTATGGAATTTAGTATGGAAAAACGTGCTTTTTTGCATTTTTCTCATAAATTGAAATTTTTGTCTTAAACGATCTAACTAAATGACGTTGATGTATAGCCTAGGGTATGCCGAAAAACTGTGTCGAGGGCCGCAAAGTGATTCGACACTTGTGAAAAAAGTTACAACGTACAGATTGGCCGTTGGTGCTTAACATTTAACATGTAAAGGAATAACATCAATAATAAAATCTCAATTTTTGGCCTAAGTTACCAGGCGAATAACTTTTTCCACAAGCGTCGGATCACTTTGCGGTTTTTGGCAAAGTTTTTAAGCATATCCTAGGCTATATTTTGACGTCATCAGTTACATGGTTTTAGTTAAAATAATTCAACTTATGAGTAAAATTCAAAAAAGTACGTTTTCCCATACTAAATTTCATACAAATTTCAATTGCAATGCGGAATACGGGGAAGCAACCAACCGCTCCCAAATTTTGCACAGTTGTTTTGGACGCTAAAAGGAATCGAAAAAGCTTTGTTCCTGGTTGATAGGATTAAATTTAAAGTTTCTCCATACAGCGTTGACCCATTCTAATATGTACGGAGGATGAAGCAAATTGGGAATCGCGCGCGTTAGTTTTCGATAATTCTCTCTATTTGTCCGGATTATCCTTCGTTTGACGACTTCAAAGACTCAGCAAATGGTGTGAACTAGTGAACATTCGATATGATTTAGAGGGCATCCTTAGCCTATTGGATGTAGCAGCCAAAGACAAAAATAGTAAACCAGCTAAATACCTATGATTATCCTGTGAGTTCGATCATTGTTGTTCTTTTTTATATTTGAACATGACAGATCTTCACTAACAAGAGGCCGATTAAAAAGTGCTGCTTGCTCATAGAATAAAAAAGGATGATGGATAGGTCTCAAAATCATAGAAATAGGCTCTGATATAACGTATTTTATTTACTTATGATTTTAGTTTGCATCGTTTTATTAATCTAATTAAAAGCTTTTGGGATCGACGACGACGAAATCATAAAAGTATTTTTTGATTCCATGAATTCTATGCATGGTTCTACCTCACCAAACCATAATTTTGTGAATCTGCTCCGGATTTATGAAAATTATACTTGGCTTCATGAATGCTTCTCATGTTCCCAGCTTATTTAATCATAGCTTCCATGATTATATTTTCCATTTTTGGTCATCGAAATCCAAAACAATAACGGGTGCATAGCGTTATGGTGAAATCTTATAATCATGGTGTATATTTATAACATAAAATCATAAAAATATCGGGAAACTATGAGTCATATTCATGATCTTGGGAATGGATTTTTTCCGTGAACTATAAAAAAATCAATTTAATCGAAATGAGTAACTATCACACATTTTCAGAGCAAGCGAAGCATTAGCATTATATGTAACAGTTACTTATTATTCCGGAATGGTGACGGAACGCTTCAATGTGTGAAGCTTACTGGTGGTGCTTCGGCTTTCAAGCATTAGCTCAAAAATGAGTAAGGCCCCACTAATGAGCCTGGATTAAACAAAGAGGAGAAACGTCAAAATTGGAAAAGTGCATTTGCATTTGCTACTTATCATCCCCATAGTTCCAATCGAACAGGAGGCCTGTCAAAACGACAAGGACAAAGTGGCGACACTTTGGTATACTCGAGACACTTTAGGCCCCATTTGCTCACTTTTGGTGTACCATGGGATGAATACTTATTTGAGCAGATCTTGCTCATTTTTGAGTGGACCGATTTCTGCGTGTACCGTCTACCCCCGTTGGTTTGAACGACACCTCATGCAAACCAACGGGGTTCATTTTTAATTTGAACTTCTAGTAACCCTGTGGGCATCGAAAACCATACTGATGGTAACCCTTTTTGCTGTTTTGTTTTGATTCTGCGTTCCGGGGTGCGGGGTGAAAGTTCCATGGGCAGTATGAAGTTTGAACCATTTTCAGTTTGAACGATGTGCAGATTAGAGGGGGTCAAATTAAAAAGTGTTCAGATTAGATGCGGCCAAACCAACGAGGGTAGACGGTATACTAATTACGATTAAAATAGTGTAATGATGTGTATAAATACGATTGAAATTGTGTAATGATATAATGCTTGGGGTTATTTAGGTTATTTCACCAGGGTGCGAGGCTGCCATTTTTAAGAATCCAACATCTTGTATGTAAACATTTGTGTATCCACAAAGGATTCCATTGTGGATACACGATAGATGTTGGCTCCTGTCAGATGCATGAGGTGGGATTAGGGTTGCCACATACGGGGTTTTTTCTCCTTGCTCTCAATGTATTCCAGCCAGCGGTGTAGGCTCTCGATAGTTCTTCCAAATTCCAAAATTCCGCATCGTTGCTAAAGAAAATGCAGATGTACGTCACATAAGGTGTCATCTTGACCGGCCAGCTGGTGACCAGAAGCGCTACGTTGTGATCCGAAGTGTCCGGGTGTATAAGAACTTCTCTGACGTAACGTATTTGAACTTTTACATTATTACGTACCAAATAAGTCAAGCCGAAATGCAGTTCAAAAGTATCCTCCGGTAACGGTCTTCCGGTGGTGTGATTCAGGACGCACTGTGCCGCTGTCACAACGTACTTCTTGCTTATCAAGGTGCCACTACATATTAGTTCAAGCGTTCTAGTATTCGGATTTCGGTAGAATATTGCCACAGTCCACGGCCACTTCTCAACTTCTCTTTTATGTTCATAGATTCCGCATTCGTACAAAAGCAGCTCTGGATTAACTGCAAGCAAGGCTGAAAGCATAAGCAAAAATGTACAACAGACTTTCGATTGAAACCCGAGTGGCGGATGTTCAATTGCCCGGACTCCACAGTAGGGTGGCCCACACTTATATGAAAAACAAATTTTTTGAAAAAGCCAAGTTTTACCTCCCGAATCGGTAAGCGTTTAATTATAAAACCCATTAGTATTATTGTAGGTGACTATATTCCAAACTTTGCCGAAGACCGCAAAGTGATTTGACGCCTGTGAGAAAAGTTTTTTTTTTACTTATTCGTTTATTTGGAAGGCTTCTTAGCGACGCCACTTCCAACGATTCTATGTATGGGGATTAGGGGCATAATGGACACTAAGGTGGCCCACACTTATATGAAAAACAAAAATTTCGAAAAATGCCAAGTCTTACCACCTCAATCAGTTGTTTTGGACTCCCAGAAGCTACGTTCAAAATTTGAGCAAAATCGGTTGAGCCTAAGGGGGCGCTCAAAACGCTTGAAGTTTGTATGGGAAAACTAGGCCAAATGTATGCAGGATTTTTAGGTTTTCGCATTTTGCCGCAAGGTGCCGCTGTGTGCGTTCAATAATCAAACCCTTTGATATTATTGTATTGTGAAAAAAGTTATACCCTAGGCAAAGTGAGGCAAAGTGTTGAGATTTCATTATTGATATTATTCCTTTACTTGTATTGGAAAAACAACAGTTAAGTTTATCCTCACTTTACCTAGGGTATAACTTTTTTCACAGACATAGGATCATTGCGGTCTTCGACAAAGTTGTTTGGCATATAGTCACCCACAATAATACCAAAGGGTTTGATTATTGAACGTTTACAGCGCCACCTAGCGGCAAAATTCGAAAACTTAAATTTTCTGCATACATTTGGCCAAGTTTTCCCATACAAACTTCAAGCGTTTTGAGCGCCCCCTTAGGCTCAACCGATTTTGCTCAAATTTTGAACGTAGCTTCTGGGAGTCCAAAACAACTGATTAAGGAGGTAAGACTTGGCATTTTTCGAAATTTTTGTTTTTCATATAAGTGTGGGCCACCCTTATGGACACCCTAAGCAAATGAGTACGTTAGGCCTGTGTAACAGACAAAAACTCAACATATTATCAGTTGGCTTACAACTTTAACTTGTTTCCTGCGTATTTCAATCATTTACAGCAGGTGCAATGTCATTATTGAGAAGAAATAATAAATTGAAAACCGTGTGTTTTTTGGGGCTGGCAGGATAGGTACTGTATAGGGAATGAGTGTGGTCGGTGTTAGTAATAATGTATTTACATTAGTGAGTCCTTGGACAAATCCCTGGTGGAATCATGGAACGAATGTTATAGAAATATCTGGAATGATAATAGGTCTCCTCCAGAATTTATTGAAAGAATTCCCCTTGCAATAACAACCACTAGCGTAGGCAGCCTTGTTTTTCATTAATTCTTTTTGATAAATACTAAGAAAAGCGTGATGAAGGAGAGGGAAAATCCATTGTCGTGTGTATTTACAACTGAGATTCCTACAAAAGTGCTGCTGTGAATCCTCCACATATTTCTTTAAAATTTCTTGCTGTGATTCCTTCAGGGATTTCCAGTAGTATTTCAAGCAAAATTCCTAAAGAGAGAAATCTGGAAAAATCATTGGAAATATCTATAGAAATCCTTGGAGAAATCACAGAATGAATTTGTATATGATAACGTGGACATACTTTTGGAGCAATCTCAGCAAAAATTTCAGCATTTCAGCAGGCCTCCTTGAGATGTTATCCAAAGATATCTTCATTTTCCTAAGAATTCCTCTTGACATTTTCGGCGGATTTCTCCAAGAGTTCCTTCGAAAATTCCTCTAGGAAATTTTGTAGATATTTTTGTTGCCTATCTTTGTCCTAAACAAACTTTTCATCAAAGTAGTCATTTTTATGATACTTTTCACCAAAAACTGCCAAAACATGACTTAAAACTTGTTTTTTTTTCATGCATATTTTGAGTTTTTGACGATTATTTGCAATTTTTTACTCCGAACCAGATACTTAACATCATATTTAGGGATATGGAACACATTGGAGGATTTTTTCTTCAAATTTTTTTTCTCGCATATCGAACATGTAAATATTTTTTGATTCGGAACACCCGAAAAACTGAATTTTAAGGTTTCTTTATGATTATTTAGTATAAATTTTTCACTTTGAGCTCGAAACTAAGCATGGAAACTGTTAAAATTTTGCCAAAATTCTGATTTTTCCAATAAAATACGTGTTTCTGAACGGTTTTTGGTATTTATCTATTTTGAAACGTTTTTTTAAAGGTACAGTTAATTCACAGCATTCTTAGGCAAGAAAAATATCTACAAAAGCAAGCTAAAAAAATTAAAATTGGTCAAACGGTTAAAAAGTTATAAGGCTCTAAAGTTAAAAATTTTTGTAAAAAGAAGAAAAAAATGAATTAAATCTTCAAAAACTCATATTTTGCGTGACTTTGGAAAAAAATGATGTTCTACGAGTTTATTCAAAATTCAATTTGTGAGAAATTCATAAAAAAAGATTCAAAATCGGATGAAAATTGAGAAAGTTATGGCACTTGAAGTGAAAACACCTTTTTATTACTCGAAAATTAGACTTTGAAGCGATTGCGCGACCTCTAAATCTCAATATTTTTGGCTTAAACTCAGAGGTTTCCCTTTTTGTGTCATTAGAATCCAAATGAGCTTACGAATTCCAGGTTTCAACAACTTTTGAAAAATAAGCCGCAGCCTATGGAGCAGGTTAACGAATTCCAAGAGTCCTTTTTTGGTGTTCATTGAGTACAAAAAAGCTTTCGATCGTCTGAGCCACGAGAATATGTGGGGCGCCCTGAGACGCAAAGGAGTTTCGAATAAAATCGTCAACCTCATGGAAGCGCAGTACGAGGCTTTTACATGCAGAGTCCTTCATAACGGAGCTTTGTCGGACCCCATCCGGGTAGTTTCGTACTATCGCCGCTACTGTTTCTCATCGTAATCGACAGGATCATGGTGGGGGCGATTGAGCGTGTGCCAAATCGTAGGCTAGTTTGGCAGTCCGTTGCAATGGAGCATGCTAGACCAACGACGCTCTAACATGCAGAATAAGCTCGACGACCAGAACTAACGCTCCTCTACGGCGGGTCCACCATAAACGTCAACAAGACCAAATCGTTGGCAATCAACACGGATCAAGACGGCTAGGACTGCTTTTCCGAATCTACGAAATATATGGAGATCCGATCAGATCAGTCAACGCATCAAAACTCGAATTTTCAATTCCAACGTGAAATCTATGTTGTTGTACGCCAGCGAAACGTGGTGCGTGTCAGCAGAGACCATACAAAAGCTACAGATTTTCATCAACCGATGTCTGCGGTTTATAATTCAGGCCTGGTGGCCTCATAACTGGATTTCGAGTACTGAGCTCCATCGACGATGTCATTGGAAACCAATATCAACAGAAATTCTAGAACGTTAATGGAGGAAGTCGACCACACACCACGAAAGAACGGCAACGAAATCTGCAATTTCTAAGATTATTCTGAGAGAAATTATTGGAGGAATCCTTGGGAAAATCCCTAAAAGGATGGCCGGAGTAATTTGCGAAGGAATCCTAGGAGAAATCCATGGAGAATCCCCCAGAAATTTCCAGGAGAACCCATCAGACATTTCTAGAGGAATTCCAAGAGGATTTCTCAAAAGATTTGGGAAGCCTGCTGGGGTGTCTCTGAAAACTCTTCCTGGGATTCCTCAAAGGAATCTCTTGTAATTCTTCCAGAAATTTCTGCTATGAATCCTTCAGAGAGTTTGTGAAAGATAACTCTAGGAATTCCTTATTGTATTCCAGTCATTACTGCTGAGATTTCTTCAGGAACTCCTACTTATTTTTTTTGAATTCTTGAGAAATTTCATGCATTTTCAGCATCTCCAATTATTACTGTTGAAAATCTTCCAGGAATTCCTGGATGATTTCCTGCAGGTGGGACACTCAGAAAAAAATCCTGGTGGATTCCAATCTGAAATTTATAGAAGAATCCCAGCAAGCAGCAGTCCAGCAGCAATCCCAGCACTGCCCATAACTGCATAACAGTCACATTCGACAATGGGAGAAAATGGAGTTTAAAGTTTGCAACATGCGGTAGTATGGAGACGAAACGAAATTTCAAAAATTTGACAATTCAAAATTAATCCTATTGCAATGAAATTTTCTACAGCTCTTCTTGTATGCTGGACGAACAGTCAAAAAAAATAATCAGACCATAATATGATTGATGGTACGCTATGAGGCCAGTAAGTATTTCCAGTGTGACTGTTATGCGGTTACATTCATGAATATTAGCTAATGAGACAAAACGACTTGGTATTTGTTTCACATTTTACAGAACATACTTATAAAGTTCATTTGGGTAGATGAAAGTATTGATGATTAGGAGATGATCCCCAGTATTAACTCAATATTGGCAGAAACTGCAAATGTTACAATTATGCAGTTATGGGCAGAGCAGTAGTTCCCTAAATAATCTGAAGACGATTCCTAGTAGGAGTACTTAGTTTCTAAAGAAATCCATACTGGTATCGCTAGAGGAATCCCAGCAACAATTTTTAGTGAAAATGCCAGAAGAGTTTTTGCAAGTATCCTTGCAAAAATTACAGGAGTAATCTGAAAAATAAATTATAAAGGAATCATTGGAATTACAAGCGGAATTTATGAAGGAATTTCGAGATTAATTTCTGAAAGTATCTGAAGAGATATCACTGGAAGAACTATTGCAGGATTTTTAGAAAAATCCGTGGAGGAATTTTTTTTTTTTTTTGTTCTTTCGTCAGGCTAAGACCATGGGTTGGTCCATCTTGCCTATGTGGAGGAATTCATGAAAAAATACTTGGAGAAATCATTTGACAAATCACAGGAAGAATTCCTGGAGGAACTTCAAGTGGACTCCCTGGAAGAATCCTGGATGGTATCAACAATCCCAGTAGCAATTCCTAGAGGAACCCAACAGGCATTCCGGAGACAATCCAAAAAAATTATTAAAACATTATCTTGGAATTCTTCAGCAAATGCCTAATGGGATTATTTTAAATATTCTTGTTAGGTTTGCTTCAAAGGTGTCTTAAATGGTTCATTTACATATCCTTACAAAGATTCCTCCAGAGATTTATCAAAGCGGCTTTAGAAAATCCTCTTGCTATGTCTCTAGAGATTTTTTCAAGAATTCCTTCAGGACTATGTCTTAGAATAGCAACAGATATTACTCCTAGGACTTCTCCAGAAATTACTGCTGGGGTTTCTCAAGCATTTTCAGCTGAAAGAACTCCAGGATGATCTGCAGCGAGAGATAGCTGCGTAATCCCAGCAAAAGTTCCTGATGGTTTCTACCAGAAATTTATAAATAAATCCCAGAAATATTCCTGAAGTAGTACCAGTAAGAATTTCTAAAAGAATGTCAAGGTGATTTCCAATAGAAATTACTGGGAACATTCTTAGAACATTTTTGTAGTATTTCTAGTAGAAATCCTTGAAGGAATCACAGCAGTAAATTTCGAAGGAATCTCAACTGTAAATACTAGTGTAGGCATGCTTCTCACTCTCCTAGTTGAGATGCAGGCTCTGTTCCACCTGGAGCGTTATTCCAATGATAAAAAAGCAGAAGGAGGTGTATTTCATAACTAAGAACAACTTTGTAGAACATACAAAAATTACCAAAAATCCCCAGAAAAAGATATAACGAAAAAAATATTTTGAGGGGTCGTTCACAAAAAACGACACATATCTCTTATAATTAAGCAAATAAGGTAATAGTTTGTTCAGCAAACTTTTCAACAATACATTTTTCTACAACTTTGCTGAAGACTCCAACACTATCTTCATTTATGAAAAAAGTGAATTTCTGTCGCACTTTTAGGTGGATTAATCATATAAGTGAAAATCCTAAAATAAAGAGTTCAGTATATAGAACAAATTCTTCTAAGACACTATACCGCTAAAGTCAATACATAGAGCTGCAAAAAATGGATTATGGTTATGTACCCCAGTATACAGTATGTGACAGGTTCCTCCGGAGATTATGTCCGGTGGCCACATCCGGTAGTTCCTAAACGGTGAAAAACTGTGTGAAAACAATGTTTGGTTGCAGAGGTATAAGTTTTAGTGAAAATAGAGTGAGTTTAATAGCGAATCATAATGGAAAACACTCTGTGTACCAAAAAACAGCCCTTTTTCTACGAATCTGACCCAGTGACCCACCGGGCCATAGGGACCATTTCGACGTTCTATGTCCTCTTTTACAAACCAGACATATGTGCGAGTGTACTGTCAAAAAAATATTCAAATCCGTTGTGTACTCGCTGAACGGCGACATTTTTAGTTCATATGTGCTGACTCAGGCCGATACGGGTTAAGTACGATCATTTCTGACTTCTCAGACAGGTCTCAGCTGAAACCACGTGCGAGCATCCATGCGCACAAGCCCATTTTTTCAATCAGGTAGGCTATGTTAATAGGGTAAATGTACCAATAGTGGTGCTATTAGTAGCTCCTTGTAGTAAAATAATTGAATAGAATTGATAGTACCACAAAATAAAAAGTTTGAAAGCGTTAATCGGTAGTTTTCCACTTGAATTTGCTAGGAAAAATGTAAAAACCATTGTTTATTTCAGTTTTTGCTAATAAATCACTTGCACGAACTATAGGTACACGGTTCCTATTATGGAGGTAAAATTTAATATTGGTTCCTATAGTGGCATATCCCATTGAATTCTTATGGGACCCACCACTATAGGAACACTACCACCCAGGGTTGCCATTATGCCAGATTTATCTGGCACTGCCAGATTTTTGCGTTACAAAAAGACAAAAAGAGAAACCATCGGTTTTGCCACATTTTTCAAATTGAGACAGACTTTTCATCAACGAAATTAAATTATATGTTGCGTATTGCGTATTGTGTTTGAAATTATATCTTGTTGATTTCTAGCAAATTTGAGTGATATTAAATTGTGTGTGTTTTACCAAATAAAAATAGACGAAACGCTTCGCACAAAAGGTCATCACGAAACCATAACCGCCTTAATCACGTTGTTTTTGCTCAAACGCTCACTAGATGGCAGTAATGAGCAAACGTCAAACAGGAGCAAAAACGATTCGGGCGCCTATTGAATTTTTAATTCATATATAAGATGCCGAAGGATGAAGAGATGGTGGAATGTTGCGTCTGTTTCTCTAAAGTAAATACCAACAATGGAAGTTGAAATTTATGATAAGCTATTTTTTTTTTTGTTATTTCATGTAGTTGTTTTAAGTTTAATACCCAATAAGCCAAAAAACACTTGAGAATAATGGATTGACTATTCTTAAATTCTAGTTGTTTCGAATTTATTTTCTATTAATGCTTATTTCAAAGTTTTTTAAATTTCAAAAATATTTGGTAAACTTTGGATTGGGTAAAATTTAAGCAAAACTGAATTTGTTCATTAACACATTCACCTTTGATTGGCAGCACCAGATTTTGCCAGATTTTTTATCACCAGTTGGCCAGATAATTTCAAAAACCACCACTAAAGGTGCAAGGGAGCAAAAATATTAAGGAAAATAATTGTTTAAAATAGGTTTTTCGACAAACCCAGTCCATCAAACTGAATCAATGTTATCAATTAGGTATGATGCATCTATTAAAAATGTCATTTACAAGCTTTTTGGTCGAAATAGGGCTGATTTACCACTACCACCACTATTGGTACTACCTCCACTAAGGGAACTTTTACCCTAATGCCGTTTTTCTTTTTGATCCAGTTCCAACCTGGGTTGGAACTGGATGGGATCACAGTTTCAACCCCAACCCGACTTCGGTTTCGCTTGTACTTAAGTTTGTTTGAGTTTGTTTGACGTTTGTTTGTTTACACATTTTCCGCCAATCCAGTTCCAACCCAGGTTCAAAAAGAAACACGGCATAAGTGTCACAACTACTCGGAGTCGCGTCGTCAACGAGCGTTTTTTGTGCTGCTGCTTCTAACCCTACGTCTATTTGGTTAAACAAATCTGAATTAGAATCGCTTCTATTCACATAAAACGGCCTATCCATGTCATCCCTATCTAAGGAAACATCACGAATTATTCGCTCCACGGGTACGGAATCCGGACAAACTTTTTTTGCGAACTTGAGGATCCATCAAGGAGAGCTTTCTCGATCCTCGTTAACCGACGACGCGTGGAAATAGATTTGCTGTTGGTGTCCATTGGAAAGCAGCAGGGTAAAGGGAGACAAAGGGGTTAGCACAGACAAACAGACGTAACACTTGGAACAAAATGCGATAAAAATCATCGTCACGCAAACATAATCGCCCAATGTTAATTATGCTATGGTACGCAAACATACTGAATAGATGGCGGTAGTGAGCAAACGTCAAACAGAAGCAAAAGCGATGCGAGCGCCGTGAGCGAGCGATTTGCGAATAACGGATTATTCGAATAATCCGTTAAAAAGAGAAACGATGGGAAGTGAGTAGAGTGAGACGTCTGTTTGTCTGTGGGGTTAGCATTGATATCGCCTTGTTGACTCGAGCAATCCGGTGTTAATAACAAAGCCTCGCTGATGCGGTACGACGTACCCCCGCCATCATCATCATCACCCATTGCACAGTGGGAAAAATCGACCCAAAAAACGGATCTTTTAACGCCGCTGGTTTCGGTACGTGAAGTTGACCATTTCTGACGTAAAAAAAGTACGAGAAATCCATTGGTGCTAAATTCATTCACCGCACGGCACGGAAAGTGGTCCATTATGCCCCATTTTGCCATTTTTTTTTTATACAAGAAGAGAATCAAAATGTACTTTCAAATAACCAGCCTGACTGTAGATCGTTGAAAATAGCTGCAGGTGTAATTAGAGGTTCAAAGCAATCATAAAAATACATGAAAAATCCTTTAAAATTCTTGTTTTGCCCCATATGCCCCAAAAATTGCTGGAAATTCACACTTTTACCAAATTATGAATGCATTTTTGATGTTACTGATTTGAACTTGATTTTTTTGACATAAACAAAAAGCGCTAAATCTATTATGACCAGAATCTTCGGGAGTTGTCCAATTTGCCCTATTTTCATAGAAAAAGTAGATTCAAAATGCATTTTAAAAAAACAGATACTGCTAAGTAACGTAAAAAATAGTTTTTAGTACAGTTATCATACTCACATATGAAAGATCTTTTCTCTGTTTTACCCTACATGCCCCAAAAACTGCTGGATGATAACATTTTTTGTATTGTTTTGTAACATCACCCTACATCATGGTTGCAACATTAAGTCATTGATCATTTTTGATACATACAAATACGGTTTATCGATTAGCTTTAGAATCATTCACGGAGAATACAAACAGCTGTCCATTTTACCCCAATTTGCCTTGATTTTTGTCCCCTGGGCTTGGTTTATATCTTCCAGGAAGCATTGATTTTCGTCATATGACCATTGTGCTTTGCAGTGTTGATTGGTTGAACTGAATGTAGATTCAATGGTAAATTTTAAAATCAGATAATTCAATCCTCTGATATAGTGATTCCAATTATACTACGGCATAGTGTAACGGTATGTTGTCGAAATCACTTATTTACCGGGAAAATATAATTCCAAGCTGGTGAGAATATTACCACTGAGGGGGGTTATGAGCCCAGTCAGACCCTTGATGGGACAATAATGTGGGATAGTATATGGGAATACCATTGAAGGTGGTAATAATCTCCGAGGCTTATGAAATCCGACAGGGCGCGTGCATTAGGCTGCGGATCTATGCTAAGGGAGATCAGTAGCATCTGTTTGTTATTAGTAGAACAAAATGCCGTTTTATGAAAACGCAGTGTGAGTGATCTCCTATGGTGCTGTAGTACTATAAATGATCTCATTCTCTGTGAATTCTAACTTTGGCTATCTAGTCAGTAAATAGTAAAATTATTAAGATAGCTTAAGAGCTAAACCATAAAAGCATACATTTTCTAAATATGACAAGGTTTTGAAGACAAACAGGAGATGAGTATCAGATTTTAATCTTTTAATGAGTCATTAGCATAATCGTATGTGAGGCATAGGGTCATGTCGAGCAATTGATTCAGTACTATAAATCCACGCGGACAATTTCATTACAAACTATTGGTTTTCGTCAGTCTTATGACGGAAAGGCTCAGCTATGCTGCAAATCCATATATTAGAGTCCGTTCATAAACATATAGACCGAACCCTCATAAAATTTTGTCCACGCAAAACCAAAATTGCATGAAGTTACAACTTTGCCTCTCCTCATGAAGTATATGTGATTTATGAACGAACTCCTAGTTGAATCAAATTAATGGATTTTTATTTCTGGGGCATCCATTGGGTATATCACTTCAATAATACAAATACCGCTAACTCTTCTGTAGTTTTCTGTGGATAGTGTACCATTTGTAGATGTATAGTAAATAGTAGTAGTTCATATAACCAATATCTATATAACTTCCTCAATCCTCTTTGTAAGATTTGATAGATAGTAGGACATCATTGATTGAAACATGAGAGCTCTTATATCATGTTATTATTCGCATGGTTAATTATTTTATGAACAATAATTTTATTGACGAATCCGATTTAAAATAATTAAATAGTAATTTTTGTTAAGCCATATTAAAATAATCACTATCATTATCAATGAATGCTATCCATTCAAGATCTTCGCTACATCAAATTTTGAATTACTGGAGGCTTCACTTACAAACAAATTTACAACAAACACGCTATAACAGTATCTAGAGAATCGTGGAGGGTGAGAACCCTGAACTAGTAGTAGTATTCATATAGATTAACAATTATACTCTATTATTTTCAATCATTGCAACATTATACTAATATGTGCGGGCCGCCCATTTGCGGAGTTGTGCGGCCAATTATTCTCTTTCCATTCCAGAAACGACCGTTTTGAAGTAAGAAGTGTCCTAATGGCCAACACAAACGGGACTTGCCCGAAACACACAAGATAAGTACAACAATTTTATAATCAGGCACCCAAATTTTTCTACTACTTTGCTAATTGCTAAATAGATAATCCCAGATGCACTATTGAAGCATTCGTGTCGCCGCGAAATAGTTTACAATTTATCTTATTCACATTTTTCAATTCCCTTTAAAGTATCGAACACTGCTTTTACAATTGTGTATGTAAACTTGTATCTTAATTATGTTCATTATTAATAGTAGTCTGATAATCCAAGTCTATAGTGATTTTTTTCCCAAGGAATAGAAAGAGTTGGTGTCATAATCAATACAATACTTGAAACTGGAAACTCCTTATTTCCCCCTATGGGTTATAGGGAGGGGCGGGACATTCGAGCCTACTCATCAGTGGAAAGGACTTGATATGCTAATCGGTTTAGCATAGGGCAGATACAAGTCTACTGGCAAACGTATCGCCCAGCGAAACAACGCAGATTGGCCACGGCCCGGGGGTGCGTTGATTATAACAGAACAGAATAACAGAATTTGCCTTTATTTTTGTCGTCTCATGAATAAATTGATTTCTCGTGTTGCTCATGTCCGAATTAATCGACTTCTGGTACTGAAACCAATGTAATCAAAAAGACAGTTAAAATATATGACTTTTTCCTAATTCTTGCTTTGGTGGGGAATTTAGGGCATAATAAGCATTAATCTTAATCTAATATGTGTCATATATGCACAAAACTGATTAAATGTAGCATCTTTAAAATATACATATTGGTACTTTCAGCCGGCCTATTTAATCAATTTTGTTCATATTTGACATATTTTGTAAAATGCTTATTATACCCTTAATTCCCCATGAAAAGCTAAAATTATAGAAAAAGTCATATATACATGACTTCATTTTCGATAACATTGGTTTCAGCACCAATGAAAATATGGGAAATTAATTTAATAATTTTGTTAATTTATTAATTAGTTTATAATTCATTAAATAACAAAAAGAAACAAGACATATTGGGGTAAAATGGACAACTCTTTGTACCAATCCGAGAATGATTCTAGTATTAATCGAAAAAAAAAACGCATTTGTATATATCAAAAATGATCTCATTCATGTTTTGCAACCAGTGACATTACAAAACCATACAAAGTATGTTATTATCCAACAGGTTTTGGGGCATGTAGGGTGAAATAGAGAAAAGATTTTTCATATACGCTCATGATTACTGTTAACTGCCAATTGCACCTAAAACTAGTTTCAACATTCTCAACCATATCTGTTTCTTATAAATACATTTTTAATCTCCTTTTTCTATGACAATAGAGTAAAATGGGGCAAATTGGACAACTCCCAAAGATGATTCTGATGATAATGGATTTAGCGCTTTTTGTTTATGCCAAAAAAAAAAACTTCAAAACAGTAACATTAAAAATCCATTCATAATTAGGTAAAAGTGTGCATTTCCAGCAGTTGTTGGGGCATATGGGGCAAAATAAGCATTTGAAACGATTTTTCATGTATTTTTATGATTGCTATGAACTTCTAATTACACCTGCAGCTATTTTCAACGATCTACAGTCGTGCTTGTTGTTTGAAAGTTCATTTTGATTCTCATTTTGTATGCAAAAAGGGCAAAATGGAGCAAAATGGACCACTTTCCGTGCCGTGCGGTGAATGAATTTAGCACGAATCGATTTCTCGTACTTTTTTACGTCAGAAATGGTCAACTTCACGTACCGAAACCAGCGGCGTTAAAAGATCCGTTTTTTGGGTCGATTTTTCCCACTGTGCATTGTGGCAGCTAACTACCACCACGGGGCACTAAAAAATCTTAAACTAACCCGACGTCTCCACTAGACAGAAATGTCTTGCCATTTTGCTGGACAGATGTGTCATGACAGAAATGTTCTCTCGCTGTTTGCATGGAAAGCAGTGGTGTTGATAATTTCTGTTACGTTTTCTCTTTCTGGCAGCAAAATGGCAAGACATTTCTGTCTAGTGGAGACGTGAGGTAAGACTTATCACGGGGACGAAATAATCAAAAAACAAGGGTCAACGCTCTCTGCTCTTCTCTCGGTGGGCTGCTGCTTTCGACGACGACGAACTTGAGTACTCACTGGAAGAACCCGATCACGACCGCGCGAGCGGCGCGGTGTGCGGGGGGTGCTGCACTGCTGTGCTCGATAATCGGTCAATGCGCCACGTGATATAATGAAAACGTACATTTTACTCAAATCAAACGAACTTGTGCGGCAAAAATTGTGGCCTAGCCAACCGCACGCGTCCCACTAGGGATAATCACTTAATAAATTGATCACTCGGAAACACTAGCACTTTGAAAAATAGCCACCGAACTGAAAAGTATCGGGAGACAAACCGGACGAACGAAAAGTTGCGACTGTTTCGCACGAACGCTCGCCAAAGAGTGAACGCATCACTTACCTTCGGATTGTCCATTCCAGATGTTCTGCTCAAGCCAGTCCAAATGGTAGGCAATTCGAGCATAAATTCCCATCCAATACTGAAAGGAATATTCATCGGTTTTTTCGATGTGAACTTTTAGGCCCACCGCAGTGGATATACACGATTGCCTGTTGGATGTCTGTAGCACTGCACCTGATGAATAACTGGACGTCAACTCATGATAGGCATTGTACATCAACTGATCAGTACTGTTGACGCACAGCTCCCCGATAAGATCAGACCTGTTGAACCACTCGGGTCTATGCAGTGATTTGCATTTTTCATACAGGGATATTTTGTTCTCGTTCAACTCAACGAGAATCTTGTGGTTATCTGGAAGTGTTCAATGCTTATTTAAGGCAATTGTTTATTATATTTAAAAAAGGCTCTCAAATTACCAAACCTATTAGTTACGTAGGACGTCTGCACAAGAATGTCGTATAGATTTTCCGTCCAGTTATTAGCCAAACAAGCTGGGATCCGGGTATTACTGAGCATAAGCGTTGCATCCAGTTTCAGAATGGCTAAGTCGTAGTGTTGGCTGTGATCGGTATGTTTCGGATGACATATCATTTCCGCAACGTCCACTTCTCCGTACGCTTCGATTTGCACTTTTGCTGGCAAGTATCGTGCATCGCCTTTTGGTCTTGAATTTCGAACAAATAAAGTTTGATGTTAATCATTAGCCATTTCAATCTCTTGACCATCACGCCGAGGACCTGGGATCGAATCCCACTCCCGACAAACTCGCAAAATGTGAGTTCTTCTTTCGGAAGGGAAGTAAAGCGTGGGTCCCGAGATGAACTAGCCTAGGGCTAAAAATCTCGTTAATACAGACAAAAAAAATCTCACCGAACGCAGCTGCAAGTGGTTATGACATGTGACTCATCTACCAGGACACCATTGCACCGTTTCGTAAAAGTGGTATTTGGTTTAATTACCATCACCTAAGGAAAATCGAAATACAATAGGGAATATCATAGTAATATATTGGAAAACTTACGTTGTGCATATATATGTTTAAACAATCACCGTTGGGTCGTTTTTTCGTCAGTGTTTGGAATCGGTCGCACTCTGAAATGGAGTTGAATATTAAGCAACCACTCATATCACGTGCAACTCCATGTATAAATGGATACCTAGCTCGCTTATTCGTTTTTGTCTCTTGTCCAGGCTAGGTTCACTCTCTTCTAAAATTTCCTTAACCCATGTTAAGTACCATTGTACGTTAACGAACACGATGTACTTGGAGGTATCAATTGATTTCTTCAACTCGTTGAATTTTCCAAAGGAAATAATTCCCCTGAGCTGCCAACGATCGCCATCACTGATGTACATGCCGCCGCCACTGTCTCCCGGTCCAGGACTGCCTCCTAAACCGATATCAATGCTCAATTTAAATCTTTATAAGCATCTAAGACTTTTATACTACCTGTTTTATTTCCAGCGCAGAAAACTTTTTCGTTCAAACAATTACCAAACAGATTTGGGTCGTTCTGCAGACACGTCAGATGACTTACCATGGACAGCGAAGCCGTACGAAGTACATCCGAAATGGTCCCGTTCTCCGTCATTCCCCACCCTGCGATCCATCCGGGTTTACTTTCTAACGCTTGCAATTCACGGTCCACTTCCTGGTCCAGACAAATCGGAATCACGGTATCGGAGTACTCCACTGGCAATCGCATCACCAGCATAGCGATGTCATTCTTATTTGGCTCATATTCCGGGTGCACATGTATTTTACTAACGTCGCGGACCACAACGTTATCACTCAACTTCGAAAGATTATGCTGACCGAAATGAAGCTCAATCTCGTACAAAACTGGTGGTCGATGGCCACGGGCTAAACGTTTGACGCAATGAGCTGCCGTCAGGGTGTGCTTTTCGTTGACCAAAGTGCCCCCGCAGCCATACTTGAACCGATCGGTACTCTTCAATCGATTGAACACTGCTACGTGCCATGGCCACTGACCTTCTTCTGCTTGCCTACCGTCTTTTATCAGTGGACGCAATCCGTGTAGTCTGATTCCACATTGGTAGGATGTATCGGAAAACTGCATCAAACACAGAAAACATAAAATAAGGAAGCACTCACGCTGGTTCATCTTTCTCGGAACGATCAGATCTTCATCAAAACCAGAAAGCGACTAACGTTCTGCACGCACTGAATCTTTCTGCAGGATCCACTGCGTATCAGATGATTGTCATGGTGAATCACCCGAGCGTCTATCGCTTTGTACGTAGCACATTTCGCTTCAAATTGGACTGTTGCAGAAGTTGTATAATATTTGTAAATTGTGAAACATAGGGACTGGGACCATTTGGGCAGGAGGACCTATTTTGGGCGCTTGCTGCTGCAACTCAGCCAATTTCAAACCAATTAACTTGAATTTTTAAACATGTACGTATCTGATCGTGTCCCGAGAATCAAGTCAATCGGTTCAAAACTGGATAAGCTATAGCTGCAAGTGCCCAAAATAGGTCCCCTTGCCCAAATGGCTGCAGACCCCATGAATCACAGACGTAACATTGCACAGTGGTCCACGAATCAAATTGACGAGGAAACATACATTCAGCGCATTCAAATGACTTTTTAGACAAGATATGGTCTTCTACAAAATTGTTCCTAATAATATTGTGATTTTAACTTCGAAAATGAATTCCAAGGGAATTGGCTTGAGCTGGTTGGGATTCGCCGTTAAATTTCAAGGGGCGTTTCCATGCGTTCTTGAAAAATTATAGACTTCTGAGTAAATGCTCTTATTACGTTAAACGACCTCTACACTGATTCTCTGTAAAATAATATATGAAACACGCATTGACAAGTTTAATGCTGAACTTTTAAACTATAATTTTCTATAATTTTTAAAACGAAAACTTTTTATCTCCACAAACTTTTCCTAAAATCAGGCCAAACATTTCAATAGGTCCTATCTGCATTTGAGAGGCTCTCTTTGTTTACTTTCTCTTTCAATTATTGCAATGTAATGGTACACTTTTCAACTATTTTTGCAGTACAAATCAAAAGACGATTGTTTTGACCTTCGTTCAATGCAAGGTGACAATCACAATACAAATAAACAGCTGAGATATTAACGAAAGAGAGGAACACCAAAGAGAGCCTCTCTTATGCAGATAGGACCTTTAGACATGTTTGGCCTGAAATGTATTGGAGCACCCCTCCGACTATGCTCCTCCATCAGTTGGCAGCATCAGCAGCATGAGCAGCTTAAAAGAAATGCCAGAATAGATCAAAACAAACCACACCACCCGAGAGAGAGAATAGTCCTGTTCAACGATACAGGTTGAACTTGCTCGAAGTTGCTGCAGCTTTCTCTTACCCATTTGTCAACAAATGCAGCAACTTCGAGCAAGTTCAACCTTCGTCGTTGAACAGGCCTAATCTCACGCACGTGTTCCTCACTACGTTATTGGGTTTCTTGTTGATGTTTAGACTACTGCGATAATTTGAGAATCCACTGAATCAGGCCCGGATTTAAGGGGGGGCAAAGGGGGCAAGTGCCCCGGGCCCCCCGATGAAGGCCCCCCCCCCAAGAATCCGAAATACAATTTATATTTTTCAACGAAACCATATGAAATTCACGTGAATGAGCGTTCATCCTCTCCTCTTCTTGGCGTAACGTCCTCACTGGGACAAAGCCTGCTTCTCAGCTTAGTGTTCTATGTGCACTTCCACAGTTTTTAACTGAGAGCTTCCTCTGCCAATGACCATTTTGCATGTGTATATCGTGTGGCAGGCACGAAGATACTCTATGCCCAAGGAAGTCAAGGAAATTTCCTTTACGAAAAGATCCTGGACCGACCGGGAATCGAACCCGTCACCCTCAGCATAGTCATGCTGAATACCCGTGCGTTTACCGCCTCGGCTATATGGGCCCTATATATAATATGTATATAATACATACATATCCTACTAGATTTTATGACCAATATCTCTTCATTGCTACATTTAAAAATAAATATCCATTTATCGATTCTCCAATCAATATATTTTCCTTGTTCTTTTCATTGGTTATCAAACCGTTCCGTTCATCAATTCTCAAATCGATTTCATACTATACTCGATCTGATTCACAAATCGGTATCCTTAAATAAGATTCTCCAATCGATATCGCTTTATCGATTTCAAATCAATAACCCTTACCGATTTCACTTTATCGATTCTCAAATCGAATTCACTTCATCGATTCTCAAATCGATTTCACTTCATCGATTCTCAAATCGATTTCACTTCATCGATTTCACTTCATCGATTCTCAAATCGATTTCCCTTCATCGATTCTCAAATCGATTTTCCTTCATCGACTCTCAAATCGATTTCCCTTCATCGATTCTCAAATCGATTTCACTTCATCGATTCTCAAATCGATTTCACTTTATCGATTTTACTTCATCGATTCTCAAATCGATTTCACTTCATCAATTCTCAAATCGATTTCCCTTCATCGATTCTTAAATCGATTTACTTCATCGATCCTCAAATCGATTTCCATTCATCGATTCTCAAATCGATTCTTCTACGTCGATTCTCAAATCGATTTCACTTCATCGATTCTCAAATCGATTTCACATCATCAATTCTCAAATCGATTTTACTTCATCGATTCTCAAATCGATCTCCCTTCATCGATTCTCAAACCGATTTCCCTTCATCGATTCTCTACGATTCTTAAATCGATTTTACTTCATCGATTCTCAAATCGATTTCCATTCATCGATTCTCAAATCGATTCTTCTACGTCGATTCTCAAATCGATTTCACTTCATCGATTCTCAAATCGATTTCACGTCATCAATTATCAAATCGATTTTACTTCATCGATTCTCAAATCGATCTCCCTTCATCGATTCTCAAACCGATTTCCCTTCATCGATTCTTCTACGATTCTCAAATCGAATTCACTTCATCGATTCTCAAATCGATTTCACTACATCGATTCTCAAATCGATTTTACTTTATCGATTCTCAAATCGATTTCCCTTCATCGATCCTCAAATCGATTTCCCATCGTCGATTCTCAAATCGATAACAATTTATCGATTTTTTAAATCGATATTACACCATCGGGTACGATCTTTCGATGCACATTCAATGATGCCACTGTTGCATTGCCACATTATTACCCTTATTACTAAATTACTGCCAAACAATCTTATTGTTGTCACGGATTATGTTCTAGTCACCAGAGTAAGATGCAACCCTGACTACATGTTCGCGTTTCATCATTTTAATAACATTCGATAACTGCAAAAACAGACAGACACTTGGATAGACGTCAGAGTAACGTCAGTTGATGGATAAATCTGCATGTGCATTTGTCGCCCTGCAACAAAAGTGCATGTGAAAACATCGCATCTCTGTTGACATTTAATTTTGACGGACAACAGTACAATACATTCAGAGTTGTTGTAGTTGGCGGACTTTCAGGTAAATAGCATTGCAGTGAAAGCATTTGCATGGAGCCCACTGTGCACAACCTATGTACATTTATCAAGTAGATGATGTTTTTAATCTTTTTTTTTACTACGTGACTCTTACTCTTAAGTACATGAGAACATCTGTCAATGATTAAAGAATAACAGAATGGTACACTTCTCCCTCCTTCTCTGGCCACCCGATCAAGAAAATCATGGACAGAACACAAACACGCTCACCCTTCGCCGAAGCCGCAAAAACAAAACAACGCAAACAAATCGCCACATCATAACGGAAAACAACCCTTCCGAATCGTCATCATTCACAAACAACTGATTGGTCTTATCGAAACAGAAACCAGGCACCGATGCACCTCCCATCATTCAACAGCCCGCCACATCCACCGTTGTCCTCACTTTTTTCAGTCAATGACGATTGATCATCTTTATTTTATCGCAGCCATCTCAACAGTCTCATCTCCATCCTTAGCCGCTCTATCTTACCTTCTCCTCAACACAAGCTACAAAAGCAACACTTCGGATTCGGACCAACTCACACAGACTCAGATCCGATTTCACACTTTTCCCGTTTTTTCCTCTTTCTCCTCGTCGCCAGATGTAGTGACCGACATCGGCCGGAATCCTTCCCTGAATCGGAAGCGGATACAACGAGAGATCCGGATCCCCCAACTCAACCTTTCCCCGTCACTCTTCCAAACACTTTCCGTTCGCGCTCCTATCTTCTCACACTCCCTGCTGTCAATCGTACACCAATGTATCTAACTTGCTTGGTCAGCTAAAAGCATTACTATGCTGGTATTAGTAAGCAAGGCATAGAGCTTGCTGACGTTTATTCACCTCTCTCTTTCAAGCATGCAGGCGGGATATCATTTGTTTTCATCGGGAAACCTTTCCTGATGACAACAAATACTATTCCGCCTGCATGTTTGAAAGAGAACGGTGAATAAATGTCAGCAAGCTCTATTGGACCCTACAGGTACACTGAAAGCAGCTTTGTAATGAAATTTACTACAATGGGGGTTACAATTAACAGACTCGCACCAACGTTTTTCAACCGAAGTGACTTCATGTTTATTATAAGAAGAAATGCAGTATTTTTTACTGTTCTTCTGAGTTTCTGTTAAGGTTGTTGTCTCTACTATTGAATATACCATTAGCCTGGTACACGGTTTATATGGGAAAATATAAAAAATGGAAAAACTCCAACTCCTGTATACTTTTTGAGCTCCATTTTGGTCCCATATCAACTGTGCAAAATTTCAGATCGATCGAAGAAACTATATTTTAGCGCCCGCCATTCTTAGTTTTTCATACGATTTACTATGGGGAAAATTTACCTCTTCAAAGAAAAATCGCTTGAGGTCAACCATTGATCCCTAAAAATAAGTCGTTAAATGATTTATGTAGATAACTTCACGAGGAATCAGACCACCGAATACCGCAAAGCGATGCGACATTCGTGGAAAAAGTTATTAAGCCTTACCCGATCGATAAAATAACGAGATTTTATTATTTATTGTTATTCCTTACGTGTTAAACAGCGTGGGCATGTCATTCGGTTTTTAGTCAATAACTTTTTCCACATGCCTTCGATCGCTTTGCGGTCTTCAGAGGGTTTGTTCCTCGTAAAATTTCCAACAGAAATCATTCATCGATATATTTTTAGGGGTTAAGGGGCAACCTGTGGTGATTTTTCTTTAGAAAAGTGATTTTCCCCATAGTAAATCGTATGGAAATTTAAAACGGCTGGCGCTAAAATATAGTTTCTCCGATCGAGCTGAAATTTTGCACAGTTGATATGGGGCCAAAATGGAACTCAAAAAGTGTACAGGAGTAAAATGTATTTTGGTGTCCCACACTAATATACCATACATCAGTTAAACATACAACAGAAGTTGTTTATTTTGACTACTGAGGATTTACTGCAGCGTGGCAGTATTTTTGTAGGATTACATTGTAAGTTTGAACCAACAAGTTTTATTTGAAATTATTTTATTTTATGTTTAAAACACAGAAAACATACAAATATCTACAACATAAATAAAAAAGCATAAAGCGCTGGCACAATTGTCCGATGCTATTGTTCGTGCAGTTGAAAATCGGAATTTTTGACACGCGAAAATCGATGTTTCTCCTAAACCGTGTGTCGGACGTACGTCGGGCACAGTGCGCTGGAGAGAGGGTCAGGTCCGCTGTCCAGCGCACTACGTCCGACGTTTCGTTTCACGTATAGATTTTGAGAAAATTCGATTGTCGCGTGTGAGGAAACTTCGGGTTTCAACCGCGACGACAATAGTAAGGGAACACCTGAAAAACATTAATTAGCTGGGGTACGAGTTGCTTGCAGAGGTTTGCAGCCGTTTTTAGGGTTCTCTCAATCCTGAAAAGAACACAACCTCTAGTAAACTTGTTTATTTCAAAGAATAATGTAAACTTACCGTGAGAGACTAGAAATACTCTTGGTCAGCTCGGAAAATCATTAACATCATCAGCATCTGAAAGCGGCAGCAAAGCGGCAAAGTCTGAATAGCATAAAGTTATATTTTTGTGAATTATCGACTTACCTTCACTAACCTTTTGGTTTTTCAGGTTATGATTTTTCAGGCTTCGATTAATTACATCGAGTAACACTGTTTTGCACAATCGTTTTTGATTAAAAAAGTCGCAAAAAGTTTTTTTTTTCATAGCCAAAACAAACAAATGTTTGTCTGTCAACAAACACCTGACTACATTAACCTTCCGTAACTCGCGCGGATGGCTACCTGCGTCAGCACCACGCTAATGCTGAGTACAAAAAGCGAGATTTTTTCAACGTGTTGTACAAAATACAACAGCGCGATCGCTCGAGGGTTAACAGTGAAATTAATCACAAAATAACATCGGTTATATTTCGTTGGTATAATATATTCAATACTACTACAAACATGGTAAAATCGTGAGTATAACATCATTGAACCATGCATTACTATTATCTTTACCACGAGCACAGTAGTTTTTGCTATCAAAAGTGCTCATGCTAAGTAGATATTTTAAAAACACTGCGTGGTTAAGTTTGCCAGAGAATCACGATGAAAAATAGGTTCAAAACAACAATTTGTCAGTCAGTTTCCCAAATTTTATGGTGCTTTTAACCAAATTTTATGCTTGTGAATTCAACAACAAGTTTCTCGTTTAAAGTACCGTAATCCGGGGTAACATTGATCAGAATTTTCGATATTTCTTGAATAATTATTTTGTTTAAGCAAATGTTACATGTTTTATATTTTTAAAACAAGTACATGCCCTCTGATTATGTGTTAAGCTACTCGAAAAAGTATTGTAAAACTTTTAAACATGTTTAAATATACTTTTTCATCTAATTTTTGATTTTGCTGATTTGGGGTAACATTGATCATGTCAGTGATCAATGTTCGTTTGCGTTGGAAATACCCTCACTAACTAAATTCGGGGTCGCTGATTTCGAATATGTTGTCCAAATTCTTACAAGTTACGTACTTTTTGAGTTATTTTAAGATTAAAATCCTCCAAACCGCGACTAACGCCTAAAGGTAGGCAATGGCCTAAGAAATTAATAGCATACTTTTAATAAATCGTATATTTTATTGAAAAAAAAAAGCATTTTCATAAAAGTTCATTAAATCCAACTCAAGGATACCATATTAAAGTAATATAGTGATTTCGAACCTCATATTGTATCTAGTATTCATGCCATGCATGAATGTTTGACAATGTATCTCGTTGCGTTGTGAAACACAGTTATGGAAATATCGATTTATTTCAATGTTTATGAAATTAAATTTTCAAGAATCACATGTCATGTAATAGTTAAATAACAACATATTACGATATACCATTCGATAGCAGAAACTGATTCAATGTAAAATGCTTGTTCAAACATTTCATGAGGTCGGTCAAGGCGATCAATGTTACCCCGCTGATCAATGATACCCCGTTTTACGGTACAATGAAATTGATTTCAGTGTATCCTTAACTTCCCTCAGCGTGAGAGTTGGTTCATTTCCTCCGCTGCACTGGCGTCGTCATTTCCTCCGTTGCTGTTGTGTCCCGTGCCTACGTTCTCCACGCCATTTAGGTGCTGATCGAAGTGCAGCTTCCACCTTTCGATCACCTCACGTCCGTGCGTCAAGAGTTTTTTTTTGTAATTTTTATTTCTGTGTATTTTAATTTATGTTTATTCTACACTTCCGTCTAGAGGCCTCCGTCCTAATCCCTGCAAATTTCGGCTCGCATCACGAAGCCGTTGCGAGATGCGTTGAGCTTCTGATAGAACTTCTGTGTTTCTTGGGAACGGCACAGCAATTCCATTTCTTCGCACTCCGCTTCTTCCAGGCGGTGCTTTTTCATTCCTAGGCACGGTAAGCATATAGCGGCATAGCCGCATCTCACCATGTTCGAGAAGTTAATGAGAACGCGTGTTGATCACAGCAACGATATCAAATGAATGCCAGTTTATTCTCGTGTAGTTTACGCATTGACCAATCTAAATTCCTGTGTGGTAGTGGTTTGTGTTCAGATTTCCCGTGTTAACCTATCTGTAAGAATTTTGTTAACATCTTTTGTTCTCACGTATATGGATAGGCTTGCAGTAGGTTTCGTGAGACTTTTTTTGGACAACTTAATGGTATCAATAACCCAAGCAACACACATGTTATAATAGAGTTACGACAGCGCAAGTTTTGGTTGTATAGAAGTTTATTTTACGTAATTCTAACATTGTGTTGAAATAACGTAAAATAAACTTCTATACAACCAAAACATGCGTTGTCGTAACTTATATACAACATGTGTGTTGCTTGGGAATATATGAGCATGATGGACTGGTTATGGTGAAGCAAGGGTATTGAATACAAGGTAGAATATTATAACACAAACAGATGTTTGATCTTTAGTTCATTCCTTGTCATAATATATTATATTTGACTCTGTGTTCGTGGGGCCTAACACACGCGCTTTTCAATCGCACTCCAAAATGTCAAAATTAAAAAAAAAAACATGGGTGGTCCCAATTTTATTGTTCATCCTGTAAAAGAGTTGAAGTTACTCTATTAATAAATAAAAAAAAACATTTACGCTATTACTTGTAAGTTATCGTTATTTATTGACTTTTGAGCAAGTGTGACCAGATGCTCAGCCTGTATTGGCCTTTAATTTATGATAAAAAACTTGAACAAAGTTTGTGAAATGATTGACCGGGAAGTCCTGTCGAGTTTCGTTTTTGGCTAAAATATCCTCAATCCATGTCAAGTAAGGCTGAACACTGAGGAACGTGGTGTACACAGAATTTTCGGATGTGACAAAAACGATTCCTCTAAGCAACCAACGATCGCCATAACTTATATATATTCCGCCACCAGCGTCACCCTCTCCAGGTTTGGTTCCTAAATCGAAATTATGTTTAACTCAATTGGTTATATCAATCTATCTATTGTATACTACCACTATTTTTTCCAGCGCAGAAAACATGTTCGTGTAAAATGGTGGCCAATGCCCAATCACTTTGTATGCACTTTTCGTGACTAATCACGGGTAATGATATCATTCTGAGAAGTTCCGATATTGCCCCATTTTCCATTTTTCTCCATCCTGTAATCCAGCCGCGTTGACCAACCAACTCCTCTACGTCATCCGCATTTTGAGGTAGACAAATTGGGATCACGGCGTCAGAGTATTTCACTGGCAACTGCATCACTAGCACAGCAATATCGTTTTCTATTATTTGAAAATTTGGATGCACGTACGCCTTTGTCACACCGCGAATCATAACGCTGTCGGATACCTCCGACAGATTATACTGACCCAAGTGGACCTGGAACTCATATGGATCTACATGCAATGAACTACTATCCTTATGGTCAACTACGCAAAGCGCTGCCGTTAGTATATGCCTCTCGCTGATCAAAGTGCCCCCGCAATAATACTTGAACTGTTCATCTCTTTCTTGCCTCCGAAACACAGCCACATGCCATGGCCACAGGCCCCTTTCCACTTGTGAACCCCTTCCGACTAGTGAAACTCTGATGCCGCACTGGTAGGTTGCTTGGGGAAGTGCGAATTTCAACAGACACAACAAATTCAACACCACAAAAGAAACAAATTTACTCATCTTTATCTAAGCGATCATGTCTGTCTTACTGTCGAATTACTTCTAAACCAAATGGTTACCTTCAAAGCGAATATATATCAGATCATTTTTCCAATCTACTGTTGCACGTGTTCATTCGTTATCACATTTGTGGCATAAGCATCAATCCTCGAATGATCATGCTGTTGTATTTTGTACCACACGTTGAAAAAATCTCGCTTTTTGTACTCAGCATTAGCGTGGTGCTGGCGGTGGTGGCTAACTGCACGATTGACGGAATACCTAATTTTTTTATTTTGATCTAAATATAATTTTTCGTCATCTGAAATCACGTTTTTTTTTAGTTTTGGTTCACGATTTATCTAATTTTCATTTATGAACATTCCCACACTTTTTTTTTATTTATCTTGCAAGCCTATTTGGCATACCGACGAAAACATTTTGACATTTTATGATTATTGTTAAAATATTTTTTATTTTAAACTTGGTTCTGTTGTTTTGTAATTTTCTGCAGGAGAGAAAGGGAAGGATTCCTTCATGACGTCACCGTCCATTGAAGTATCGTCATTTTCGCATTATTCACACCCTATCGATTGGCATAGTATTGGCATCTTAGTCAGTAATGCAACCGTATGAGTTTATTTCTTGCAGTTTGTTTTGTAATTATTTCGAGAATTTGCATCCGGCAACCGTGCCCGAACACGAGAATAGTGTGAACACTGAATTCACTAAATAAAAAATCCAACTTTGTAAGCTATTAGTAGATAAGCGAACTCTAGAGCCAAAAGTCTAATATGTAAACATTGATGGGAAATCCGCTCGATAAGGTTGTGCATATACACACAAGTGCTGTTTATAAATTTTAATTTCTATTAGTTACAAAGTTGCAGCATATGACGTGCATGGTTACTCCATACAAGATAAAAAAGCATATTAAAAACTAGTATAAAAGTTAAGTTTTCGAACAGCAATGGACATTGCACAGTGGTACCGCCATAGGCCAAAAATTCGAAAAATTGTTTTTTTAATTCATGGGTTTGTATAATTTTTATAAATCAATGATATTCCCAAGAATGCAGAAAACCTATTTTGATGTAAGTTTCTGTTGCATATTTTGTATGAGAGCGTGGGTACTGTTATACAATTTGACATTCTCAAAATCTGTCGAAAAATCACATAACTTTTGAGTTGCACAACTGTAGTGTAATATTCGGATACACAAGGAAACGCGTGGTTACAAACCAAATACTTCTTTATTAATCCACCTGTCACATTCTGCCTCTCCTCAACTCTCCACTCCCAGTGTTCCCAGATACAACACTACATCTTCTCCCTTTCTCAAACAACACAACAAAGTCTTTCAAATCATTCATTTACATTGCATAGTCTTTGTATTTACCTGGAATCTTAACTTGTCGCCTTGAACGCATTGCCCCAGCACATAACATAAGTGGCACTCCATGGCCAGGAAAAAGTTGTATCCTTTTCCAGCACGCGAAACTGTTATTGTGAGTTTTCTTAATCACTGGATTCGAAGGTCGATTCGACACCCTGTTTCAAACGTCTGTTGAAAAAAGAAAGAGAGCAAAGATGAAATGTGAGTGAGGCAGCAAAACAAGCACGTACCACTCTGTCATGTTTGACACATTTGACTGTGTAAACGGGCGATTTTTGGGACTGTTCGTGACACGAACGTTCCGAACCGTCGTGTTCGATTAGGAAATGCTCGCACAATATTCTCAATTTAGTTGAAAATCCGAGTTTTCGACTAGCGAAGTTGGGTTTTTTCTCCAAATCCGTGCGTCGGACCGAACTTCGGAAGTGGTGCGAAGTATAGTAAACATGGTCCGCTAAACAGCGCACCACTTCCGAAGTTAGGTCTGACGCACGAATTTGAAAAAAAAAATCCAACTTCGCCAGTCGAAAATTCCGGGTTTCAACTGCACGGAGAATATATCCTTCATAAAAGGCGTCGAACTGTCATTTATTTTGGTGAACAAAAAACATCTGATGAAACCAGTATTCCAGCTTTGACAAAGAATACACAAACGAAGATTGGCGCCGTAAACAAGTTTGTTAGTGCTGTCACAGGGCTTGGTGTGCATGACGTTTATATCAATCAAAATTGATTTCAACCAAAGCAGACTCAAGTCGGTCATTACTAGGGTAAATGTACCAATAGTGGTGCTATTAGTAGCTCCTTGTAGAAAAATAATTGAATAAAATTGATAATACCACAAAATAAAAAGTCTGAAAACGTTAATCGGTAGTTTTTCACAGAAATTTGCTAGGAAAAATGTAAAAACCTTTGTTTATTTCAGTTTTTGTTAATAAATCACTTGCACCAACTATAGGTACACGGTTCCTATTATGGAGGTAAAATTTAACATTGGTTCTTATAGTGGCGCATCCCATTGAATTCTTATGGGACCCACCTCTATAGGAACACTACCACTACTATAGGTTCAAAGGAGCAAACAATTTAAGGAAAATAATTGTTTAAAATAGGTTTTTCGGCAAATCCTGAACACAAAACTGAATTAATGTTATTAATTAGTTATGACGTATCTATTAAAAATGTCATTTGCAAGCTTTTTATTCAAAATAGTGCTAAATAAGCACTACCACCACTATTGGTACTGCCTCCACTAAGGGAGCTTTTACTCTAATACATTCTAACATGAATAGTAACGGGGATAACAGGATCATTTTTGTTGTCATTGTTTAAAAGATAATGGAATTGTTGCCACCGCTGGCAGCACGGATAATTCAAACAGAGGATCGATCCACGGTATCCCCCGATCGGACTCTGACGTAACAACTGACATCGATCTTGCGCAAGCCCGATGCGCGACGAAATGTCAGGATGACACAGTGGACGTGACAAGCAGATGATGATACGGGCACAGACGAGTTTGCAAGTCATCTATAAGCACAGTTTGTTTGATGAATAATAATTTTCCTTCGTAATTGAATATTACTATTTTCGGGCGGCCTATAGGAATTTGCGCCAGTGAATTAGCCAGACTAATATATTTTCTAATTTTGTAAGTGTGAGAAATTATGGAATAGGGCGAAGTAAACAATTTCCTATAATTCTTTTGCATTTAGGTTAGCAGCTTAAAACCCGCTGAATATTTCGGTTTATTGTATCTTAGGTTCTACGATTATATGCTAATTGTAAGTGATTTACTAAATATTTATACAAAAATCAGATTAAGATAAATTACCCATTCGCTCAACAGGCATTGGTGTGAAATAATCAGGATTGTCGAAGATTGTTGGGGCAGATAAAATAGGGTGACCAGTTTGTAAGTGACAATGAATTCAGTATCGTTAAGCTTCACTAATAAACTATATTTTTAGCTTAAAGAGCTCGGCATAGAATACCACTCTTGCAACTCTATTAAGAGGTCCGAAAACAAAGCTCCCCAACAAAGCTTTAAGAAACTGCTTCCAACGCCAGAAGAAAGGATGCCTGAAACGGATCGGTTCGACTGCAAACTCTGCCGTAGGTCGAACAATGTGGACGATATGGTCTTCTGTGCGGTGTGCCAGGAATGGTATCATTATCAGTGCGTGGGAGTGACATCAGCGATAGCCAATGAGAGCTGGATGTGTGCACGTTGTTCGGCTTTGCCATCATCAACACGGATCGGTGAGCTATATGGAAGCGATCCTGTATTCCCAGCTACTATCATCAACGTGCCATCACCTAGAACTACCGAACTCCCGTCGGCCGTTACTTCATCATCCTCCGTGGTATCGCTCAGGGCAAACGCTGGACTACCACTGGCCACATCGGCGGCATCCTCAACTGTATCGTCGACTGCTCCTCCAGGACTGGTACCGGCCGCCGTCGCTGGGCCATCCGGATGGGTACCTGCAACGACGACTCCAGCTACTACGACTAACCATGGCCAATCTCTGCTAACGGAGCAGGCGCGAGCAAGCCTGCAGTGGGTTCAAGACCATCGAGCATTTCTGGAGCAGCAATTGGAAGAGAGTCATAGGAAGGAACTAGAAAGAAAGAAGGCACTGCTGGGACAGCTCACGAATAACGCCTTGCAATGTATCATTACCGGGGCGACATCGAACAACGTCAACGAGCAGCCTGCCGCGGTCGGCGGGGTCGACAATGTCGGAGGCTGGCTGGGAAGGATGATTGGCGAGATGGAAAATCTGTCAGTCTCACCAGCGAGCGTGGGGCCACAGGTGACAGTCCCTGTTACACCCGCACTCAACAGTTCCACACCGACGACTACAGGTCATGCTAGTCAGTATGTATTCGATCCGTCTCTATCATCCCTGCTACTTGGAGTGCCTAGTAGTATGCCAAGAGTTCCCACAAGTTCTTTGCATGAAGGTCAGTACACTAATATATCATCTATTCCTATGTATGGGTACTCACCACCTGGAGGAGACCATTCTCGACAAATCAGTGCGTTCCCAATCAGCACTCAGGCGTCTTTGATGGGATTGGGGAATGCAAATCTAACTAACGTGGTAACAGCCTGCCCGACGGTTCCAACAGCGTCGATTCCACAGGTGGGCATTTACGGCGGGTTGTCTGGGGGAAATGCAAGTGTACCCACAATATATCCACATCCCATCGTATCGCAATCTCCCATGGGTGGGTACTATCCAGTGAACTCCGCTCAAGCGCTTCCCTTACAATACCCGGTGGGTCCAACGCAGCAGCAATTGTTGGCGAGACAAGTTATGCCTAGAGATCTCCCGCCGTTTCGAGGGGATCCTGAGGACTGGCCACTATTCTTCAGTGCATACACCAATTCGACGGCCGCATGTGGGTACACCAATGTGGAAAATTTAGCTCGGCTTCAACGAGCGCTACAAGGGAAAGCATTCGATGCAGTGAAAAGCCGTTTGCTTCTTCCGGCATGCGTCCCTCAAGTCATGTCCACCCTGTACATGTTGTACGGAAGACCGGAACTGATCATCCAGACATTGTTGGACAAAGTTCGCGAGGCTCCTGCACCAAAGGCGGAAAGGTTGGAAACGTTGATCACCTTCGGCCTGGCGGTTCAAAACCTGTGTGACCATGTTGAGGCAACTGGGCAAACAGCACATTTATGTAACCCAGTTCTGCTGCGGGAACTGGTGGACAAGATGCCCGCTCAGCAACGCTTGAACTGGGCGCTCTACAAACAACAGTTTGCTACGGCCGATCTACGTACATTTGCTGGATTCATGTCCATGCTAGTAACAGCAGCCTCGGACGTCACAGTCACTACAGATTGTAAGCAGTCGCAATCGGGCCGAGGAGAGCGTAATAAGGACAAAAGTTTCCTCAACACTCACGCTGCCAGTGAGCCAACCACGAAGCAGAGTCAACCAGACGACGTGATGAAGACATTAGAAGTAAAGGAGGTACTGTGCCTGGCGTGTAACGGGCGTAACCACAAGGTAAAAGATTGCGCAACGTTTAAAAGGTGGGATGTAGACAGCCGTTGGAAAACCATCCAAGATCACCATCTTTGTCGTACGTGTCTAGGAAAACACGGACGGCGTCCTTGCAAAGTGCAACTTGTTTGCGGCGTAGAAGGCTGTCAGCAGCGACATCACCAGCTGCTACACTCCGGCGTTCAAAGGCATCCGCCTACGGCCAACGACGACCAGAAGACAATAAAGCAGAGCGATGATTCTGGAGAGGGGTTGAATGCGCATCATGCTGCCAAGAAGTCTACATTGTTTCGTATCCTTCCCGTTAAACTTTCCTGGCGGGGAAAATCAGTAGAAACGTTTGCATTTTTGGACGACGGATCGGACATGACTCTGGTCGAGCAATCGATTGCGGACAGATTAGGCGTCGACGATGGCGAACCACTTCCCCTTTGCCTAACATGGACCAGCAATGTGACTCGACAGGAGCCGAAGTCCCAACGGATTCATCTGGAGATTTCCGGAGAAGGCAAAAACGAGCGGTTTATCCTGAACGATGCAAGAACGGTGTCTAGTCTTAATCTTCCAAAACAGACGCTGAAGTACGGGGATTTGGTGCGGCAATACAGTTACCTTCGTGGTCTCCCGGTCACTAGCTATGAGGCAGCCACGCCCGGCATTCTGATCGGTTCAAACAACGCCAGCCTGACTGCAACGCTAAGCTTACGCGAGGGTCAACTAGGCGACCCCTTGGCCAGCAAGACTCGTCTCGGCTGGTCGGTCTATGGCTATACTGCTGAGGGAGAAAAGGCGTCGAACTTCACGCTACACGTTTGTGAGTGCCGGCGAGAGTACCAGGTGGTTCAGGATCTTCACGATCTTGTCAAGCGACATTTCACGATAGAAAGCGTCGGGGTTTCGGCGGACAAAGGGCCTGAATCGGAGGAGGACAAACGTGCCCGTCGGATACTAGCGGAGACAACGAAACGCCTTTCAAATAGGTTTGAGACTGGCCTTTTGTGGCGCCATGACCTAGTGGAATTTCCAAATAGTTTTCCCATGGCATTGAGACGTCTGGAGTGTTTCGAGAGAAGAATGATGAAAGACCCTGAGTTGAAAGCAAGCGTTCATCAACAGATCAGCGAGTATCTGGAAAGCAACTACATCCACGAGCTGATGTGTGAAGAGATAGAGGCCATGGACCCAAGAAAGGTGTGGTATTTACCACTGAGCGCCGTAAGAAATCCGAAAAAGCCGGGAAAAATTCGGCTTGTTTGGGACGCTGCGGCGAAAGTAGGAGGTATTTCGTTCAACTCAATGCTCCTTAAAGGACCGGATCTGCTGATCCCACTCGCTTCAGTGCTGTGCAAATTTCGGGAACGGCCCGTAGCCGTTAGTGGAGATTTGAAGCAAATGTTCCATCAGTTCAGAATTCGCCAGGAAGACGCTCATAGCCAGCGGTTCCTCTACAGGGAGCATCCCTCGCTGCCAGTCAGAACGTTCGTAATGGATGTTGGTACCTTCGGAGCCACATGCTCCCCCTGTCAGGCCCAGTACATCAAGAACCGTAACGCAAAGGAACACGAAGCGGACTTTCCGGAGGCAGCAAAGGCAATCCAAGAAAAACACTATGTCGATGATTATCTCGACAGTTTCGACACCGAAGAGGAGGCGATCCAAGTCGCGCTGGAAGTAACGGAGGTACATGCTCGGGGAGGATTCTGCATTCGGAACTGGCACTCGAATTCGGACGCCCTTCTGAAACGGGTCGGAGAACCCAAGGGAGTACATCAAAAGGCAATCAATACCAGTTCGGAGAGTGAAGCGAAACGAGTCTTAGGCCTTCTATGGCTACCAGAAGAAGATGTCATTGCCTTTGCCAACAACTTAAAGTTGGACTGTATTGTTCCAACGAAGCGCAACATCCTGCGCTGTGTCATGAGCCTGTTTGACTCGCAGGGCATTCTGTCCCATATCACGATTCAGGGACGGATGATTATCCAGGACAGCTGGCGCAACCAGACCCATTGGGACGAAGAGGTCGCAGAAACTATTCGCAGGCGTTGGCTGCGATGGATCAAACTGTTTGATGATGTTAGCAAGATGAGACTTCCGCGACCATACTTTCCTGGTTTTTCTGCGACTGAGGTCAGCTCGGTAGAACTACACGTTTTCACGGATGCGAGTGAGGAAGCATACGCCTGCGCAGCCTACTTTCGAGCCACAATAATGGGAAAGGTACACATTACGTTGGTGATGGCCAAGGCGAAAGTAGCACCATTGAAATCTCTGTCGATACCGCGTCTGGAGTTAATGGGAGCTCTTCTTGGAGCGAGGTTGTCCAAAGCGGTGAAGGAGTACCATACGATCCCAATAGACCGCCGAGTGATGTGGACGGACTCGAAAACAACTTTAGCTTGGGTACAATCACAACATCGTCGCTACCGGCAATTCGTGGCGTTTCGTGTGGGAGAGATCCTAAGTAAGACCGAGGCTTCTGAATGGAGGTACGTTCCCACACATCATAACCCAGCCGATGATGCAACCAAGTGGAGTAAGGGACCCAGCACAGATGCAACATCACGTTGGTTCCGTGGGCCCGACTTTCTGTACACGCCGGAAGAAGATTGGCCAGAGCAAAGATCGACTCTAAATTTGGAGACAGATGAAGAACTGCGTCCCTGCATGGTTCACAGAGGAAAGCCATTCAAAGAAATTTTTCAGATCAGCAACTCCTCTAAGTGGGAACGCTTGCTGAGAACAGCGGCTTACGTCCATCGCTACATAACGAACTGTTATCGTAAAAGCAAGAAGCAGGAGCTGATCACGGGTTACTTGCGCCAGGAAGAACTACGGAAAGCAGAGAACAGCTTGTGGAGATCAGTGCAAGCATCGGCATACCCGGATGAAGTAACCATACTGAAGCAAGGAGAAGGGAATCCTAGGAAACGCATTGAAAGGACTAGTACCGTCTATAAGCTGTCGCCTTTCTTGGACGAGCACGGCGTAATGCGGATGGATAGTCGTATCGGCGCAGTTCCATATGTCGGGTATGACTTCAAGTTTCCAATCATCCTACCACGTGAACATCACCTCACCAAGCTGGTCGTCGACTATTATCATCGCCGATATCTTCACGCCAATAACGCGACGGTGTACAACGAAGTTCGTCAAAGATTTCACATCTCCAATTTGCGCACCGTAATACGTAAAGTTTCGAAAGCATGCCAGACTTGCAAAGTCAACAAAGCAATCCCGGTAGCACCAAGAATGGCGCCTCTCCCGGAGTCTCGTCTAGCGGCTATGGTGCGGCCGTTCTCATATGTTGGGCTCGACTACTTCGGACCTATCCAGGTCCGAATTGGACGCAGCTGTGTTAAACGTTGGGTAGCTCTGTTTACGTGCCTCACTGTGAGAGCCGTCCATCTTGAGGTCGTTCATTCCCTCTCAACGGAATCGTGTAAGATGGCGATCCGTCGGTTTGTGGCGCGACGTGGATCGCCCATCGAAGTCCACTCAGACAACGGCACAAATTTTCAGGGGGCCAGTCGGGATTTACGTGAACAGCTGAAGAAGATCGATCAACGACTAGCAGAGACTTTCACAAACACCAACACGAAATGGATATTTAATCCTCCATCAGCACCACATTTCGGTGGCTCTTGGGAACGCCTCGTGAGATCCGTCAAGGTGGCTCTTGGTTCATTGTGCAGCGATCGGAATCCGGATGACGAGACGCTGTTGACGGTCATCTCGGAAGCAGAATCTATAGTGAATTCCAGACCATTAACATCAATTTCTCTGGAGAATGCCAGCCAGGAGGCCCTGACACCCAACCACTTTATCCTGTTGAGCTCTTGTGGAGTCGCTCAACCGCCCACGAAGCTGGCGGAAACAACGAAGGTCACACGCACAAATTGGAACATGGCCAGACAGCTCATTGATCAATTTTGGAGGCGATGGATCATCGAGTATCTTCCGACGATTGCCATCCGGAGCAAGTGGCACAACGAAGCTGAGAACCTCAGGGTAAATGACCTTGTGCTGATTGTGGACGAGGGTCAACGTAACGGATGGGCGAGGGGTCAAGTCGTAGCCGTCATTCCAGGAAGTGATGGTCGAATTCGGCAGGCCATGGTCCGAACCACCGGTGGGCTGTTTCGGCGCCCAGTTACCAAGCTGGCAGTACTCCGGGTGCAAGAAAATGGTAACGCAGAAAGGACGGAAGAAAGGCAGGTGCGTTACGGGTCGGAGGATGTTGCCACCGCTGGCAGCACGGATAATTCAAACAGAGGATCGATCCACGGTATCCCCCGATCGGACTCTGACGTAACAACTGACATCGATCTTGCGCAAGCCCGATGCGCGACGAAATGTCAGGATGACACAGTGGACGTGACAAGCAGATGATGATACGGGCACAGACGAGTTTGCAAGTCATCTATAAGCACAGTTTGTTTGATGAATAATAATTTTCCTTCGTAATTGAATATTACTATTTTCGGGCGGCCTATAGGAATTTGCGCCAGTGAATTAGCCAGACTAATATATTTTCTAATTTTGTAAGTGTGAGAAATTATGGAATAGGGCGAAGTAAACAATTTCCTATAATTCTTTTGCATTTAGGTTAGCAGCTTAAAACCCGCTGAATATTTCGGTTTATTGTATCTTAGGTTGTACGATTATATGCTAATTGTAAGTGATTTACTAAATATTTATACAAAAATCAGATTAAGATAAATTACCCATTCGCTCAACAGGCATTGGTGTGAAATAATCAGGATTGTCGAAGATTGTTGGGGCAGATAAAATAGGGTGACCAGTTTGTAAGTGACAATGAATTCAGTATCGTTAAGCTTCACTAATAAACTATATTTTTAGCTTAAAGAGCTCGGCATAGAATACCACTCTTGCAACTCTATTAAGAGGTCCGAAAACAAAGCTCCCCAACAGGAATCGTTCAAGCAAATGTGGTGATTTCAGACACTATTCTCATAGTTTAGTTCTACGGTCGGAAAACGTTGCGGAAGAGGAGCTGCAAAGTTTTCCGACCAAATATGCTTCTCCTCCATCTCTTCTCTTTTTGCATTCGAGACCACCAAATTTACCACTGCATAATCACCCTCCCTGGGGTTGCAAAACGGTGAGTCGATAAGGAGAGCGTCCAATATAGCTCTGGTGCTCACAAGTTCCTACCTCATGATTCCACAGGTCAATGACAAAGACCGCCAGCTAAGAGTTGTATGCTTAGCTGGTAGTGCAGCCTGGGCACTGTTGTCCTTCTGACTTCAGCTAGATTGAGGAGGTACGATCCGAGCGTCTGTTCACCAAGGAGGTGCGGCTCAAACAGCGTCTGTTCTGGCATCCAGCGGCTGAGTAAGAAACGTTGCACCACGCCCAGCTAGATCCAAGGTGGTAGCCCCATCAGCGTGGTCGTCCCAGTGTTGGTTGGGACGTTAAACAAACAGAACTGGCACGATGGCCCTCCGGCGAGACAGGAGTGTTGGCGTAGGCCCAATAAGCCACTCGTAAAAATCGATACAATTGGCAAAGACCCACGCGATGAAATAAGGACTACGATTGGAAACTTGGAACATGGAATTGCAAGTCACTAGGATTCGCAGGATGTGACAGGATAATCTACGACGAACTACATCCCCGCAACTTCGACATCGTGGCGTTGCAGGAACTTTGTTGGACTGGACAGAAAGTGTGGAAAAGCGGGCATCGAGCGGCTACCTTCTACCAAAGCTGTGGCACCACCAATGAACTGGGAACAGGATTTATAGTGTTGGGCAAGATGCGACAACGTGTGATCGGGTGGCAGCCGATCAACGCAAGGATGTGCATGTTGAGAGTTAAGGGCCGTTTCTTCAACTACAGCATCATCAACGTCCACTGCCCACACGAAGGGAGACCTGATGACGAGAAAGAAGCGTTCTGCGCGCAGTTAGAGCAAACATACGATGGTTGCTCGCCGCGTGACGTGAAAATCGTTGTCGGCGACATGAACGCGCAGGTAGGAAGGGAGGAAATGTACAGACCGGTAATCGGGCGAAACAGCCTGCACGCCGTATCGAATGATAACGGCCAGCGATGCGTAAACTTTGCAGCCTCCCGTGGTATGGTAGTCCGAAGCACCTTCTTCCCCCGCAAAGATATCCACAAAGCCACCTGGAGATCACCCGACCATCAAACAGAAAACCAAATCGACGGTAAATTCTTCTCAGATATAACCAACGTCCGCACATACCGCAGTGCGAATATAGATTCGGATCACTACTTAGTCGCTGTATGCATGCGCTCAAAACTTTCGACAGTTATCACCACGCGTCGAAGTCGAACGCCGCGGCTCAACAGCGATCAGCTGCGTAACGTGGCGAAGTGGCTCAAGACTACGCGCAGCAGTTAGCAGTGGCCCTACCAACGGAAGAGCAGCTTGGCGCAGCTACACTTGAAGATGGCTGGAGGTACATCCGAATCACAGAAACGACTGGTACGACGGCGAATGAACAGTTGAACAGTTGAAAAACGAGAAGAATGCAGCATGGGCGAGAATGCTGCAACATCGTACGAGAGCGAATGAGGCACGTTACAGACAGGCGCGGAACAGGCAGAACTCAGTCTTCCGGATGAAGAAGCGCCAGCAGGAAGAACGAGATCGCGAAGCGATGGAAGAGCTGTAACGCGCTAAGGGCACATGAATGTTCTACGAGAAGCTGAACCGTTCGCGCAGAGGCTTTGTGCCACAAGCCGACATGTGCCGAGATAATCGCGGGAATATTCTCACGAGCGAGCGTGAGGTGGTCGAGAGGTGGCGGCAGCATTACGATGAGCACCTCAATGGCGACGTTGCAAGTACCGAAGGTGGCGTGGTAACAGATCTAGGAGTATGTGCACAGGACGAAAGACTTCCGGCCCCTGACCTTCAAGAGATTGAGGAGGAGGTTGAAAAACAACAAAGCCGCTGGAGCAGATAAACTACCAAGCGAGCTTCTAAAATACGGTGGAGAAGCACTGGTGAGAGCACTACACTGGGTCATTACCAAGATTTGGGAGGAGGAAGTATTACCGGAGGAATGGATGGAAGGTATCGTGTGTCCCATCTACAAAAAGGGCGACAAGTTGGATTGCGGAAATTACCGCGCGATCACACTACTGAGCGCTGACTACAAGATACTCTCTCAAATTTTATGCCGCCGACTATCACCGATTGCAAGAGAGTTCGTGGAGCAATATCAGGCTGGATTCATTGGTGAACGCGCTACAAAAGACCAGATGTTCGCCATCCGGCAGGTGTTGCAGAAATGCCGCGAAAACAACGTGCCCACACATCACTTGTTCATCGATTTCAAATTGGCGTATGATGAAGTCGATCGAGAACAGCTATGGCAGATTATTATGCACGAATACGGATTCCCGGATAAACTGATACGATTGATCAAGGCGACGATGGATCGAGTGATGTGCGTAGTTCGAGTATCAGGGGCACTCTCGAGTCCCTTCGAATCTCGCAGAGGGTTACGGCAAGGTGATGGTCTTTCGTGCTTGCTGTTCAACGTTGCTTTGGAGGGTGTAATAAGAAGAGCGGGGATAAACACGAGTGGGACGATTTTCACGAAGTCCGATCAGCTGCTTGGTTTCGCCGATGATATTGATATTATTGCTCGTAAATTTGAGACGATGGCGGAAACGTACATCCGACTAAAGAGTGAAGCCAGGCGAATCGGATTAGTCATTAATGTGTCGAAGACAAAGTACATGATGGCAAAGGGCTCCAGGGAGGAATCACCGCGCCCGCCACCCCGAATTCATATCGACGGTGATGAAATCGAGGCGGTTGAAGAAATCGTATACTTGGGCTCACTGGTAACCGCCGACAACGACACCAGCAGACAAATTCAGAGGTACATTGTGTCAGGAAATCGTGCTTACTTTGGACTCCGCAGAACTCTACGATCGAATAAAGTTCGCCGTAACACGAAGTTAACCATCTACAAAACGCTGATTAGACCGGTCGTCCTCTATGGGCAAGAAACATGGACCCTACGTGCAGAGGACCAACGCGCCCTTGGAGTTTTCGAACGGAAACCATCTACGGCGGAGTGCAGATGGAAGACGGGACTTGGAGAAGGCGAATGAACCACGAGCTGCGTCAGCTGCTGAGAGAACCAACCATCGTCCATACCGCGAAAATTGGGAGGCTACGGTGGGCGGGTCACGTCATCAGGATGTCGGATAGCAACCCGACTAAAATGGTTCTCGAGAGTCATCCGACCGGTACAAGAAGACGTGGAGCGCAGCGAGCTAGGTGGGTCGACCAAGTGGAGGACGATCTGCGGACCCTACGCAGAGTGCGGAACTGGAGACAAAGAGCCATGGACCGAGTGGAATGGAGACGGCTACTATGTACAGCAGAGGTCACTCCGGCCTTAGCCTGATCGGTGAGCAAAGTATCTTTAAAGTGACTCGAGTATATTCCAGACTCGTTGGCCATCTTTCATTCTTGGTAGCTGTAGGATTTCTAGTTGATCAATAAATACACAATACACAATTAAATTTTAGTATCTAACTATATTCCTACAGTAGCGACAATACATTTACAGCAGTACATGAACCCTAACGCTTCTGTGGTATATCTACTGTTTTTAAACAAGAAACGTGAAGGGTCCAACAATCGACATCAAATTCAAATCAAAAACCAACCATTTGTAATCGAACGGTTACAAGCCATAAAGGAATGCCTGCACAATAAAAAGTGTTGCTGTAGTTTTCGTACATTAATCGTTTTACGAGATTATGCGTTCAGGTCATGCTTGAAAACATCAACTAGACAGTATGCTAAATGAAGTGTATAATCATCTACATAAGAAACCATGCCATTTAATTAATAACGAAATGTTCAATCTGGCAAAGATGAGTTCACTCAGAACGATAACCCTCGGGCTTCCCCGGCAGCTACGCTCGCGCTCGGCTTGAGGAGAGGATCACAGATGGTGACTTTTCCCAGTGGCTTACGAGACTTTGTATGATCACACATCTCTACGGTCGGTACGCTTATTTTTGCTACGTTCACGGATTCCGGAAAAAAAAAACTAAGTTTGATGTTCCCAAGTAGAGCACTCAAGTCACTGGGGTGTTCACTGCTTTGAGGCAGTAAGAATTAGGGTTCCGATGCATGGTCAATATGGGTATCATATCTTGACGTTTTTTTAGGATCTTCTGAAATGCCCTAAAGCCTCCTGAAACGTCCATAAAAATTCTTTCAATGCCCCTGAAATCCTCTGAAGATTGCCGAAACCCCTCGTAACGCTCGTGAATCACGCTAATATTCCTCTGAAATCCCCTGTAATGCCCCCGAAGCATCCAAGAAATGAACTTTTCTGGAAATACCTGTAATACAAAGATTATCAGTTATTCTTACAAACCAATGCTTGCTATCCTGGATTGTAGGTATCGAGTTCGGACATGTATCTACTCAAAGAGCTACGTCCGAAAATATCCATATCGCATGAGTATTCTAGGATTTATTAGGCATGCCCATTTTTTTCATTTTCACAGAGTATATCCCCATCAAAAGCGGCCTACGTTTGTAGCCATACATTTACCATCAATGGTATTTGAAAATTATGTCGAAACGTCGGGACAAATCTAAAACAGTCGTTTTTGATTCCCCAAGACTGCAGTGCCGAAAAGAGTAGCTAACATTTACCATAAGTTGTATATTTAAAATTCATTCAACAAAACCCTAAATGAGCTTATGGCAACCAGAAGTCTAATGTTTCGGCATCGGAAACTCCTCTTCCCAGACGGTCCGCTCGATCCAATCCAGATAATGGTCAACGCGATGAACAACGCCTATTCTGGGAGTTGAATCGGTATCAGGATTGCCATACGCAGTGCTCCCTATTCCAATCACCGTGAAGCGACAGGTCCGACTGTCTACGCTCTGCACAATACTTCCGCTGAATGTGTCCGTTTGCAAGCGAGGGTTGATCACGCATGCCTGGCCGGGGTACAGGCGATGTGATTCTTGGATCACATTGTCGCACTCGTCCTTCGTACCGATATAGTCATAGGCCGATTGCGGCCGGGGCTTGACATCCGCTTGAGTTGCGAATAGAACAAATTGTGAGAGTTGTGGCTTGCGGAAGTTAATGACAATGCAATGTACTTACGGTCCCAATAGCTTTCAATCATCGTTTGTAGCATGGCATCCTCAAGGTTTTCCGACAAACTGTTTGCCAAACAGGCCGGAACCAGTTGACTGGATAGTGCAACGGGTGTGGATAGCCTAAGGATCCCGACGTCGTTGTGATGAAAGTTCGTATGATCATAGTCTGGATGACACGTCATGTCCGAAATGTTGACCATTCCATGGTAGCTTATTTTAGCTGTTTTCGGTTGACGGAGGTGCCTGAATGAAAATGTTATAATCATAGAATTTTGGGATCGTTCGTACAATTTCAAAGGAGTTAATGGTTGCAGTTGGATAACATTGTGTATAACAGTTCATAACGAAAATATCTACTGTAACGATTGTAAATATTAAGGACTGAACTCCAGGACAGTTTGAAGACAGTTTCAATTTCCGAAATGAATACGATAATACAATACCAGTTTGTGTCATGCAGCTATGGCTGATTATGCAACGTTACTCTGTATAACAGATACGACTGCTATTCCGAGTCCTAAACTCACAGTTAGTTTGGATGAGTTTCGAAAAGTGTGATTTAAAGCGGAATTACTATCCGAAATAAAATCTCTAGAACATGGTTGCGCTTCTGAGTACTTACCGTAGGCATTGACAAGAAGTCAATATGTAATTCTCTTTAACAAGTACACCAAGGGAAATAATTTTCGATTGGTCGTCATACAGCGAGACCTGCCAAAAAGGAGAACGATCGCTGTACATTTATACAGCAAAAAATGCGGTAATTACTTACGATATGTGGCTGAGAGTCTAGCGAAGGGTCCCACGAATTCTCACAAACTCCGCTGCTTTTACGAATCAGGCTGGCGTAACGTTCGCATTCTGAATGGTAAAAGGTGAATTAGCCATTGCAATCCAAGTGTCATGAAACTAGTTATGCCCCAGTACCTCTTTCACTGATTCTTCTTGATTTTTTGCTTGCCATGATTCCTTCGATCCACGTGATGTACGGCTCAAAACTTATCAATATAAGGTATCTTTTAGCATCACTACCTTCCACCTTGGATGACACGATCCCCGTCAAGATCCATGACCCAAGGAAATCGACAAAGTGTAAGTGGTACAGTCCTGATCCACGGTCGGCGATGCCCTGTTCAACCTCTTCCTCGAAAACGAAGAAAAAAGAAACAATAATAGTCCAACTCAATAATTAATAGTAGAAACGATCTCACCATTAGGATAGACGGCACAGTACTGATTGGCGGAGAGTGTCAGTCCAGCTTCGGAACACACCTGACGAACACGGATGTAGACATTAGATGACTTGAGTTCGTTGTTTGATTTCCCAGTTTCCATTGTTTGCCAACCAGTGATGAAGGCAGGCTGACCTTTCAAATTCGAAAAACTCGAAGCGTTTCCCGGAACAATGCAGATGTGCGCCACATAGGGTGTATTCTTGACCGGCCAGCTGGTCACCAGTAGCGCTATGTTGGAATCCGAAGTGTCCGGGTGGATATGAACTTCTCTGACGTATCGTATTTGCTCGTGAACACTAGGGTGACCTAAGCGATTCAATCCAAAGTGCAGTTCAAAAGTATCCTTCAGCAACGGTATTCCGGTGGTTTGATTCATGACACACTGCGCCGTTGTCAGAACATGCCTATTGCTGATCAGGGTACCGCTGCATATTAGTTCAAACGCGCTGGTATTCCGGTTCCGGTGAAAAATTGCCGTACTCCACGGCCACTCCTCAACTTCGCCTTCATGGTAATAAAATCCGCATTTTTTGTCTTCTGTCGGTAGAGGAAGTTGTGCATCTACTGAAAGCATATGAAGAATTGTACAGTAGACGTTCGATTGGTGCGAACGACTGTATCGTAAACTACTACTCGATTCTGGAAGTAACTTCCGAGAATCTTGTACAGGTACCCGGGTATCCAGAGCCACCACTGCACAATATCAGAATTCATCTCCTCTTACGCTGAAGCGCTATTTCGGCGGTCTTTGTAACCACAAGATAGCGTCTATGATCGACCTCCCCTTCCGGAAACCGAACTGGCTGCTCGAGAGACTATTTACACCCTCGGTGCTCCTCAACAGTCAGTTGGGGATGATCTTCCCGAGAACCTTCCTCGCTGTGTTGATCGAGCATATTGCACTATATGTCGACTGGTCTCCGGGTGGTTCCCCCGCCGTTAGCAATACCAGGCTCTACCGCTTCCAAACCTCTGGGAAAACTTCCTCGTTCAGGCATTTCTGCATAACAGACCTGAACATCTCGGGAGCCTCTGCAATAGCTACTTTTGAGGCCAGGTGTGGAACTCCGTCCGGACCTCGGACCTTACCTATGCTAAGTGATTCAGCAATGCCCGTAAGTTTCTAATCGGTGACCCTCCCCTCATCGCTAGCCCCGGTCCCCTGCGGCCCTACGAAAGGAGGCCAAGGACTAGGATCGTGACGCGGAAAGAGCTCCTCGATGATCTCCTCCAAAATCTCTGGAGACTACTCTGTAGGAGCCATTTCGCCTCTGGTCTTGGCTATCACGATTCACTATCCTGTAGGCATCACCCCACGGATTCGCATTGGCACTCTAACAGAGATCGTCAAAGCAGGTCATTTTGCTTGCCCTTATCTCGGTCTTCAAAGCGACTTTTGCAGCGGCGAACATCACCCGTCGCTCATTTCGTTCCTCATCACTTTCTTGCGCAGGTCTGCAATCGCTCAAGTCCACCTGTAAGCCGGTGCTCTCCCATCCCTAGAGTAGACTTGCTTAGGCATGGTCGTATCGCATGCACGCGAGAACACCGTTACCAGCTCGTCCCCACTTAAACCGAGCAGGTTTCACTCACGGCTGATCGCCTCTCTAAATACCTCGTCATTGAAGTATGATGTATTCCACAAGCGAGGGGTTGGCGTCGGCCTGGCCACCTCTTCCTCTACTGGATGCCTGCTGTTGTTGTACTCGAAACTGTAGCGAACCGCCAGGTGATCGCTGTGAGTGTAGCCATCGTCTACTCTCCAGTTCGAACTACTTGTTAGGCCATGACGACAAAAAGTATCATCGATAATCGACTCCACTCCGTTCCGACATTAACCAGGTCGACATCTAGCATGGCCGGTGCCTCTAGCAGGATCTGACTTCGCTGAGTCGTAAAACGGCTTCCTAATTCCACGGCCCTGGCATTGAAGTCACCCGCTATTACCACCGGCCTCCTCCCTGTCAGCAAGGGCGTCAAACATTCCAGTATCTGCGTGAACTGTTCGATCGACCACCGTGGAGGTGCATAACAGCTACAGAAGAAGACCACGTTTACTTTGGTGAACACGAAGCCCTCGTAGATAGCAGACAACAACTCCTGGACGGGGTATTTACCCGTCATCCATATCGCCGCCATTTTGTAACCAGTGGTGTGTTGAAGTGTCCAAGATTTGTGAGATTTTCGTGATTTTGTGTTTCGTTGTATTTTTATGTCAAACCAAGGAAGTCCTTAAATATCTAAACATGGACACTACCCAACACCCACTGTGAGGTAACGCAGCAATTAGTTCCGCTACTCACCACCAGACGTCGCAGAAGGATATGTTGGGCGGCCATTGTGGGTGGTGTAAAGGGGGCCATGATGGGGCGAAATCGGATGGGCGGATTACAGGACGGTCGAAGGCCTGGATCGTGAACCACCATTACGAATCCAGCAATGAATTACCTACATCGGCTGTTTTCCTACTCTCCGCATCGACCAATGTGGCGCTAGCTTCTATGCGTGAAAAATCGCTAAAAGTAAATCGCAAAAATATCGTATGGCGAATACCATCTAAAGGCAAATTCTTCAAAGTGGAACACATTATTCGAAAAAATATTTGGTAGTGGTTGTGCACAATGGTGACCACTATTAAGCCTACCAAATATTTTTTCGGGAAAAGCTTTGTATTTCAAGTAATTCAAGTTTAGATGCATTTCGCCATACAAAATTAAATTGATTTACTCCTGCTGATCAACTGTGGCTGCGCGCAAAGCAGGTAGTCCATTAACTTGCAACAGTTGTGAAAGCAAGACGTGAGCTAGCAAACTGAAAGCTAAAAGTGAATTTACAAAGCCAGCCAAATTAAGACTTTGGTCTACAAAGAGTGAAAAGTGGAAGTAAAGAAGTGGTGATAGCATCCAGGTAATTCACAACACAGTGCATTAATTCCCGACCGACCTAGCATTAACCGCCAAACCCCCCCCTCCAGGACCCCTGTACTAAAGTGTAAAAGCCAGTGCTTACCTGTGAATAGCGCTGTGCCTACTTACCCGCGTATTCTTCCAAGTTTGGCCGCAGGATTGCCGGAAGTACGCCTTAACCCTGTGAGAACCGACCGTGGTCCGGAGTTGGCCCAGACGTTCAAAGCGCCGCTCCGTCGACCGAATAGACCGCCGTTGGCTACACCCCGTATATCCAGGCGCAGCCATTTTGAAAGTGTCCTAGAGTTCACGCGCCACGCCAAAAGTCGCGACTCGGACTGCATCGAACGGCCGTCCAACCCAACGGGAGGCAACAGCAAAGGAGGGCACCGAAGGAAGGACGAAGGAGAAGGTGTAGTAGCGGAACAGGAAGAAAGGGGCCCCGCATAGAGTGAAGAAGTAGGAAGAAAGAGGTAGGAGATAGACAGTTAGAAAGTGGGAAGAAAGTCAATAAAGGTACCTGTATTGTGAAAGTTAAAATAAAGTGGCTTTGTGTTAAACGTAAAGTGTTTAAGTGTTTCCTTGGCCGCGATAGTCAAGCGCGTACGCCGACCCTGAGGCAGTTGAAGGAGGGGGGTCTCACCAGTGCTGGGCAGGGATCGCCCACTAGTTACAATTTTTCCGGACCCATCCGCAGCCCAATTGCCGTTGCCGGCGGTATGGGTCCCGACGGCTGATAGCGATATCCGTTACCCACTCAGAAAATGCGCGAAAAAGCAGTTGCTAGGCTGCGTTACAGTAAGAGATTCAGGTTCAGCTGCATTACCTGCACTGTGACTTGCCAGCTGTGGCTTTTCTGAAGGCCGGCCATTTTGGACCTCCCGTTGGTTGCTTACTTTTCGCGGAATTCCTGGAACAAATCAAACACATGGGTGGACTGGAAGAGCCTTGTGCTTTGTGGCCTTTGCCGCCGCATCGAATACACAGCTCTCTCCTGTCAGGGCCTTAACAATCCCATGACTTGTGTTCTGATTCCAGACACCTGGAGCAAACCTCCGTAGGCTCGCGCAAGGTCAGTTAGCACACTGACCAGCCCACCTTGAGCTCTCTAGTTTAACGGACTTGTTCACGCCCGTCACAGCTAGCTGTACCAAGGCCACCTGAGTCCCTGTCGGGCCCATCCATAGCCGAACATCTGCGGTGGCCACCTGCACCTCGCACTGTTGCCGCAGTACCGTGATGAGCTCTTCCACTTTGGTGACCTCGCCTTGGGTTTTCACCTTTGTTCAGAGTCTCCTCCGCTGTAAGAGCCCTCACATCAACGCCCTCGCCAAGGACTTCTACCGCCAGACTTTTGTAGACGACGCCCTTGCGTTCCTTGTCGCGATTGAGTTCTAGGAGCATTTCATCGTATAAGTATGTCTAATACTGCGCACGTCGGCACCCAGAAACAAGAACTTGGCGACGCTTCTTATCGCCTTCAAGACTTTCGGGTACTTGGAATGTTCGGTCTTGATGACGAGCCGCGTCGCCTTTCTCACGCTTGGCAACTGCCCTCCTACGTTTCTTAGGCCTGGTGTCCCTACGCTCCTGCACCTCCTTCTTCTTTCACTCTACTTTGGTCCAGCGGGCGTCCAAGGGGTTGTCCTCCCCCTGACCCATCCTAAGTTGAGGTTGCTGAGTACCAATCAATGATCACAATACCCTGTTCCCTTCGACTGCCTCACACGCTTCTGCGATTGCTTGTCGTAAGCAATAGCATCCGCCATACTTTTGGGACTACCCGCGAAAACGAAGCCCTCCGTCTGGGTAGACTTCGAAATCTTTGACTTCACGCGCTCTACCACTGTTGCGTTGCCACGAGTTCTCTGGCAACACGGTTGATCCGTTGATCAACCAGCACGCACCGATTCGACTATCTTGGTTCTCAGTGCAGGTCTCTCAAGATTCTCAACGAGTATTGGCCTCATCAACGCCTCTCGTACCTCAAGTCGCATCGCATGTTGGTACCTCAGGAGTTACCCAATGTCACGCCCAAGGCCAGGAGGATGGTAACCCCGGTAAAGAAAAAGGCAAGGCGTCCCTGCAGGCCCGGCCCGGTATGAAGGAAGCAGAGGGCTGTGAGCTTGTGCCGGTCCTCAGCCGCCATAGGATAAAGCGGTCCAGGGGGAAGATGTCCTTCGGCCGCCTATGGATAGGCGGTACATAGAGGGAAAAGCCGAGAGCAGGTGGACCGATGAGGCAATGAAAAGCGATGTTAAGCTCGCGGATCGGGGAGCTGACGTACGCAGTTTCAGATGTACTCGTACCGGTTATGTTATCCTTGAGCTTAAAAAGGACTCCGAGCACAAGGGATTTGGAGGAGGAAATCCTTGGTGAAGGTGTAGAAGTGACAGCTCTCACTGCTGAAGCGACTGTCCCGTACAAAAACCTGGATGAGACCACGGATACGCAGGAGCTCGATGGGACTTGAGACGCTAACCATTCTCCATTCCATGCGCTCAATACGATAGTTCAACATTAATTTGGTCCAAAGCAGCGCCGGCCACGTCCTTACGGCTATCGAGAAAGGAAGCGAATGTAATTTCGACAAACCCTTTCTTGTAGAGTCCGAGGAATCCTCTGCATCTCCACAGTTGTCTTGATAAGGAGCATTTTGAATAGCACAGGGTAAACCGTGGATTTGGATGTCAATTATGGCTGGATATGCGATTAGAGTTATGTAAACGCATCACATACCTTGGGATTGTCCATTCCAAATTCTCTGCTCAATCCAGTCCAAATGATAGGCAATTCGAGCATAAATTTCCATCCAATACTGATTGCGGGATTCATCGTTTTCTTCATTGTGAACCTTCAGTCCCACCACCGTTGACATACACGATTGCCTGTTGGACGTCTGCAACACAGCACCGGATGATTTGCTGTATTTCAATTCATAATAGGCATTGTACATCAATTGATCAGTACTGTTGACGCATAGTTCGCCGGCAAGGTCAGACCTGTTGAACCAACCGGGTCTACGCAGTGATTTGCACTTTTCATACAGAGTTATTCTGTTCTCGTCCGACTCAACCAGGGTCTTGTGGTCGTCTGAAAGTGTTCAAAGATTATTCAAGGACATTATTTGATATTCCCAACAAATTTTGTCAAATTACCAATCGTTTCAGTGACGAAAGCCGTTTGGACGAGGATGTCGTACAGATTTTCCGTCCAGTTGTTAGCCAAACAAGCTGGAATCAGGGTATTACTGAGCAAAACCGATGCATTCAGTTTAAGAATCGCTAAGTCGTAGCGTTTGCTAAAGTCGGTATGCTTCGGATGACATGCCATTTCCGACACGGCCACTTCCCCGTACGCTTCGATTCGCACTTTAGCTTGCAAGTATAGTGCATTGCCTTCTGGTCTAGAATTTGGAACACATTAAATTTGTAAAGTAGAACATTGAATATCTCAACCTCACCGAACGCAGCTGCAAGTGGTAATGACATGGGACTCATCTACCAGGACACCATTGCACATATGTATGCCTCTCGGGTCAGTTATCATCACCTAAAGAAAATCGCAATATATATGGGGGATGATAGTAATGTAGTGAAAAACTTACGTTGTGCCTATATCTATTGTTGAAACAATCACCGTTACGTCTTTTTCTCGTCAGTCTTTGGAATCGTTCGCACTCTGAAACAACAAAATTGAGAAGAAAACAATCGCACTTGTCATGTAATAACTCCGAAAACAAGTGAATACCTAGTTCGCTAATTCGTTTCTGCCTCTTGTCCAGGCGAGGTTCACTCTCAGCAAAAATTTCCTTAACCCATGTCAAATACCGCTGAACGTTAACAAAAACGATATACTTAGAGGCGTCAACTGTTTGTTTCAATTCGTTGAACTTTCCAAACGAAACGATTCCCCTGAGCTGCCAACGATCGCCATCACTGATGTACATGCCGCCGCCACTATCTCCCGGTCCAGGACTGGCTCCTAAATAGAGAAACAGAGTTCAATTTGATTGCTTCTAAGTATCTAGGGTTTTGTACTAACCGGTTTTATTTCCAGCGCAGAAGACTTTTTCGTTCAAACTTTTGCCAAACAGATTCGGGTCGTCCATCAGACACGTCACATAGCTAACCACGGGCAGCGGAGCCGTACGAAGCACATCCGAAATGGTCCCGTTCTCCGTCATTCCCCACCCTGTGACCCATCCGGATTTACCTTCTAGCTCTCGTAAGTCACGGTCCACCCTCTGGTCCAGACAAATCGGAATGACTGTGTCGGAGTATTCCACTGGCAATCGCATCACCAGCACAGCGATGTCATTCTTATTCGACTTATATTCCGGGTGAACATGTATTTTACTAACGTCACGAACCACAACGTTATCAGTCAACTTTAACAAATTATGCTGGCCGAAATGAAGCTCAATCTCATACAGAACCGGCCTCTGGCCACGTACTAGACGTTTGACGCAATGAGCTGCCGTCAGGGTGTGCTTCTCGTTGACCAAAGTACCCCCGCAACCATACTTGAACCGATCGGTACTCTTCAATCGATTGAACACTGCCACATGCCATGGCCACTGACCTTCTTCCACTGGCCAACCGTCTTTAATCAGTGGACGCAATCCGTGTTGTCTGATTCCACATTGGTAGGATGTTTCGGAAAACTGAACCGAACACAGAAAACATAAAATTAGGAAGCACACCAACTGATTCATCTCTCTCGGCTCGATCGGATCTTCGCCAAAACCAGAAAGCGACTGAACTTCTACGCGCAGTAGAGCTTTCCACAGAATCCATATCGTATCAGATGGTTGTAACTGTGAGTCGTAAAAAAGCTTGAATATTGTGATAAAAATTAGATGGTTCACCTCGAGAACTATTCGTTCCCTCCTCGCGTTCGTCGGTGTGTTTTGATTTTTCTTCTGTTAGACACGTGGCTTTACCTCATTCTGTGTGGAAGTTTTTGCAGGCCAATGTAATGTCTGGCGCTTGACTAGCAGTGGAGCATCAGAGAGATGCATACATGAATTTGTGAGCTCGTTTCATGCTATTGAGCGGGTATTCCCTTATCGAACAGGACGGTTTGGAACGGTCGTGTCACGAACAGTTCCAAGAATCGTCCTATTTTTTTAACTATTTCTTTATTTGACAGGCCTATACGCCCGAAGGCTTTACGAGCACCGACGAACCGACGTGACAGCTAGAACAAATAAATTCAAATTTGTTGTCCGCGACGCCATGATGAAAAATAGCCAAACACTATCGCCACCTCTATAACGGCTCGCGATGATTTGATAGCTCGACACCAAACCCCCGTATGAACACAGGAAACGGTTCGCGTCTGTGCTGATTTGACAGAAGCGATGGCTCGCTTCGCTGGTCGACCGTTAAATCAGGGGGGGACAGTTTTGGATCGCCACTGTCACGTCGGTTCGTCGGTGTTACGAGGCCAATAGAACCTTTTTTCATTTTGAATTAGACAAACTTACAGAATCACAGCCACTCTGTGACTCTTGAATACCACACAATTTTTTCTTCACTTTCCGCGCTTAGTTGACAGCCGCCGTTTATTGGTTTCACAATTGATCTCATAGAGTAAGGTGGGGCAAAAGTTCGACCCTAGTTGAAAATTCAATTATTTTCAAGAAATCGAAGCAGATAAAAATAAATGAATACCGTGTGGTGATTCTACCATCCATGAGCTAAAATTTTGCTGAACAAAGTTACGCCAAATGTTATTTCAATTTTGAGTTACAACACTTTTTGTATGTGTGTCTCTTATTCGAACTCTTGCCCCACCACTGGGGCAAAAGTTCGAATCTAGTGTTTGTGGTATTCCGCTATCCGTAGCACACTATTTCGACACTTTGGTAATTGGAATACCTAAAACCAATAAATATTTGATGTTGGAATTCGAATACACTTTAATGTTCACCAAAAATTAGTAGTTTTCCGTCAAATTCAGATAAAACAACATTTTTTTTTCAACTTCAATCGAATTTTCTCACTAATTCCATCATTTTTAGAGATAATATGTACATTTTGCAGAATTTTAGAGTTTTACCTAAAGTTGCCACATGACTCGAACTCTTGCCCCACAATCCGAACTTTTGCCCCACTATGTGTAAAATATGATTTCCAAAACTTTTTTGAAAAAAATAAAACATGCTATAGCATCTTCAAAATACGCCCCAAAATAAAATATCGAATTCGATTTCATTACAATTTCATTCCATGCGTTGGAAGGACCATCGCATATTACAATTTTTTGATCAAAAACCAACATAATGTCATAACTTTTCGAAATATTGATCAATTTTCATATATTTTGGAGTGAAAGACTCTTTTTCAAAAAGGCATCGAACAACCTTGACACCCGAAAGATATCATCTGAATTAAGCTCAAAAACTTCAAAAGAAACTCTTGCCCCACTCGAACTTTTGCCCCACTTTACTCTATGGTGAAGATGAGCTATCGGTCTCGCCGTCGTCGTTGTCGTCGCCGTCATCGTCGTCGTCGCCTCCATTCGTGCTCTGTTGGTCTACTTGGTCAGCTTGATTTGTACGTACGCTATTGTTTTCGCGTTCGATAAGCGCACGCTTACTTCTCGCCACTATTTCGATGAATGTTTCAGGGGAGGATGGGGTCGATTGACTGCTGCACATCGGTGGGAAATCGGCATCGGAGAAAATTTGTTCGTATGATTGAGGGGGAGCTGCCGCTGTTGCTGCTGCTGTTGTTGTTCTTGTTTCGGGTACGGTCTCTTCCAAGCACCTCTGCTTGGGATGAACCGGCCTGTAGCACCGCCTACAAGTTCGAATTTGGTTCAAGTGCTCCACATAGCAAATCTCGTCGGCTATTGTGAGATATGAAGGGATCGGTTGTTTGATCCTCATCAATAGCACTCGAACCCCGTTTGGTATACCGACAAAGTAATTCTTCCAACGTTCTGTTTGTATGGAAAACACATCCCCGTACTTCATCATGAAGTTAGCGACGGTGGTGTGGGGGACAGAAGGCGGCAGGTCATGTACTCGTACCGACACCGCTTCGCTGTCCACATACACCGGGTTTTTGAACTGCTTGTCCTTCCAAACAAAAGTCCGTTTGATATTGTGCGCTTTTTCATAGCGCAGCGCCGTATCATGATCCACCATTTCGATGTATACACAGTTACGCGTGTTGTGTAACTGGATACTTTTAACATCCGAAAGATTTAACTTGAGATCATTTTGAAGAAACTGCTCAACTTTTCGCACATCGGGTCGCCCGGGAACTACACTTAAATCAACGATTAATGTGTTTTTGCGAAAACTACTCATTTTACCGAATCAAAGCACGGGGGATCTGGTGAAAGCGTCTGGAGGCTACGAGTGCAGACTGTCAACTGAAGAATCGTCCGTTCTTGCCTTTACAGTGGAATGTGTCTAATATGTCAAAAGTGACACGTGCTTTTTTGCTGGCTCACTCTTACACGCAGAAAAATGGCGCTTGTTTAAAACAATAAAACGCATGGTTGATTTTCAAACTAAGAATTTACTTATTCCAAAGTTATATTTAATTGTTTTCATTTAGAGTTTATCGATAAAAACAACCGATTACCATCATTTCATATAATGTCAAAAATTTCATTTGTTTCAAGTTTCAACAAAATAAAAACCATAAACATCGTCCGAAAGCACTCACACATCTATAAAATGCTTACCCCAACATCGCCACAACGAAGAAGGTGCAGCAAATCCATCACGCCAACTTCCAAGTGGAGCTTTGGCCGAGATAGATAACGCGCAGGTACTCCACGACAGCATCCACAAAAAGTTGATCGGTTTCGCCTTTTTTGTCTTTTTTTTAGTCGTTCTCCTCCCCATCCGCTTACCGACGGTCTAAAAATAGATTTCCGAGCTGCCGCAGTTGCTGCCGTCACCAACACAATCACATTCCGGGTTAGTTAGTGGCAAAATTGCAGTCGTTTGAATCAATCCATTATTCCATGTTGAAAATACCATATCTCTGTTTGTTTTAACAAACTGTCGAAAATTTCGACAAATGGAAATATTTGTATTATCAAACAATAGAACAGTTCAGCTTAAACTAGAAACCAGTTTGTCGCTATAGTAAACTGAAAAATAGGTTGATTTGAACTAGAATTTAATTATGTTTACAATTTATTTTTCTGCGTGTATTTCAGCTTCGCTCGTTTTCTCTTTTGCGACGATGGCAGCAGAAGTTCGCATAAAAGTGAGGTAGAACTTTGAGCAAAAGTGGCAGCAAGGAGACTCAATTGACGAGGTTAGTCGAAAAGGGGTGTCGAATCGACCTACGAAGCCATCAGTGGCCAAGTATTCGTGGGCCAGTTGATGGAAAACAACTCCTGCAAAAGTGACGTTTAGTGGGTTCTCGATTCGGGCAGGTGCCATAATATGAGTGTATAAATCGATTGGTGACGTGAAGAAACTGGATAAGTCGGTGCTGATCAAAGAGGCTTCCAGGCAAACGCTTGGAAGCAATTTTTTAGTTGGGTTCCTCAACGGTGGCGGTAGCACCATTATTGACTAATTTCAAGACCTCGATGTACCAAAGAAAATCATTTGATTTTGTGTGTTGTTATTGTTGTGTTATTGGGTAGCGAATAACATTCATTACCGTGTTTTTTTCGTGTAAATTGCCTTTTGTGTAAATTATATTTAGCGTGTTACACCGATTTGACAGTAAAGGACTAAACCTAAATTACGTAATTGGGTGCCGAGGATTGTTCATAACACTAGTTTACAGCATTATTGAACTCGGTAAGCTGATGATCATTTTTGGTGCAGAATCATGCCCTGAGTTCGAAAACGCAAAGGAAAAAAATTACAGTAGAGCGGAAATTTTTGCGACTTTCCATACAAAATTGATGATTTGTAATCGATTTTTGTTCTATTTTTAAGCAACGTCGCTCACTTCATTCATCTCATTCTCCGTAATCAATGCTCTGATTGAGCTGAATTTTTTTCTGTGTCTCGCCTACATATGGTATGTCAAATAAACGTTGAGAAAGAATTTTTATTTTTTTTCTTATTGAAAAAAAAAATACATTTCTTCATATATTTCTGGAAATCCCTAAAACTCGCCAATATCTTGAATTTCATCAATCTGACGCAAAACCTACATTCAGATGATCTAATGGTACCGTCTACCCCCATTGGTTTGAACGACACCTCATGCAAACCAACTGGGTTCATTTTTTAATTTGAACTTTTAATAACCCTGTAGGCATCGGAAAACACACTGATGGTAACCCTTTTAACTGTTTTGTTTTGATTCTGCGTTCCGTTTTACATAGGCGAAACTACTGGGGGTGCCGGGGGTGCCAGGCACCCCCTAAAATTTTACTGCACTGCTGTGAGATATGGGGCGATGAATGATGAATGGATGAACTAATGAATATTTGTTTGTAGTGCACCCCCTGGTAAAAGTCCGTAGTTTCGCCAATGCCGTTTTACTTCGTACCATGAGCAGAATGGCGTTTAAACCATTTTTAGTTTGAACGATGTGCAGATTAGAGGGGGTCAAATTAAAAAGTGTTCAGATTAGATGAGGTCAACGGGGGTAGACGGTATTGTATTCAGCTTTTAATTCATGGAAAAAGATTTAAAATTGGTTGAACAAAACGCAAGATATTTGAATTTTAGTAAATTTCATATTTTTTAAAGTTGTAAAACTCGATATTGAGCTAAAACTCAAAAACCGCTCTACTTAAAAATTTTTGAAGCACGGTTTCGAAATCAGTGCTAAATTGTGCTTCAAAAATTTTGGTCGTTAACGGAAGTTTACGACTTTCATTTTATTTTGTAAACTAGTGTAATCAGCAAGCTTGACGGCGGAAAAATTCGTGGCCATGACACTGCTGGTAGCACGGCTCTTTGTCCGCTGTTTTCCATGATGTTTCGTTTGATTAGCGGGTTTGATTTGGGATTTGCGTAGAAAATTGTTTTCGTGCAACTCTTGTGGGTGGTATTCAACTCTAGCGGATGAAACTCGACTCTTGTGGAGGGCATATAACCATTGCGGATGTCAATTTCTGAATAACTTGAGGAAAATTACTGATAACTCTACTGTTTTATTAAGTAGTATTTGATCGCCACACGAATATGTAACGGCTTTCCTGGGTGTAGTCGGCTGATACTTAAGGGCGGACGGGACGATCGGGGAAATATCCGCCATTGCTCTGTTGCTACTAAGATGGTAATCTCAGATTCTACTTCATATTTTGCAACAAAAACCTATCACTGTGTATGCTCACTTGGAGTGCATACGCTGATTGTTTTTCAGCATCTTCAGTGCGATAGAACTCGAGATTACCATCTTCAAAATCGCGAGGCAAATTGTTAGAAAGAGAGGCAAGATAGGAAAAATAACACGGCGTCCCGTTTCACCTTAAATAGATTGTTGGAGTAGGCTGATAAATAGAACTGGGCCATAAACGCCCTCCCGATAAGGGGTTACCTAAAACTACTATAAAGTACACCGGGGCAAGTTGAAACGGGTGGGGCAAGATGAAACAGCGGGTTAACATGATGTTTTCTAATGATGATAAACAGTTTGATTGCCATAACACATAGTTTTTGATTCAAACAATCTTTTAGCGAAGGACAAATTTCCAAATTGTATTGAAATCTATTTCAAAACTTCGTGTATCATCTTGCCCCACCAGTTTCAACTTGCCCCGGTGTACCTTACACAAGGATGTGATATCTCTTTTATTCACAATGTCCGTTTTTTTTTTCGCTACTGTAATGAACTAATATGACTTAACAATTTATTTTGTTTTCTTAACTTCTAAATTAACAGGGATATAACTGCACTACTACACTACTACACAACTGCGGTGTTGAGATAATTTCATATTCTAAATCTGCATGCGAAACTGAGCCGAAATCCAAATTTTCATGAATTTTGGTGACCGGGAACCTATTTAAAAATCAATTTGAAGTTTGTATGGGAGAGATTTGTCGAATCACCCCTCGTCGCATTTTGTACTGGGTGGAGCTGTCAAACAGTTACTCAGCTGTCAAAAGGTGATTTCAAAAAATCTCTTTGAAATTGATTTTAGGTACCAAAATAAAGTTCTAAAAATCTGAAAAAAAAAATCATGTTGGCTTAGAAAAAGGTGCTCTTTTGTATAAAATCAAAAAATCGATATATTTTTCTTAATTAAAAAACCCAATTGAATGGATCACTGCTAACTCCGTACCACTGCTGACCGACGGACCGAACTCCGGACTAAACTGTAGAACTGTTTAACTCAACTAACTCGACTCTACGACCCGGCTGCGGTCTGGTTCACAGAATCAACTGGTCTCTGACTCGAAACTACGACCAACCTGTATAGCTCAACTAACTCGACCGAACTGTTAACTCCAACTCTCGACTCTAACTCCGATTCGCGGACTGCGCTGTGGAATTCAACCGAACTGTCTACCCGACTGAAGCCAAAGCCTCAGTATTTATAGCCTAAATATTCCTAAATAATACCCAAACCGCTTGGGCGTGTCTAAAATCCTTGATGACATTCGTGTGAAAATCTAGAGCTCTGCCTACCCGGATAAAAAATTACCATTCATTACATGGTAAATATTATTAACATATAACTGGTTTTATTGTTCACAATAAAATACAAAGTAGATATCTGGAGCTCGATTTGAATAGGTCGTATGTGCTTTTGTCGATATAAAATTCGATCAGTTTATTTTAGTCATTGTAGCAATATGGCAGATATTTTGCAAACTTTCAATGATGGAACAGAAAGCCTGTTTTGTGAGGATTCTGCTGTATGTATCTACTTTGCTCAATTTCAGCGGTTTTCGCTATAATAAGCGAATCCAACTGATCGAATTTTTAATCGACAAAAGTACATACGACCTATTCAAATCGAGCTCCAGATATATTGTTACTTCTTACAATAGAAATCAAGCCCATATAGTTCGTACAATAAGTGAACATTAGCTTTATTAGTGACTAATTGATTCGATTGTTTTTCAATAGTTCTATAATAATTTAAAGTTACTATCAGTAAAAATTAATTTAAGTTGTTTTTAAATAGTTGCAAAAGTGCCTGCAAAAGTTTTCATGGACTTTTTATTAAAAAAGAGTTTATTTCTCAATTACACTTAAAAACAATTCGTAACAAATAAATAACAATAAATATTATTGTTGCTTGGATCATGTTTGTATAATCAAATAGTAATTCACTTGACATATTTTTTTATAGTTTTCGTTTTAAATTTGAGTACAGTAGATGTTTCGGTTATTATTGAATGTTATTCCCTAAAACTTCAACGACTGACAGACGTCAAGCCGTGTTGGCAGAGGAAGCTCTTAATGAATAACTGAGGAAGTTCTTATAGAAAACTAGCTGAAAAGCAGGTTTTAGCCAAGTGAGGACGTTACGACAAGAAAAAGATGAACAATGATTTTTCTAATGTTTTCCAATAAATTAAAGGAATCTAGTAAATAGTAAACTACCATTGATAACAATACAAATACAATTTGTTTAATGGGGTCTTTTGAACCGATGTTAAAATGAACATGCAATAATATTTGTTGTTATGTTAACAGATTTCGCCTTTGAAAAACCAAAGAATTCATATTTTATTTTTTACGAATAATCAGACTTTGGCGACGAAATTGAACTCGCCCTAATATGGTGCTGACCTAACATTTATGACACATTTTCACCTTCTTTCCCCGATTCAGGCGAAACCAGCTAATTTTGTTATGAAAACATGAACAGCTGGTAGCCCAGAACAATAAGGATGAACGTAAACATCGGTGAACCAGCTGGTTTTGTAGTGTAAACACCGACGAACCGACGTGACAGCTAGAACAAAAGGCCTTAATGGTAAACATTGAGACGGCCGACGAAAACTGTCACATTATCGGGCGAGTTTCAAAAACCCTGCGACTGAGATTGACAGCGAAATGGAAAGCGAAATATGAGTACGACGAAATTTATTGCATCAAAGTCTAAGTCGAAAAAAAATCGCAATATTTCTCGGTAACACTTTTCTTCAGCATTTACAGATACTAATGGCCACATGAATTGTGAACGATTTATGGTATGGATCATGAGGTCTGACTTTGGCAGTTATTTGAAAAGATTGAAGATAGATCTTATCAACAGCTGCCAAGCAACACATACCAGAGAGACATCAGAGTGTTTGACTCTTATCATAAAGTGTGCATATCATTCTGGCGGCCGTTAGTGCTCGTAAATGCTGGATATAAATGTTAGCGAGAAATATTATTCTATGGATTTTCAAAAGCGAAAACTGCTTACAAATAACAACAAATATTATTGTATTTTTTATTGTAACAACGATTCATTTGACGACATTCAATTAATTGTATTTGTATTGTAAGAACAATGAAAAAACATTAAGATATATTGTTTTCTTTTGAAAATTGCCCTAAAAATGTCTCATAAAAACACAATACATTCTATTGTTTTTTTTGCGAAAAAGTGTATGGAAATTTTCTCAAAATTTTATGGTTAAGATACATAACGACCACCATTTTTTATTGTAAAAGTACTATTTACCATTCGCCGAATGGTATAGAACAATAGGGGAGATGGTGAGTGTGCCATGTAAATTACAATACGCTTAATGGTTAATATTTTTAGAGAAAATGGTATTGTAACAATAAAATTTATCGTATTTTTATGATATTTTTTAACAGGGCAATTTTGACAGCTATAACCGTCAAGTACTCCAAGCCCTGTGACAGCACTGACAAACTTCTTTACAGCTTGTAGGCTTCATATAGGCACACAGGGCTTATTTTAGTTCTCACTGTTTATAGTGCCTATAAGCATTAGGGATGCTTATATAGAGCTTTTCAGCACTAAAGAGCTGTTCAATGACCATTATAATGCATAGAACAGTGCTTAGTGGTTACCTGGGGCAGAGTTCCCGTTTTCCAGAAAATGGGCATTGTGGACGCTTGGGCAACCATACTGCTGATGGTTTGTCAGACCCAGACGATCAAAATGAGTGACCACAAATAACCGTGTACACCATCAGTGAAAGCGAGAAGTGAAGTAGAGCAGAAGAAAAAGTAAGATGTGTTATCAAAAGTGTAGTGTGACGTGCTCTTATTTCTTGCGTAAATTTATCGTTTTAAATTATAGTAAATCAGCATACTAAATACTTCCGGTCAACCCCCGGTTACCACAGGTACAAATCGTTAGACGCTCAGATGACTCACTATGACAATCCTCGGATACGCCGTGGATCGTGCGGAGAGGTCAGCTGCATGTAGATCGTTAGTTGCTTTCTAGTTTTGACGAAAGAGAGAGAGATGAATCGATTTTCGCTCGCTCGACGTTCCGGGTTTGATAAGTTCCGACTAGATTGATAATATGCTTGTTTTGATTTCCTGAATTACGGAATATGTAGAATACATTGTAGATTCTACGGGTTCACCACAACAACAGTAGTTCGGTATAGTGTGCAGATTCGCCTCCACATGATCGGATGTCTTGATTAGCTTACAGTTGTGTTCTGATCGTGAGGCTTGATTGAGGATCTTGAATAAGATGTGCAAATTGGTGTACTTGCTAGTGTTGTATTTGCTATTTTTTCCCGAGTTTGCTTTACCTCAGGCAACGTATCAGTGTGGCATCAGACAGCATGGGGTTCTTCCTCTGGTCAGAAAGGGTTGGCAAGTGGAAGAGGGTCATTGGCCATGGCACGTGGCCGTTTATAAGAGGCTGAAAGGTGACGATCCGTTTAAGTATGACTGTGGAGGAACTTTGGTCAACGAGAGGCACGTCCTGACGGTAGCTCATTGCGTGGTTAATCGGATAGCTCGCGATCAGTTACCCGCGATTATGTACGAGATAGAGCTCCATTTTGGTCAGCACCAACTGTCGAAAGTGACCGATAGCGTTGTTATTCGCGACGTCAGTAAGACACACGTTCATCCGGAATATGTGCCCCAAAGGAATGACATCGCTGTCTTGGCGATGCGATTGCCAGTGGAATACTCCGATACTGTGATTCCGATCTGTCTAGATCAAAAGGTGGACCGCGATCTACGGGAGTTGGAAGGTCAACGTGGCTGGACCACAGGGTGGGGGAATACGGAGAATGGAAACCCTTCGGATGTTCTCCAAACGGCATCGATGCCTGTGGTTAGTTATGTTAATTGCCTTAAGGACGACCCTTTACTCTTTGGATATACTTTGAACGAAAATGTATTCTGCGCTGGAAATAGGAATGGTAATCTAAAAACACTATATTACTTATAAGCAATCGAATTGGCTTCTTTAGCGGTGTTGAGATAATTGCATATTCTGAATCTGCAGGCCAGACTGCTGAGCCGAAATCCAAATTTGCATGAACTTTGGCGCCCGAGAACCTATTTAAAAATCATTTTGAAGTTTGTATGGGAGCAATTTAAGGAATCACCTCTTGTCGCATTTTGCACTGGGCGGAACTATCAAGCAGTTGCCCAGCTGTCAAAAGGTGATTTAAAAAAAATCTCTTTGAAATTGATTTAAGGTAGGGAAGTGGAACCATCTCGGCAGGGGTCCAATTTTGGGCACTTTTCTGCAATAACTCAGCCAAATCTGAACAAATTGAAACAATTTTAGGAAAGCGATGAGATACGTATAGTATTTGGCCGTGTACAAAATTTCAAGTCAATTGGTTTGGAATTGGTTCGTTACCATACAAAAAAAAAGATCTAAAAATCTGAAAAAATCATAGTGCCTCAGAAAAAAGTGCTCTTTCGTATAAAATTTAAAAAAAATACAATATATTTGCAAAATTTTAAAACTCAATTGAACTTTGTTTCTCTATTTAGGAACCAGCATTGGAAAGGGGGACAGTGGCGGTGGAATGTACATCAGTGATGGCGATCGTTGGATCCTCAGAGGAATTGTATCGTTTGGAAAGCACAACATATTGAAACAAACAGTTGACGCCTCTAAGTATATCGTGTTTGTTAACGTTCAGCGGTATTTGACATGGGTTAAGGAAATTTTTGCTGAGAGTGAACCTCGCATGGACAAGAGGCAGAAACGAATAAGTGAACTAGGTATTCACTTGTTTCCGGAGTTAATACATGACAAGTTCGATTGTTTTCTTCTCAATTCTGTTGTTTCAGAGTGCGAACGATTCCAAAGACTGACGAGAAAAAGACGTAACGGTGATTGTTTCAACAATAGATATAGGCACAACGTAAGTTTTTCACTACATTACTATCATCCCCCATATATATTGCGATTTTCTTTAGGTGATGATAACTGAACCGAGAGGCATACATATGTGCAATGGTGTCCTGGTAGATGAGTCCCATGTCATTACCACTTGCAATTGCGTTCGGTGAGGTTGAGATATTCAATGTTCTACTTTACAAATTTAATGTGTTCCAAATTCTAGACCAGAAGGCAATGCACTATATTTGCAAGCAAAAGTGCGAATCGAAGCGTACGGGGAAGTGGCCGTGTCGGAAATGGCATGTCATCCGAAGCATACCGACTTTAGCAAACGGTACGACTTAGCGATTCTAAAACTGAATGCAACGGTTTTGCTCAGTAACACCCTGATTCCAGCTTGTTTGGCTAATAACTGGACGGAAAATCTGTACGACATCCTCGTCCAAACGGCTTTCGTCACTGAAACGATAGGTAATTTGATAAAATTTGTTAGAGATATCAAATAATGTCCTTGAATAATCTTTGAACACTTCCAGACGACCACAAGACCCTGGTTGAGTCGGACGAGAACAGAATAACTCTGTATGAAAATTGCAAATCACTGTGTAGACCCGGTTGGTTCAACAGGTCTGACCTTGCCGGCGAACTATGCGTCAACAGTACTGACCAATTGATGTACAATGCCTATTATGAATTGAAATACAGCAAATCAACCGGTGCTGTGCTGCAGACGTCCAACAGGCAATCGTGTATGTCAACGGTGGTGGGACTGAAGGTTCACAATGAAGAAAACGATGAATCCCCCAATCAGTATTGGATGGAAATTTATGCTCGAATTGCCTACCATTTGGACTGGATTGAGCAGAGAATTTGGAATGGACAATCCCAAGGTATGTGATGCGTTTTCATAACTCTAATCGCTTATCCAGCCATACGTGACATCCAGATCCACGGTTTACCCTGTGCTATTCAAAATGCTCCTTGCCAAGACAACTGTAGAGATGCAGAGGATTCCTCGGACTCTACAAGAAAGGGTTTGTCGAAATTACATTCGTTTCCTTTCTCGATAGCCGTAAGGACGTGGCCGGCGCTGCTTTGGACCAAATTAATGTTGAACTCTCATATTGAGCGCATGGAGTAGAGAATGGTTAGCGTCTCAAGTCCCATCGAGCTCCTGCGTATCCGTGGTCTCATCCAGGTTTTTGTACGGGACAGTCGCTTCAGCAGTGAGAGCTGTCACTTCTACACCTTCACCAAGAATTTCCTCCTCCAAATCCCTTGTGCTCGGAGTCCTTTCTAAGCTCAAGAATAACTTCACCGGTTCGATTTTATCTGAAACTGCGTACGTTAGCTCCGCGATCCGTGAGCTTAACATCGCTTTTCATTGCCTCATCGGTCCACCTTATTGACAACTGCTCTCTGACTGCTTTATCGGCTTTTCCCTCTACCGCCTTTTCATAGGCGGCCGAAGGACATCGTCCCCCTAGACCACTTTATCCTGTGGTGGCTGAGGACCGGAACAAGGTCACAGCCCCCTGCTTCCTTCAAGCCGAGCCAGCCTTTCCAGTCCCACCATCTCTAGCCTGCAGGGACACCTTGCCGGGGCATGACCCACGGACTTTATTGTCCTTTTTCTTTACCGGGGTTACCATCCTCCTGGCCTTGGGCGTGACATTGGGTAACTCCTAAGGTACCAACATGCGATGCGACTTGAGGTATCGAGAGGCGTTGATGAGGCCAATTCTCGTTGAGAATCGTGAGAGACCTGCGCTGAGAACCAAGATAGTCGAATCGGTGCGTGCTGGTTGATCAACGGATTAACCGTGCTGCCAGAGAACTCGTGGCAACGCGACAGTGGTAGAGCGCGTGAAGTCAAAGATTTCGAAATCTACCCAGACGGAGGCCTTCTATTTCGCGGGTAGCCCCAAAAGTGTGGCGGATGCAATTGCTTACGATAAGCAATCGCAAAAGCGTGTGAGGCAGTCGAAGGGAACAGGGCGTTGCGAACAATGATTGATCCCCAGCAACCACAGCTTAGGATGGGTCAGGGGGAGGACAACCCCTTGGACGCCCGCTGGACCAATGTAGAGTGGAAGAAGAAGCAGGTGCAGGAGCGTAAGGACACCAGGCCTAGGACACGTTGGAGGGCAGATGCCAAGCGTGAGAAAGGCGACGCGGCGGCTCGTCATCAAGACCGAACATTCCAAGTACCCGGAAGTCTTGAAGGCGATAAGGAGCGTCGCCAAGTTCCTGTATCTGGGTGCCGACGTGCGCAGTATTATACATACTTGTACGATGAAATGATCCTCGAGCTCAAGCACGACAAGGAACGCAAGGGCGTCGTCTACAAAAGTCTGGCGGTAGAAGTCCTTGACGAGGGCGTTGATGTGAGGGCTCTTACAGCGGAGGAGACTCTGAACGAAGGTGAAAACCCTAGGCGAGGTCACCAAAGTGGAAGAGCTCGTCACGGCACTGCGGCAACAGTGCGAGGTGCAGGTGGCCACCGCAGCTGTTCGGCTATGGATGGGCCCGGCAGGGACTCAGGTGGCCTTGGTACAGCTAGCTGTGACGGGCGTGAACAAGTCCGTTAAACTAGGGAGCTCAAGGTGGGCTGGTCAGTGTGCTAACTGACCTTGCGCGAGCCTACGGAGGTTTGCTCCAGGTGTCTGGAACCAGAACACAAGTCATGGGGTTGTTAAGGCCCTGACAGGAGAGAGCTGTGTATTCGATGCGGCGGCAAAGGCCACAAAGCACAATGCTCTTCCAGTCCACCAGTGTTTGATTTGTTCCAGGAAATCCGCGAAAAGTAAGCAACCAACGTGAGGTCCAAAATGGCCGGCCTTCAGAAAAGCCACAGCTGGCAAGTCACAGTGCAGGAAATGCAGCTGAACCTGAATCTCTAACTGTAACGCAGCCTAGCAACTGCTTTGTCGCGCAGTTTCTGAGTTGGGGACGGATATCGCTATCAGCCGTCGGGACCCATACCGCCGGCAACGGCAATTGGGCTGCGGATGGGTCCGGAAAAATGGCGGCAATATGGACGACGGGTGAATACCCCGTCCAGGAGTTGTTGTCTACTATCTACGAGGGCTTCGTGTTCACCAAAGTAAACGTGGTCTTCTTCTGTAGCTGTTATGCGCCTCCACGGTGATGCTGAACTGTATGACGCCCGTGCTTGACAGGGAGAAGGCCGGTGGTAATAGCGGGTGACTTCAATGCCTGGGCCGTGGAATGGGGAAGCCGTTTTACGACCCAGCGGGGTCTGATCCTGCTAGAGGCACTGGCCATGATAGATGTCGACCTGGTTAATGTCGGAACGGAGTGGAGTCGATTATCGATGATACTTTTTGTCGTCATGGCCTTACAAGTAGTTCGAACTGGAGCGTAGACGATGGCTACACTCACAGCGATCACCTGGCGGTTCGCTACAGTTTCGAGTACAACAACAGCAGGCATCTAGTAGAGAAAGACGTGGCTAGGCCAACGCTAAACCCTCTCAAGTGGAACACATCATACTTCAACAACGAGGTATTTAGGAAGGCGCTCAGCTGTGAGTGAAACCTGCTCGGTTTAAGTGATGACGAGCTGGTAACGGTGCTCTCGCATGCATGCGATACGACTATGCCTAAGCAAGCCTACTCTAGGGATGGGAGACCACCGGCTTACAGGTGGACTCAAGCGATTGCGGACCTGCGCCGCGTTTGCCTACAGGCCAGAAAGTGATGAGCGAAATGAGCGACTGGTGATGATCGTCGCTGCAAAAGTCGCTTTGAAGACCGAGATAGGGGCTAGCAAAACGACCTGCTTTGACGATTTCTGTCAGAGTGCCAATGCGAATCCGTGGGGTGGTGCCTACAGGATCGTGAATCGTGATAGCCAAGACCAGAGGGCCATGGCTTCTACAGAGTAGTCTCCAGAGATTTTGGAGGAGATCATCGAAGAACTCTTTCCGTGTCATGATCCTAGTCCTTGGCCTCCTTTCGTAGGGCCGCAGCGAACCTGGGCTGGCGAGTAGGGGAGAGTCATCGATGAGGAACTTACGGGGATAGCTAAACCACTTAGCATAGGTAAAGTCCCAGGTCCGGACGGAGTTCCACACTTGGCCTTAAAAGTAGCTATTTCAGAGCATCCCGAGATGTTCAGCAAAAATGCCTGAACGAGGGAGTTTCCCAGAGGTTTGGAAGCGGTAAAGCCTGGTATTGCCAAAGGCGGGGAACCACCCGGAGATAAGTCGACATATAGCAGTGCAATATGCTTGATCGACACGGCGGAGAAGCCGGTGGTTATGCCGGAAAGTCGGACCCCAGCCAGGGTTCCCGGAAAGCTGGGAAGGGTGGGCCTGAAAAGGCCGGCCCGTCCCGGAATGATGGGAACAAGGGGTTGCGACCAATGGTGGGCCCTCAGCAGCCACAGAGCAGGGCGATCCAAGGAGAGGACCCTCCTTGGACAAAGGTAGAGCGGAAGAGGAAGAAGAAGGGGAATCCGCAGGCAGAAGTGCAGGTCGCCAAGCCAAGGCGTAGGAAGGCAGGTGCCAGGCGCGAAAAAGGTGACGCTATCGTCATCAAGACCGAACAGTCGAAATACTCGGACGTCTTGAAGGCGATGAGGTGCGACGCCAAGCTTGAGGGTCTTGGAGCCGACGTACGCAGTATCAGACGTACTCGTACGGGCGAAATGATCCTGGAGCTTAAGCGCGAGAAGGATCACAAGGGCGCCGCCTACAAGAGGCTGGCAGAAGAGGTCCTTGGTGATGGAGTGGAGGTGAGGGCTCTTACGCATGAGGCGACTCTGAAGGTCAAAGACCTAGACGAGATCACCGAAGCGGAAGAGCTCGTCACGGCACTGCGGCAACAGTGCGATGTTCAGGTGGCCGCCACAGCCGTCAGGCTGCGGAAGGGGCCAGCAGGGACACAGATAGCTCTGGTTCAGCTACCTGTGGCGGACGTTAAAAAGTCCGTTAAAGTAGGGCGGATAAAGGTGGGCTGGTGCGTATGTCACCTGACATTCCACGAGCCACCAGAGGTTTGCTTCAGGTGTCTGGAACCAGGACACAAGTCGTGGGACTGCAAAGGCCCCGACAGGCGCAAACTGTGTAGGCGATGCGGCGCTGAAGGTCATAAGGCCCAAAGCTGCACGAGTCCGCCCATCTGCATGATCTGTACCGGGAAAACCTCGAAAAACAGACATGCGATGGGTGGTCCAGGGTGCCCGGCCTTTAAGAAAGCCGCAGTGAACAACAAATCACAGTGCAGGTAACGCAGCTGAACCTGAACCACTGTGATGCGGCTCAGCAACTGCTTTGTCAGGCAGTTTCTGAGTGGGAGACGGATATCGCCATCATATCGGACCCATACCGAGTACCCGCCGGCAACGGCAACTGGGTCGCGGATGGGACCAGAAAAATGGCGGCGATATGGACGACGGGTAAATACCCCGTTCAGGAGTTGGTGTCTACTACCTATGAGGGCTTCGTGGTCGCCAAAGTAAACGGGGTCTTCTTCTGTAGCTGTTATGCGCCTCCGCGGTGGCCGATCGAGCAGTTCACGCAAATGCTGGACCGCTTAACGACCGTGCTAACAGGGCGAAGGCCGGTGGTAATAGCGGGCGACTTTAATGCCTGGGCCGTGGAATGGGGAAGCCGTTTCACGAACCAGCGGGGTCAGATCCTGCTAGAAACACTGGCCATCTTAGATGTCGACTTGGCTAATGTCGGTACCAAGAGTACCTTTAGTCGAAACGGAGCGGAGTCAATTATTGACGTGACCTTTTGTAGTCCTGGCCTAACAAGTAGTTCAAACTGGAGAGCAGATGATGGCTACACTCACAGCGACCACCTGGCGGTTCGCTACAGTATCGACTACAATAACAGCAGACAGCGGATAGAAGAAGAGGCGGCTAGGCCAAGGCCAAGCCCTCGCAGGTGGAAGACATCATACTTCGACGAAGGGGTATTTAGGGAGGCGCTCCGCCGTGAGCGAAACTTAATCGGTTTAGACGGCGACGAGCTGGTAGCGGTGCTCTCACGTGCGTGTGATGCGACCATGCCTAGGCGAGTCCACCCTAGAGATGGGAGGCCACCGGCTTACTGGTGGACCGACGCGATTGCGGACCTGCGCCGCGCCTGCCTACGGGCTAGGCGGCGGATGCAGCGAGCACGATCAGAGGAAGAGCGAAACGAACGGCGGGTGGTGTTCGCCGCTGCAAAAGCCGCGCTTAAGACCGAGATAAGAGCAAGCAAAAAGGCCTGCTTTGAGGGTCTCTGTCAAAGTGCCAATACGAACCCGTGGGGTGACGCCTACAGGATCGTTATGGCCAAGACGAGAGGTGTGATGGCTCCTACAGAGCAATCTCCAGAGATGTTGGAGGGGATCATTGGAGGACTTTTTCCGCGTCATGATCCTAGTCCTTGGCCTCCTTTCGTAGGACAGCCGGGGACTGGGGCTGGCGATGAGGAGAGGGTCACCGATGTGGAACTTGCGGGGATAGCTAAGTCCCTTAGCGTAGGTAAGGCCCCAGGTCCGGACGGAGTTCCGAACCTGGCCTTAAAAGTAGCTATTGCAGAGGCTCCCGAGATGTTCAGGTCTGCTATGCAGAAATGCCTGGACGAGGGAGTTTTCCCAGAAGCTTGGAAGAGGCAGAGCCTGGTACTATTGCCAAAGGCGGGGAAACCACCCGGAGACCCGTCGGCATATAGACCAATATGCTTGATTGACACGGCGGGGAAGGTGCTCGAAAAGATCATCCTCAATAGAATGTTGCGGTTCACCGAGGGCGAAAATGGTCTTTCGAGTAACCAGTACGGCTTCCGGAAGGGGAGGTCCACCGTAGACGCTATCTTGTCGGTTACAAAAACCGCCGAGAAAGCACTCGAGCCTAAGAGGAGGGGAATTCGCTTTTGCGCGGTAGTGACTCTGGATGTAAGGAATGCGTTTAATAGCGCTAGCTGGTCTGCTATTGCCGATGCGCTCTTGCGTCTGGGGATACCGGAGTACCTGTACAAGATTCTCGGAAGTTACTTTCAGAATCGTGTACTAGTCTACGACACGGAGGTGGGTCGGAAGTGCTTTCACATAACCTCAGGAGTCCCGCAAGGTTCCATCCTGGGTCCGGTGTTATGGAATGTCATGTACGACGAGGTGTTGAGGTTAGAGTATCCAGTGGGAGTGGTGATTGTCGGATTTGCCGACGACATTACGCTCGAAGTCTACGGTGAAACGATCGAGGAGGTAAAGTTGACTACCAACCACTCGATCAAGGTTGTGGAGGCGTGGATGCGGTCCAGGAAACTGGAGCTGGCTCACCACAAGACAGAGGTGACGGTTGTTAACAACCTGAAGTCAGAGCAGCAGACGGAGATCAGTGTAGGAGACTGTACTATCCTGTCAAAGCGCTCCGTCAAACACTTGGGCGTGATGATCGACGATAAGCTTACCTTCGGTAGCCACGTCGATTATGCCTGTAAAAGAGCCTCCACAGCTATTGCGGCACTGTCCCGGATGATGTCCAATAGCTCTGCGGTGTACGCCAGTAAGCGCAAGCTTCTGGCTAGTGTTGCTACATCCATACTTAGGTATGGCGGCCCGGCGTGGGGCACCGCGCTAAGCACTAAATGCTACCGACGGAAGCTGGAAAGTACTTACAGGCTTATGTGCCTGAGGGTTGCGAGCGCGTACCGTACCGTGTCACACGACGCTCTCTGCGTCATTACTGGTATGGTGCCTATCAGCATTCTTATCAGTGAGGACATGGAGTGCTTCGAAATGCGCGGCACAAGAGGCATACGCAGGACTGTCAGGATGGCCTCTATGGTCAAATGGCAGCGCGCGTGGGACAGTTCCACCAAAGGAAGGTGGACCTATAGGTTGATACCGAGGGTAGATAGTTGGATTAATAGGCGCCATGGGGAAGTCACATTCCACCTGACACAGGTCCTTACAGGTCATGGTTGCTTCCGACAGTATCTACACCGTTTCGGGCATGCGGATTCTCCCGAATGCCCAGTGTGCAATGGTTTAGAGGAAACGGCGGAACACGTTTTGTTCGTGTGCCCGCGTTTTCGCACAATGCGTGACCGCATGCTTGCCACATGCGGGGAGGACACAACTCCGGACAACTTGGTCCAGAGGATGTGTAGGGATGAGTTTGGCTGGAACGCCGTTTCAACGGCTATTACCCACATCGTCTGGGAGCTACAGAGGAGGTGGCGCGTGGACTCGGAGAATGGCTAGTCCAGATGCAGTACAAGAGGTGGTCCAGGGGTTCGGAGTCGGCTTCGTAGGTCATACCGGTGCCCTGCGGTCGAGATCGACCCTTACAACGATTAAGTGGCCGCGGAGAGGAAGTCCCGGTAGCGGTGCTGTCGTGGCGTCGGTCTACTGGGTTGGATCCAAGCCCGCGGTTGGAAAGGGGTCCCCGGCAAGGGTCGGGGCAGGTGGAGACCCTGCCGTCAGCAACCTACGGATGCATCTGATAGGGCCTGAAGGGTAGTGATACCCTTCCTTTGCGGGCAGGTCAGATCGGGTTGCATGTGGGCATCAGTTCTTGATGTCCGCTCAGCAGTAGGGCGCGGGCGGGGTTGACTCTGCCCGCCTTCCGAGGACAAAGGGAGTGGCGAGGACCACTCGGGAAACTGGCTAAGCGCCAGCATGCTACCGTGATGGACTCTCCAAAGCGAGTCATCGATGTTCGTTGCTGCAGGCTACGCAGCTAACCTTGTGGGTGCGATGTGCACTAGCCCCTCTCTGAAGCAATACCTTCTTGGTGGTTCCGGAGAGACGTAGGGTTTGGCGACCATAGGAATGGTTTAGTGGGTACGAGGAGAGAGTAGTCCTGGATTTTACTTTTGTTGTAGAAGACGGCCTGTCAGACCTACACTACCCTAACCTTCTGTTAGGGTGTCTGTTGAGCAGATTATCCCCCTATGGTTTAGAAGGAAAAAAAAAAAAAAAAACACGGCGGAGAAGGTGCTCGGAAAGTTCAGCCCCAACAGACTGCTGAGGCGCACCGAGGGTGTAAATAGTCTCTCGAGTAGCCAGTTCAGTTTCCAGAAGAGACCGTAGACGCTATCGCTATACTGTCGGTTACAAAAACCGCCAAGAATGCTCTCCAGCGTAAGATTGGTAAGGGTGATTCACTATTACGTTCAATAGCGTCATTTGACTGGCTATTGCCGATGCGCTCCAGCGTCTGGGGATACCCGGGTGCAAGATTCTCGGAAGATATGTAATTCCAGAATCGAGTAGTAGTTTACGACACAGTCGTTCGCACCAATCGAACGTCTACTGAACAATTCTTCTTATGCTTTCAGTGGATGCACAACTTCCTCTGCCGTCAGAAGATGAAAAATGCGGATTTTATAACCATGAAGGCGAAGTTGAGGAGTGGCCGTGGAGTACGGCAATTTTTCACCGGAACCGGAATACCAGCGCGTTCGAACTAATATGCAGCGGTACCCTGATCAGCAATAGGCACGTTCTGACAACGGAACAGTGTGTCATGAATCACACCACAGGCAGACCATTGCCAGAGGATTCTTTTGAACTGCACTTTGGATTGAATCGCTTAGGTCACCCTAGTGTACACGAGCAAATACGATACGTCAGAGAAGTTCATATCCACCCGGACACTTCGGGTTCCAACATAGCGCTACTGGTGACCAGCTGGCCGGTCAAGAATACACCCTATGTGGCGCACATCTGCATTGTTCCGGGAAACGCTTCGAGTTTTTCGAATTTGAAAGGACAGCCTGCCTTCATCACTGGTTGGCAAACAATGGAAACTGGGAAATCAAACAACGAACTCAAGTCATCTAATGTCTACATTCTTGATCGTCAGGTGTGTTCCGAAGATGGACTGAAACTTTCCGCCAATCAGTATTGTGCCATCTATCCTAATGGTGAGATCGTTTCTATTAATTATTGAGTTGGACTATTATTGTTTCTTTTATCTTCGTTTTCGAGGAAGAGGTTGAACAGGGCATCGCCGACCGTGGATCAGGACTGTACCACTTACACTTTGTCGATTTCCTTGGGTCATGGATCTTGACCGGGATCGTGTCATCCGATGTGGAAGGTATCCGTGCTGAAAAATACATCATATTGATAAGCCTTGAACCGTACATCCCGTGGGTCGAAGGAATTATGTCAAGCAAAAAATCTAGGAGAATCAGTGAAAGAGGTACTGCGGTTTAACAGGTTTAGTGACACTTGATCTGCAGGGACTAATTCACCTTTTAACATACAGAATGCGAACGTTATGCCAGCCTTACTCGTAAAAGCAGCGGAGTTTGTGAAAATTCGTGGGACCCCTCGTTAGACTCTCAGCCACATATCGTAAGTAATTATCGCATTATTTGCTGTAGAAATGTACAGTGATCGTTCTCCTTTTCTGGCAGGTCTCGCTGTATGACGACCAATCGAAAATTATTTGCCTTGGTGTACTTGTTGAAGAGAATTACATATTGACTTCTTGTCAATGCCTACGGTAAGTACATACTCATGAGAGAAGCGCAACCACGTTCTAGGGCTTTTATCTTGGATAGTAATCCCACTTCAAATCACACTTTTCAAACTCATCCAAACTAACTGTGAGTTCAGGACTTCAAGTCTATACTCGGAATAGTAGTCGTATCTGTTATACAGAGTAACGTTGCATAATCAGCCATAGCTACATTACACTAACTGGTATTGTATTATCATATTCATTTCGGAAATTGAAACTGTCTTCAAACTGTCCTGGAATTCAGTCCTTGATATCTTGATCGTTACAGTAGATATTTTCGTTATTAACTGTTATACACAATGTTATTCAACTATAACCATTAACTCCTCTGAAATTGTACGAACGATTCCACAATTCTATGATTATAACATTTCCATTCAGGCACATCCGTCAACCTAAAACAGCTAAAATTAGCTACCATGGAATGGTCAACATTTCGGACATGACGTGTCATCCAGACTATGATCATACGAACTTTCATCACGACGACGTCGGGATCCTAAGGCTATCCACACCCGTTGCACTATCCAGTCAACTGGTTCCGGCCTGTTTGGCAAACAGTTTGTCGGAGAACCTTGAGGACGCCATGCTACAAACTATAATTGAAAGCTATTGGGATCGTAAGTACATTGCATTGTCATTAACTTCCGTAGGCCACAACTCTCACAATCTGTTCTATTCGCAACTCAAGCGGACATCCAGCCCCGGCCGCAATCGACCTATGACTATATTGGTACGAAGGACGAGTGCGACAAGGTGATCCAAGAATCACATCGCCTGTACCCCGGCCAGGCGTGCGTGATCAACCCTCGCTTGGAAACGGACACATTCAGCGGAAGTATTGTGCAGAGCGTAGATAGTCGGACCTGTCGCTTCACGGTGATTGGAATAGGGAGCACTGCGTATGGCGATCCTGATATCGATTTAGCTCCCAGAATAGGCATTGTTCATCGCGTTGACCACTATCTGGATTGGATCGAGCAGACCGTCTGGGAAGAGGAGTTTCCGAAGCCGAAACATTAGACTTCTGGTTGCCACAAGCTCATATAGGGTTGGTTAAATGGATTTAATGTATACAACTTATGGTAAATGCTACTCTTTTCAACGCTGCAGTCTTGGGGAATCAAAAACGACTGTTTTAGACTTGTTCCGACGTTTCGACACTATTTTGAGGGAAAATCACATCAGTCGAACTCTTTTAAGTACCATTATTGATGGTAAATGAATGGACACAAACGTAGGCAGCTTTTGATGGGGATACACTCTGTGAAAACGAAAAAATGGGCATGCCTAATTAATCATAGAATACTCATACGATATGGATATTTTCGGACGTAGCTCTTTGTTTAGATAGATGTCCGAACCCGATACCTACAATCTAGGATAGCAAGCACTGGTTTGTAAAGATAATTGCACACTTAATTTGGAATACCGTGTTCGGTAAATTTTTGACGAAAATAGAACAGCTGAATACAGCTATACAGCATTGTTTACCTTTTGCACCCGGTTTCGACAGTTGATGTACTGAGTCTCAGTAAAATCCATTACCAAAGCTACCGAAATAGTTCTGCTGTTCTAGTTTCGTCAAAAAAGTACTGAACAGGCAATTCAGGATTGAGTGTGTGATAATCTTTGTATTACAGGTATTTCCAGAAAAGTTGATTTCTTGGGTGCTTCGGGGACATAACAGGGGATTTCAGAGGATTATTAGCGTGATTCACGAGCGTTACGAGGGGTTTCGGTGTCGGAAAAGAGTAGTGACAGCCCCCTGGTGAGATCAGCGAAGGGTCACCGCCGTGGTCGATGATGATTTCGATGATGACAGATGATTGTTGTGAGAATCTTTCTCTGTAATGATTATTCAACAACTGTATTCATTATTTGTATACACTTTATTACCGATTCTTCAATATTACATACAATGATTCACACTCCAGACAACAATAACAACATCTCCACATATGACAGATACTCAATGTAAACATACACGCTAAACGTAATAGAGTAATACAATAATTTATTATGTGCATACCACAAGGTACCACATCTCGTTTTTCCTCCAGATCCGTAGCAAGGTTACTCCACGTTGTTTTCGCTTATAGTCTCCTCAGTTGATGAACGTCTTGCTTCAGTCTCACATCAGAATTAGTAGTACAGTCATCCATTTGGTCATCCATCTCTGCTCGGCATTTTGGTAAATTACTTGGCCGTTACTTATGGTTGTACCTAAAAAGAAATATTATTTTGACCCAAGTATTTCCCCAAATCCCAAAATATTTTTAATATTGACCGTCAAGCTAAATATTACCTTTGCTGATGAATTAATTGAATTGCTTTCCTCTTCTCAAATGTTTTCAATGACAGCTAGCATGCAAACATTGTATACTGCCCACTTTTTTTTTTACATGTCCTTTCATATAAGAATCTCATACAAAAGGTATGTATATTCAGATTATTATTCAGACATTTTTTTTAACTAATATGTCGGAACACTGCACGAATGTTACAGTGAAAAAATATCAATATCCATTTACTCGTTTTCGATCCAAAGTGTCCAAGTGTCATACAAACACTATTTAATTTTAAGTTTTTTTTAGCGAACTTCGCTGGAACACGTATCTTGTTCAGAATATATTCAGAAGTTTGGCTTTACAGATTTTGTTTTCTAAATATCGAAAGGATTGATGCTTTTTTAAATCAAATCACGATTTCAAAAAACGTTACTTGTCCAACCAAAGCAATATTTGTAATACTAGTTTTAGCTAAATAGTAATTTGAAAACTTGAAAACATCCAGTTTTTTAATTATTTTTTAGACACATTGTTCACAAAACTCACACCCGTAATAGCTGTTCGAAAGTATAGTAGAATATTAATATTCATTCTTTGTTTTGTTTTTCATGTTGTAATCCTATAATTATCTCAAATTCTTAATACATACATCATCGTCGCAGTACCAAATCGAAATCACGCATTTAAGCACATGCAAAGTTGCAGTTGTGCCGTAAATTTGAACCGATTGCTGGTATTGCGCATCATTAAGCAACTTAAGAGCACTAATCTAAATCGAGTTGCTATGTTTACAAGTAGGTTAAACATCAATTTTTGCACCGCCAGTCACTTCGGCTTCCAACCGAAAACGTAATGATAGTAGCCAATTATTAAATTCAAAGTAATTTTGTCCAGATAACAAAATAAATCGATCATCTTATTGGAGCACTTTTCGACGGTTCACCTACAGGGGATGGCCAAAATGTTTGGGATAGGCAACTTTTTTTCTCCCACAAAAAAATTCAACATGCTGTAACTTTTCATAAAGTGCATCAGAAAATCTCAAATTTTGACTGTTTGTCAACCTATTATATGTGCATCATTGGTACAAATTTGGGCTCGATTGATTAATTTTTCGCGAAGTTAGAACCGTTCGGGTGAAACACTATTTTTTAGACAACTAATTTTTGAACTGTCATATCTCGAAAACCAGTGAACCGAATTGAATGAATTTTTTAACGTTTATCAACAATATATTGATACTTAATACGACGTTATAAAATGTAATATTTTCTCACGACGAATTAAGTTATACCGGGTTGAAATTTTTACCCATATAGAGGAAAATAACTCAAATTTACAATACCACACAAAAATTGTTAAATGTGTTCTTCCTTCAATCTAAATAGGCTTTAATATATCTGATTAGAGATAATTTGAGAACAGAAGTGGAAAATCTCTGGATATTAACACTAAAATTTATTGACATTGATGTAAAAAAATACATTTTTTTCAAGAAAAATCCAAAAAGTGTCAATCCATGATAACTTTTTTCAACATTTAAAAAGTACCTATGTTTTAATAATTTGTGAAGCAATTACATATTGGTAGTGTACGTTTGAAATTTCATTTAATTCGGTTCACTGGTTTCCGAGATATGACAGCTCAAAAATGAGTTGTCTAAAAAATAGTGTTTACCCGAACGGTTCTAACTTTGCGAAATATTAATCAATCCAGCCCAAATTTGTACCAAAGATGCACATATAGTAGGTTGACAAACAGTCAAAATTTGAAATTTTTTGATGCGCTGTATGAAAAGTTATAGCATGTTGAACTTTTTTGTGAGAGAAAAAAAAGTTGCCTATCCCAAACATTTTGGCCATCCCCTGTATACAGGTATCCACGTTTTTAGGAATCATGTTTCCGATATTTTCGGAATTCTCATGATTTACCATTTACCTTTCAAACTGAATGAGTTTATTTTCACGGTTTGGTCGTTCAATAGGTTTACATTCTACGATGCATATTTCCCCGCATTAACTGGTGATTCGTGCTCAATCAAATTTATTTTAAAATCACAAAACCAAAAATTTGTTCCTTTGATGTCGCTCTTTTGGGTTCTGAACTGTAGGATTTATATTAAAGGTGTACCTCCAAAATATTGCAAAAGCCCCTCAACATGTTATATTCTCACTCTAGATACCTAATGAAGCTATTTCAGCAAGCCTTTTCTAAATTATTCGCATTCAATGTACCATCAAAATTTAGAACTTTTTATCTTTAAGTAACTCTGATTTTCTACATATGCTCATCATATTGATAATATTCTCAGTTCTTTGGATCGGACTAGAATATTCTGCATTATTGCAAAGCCTAATCTATCATATCACTTATTTCACAACTTTTCGATGAAATACATCCTCATTTTTTTTTGTTAACGCTTACAAGTCTAACGTAGTGAACACTGACCATGATTATCTGTGTCATGATGGCCCTTACGCTTGCCTCTACGGTTCATTTCTATGTACTGAAACAATTTAAAGCACGTTTTATTCGAATTTTCAATGAACTTATTAACACAAATATCACTTATACATGTACACACATTTTTATTGGTAAAAATCCATGGATTTGATATATAAATTTTATTTGTACACACATACTTGTTTTCCACGCTGGATCACATATAAAATCGATGGACCTTATGTAAACTATGTGTATCTACACATTAAAAGGGTTATCTATGACAAATTGCAAAAATCTATGTGTGCGACACATGCATACAATATTTGCAGTTTTTTCAGTGTATGAAATCTAAAAACTCAAACAAGGTAACATGTTAGTAAATGGTACCTGTTTGCATTAATAAGCTCGACTGAAAAACAAACCTCATAATCCAGCTTTCATTAGATATATCTATTCCTGTAGTTGCAGAAATGATTATCTTTTATTATTCCAATATGTTGTGCTTTTGATATACTGTACGTTACTCTCCTCAATAATCGTTTCAATACTTCTTTAACTGATCAAAATTTGTATCTTCCTGTATGGAAATTATTGTGCAGAATTTGTTGTTGAGCGTACTGCTGTACCTTGATCTCTAACTTGTTCCACAGTTCTTGGCAAGATGGCACTATATCCAGTGTTAGGCAATCATAAGTCAAAATGCCCCTCCTGACCACACCCGATACATTTTATATTCAAAGACTTCAGAAGTGATTACTCAAGAACTCACTGTACTTGAATCGCATAAACATTTAGTGGCATTCAATAGGCTATAAAGCGCTTTTTACTCGAATTCCTGAGACTTCTAGTTAGGCCGAAAAGTTTCATTTTTTATTATTCATTTTTTTTTAAATATCCAATTCAACTGGTTATTTGACTAGCATGGTACTTAACAGATTAGTGGTTAGCAACTGCTCTGAATATGTCGTCTAGCTTCGACGAATGCTTTAACTGTCATTTTGACTTCCTATCTTGCAAACTACCAAGACAGTTTAATTGTTCTCACACATTGAAGTTAATTTTCTTGAAGTTACATTTTTAGTCTTGTAAGAGAGGACAAAGCATTAGTTAAATCATGTCTTCATGTTAATTTGGTTTCAAGAGCCAACCCTTTTTACGTCTCGTAGACTTATTATACTTTACTGAGCAATGATAACTTTAATATATATCACCTGAGGTGGGTCCACAACAATCTCAGTATTTGCTCAGTTATATTCGCATTTGGAACATATTCAAATACTATTCGTTCCTGTTTTTCTAGTCACACTCAGCCTAAAGTTTAGTTTTGTCTTTCGCCTTCTCAGCTGCCACTTAATTGGTGTGAAATTTCATTTTTAATGGTTCAATTCAACTATAAAGCCCAGATTGGAGTTCAAGAGAAATCGCTCAAGAAACTTCTAGAACGATTCCTGGCAGAAACTTTCTACGGTGACTGCCATTTGAACTGTCATTTCTTCGCAACTGCGTACTGCGATCGAAGAAAAAACGGTTTCTTGAGCGATTCAGTCAAGGAATTTCCCATGCATCAAGATAGGCCGAGAATTTCCTTCTGATCTGAAAACAGCCCTTAAATCTGTGTTGGCTGGTAACCTGTTTCTTACGAAATTTACGGCACTGTTGCGTTTTTAGTACTTTAATTATTAATAACACAATTAGCCTTATACGGCTCTACAAAGTATCGACTATATCTGTCTTGCAGGTCTTACCGCCTTCAACGGCATTTCCACCTTCAACGGCTTTTTCCGCCTTCAACGGCTTTTCACTCTCCGACGGATCTTTCCGCCATCGACAGTTTTTCGCCTTAGTCGGCTCTTCTGCCTATAGCATTTTTCCTGCTTTCGAAAAGTCTTTCCGCCTTCAACGGCTTTTCTATAAGTGATCCTTTCCGCCTTTTACGGCTATTTCAAGAATGTCGCCTTCATTAGCTTTTATCGCCTTCATTGGCTTTCATCGCCTTCACTGGCTTTTAACAGCAACGGCAAAATTTGATTTCAAAATTTGTTTCACCTCTACGCCTTCCTCGGCCATCCGGTTAACAAATCAATACTTTATTCATCATTCAGCATTTAAGTCTAGATTGAGGACAACAACCCTATTCAACGAGTATCAATATCACAATCAACAAAACTTAGATTTTCTTCACAGTTATTTATTTCTTTATCTGACAATAGTGATTGTCATCGATTTGAACTAAACAATACCGATCACCATCAAAATCTCTCACAGGTTGATCATTGACATTAGTCGAAGGTATAAATAAATTGTTTGATTCATATTGAACAGTTGGTACACAATATTTACCTTTTTGATTCCAATGTTAGAATTCAATCACAAGTCATCACCACTCTGCATGCACCACACACACACCACTCATATCTTTCTTTTTCCAAAGACAACACTTCTCGAATCGAAATTAAACTAATTTCACATGCACTGTTCACCGTTCTCGTCGCCAATGTGAGAATCTTTCTCTGTAATGATTATTCAACAACTGTATTCATTATTTGTATACACTTTATTACCGATACTTCAATATTACATACAATGATTCACACTCCAGACAACAATAACAACATCTCCACATATGACAGATACTCAATGTAAACATACACGCTAAACGTAATAGAGTAATACAATAATTTATTATGTGCATACCACAAGGTACCACAATTGTGATTGTTCATGTGTGTGTGTTTGTAAGAGAAACAACTAACGAAGCAAAACTGTTGATATGATTATGACTATAGAGATAAGTGGGCTGCAAAACGGTGAGTCGATAAGGAGAGCGTCCAATATAGCTCTGGTCCTCACAAGTTCCTACCTCATGCTTCCACGGGTCAAGCGATGACAAAGACCGCCAGCTAAGAGTTGTGTGCTTAGCTGGTAGCGCAGCCTGGGCACTGTTGTCCTTCTGACATCAGCTAGATTGAGGAGGTACGATCCGAGTGTCTGTTCACCAAGGAGGTGCGGCTCAAACAGCGTCTGTTCTGGCATCCAGCGGCTGAGTAAGAAACGCTGCACCACGCCCAGCTAGATCCAAGGTGGTAGCCCCATCAGCGTGGTCGTCCCAGTGTTGGTTGGGAAGTTAAACAGAACTGGCACGATGGCCCTCCGGCGAGACAGGAGTGTTGGCGTAGGCCCAATAAGCCACCCGTAAAAATCCCCATTGCGAATAACATAGGAGAAAATACGACTCGATACAATCGGCAAAGACCCACGCGACGAAATAAGGACTACGATTGGAAACTTGGAACATGGAATTGCAAGTCACTAGGTTTCGCAGGATGTGACAGGATAATCTACGACGAACTACATCCCCGCAACTTCGACATCGTGGCGTTGCAGGAACTTTGTTGGACTGGACAGAAAGTGTGGAAAAGCGGGCATCGAGCGGCAACTTTCTACCAAAGCTGTGGCACCACCAATGAACTGGGAACAGGATTTATAGTGTTGGGCAAGATGCGACAACGTGTGATTGGGTGGCAGCCGATCAACGCAAGGATGTGCATGTTGAGAGTTAAGGGCCGTTTCTTCAACTACAGCATCATCAACGTCCACTGCCCACACGAAGGGAGACCCGATGACGAGAAAGAAGCGTTCTACGCGCAGTTAGAGCAAACATACGATGGTTGCTCGCCGCGTGACGTGAAAATCGTTGTCGGCGACATGAACGCGCAGGTAGGAAGGGAGGAAATGTACAGACCGGTAATCGGGCGAAATAGCCTGCACGCCGTATCGAATGATAACGGCCAGCGATGCGTAAACTTTGCAGCCTCCCGTGGTATGGTAGTCCGAAGCACCTTCTTCCCCCGCAAAGATATCCACAAAGCCACCTGGAGATCACCCGACCATCAAACAGAAAACCAAATCGACCACGTTCTAATCGACGGTAAATTCTTCTCGGATATAACCAACGTCCGCACATACCGCAGTGCGAATATAGATTCGGATCACTACTTAGTCGCTGTATGCATGCGCTCAAAACTTTCGACAGTTATCACCACGCGTCGAAGTCGAACGCCGCGGCTCAACATCGAGCAACTTCGTAACGTAGAAGTGGCTCAAGACTACGCGCAGCAGTTAGCAGTGGCCCTACCAACGGAAGAGCAGCTTGGCGCAGCTACACTTGAAGATGGCTGGAGGGACATCCGATCCGCCTTAGGTAGTACCTCGGCTACAGCACTAGGCTTCGCGACTCCGAATCACAGAAACGACTGGTACGACGGCGAATGTGAACAGTTGAAAAACGAGAAGAATGCAGCATGGGCGAGAATGCTGCAACACCGTACGAGAGCGAATGAGGCACGTTACAAACAGGCGCGGAACAGGCAGAACTCAGTCTTCCGGATGACGAAGCGCCAGCAGGAAGAACGAGATCGCGAAGCGATGGAAGAGCTGTACCGCGCTAAGGACACACGAAAGTTCTACGAGAAGCTGAACCGCTCGCGCAGAGGCTTTGTGCCACAAGCCGACATGTGCCGAGATAATCACGGGAATATTCTCACGAGCGAGCGTGAGGTGGTCGAGAGGTGGCGGCAGCATTACGATGAGCACCTCAATGGCGACGTTGCAAGTACCGAAGGTGGCGTGGTAACAGATCTAGGAGTATGTGCACAGGACGAAAGACTTCCGGCCCCTGACCTTCAAGAGATTGAGGAGGAGGTTGGCCGGTTGAAAAACAACAAAGCCGCTGGAGCAGATCAACTACCAAGCGAGCTTCTAAAATACGGTGGAGAAGCACTGGTGAGAGCACTACACTGGGTCATTACCAAGATTTGGGAGGAGGAAGTATTACCGGAGGAATGGATGGAAGGTATCGTGTGTCCCAACTACAAAAAGGGCGACAAGTTGGATTGCGGGAATTACCGCGCGATCACACTACTGAGCGCTGCCTACAAGATACTCTCTCAAATCTTATGCCGCCGTCTATCACCGATTGCAAGAGAGTTCGTGGGGCAATATCAGGCTGGATTTATGGGTGAACGCGCTACAACGGACCAGATGTTCGCCATCCGCCAGGTGTTGCAGAAATGCCGCGAATACAACGTGCCCACACATCACTTGTTCATCGATTTCAAATCGGCGTATGATACAATCGATCGAGAACAGCTATGGCAGATTATGCACGAATACGGATTCCCGGATAAACTGATACGGTTGATCAAGGCGACGATGGATCGAGTGATGTGCGTAGTTCGAGTATCAGGGACACTCTCGAGTCCCTTCGAATCTCGCAGAGGGCTACGGCAAGGTGATGGTCTTTCGTGCTTGCTGTTCAACATTGCTTTGGAGGGTGTAATAAGAAGAGCGGGGATAAACACGAGTGGGACGATTTTCACGAAATCCGTTCAGCTGCTTGGTTTCGCCGATGATATTGATATTATTGCTCGTAAATTTGAGACGATGGCGGAAACGTACATCCGACTAAAGAGTGAAGCCAGGCGAATCGGACTAGTCATTAATGTGTCGAAGACAAAGTACATGCTGGCAAAGGGCTCCAGGGAGGAATCACCGCGCCCGCCACCCCGAATTCATATCGACGGTGATGAAATCGAGGCGGTTGAAGAATTCGTGTACTTGGGCTCACTGGTGACCGCCGACAACGACACCAGCAGAGAAATTCAGAGGCGCATTGTGGCAGGAAATCGTTCTTACTTTGGACTCCGCAGAACTCTACGATCGAATAAAGTTCGCCGTAACACGAAGTTAACTATCTACAAAACGCTGATTAGACCGGTCGTCCTCTATGGGCACGAAACATGGACCCTACGTGCAGAGGACCAACGCGCCCTTGGAGTTTTCGAACGGAAGGTGTTGCGTACCATCTACGGCGGAGTGCAGATGGAAGACGGGACTTGGAGAAGGCGAATGAACCACGAGCTGCATCAGCTGCTGAGAGAACCAACCATCGTCCATACCGCGAAAATCGGGAGGCTACGGTGGGCGGGTCACGTCATCAGGATGTCGGATAGCAACCCGACTAAAATGGTTCTCGAGAGTCATCCGACCGGTACAAGAAGACGTGGAGCGCAGCGAGCTAGGTGGATCGACCAAGTGGAGGACGATCTGCGGACCCTACGCAGAGTGCGGAACTGGAGACAAGCAACCATGGACCGAGTGGAATTGAGGCGGCTACTATGTACAGCAGAGGCCACCCCGGCCTTAGCCTGACCGGTAAGGTAAGTAATAGAGATAACCCAGTAAACATTTTGGTATGTATAATTTGTGTTATACACTACTATATAAGAACCTTTTTAATCGTATAAACTGCACAAAACTGCTATATACGTACCAAAGTGGAGGCCATATACATACTTCTGACGACATTTGGCGATTTCATATGATCATCATTACGATGTCCCAAATAATCGATCGAAAGAATAAAATACGATTTCGGGTGATATGTAATACGATGTCCGAAATTAGCTATAAAAAAAAGTTGACACCTAGCCTAGAACACGGCACCTCGAGATTGTGAGTCTAAGCCCATACCATTTTACTAACTGATCTGCCTTGAGAAGAGCGCAAATTTTGGCCAATATAAACTTAAGCTTTCTAAACCACCCATGAAACATGCCTTTGCCAGTCTTCCTACATGAATGCTGATAAGAGGATTGGGCTGCATTTTTTTCCTAAGTCATTACGATTCCATTTATTACAATGCTGTACTGATATATAGCATACCTAATGATGAGTTGTCAATTTATATACAACTCGTAGCGAGTTGGATTTGCATTCATTACGACATGTTTTGTTTACAACATTAGTCCCGCATCGAGTGTACGTTTCGACGACGTCGTTGTCGTTGTCGTCGTTCGCGTCGTCGTCGCGGGGAAAAAAATACTGCTCATATAGGAATAATTGTGAGACAAATGTCTTCATTCGGTGAACACTCCCAAAGATTGCCCGAATATAATTATTGGTTGACAGAATGTCCCAAAACATAATCAGCGGCCAGGCGGTGATGAGCAAGGCAAGAGGGATGCTTTTTTAATTTTACATCCAACACCACCCAATCACCTCGTAGCGGTGTCGAAGTTCATCAAGTCATTACGATTCCCAACCAAACCTTACTAACATTATATATGACTTGTAAGCGTAGGCAAACAGAGACGACTTCAATTAGCGCTAATTATGACTTGCTCTACACACAACAAATTTACTACAAAACAAATCGCAGCAGCGATTTATATACAATTGGGCTTGACATTTTTATCACAAGATTCAACGGCTTTTACGATTTCGATTTCTGACCGCGAGATATACGATTTTGAATGTATTTCCCATTACGATGTGTGGTTTACTGGGAAGTGACATTTCAACACACGAACACTAGCGCAAGTTTTTCCTCACACAAAAGTGCACGCCGATTGAAAGGCTATTCAGATTGCATATGCAAATATTACCCAATCGAATTGGTTAAAACGGGTAAATAATGATAAAACTAACGTCCGTGTAGCTGCCGGCTTAGAATAGCACTACGGACCACCTGTTCCGGGGGTAAAAGTCCACCAAACAGGTAACCCCAATCCAAGGTGTCAGGCGACCCGTGCTGAGGGATGAATGGTTGAGGGGGTTTAAAAGATGCTCGATCTTTAACGGAGCCCGTAGCGTGGGTAGATCGCCTTTTTGGGTTGCGTTGCGGTGATAGATCTACCAAACCGAAATCTAGTGTCGTCCTATTTTTCAATTTTGGAATATGTGTTCTAGTAATTCAAGGAATCATAGTATTTAGTCCGCACTACTGGTGTTTTGGTGACTTCCAGTTTTTGAATAAAACTGAGTTTACCAACTTTACTTTGCATATAGTTAAAAACCTCACCATCTGAGGACTAAATGCAAAGGAAATCAAATTGGGTTAGGGATCCATGTATGTACTAACTCTTCGAAGACTGGAAAGTGCTAGTACGCAAGGAACATACTAGAATCCTTATTACTGAACACGTGTTCCATTATTGGAATGATATTGCTGCTAATGTTAAAACCCGGGTCCTAAACTTCCTACTGGGGAGAATTTAGCAGTAAAACAAGGGCGATGCTAGGTTTCCGATGCATGGCCAATATCAGTACTCTTGTTTTGTTTTCTAAGAAAACAAAACAAAAACTGTATCAAAATCGATACTTTATTGCCCCTCAATGGCAATTGAGTAATGCGACATGCACTACACTAAGGATACGGGTAATGTCACAATAGATCTAAAAACTGGTCGCAGTGACAAACTCGAACAGGAATAAAAAAAACGTCCGGGGCAAGAGTGCAAATATTTTCCTCGCAGTTTCACAACTACATCTACAAAAAAGGCACGCATACATTTGAACGTGATTACCTCTATAGATGTTTGTTTATCCAGTCCGTACTAAATGTCCATAGATTAAAGTTGTCGACAAAACGCAATCTGAGTTATCTTTTTTCGTGTCACGAATTCCAAGACGTTGATCGGTCCGGTAGATCCGTAGTACAAATCCGTGACCGTTACGCTGCAGCTACCAACATTCGGCAATCTTCAGAGGATTTCAGGGGCATTGAAAGAGTTTTTATGGACGTTTCAGGAGGCTTTAGGGCATTTCAGGGGATCCTAAAAAAAACGTCAAGATATGATACCCATATTGCACATACATCGGAACCCTAATTCTTACTGCCTCAAAGCAGTGAACACCCCAGTGACTTGAGTGCTCTACTTGGGAACATCAAACTTAGTTTTTTATTTCGGAATCCGTGAACGTAGCGAAGATAAGCGTACCGACCGTAGAGATGTGTGATCATACAAAGTCTCGTTAGCCACTGGGAAGAGTCACCATCTGTGATTCTCTCCTCAAGCCGAGCGCGAGCGTAGCTGCCGGGGAAGCCGAGGGTTATCGTTCTGAGTGAACTCATCTTTGCCAGATTGAACATTTCGTTATCAATTAAGGTTAACCTTCATCCAGCCAACGTACATTTTCCATCTTCGGAAAAGCACAAAAATGGTCATAACTTTTTTGTTTTTCGATAGATTTTGATGAAATTTTCACAACTTCCCGAAAAACTCTTCTAGTTTATGATGCCGGGGACATGGGTGCCTGGTCCACATGGTTCCGGAGTTATTCCGGATTGTCTTGGGGTACCAAAATTGGCCACATACTTTGCGCAACGTATATCTCAAGATCCCGATGAGGTAGAAGTATAGTGTCTTCGGCGAATTTGTTCAGCAGGTTAAGAACAAACTGGCAACGGCGACTTTGGTTCGCGATTTGGCCGCTAGGCGGCGCCAGTATCAAAAATATTCAAACACTCATATCTCAGAAACCTGATTAGATAGAATGATGCTGTCTTTGGCAAAATTCTTCAGCAAGCTCAGAACTATCTGATAGAGAAGTCTTTGGTTTTGGGATTTATCCGCTAGGTGGCGCATTGTGTCCAAAAAATTCAAACACGTTTATCTCGATACTCTAATGAGGTACAAGCATGCCGTTTTCAGCAAAGTTGTTCAGCAGGCTAAGAACTATCTGGCAATGGCGTCTTTGGTTCGAGAATCGTCCGCCAGGTGGCGCCAGGGTCAAAAATCTTCAAACTTCTATATCTCAGAATCCTGATAAGATAGAATGATGCCGTCTTCAACAAAGTTCTTCAGCAAGCTAAAAACTGTCTGATAGTTGTGTCTTTGATTCGTGATTTATTGGCTAGGTTATTCACTACACCGTCTTTGACACCCTGCAGAAAAATTTTGTCACCCACAATATTGCTCCATTTTTTTCTTCCGAGAATGTCTCCGGGAATTTCTACAGGAACTCTTCCGGGAGTTTTTCCAGGAATTTCTCCGGGAATTTCTCTAGGAATTCCTCTGGAAATGTCTCCGGGAGTTCTTCCGGAATTTTTTCTAGGATTTCCTCTAGGACTCACATCCGGAACTCCTGCGGAGATTCCTTCGGTAATTTCCCCAGGAATTCTTCTGGGAGTTCTCCGAGAGTTTTTCTAGGAGTTCCTCCAGAAATATCTCCGAGAATGTCTCCGGGAATTCCCTCGGGAATTTCTTCAGGAAATCTGCCAGGAATTGCTTCGGAATTTTTTTCCTCCGAGAATTTCTTCAGAAAAATTTCTGGTTTTTTTTTATGAGTCTTACTGAAAGCATCTAGATACTTATAGTATTTCAGGGACTCGATTTGAAGGGATCGTAGTGTGCCGCGCTAATTGACCGACGTGAAAATTTTTACTACCGTCATTTTTTTGTGTTTTCATTCAATTAAAGAAATTTAAAATTACTTATAAAATTTGAAGTATGTGTACGAATGCGTTAGTTCGTGAAGTGTGTGAAAATGTGTGAAAATAAGAATTTTCTGTGCTACACCAGAAACAAATTCCACAAGCGGAGGTTTTGGTGGATTTTGGAAACATTCCTCATAAGCTGCTGACGAGTGGCCGCAGCCCGTGTGAGCAGTATAGTCAGTTCTTTAATTTTGTGGACCATTTGGTACGTATCTTCCATTTGATTACAAGCAGCCGGCCAGAATCCGCGTGTGGTTCGAGCGAGGAAAAACTATTTTATGGCCGCGCTGATTTTCGTAGTTCTTAGTCGGCGCGTGAAAAAGGTTCCAGGTAGTAAATCTTTTCAAGAACTTGCTCGGGGTTGGTATGTCCTGCTCTTACCCATTTGTTGACAAATGAATCAGGGGATTATGCGGCTATTTCGAGCAACTTTAGCCAACTTCATCAAGACAAGAATATTATGAATACATTTCATCCCTCGGTTGATAGTCTTACATTTTACTGTCTTACTTATAGCTTGGGTTATTTAATAAAGCCGGGAAAGGGATTGCCAGAATTTTTTTCTTCTCATTTCAGAGAGCGAGTAATGGTGCTTAAGCCTAGGCTTTCGAGCCAGGACATGAGGCTGAAATTCCTATGTCCCATCCCAGGACGAAGAGCTTCAATGGAGTGATATTAACTTTCTTAGCAACATCACTCCCAACGATTTTGTTTTACACCAATAACACATACTATACGGAGCGGCTGTCGCCGTTCTCTGCTTCAATTGTACTTAATGACGCTGCACAGTAGGCCTGGCCGCTTCAACACTTGTAATGCATATTTGATACCTTGCAAGTATTGATAATGACAAGAAAAGTGATAAAAGTAGTCGATTTTATCATTTTCCAGGATTCTTCTAAGTGATGGCTGTGTAAGTGTAGACTAGACTAGACTAGACTAGAAAAATTTCTGGTTTTTTTTTATCACAAAAAAAATCCACTGGGAATTTCTCCAGGAAGTCTTCCGTAATTTTTTTTTAAACCCTCTGAGAATTTCTCCAAGAATTTCTCTGGAAATTTCTCTAAAAATTTCTTCTTTGTTTTCTTCAGGAATTCCGCCGGGAGTTTTTTTGGGAATTCGTACGGGAATGTCTCTGGAAATTCTCCGTGGAATTTCTTCAGAAATTCCACTAAGAATTTCTTCGGGAAATCCTTCCAAACTTTTTTCTGGAATTCCACTAGGAATTTCTTTTCGATTCCCTCCAGGAATCTCTCCGGGTATTCTCCTAAGAATTCAATAGGCAATTCCTCCAGTGATTCCTTCAGTAATTTCTCCAGGACTTTTTCCGGGATTATTTCCAGGATTTTTTCGGGTATTTCTCCAGGAATTCTCCCGGGGATTCCTTCAGGAATTCCTTCAGGGGATTCGTCCAGAGATTCTTCCAGGAATTTCCTTTGGGGAAGGAGGATTCCCTGTAGAATTTTCCAGAGGAATTGCTGGAGATATCACCGGAGGAATTCCTAGAGACATTTCCTGAGGTATTCCTGGAGGAAATCCTAGAGGGACTCTCAGAGAAATACTTGGTGGAATTCCCAGAGGATTTTCTGAGCAAATCCCGATGATTCCCATTTAAAATTCCCGGAGAAATTTCAGAAGAGTTCCCGGAGGAGTTCCTGAAAGAATTCCTGGAGGATTTTCCGGAAGATTTCCAGAAGAAAATCCCAAAACAACTCCTGGAGGATTTCCTAGAGAAATTCCCGGGGACATTCTCGGAGGAATTCCTGGAGAAGTTCTTGGAGCAATTCCTACAGGACATCCCAGAAGAATTCCTGAAGAAATTCCCGGAGGAGTTCATGGAGGAATTCCCGGAGGCACTCATGGACGAATTCCTGGGGAAATTGTTATTGAAATTCCCGGAGAAAATCTTGGAAAAAAGTCCGGAGAAATTTCTGAAAAAAAAAAACCAGAAGAATTTACGTAGAAATTGCCGAAGGAATTCCCGAAGGAGTTCCTGATGGGAGTCCTAGATGAAATCCTGGAGAAATTTCCGGAGGAATCCCCGGAGGAATTCCAGGAAGAATTCCTGAAGGAAGTTCTTGAGGAATTCCCAGTGGAATTCATGGATAAATTCCCGGTGGAATTTCCGGAGAAATTCCTGGAAAAATTCCCGGAAGAGATCCGGTATAAATTCCCGGAGATATACCCGAAAGAAAAAAAAAACGGAGTAAAAGAAGCAATATGGTAGGGCGACAAAATTGGTCTGCAGAGGGTCAAAGACGGTGTTAAAGTATTGCCTCTTGTACCACCGTACTCGACCGTATATTATCGTCCAAAATGGCTCTTAGCTTGCTGAACAACTATGCTGAAAATGGCATACTTCTTGCTCATTAGGGTTTTCATACAAATATTTCCTTAATACTAGACGGAAGCTATCGAATAATATCAGAACCATGGACACCAGATACGTCTAACTTCCTTTAAACTTTCGGAAAAATTTGCTGGACATTTTCCGATATTTCAGATAAAATTGTGTGAATGTTTTGATTGCTAGTGTCACCTAGCGTCGCCATTGCCGGATAGATCTCAACCTGCCGAACAATTTTACACAAAACGCCATGCTGTTAGCTTATTACAGTAACGAGATACACGTGTTTAAATATGATACACAAGGTGCCACCTAGCGAATAAATCACGAATCAAAGACTCAACCATCATAAAGTTTTAAGCTTGCTGAAGAACTTTGTTGAAGACGGCATCATTCTATCTTATCAGGATTCTGAGATATAGAAGTTTGAAGATTTTTGACCCTGGCGCCACCTAGCGGACGATTCTCGAACCAAAGACGCCATTGCCAGATAGTTCTTAGGCTGCTGAACAACTTTGCTGAAAACGGCATGCTTGTACCTCATTAGGGTATCGAGATAAACGTGTTTGAATTTTTTGGACACAATGCGCCACCTAGCGGATAAATCCCAAACCAAAGACTTCTCTATCAGATAGTTCTGAGCTTGCTGAAGAGTTTTGCCGAAGACAGCATCATTCTATCTTATCAGGTTTCTGAGATATGAGTGTTTGAAAATTTTTGACACTGGCGCCGCCTAGCGGCCGAGTCGCGAACCAAAGTCGCCGTTGCCAGTTTGTTCTTAACCTGCTGAACAAATTCGCCGAAGACACTATACTTCTACCTCATCGGGATCTTGAGATATACGTTGCGCAAAGTATGTGGCCAATTTTGGTACCCCAAGACAATCCGGAATAACTCCGGAACCATGTGGACCAGGTACCCATGTCCCCGGCATAATAAACTAGAAGAGTTTTTCGGGAAGTTGTGACAGTTTCATCAAAATCCATCGAAAAACAAAAAAGTTATGACCATTTTTGTGCTTTTCCGAAGGTGGAAAATGTACGTTGGCTGGATGAAGGTTAAACATCAAGAAATCCCTTTGCAATCTTGCATACAAACTTTAGAGGCACAAATCTGACTTTTAGCATAGCTAACTAGTGTATTAAAGAGTAGCGGACGAATACAAACCAATACGATTTGTATTTACAAAGTTATGGTGATCCAACCTTAGGTGACCCATCTTGCCCCGCCCCACCCTACTGAGTCATCTCTAGGGGTGGCGAAGTATTCAAGAAATCTGTCCAAGCAGAATTGCAGCATGCAGGTCAAAGCGTTGACTGGCCACGGCCGACTCAGCTGTCACATGGCGAATATGCAGCAAGCTGATTCAATTGCCTATGATAACTGTGAAACCGATGATGGAACTTCGTGTCATTTAATATGTAACTGTCCAGTTTTTGTGGACCTGGTACTCAATATAGCGTGCCACTTCCGTAATTGTGTTGAACACAAGGCAAAAACAGCGGAAGTAAAAGAAAAAAAAAATATGTCGCTAGACCTGTTTTAGACAAAAAAACATATAAAAAAACTGTAGTGTTGAATTCCTATCCCATGATCTGAAAAACATCGTTATAATAGTTATTTATGTGACGAGTTGCAAAAAGTTGAATTGGCAAGCCTCGTTGGATAAATGTACGACTCGTGCTGAAAAAATCGAGTTTTGCAACGAGTTCCATACAAAATTTTATGCAATGAACTTTTCATAATGCAACTCATTTGAGTTGTATAATGTTCATAATGCAACTGAAATGAGTTGCATTATGAACATTATGCAATTATTTTCCATTATGCAACTCATTTCAGTTGCATTATGAACCGGTACGGAAAAGTTGGTCATTATGATACTGAAATGAGTAGTATAAAATAGAAATTATAACACTGAATTGCATAAATCTATTTTTATTGTGAGTTTTTTAAGTTACCTTAACCCATATCCGTCCAGCGTCCTATTTATAGGACAGATGCCCCGAACGCCCAGCGTCCTATAAATAAGACAGTCCTTTGGATGTGAATATCTCCAGAATTATGCAAAATTTTAGAATACTTTCTTCAGAGAAGATGTTCTCCACACCCATACCTTGCTCATAGTGGACAATATAGTATGTGACTGGTTCACTAGGTGGCGTAAACGATGCTGCGAAGAATGCATATTGTCACGATCTGTGAGCATCATTTCCAATGCGAAAAAAAATTAATTCCCTGGAATCTTGACAATGTTTAATAATTTACAGTTCATTACTTCGGCAGAGTTGATAATCACACATTCCTTAGGATGTGGAGGTGGTAGCAAGGATATTTAAATTCAAGATGGCGACTTAGGTTCCAAGATGGCGGTCAAAACTCCAGAATAACGGGTGGCCACTAAATAACGGGAATGCTTTTAGCAGCTGATTAAAAACAATAGAAGCGTCCATAGAGTAAACATTTTTTAGACAAAACCATCGTCTATCTATCCACAAAGTCAGCGTATTTTTTATTTTGTGTCAACTTATTCTGTTCTGCAGAAAACGACATTGAAACAGGAAGCACTACCAAAACGCCTTGGACGGCTCTACTGATTGCTCAAAACAACCGTAAAAAAAGTTAATAGTAAACCATTATAAAACTAGAACCCGCCCGGTTTTGAATGAATTCCACATTTCGGCATCCCAAGAAACAGATCCTGAAGGAAATAGAGGAAAACTAGCAAAACCAATAAGCATGATATCATTTCACATAATAAAATCTTCTTTTGTGACATGGGCTGGATAAATCAATAGAATGCCTTGTTAAATAACAAATATTTACATCAAATCACATTTACACATTGAACAACATGTAAATGGTTCGTTATAAAAAAAAATAGCACAAAAAAAGTTCAACAATGAACCGCAGTGCACAAATTACATCGACACGTTTTGGTGATACAGAAAAATAACATTTTTTGGAAATTTCTATAAATGTCATTTACGGAAAAGGGTACAACCAAAGCAGAAAAAAACAAGTCAGTATCCCCATTTTTTCTTATTACTGCTTGAGTGTGTAGATGCTAAAGGTAGCTGAGAAACCATTTATTTTGACCAACGATTTCACAGACGCAGAAAATGCGTGAAAGTAAACTCTGAAAAGTCGTACAAAGCAGTTGCTCCAACATCACTGCAAAAAAATACTGTACAAATTACTACGTTCAACTTTCTTAAATTTTATATTTTCCATGGACGTACATTGTTAAACCTTTATGATAGTTAAATTCAGATTGCCATTTTTAAAGATCATATATTTTTAAGAGCACATTCAAAGCATTCCCGTTATTTAGTGGCCACCCGTTATATGCTTTTTAACGACAATGCTGCTTCGGATACTATGCAATATGGGTATCTATCGATCGGGCTTCACAAGTAGAACTTAAAAATAAATATCCGACGCCATTTTGAAATCAAAGATGGCGGATCATATCCAATATGGCGGCCATGAAATGGCAGTTTGATCTATATTACCATGCAATATGGGTATCTATCGATCGGGCTTGATGAGTAGAAGCCAAAAATCGATATTTTACGCCATTTTGAAATCCAAGATGGCGGACCATATCCAAGATGGCGGCTACGGAATGGTAGTTTGAGCTCTGATACCATGCAATATGGGTATCGATCGATCGGGCATGATGAGTAGAAGTAAAAATAGTTATTTTACGCCATTTTGAAATTCAAGATGGCGGACCATATCCAAGATGGCGGCCAAGGAATGGTAGTTTGAGCTATGATACTATGCAATATGGGTATCTATCGATCGGGCTTCATGAGTAGAAGTCAAAAAACGATATTTGGCTCTGTTTAGAAATCCAAGATGGCGGCCCATATCCAAGATGGCGGCCACATGATGAGAGTTTGAGCTATGAAACCATGCAATATGGGTATCTATCGATCGGGCTTCATGAGTAGAAGTAGGTTTTAGGTGAATGATAGAGTAGAGGGAGTGGAGTAGAAGGTTAGGGTAGAGGATAGGGTAGACGGTAGGGAGAAGGGTATAATAGAGAGTAAGTTTGAGGGCAGGAATAAAATATTAGGATGGAGAGTAGGGTAGACGGTAAGATTAAGCACAATATAGACTAGAGGGTACGGTAAAGGATATGGCAGTGGTTATAGTAGAGGATAGTTTAGAGGGTAGGGCAGATGGTAGGTTATGATAGAGCGTAGGATTGAGGGTTAGAATAGAGGGCGAAGAAGACAGTAAGATAGAGGCTAGAGAATAGGGTGAAGAATTGAGATGAGATTAGATGAGCTGAGGTTCTTTTTTGAGATACCTTCAGGAATTCTTTGCAGGATTTCTTTCGATAATCTTCTCAGGTTTATTCCCGGGATTCCTTCAGATATTGCTTCCGAGATTGCTGTATGGATTGCTCCGGAGTTCTCTTCAGGGATTTTTGCAGTCGTTGTTTTGGAAAATCCTGAAAAGATTCTGTTAGTCATTCTTTTCTGCATTCTTTCAGGGATTTGTGCTGGAATTCCCTCAAAGATTCCTTCCATGATTCCTGCTGTTATTCATTAAGGGATCCCTCCCGAAAAAAAAAAATGAAAAAAATATATGTTTCTTCCGAGATTGTTTTCAGGCAACCCTAGATCATAGACATCTTCTATGGTTCTTGCAGGAATGTCTGCTCAGCTTCTGGCCGGCATTCCTGTCATGATCTCTCTAAGGAATACATCAGGTATTATTTACGGGATTCCTTCAGGAATAACTTCAGGGATTTCTGCCAGAATTGCTTTAGAAAATCCTGAAAGGATTCTTTCAGAAATTTTACACAGCATTCTTTCACGGATTTTTTCTAGAATAACTTCACAGATTCATTTTAGTATACTTTCAAAGTGTTCTGTCGAAACATATTCAGATAATCCTAATGGAATTCTTTCTATGAGCCGGGATCCTCGCTCGGGATTTACACAGCAATTTCTTCTGTGATTATTTCAGGGATTCTTACCAAGCTTTCAGTTGAGATTCCCTCAGAACTCTACCAGATATGAATATGACTCTCAGAATTCCTCCTGTATATCCTCCCGGGATTTATTCGGGAATTCCACATTATCTTTTCGATGTAACTATGATAGTGCCCAGAAAAACACCATAAAATTAACATATTGTTCACGAGTAAACAATCATGGAGTAGTACAAACATAAGTGGAGAAGCAATGTAGAGTATATCTGGTTGAAATTTTATATCAAAACATTGAATGATGATGAACCTGGGCGTGTTAGTAATATGCCTGTAAATACGAGACACCGAAGACGACCATATAGTTGAGGTCGAAATACGTATCTGTCAAAGGAGACAAATTAAATGGAACATTACTTAACACGATTTTCTTTTTTTAATATAAAAAAAAAACTTCTGAAAAGTTTACGTATGATGAGTACGTAAACAGAGTTCGTGGGGTGCTGAAGGAAAAACTCGATTACTTTATTAGAAATAATTATTTGTGTAAAATCTAACTTCTAAAGTATTGTAACGTTTGCTTATGCCACACATAGTGAGCTCTCTTTATTTGATTTGTTAAAAAAAAATCAGAAATGTTGAACACTGCAGTCGAAAATACATGAAATTACAAGAACCATGCATTGCATACTTTTAGGCGTTTATCGGGTTATATTTCTGACCCAATTTATAAGTCCTTTTTCTATTCTTTTTGAGTGGTTATCATCTCTCTCACTTGTTTAGAGCTGCATTTTATCTATACGGATCAGAATATAACGATAGCGTAGAAGTTGTGCTGAAGTAGAACTCAAGAAAATTATCAGATATTGAGGACCTACAATGAAGATTTTTTTTGGAACTACACCATAGACTTCCATTTTTTTTCATGAAATCATGCATATTTTATTGGAACTTGACATATGATAACGAATTTATTTGAAGATTTGAATTGTGAGACACCTTGGGCGTTAGCGGGTTAAGTTGGACAGATAATAAAGTGTGCCTAAACACTTCTTCAAGCGGAGTACGTCAAATCGCTTTGTGTGTATGGTGCATACTTCTAAATATCTTGCACCAACAGAAACGAGGTAAACATTTTATCACATTAAATATACCGCATTTAGTTCACCACTGGACTGCGAACTGCGACTTCATAAGTGCGAAAACGTAAATAAAAGTGCGCGATTGCATCAAATCAGGTTGATGTCTTCGGCGCACCATTTCTTCAATCTATGGTAAACAAGTGCTCTGAAGACACCGAGTTGATTTGATGCAATCGCGCACTTTTATTAGCGTTTTCGCACTCGTGAAAACTAGTGCGATAGTCCAGTGGTGAACTAAATGCGCTATATTTAAGTGTTTTACAACTTGTGCAACAGTCCAATTTGGTGCGAAACGTACTGTAGGAACAAATCCTTAGATGCGTGGTTAAAAATGACTCACCAAGGCAATCTTCTGATACGTCGTGGATCGTGCGGAAAGAACCAGTGCGTGTAGAACGTTAGTCGCTTTCTGGTTTTGACGAAGATCTGATCGAGCCGAGAGAGATGAACCAGTTGTTTGTGTGCTTCCTAGTTTTATGTTTTCTGTGTTCGGTTCAGTTTTCCGAAGCATCCTACCAATGTGGAATCAGACAACACGGATTGCGTCCACTGATCAAAGACGGTTGGCCGGTGGAAGAGGGTCAGTGGCCATGGCATGTGGCAGTGTTCAATCGATTGAAGAGTACTGATCGGTTCAAGTATGGCTGCGGGGGCACTTTGGTCAACGAAAAGCACACCCTGACGGCAGCTCATTGCGTCAAACGTTTAGCCCGTGGCCATCGACCACCAGTTTTGTACGAGATTGAGCTTCATTTTGGTCAGCATAATCTGTCGAAGGTAACCGATAACGTTGTGATTCGTGATGTTAGTAAAATACATGTTCACCCGGAATATGAGTCAAATAAGAATGACATCGCTGTGCTGGTAATGCGATTGCCAGTGGAATACTCCGACACAGTCATTCCGATTTGTCTGGATCAGAGGGTGGATCGTGATTTACGAGAGCTAGAAGGTAAATCCGGATGGGTCACAGGGTGGGGAATGACGGAGAACGGAACCATTTCGGATGTGCTTCGTACGGCTTCGCTGCCCGTGGTTAGCTATGTGACGTGTCTGAAGGACGACCCGAATCTCTTCGGTAAAAGTTTGAATGAAAAGGTGTTCTGCGCTGGAAATAAGATTGGTATGTAGTATAAAAGCTCTAGATATTTAGGAGCAATTGAATTGAACTCTGTTTCGATTTAGGAGCCAGTCCTGGACCGGGAGACAGTGGCGGCGGCATGTACATCAGTGACGGCGATCGTTGGCAGCTCAGGGGAATCGTTTCGTTTGGAAAGTTCAACGAATTGAAACAGTCAATTGATGCCTCCAAGTACATCGTATTCGTTAACGTTCAATGGTACTTATCATGGGTTAAAGATATTTTTGCGGAGAGCGAACCTCGTCTGGACAAGAGACAGAAACGAATTAGCGAGCTAGGTAACATACATTTTTTCATTGGGTTGTATATGACATGGATGATTGTTTCTTTCTCAATTCCATTTCAGAGTGCGAACGATTCCAGCGACTCACGAGAAAACGACGCAACGGTGATTGCCTCAATAGATATAGACACGACGTAAGTTTTTCACTACGGTACTCTCATTCTCTACATTTCGATTTTCCTTAGGTGATGATAATTGAACCGAGAGGCCTACAAATGTGCAATGGTGTCCTGGTAGATGAGTCCCATGTCATTACCACTTGCAGCTGCGTTCGGTGAGGTTGAGATATTCAATGTTTTACTCTACATATTTAATGTGTTCCGAATTCTAGACCAGAAGGCAATGCACTATACTTGGAAGTAAAAGTGCGACTCGAGGCGTACGGCGAAGTGGCCATTTCAGAAATGGTATGTCATCCAAGGCATACCGACCATAACATACGCCACGACTTAGCGATTCTTAAACTGAATGCAACGGTTTTCTTCAGTAATACCCTAATCCCAGCGTGTTTGGCGAACAACTGGACGGAGAATCTGTACGACATTCTTGTGCAAACGTCCTTCGTAACTGAATCGATGGGTAATTTGAGAGCAATTTTTAGGAAAATTAAACAACTTTGCTATGTATTGATTGCACTCTTGCAGACGATCACATGACCCTTGCTGAGACGGACGAGAACAGAATATCCCTGTATGAAAAATGCATATCTTTACGTAGACCTGGGTGGTTCAACAGGTCTGACTTCATCGGAGAACTGTGCGTCAACAGTACTGATCAGTTGCTGTACAATGCCTATTATGACTTAAAATTCAGTAAATCATCCGGCGCTGTGCTACAGACGTCCAACAGGCAATCGTGTATGTCCACTGTGGTGGGCCTGAAGGTTCATAATGAAGATAGCAATGAATATCCCAAACAGTATTGGATGGAAATTTATGCTCGAATTGCCTACCATTTGGACTGGATTGAGCAGAGCATCTGGAACGGGCAATCCCAAGGTAAGTGACTCATTCTCATCTAACTCGTCGGAGTTCAAACAAAAGATGGCCAAAAGTACAAATGCCACACAAACGCGTTACAAATAACATGTTTAGAGCTGATGACGATTTCTGGAGATTCAGGACAGGGGGACGAAACCGTGCCTGTTGGGGTAGGAGATATTGGCACTCTTTTGAGCCAGAAACCACACAAGACGTAGAATCCAGAAACGCTAAAAGCTTTATATTTATTTAAGGTTAAATATTTTTCTTTTCCAAAATAACAAAGGTACTTACACTGGTTTGACTATACTCCCTAATTATTCCCAACAAAAGATTTCTGTATCTATTAAATTCCTGCGTGTATCAAACTGTAAAGAAAATCTAATAGTTATCCACAATAATTTCCATTTAATCTATTTCCCTACAATTCAGGCGCTAAACTCTTTATATCACCCCTCAACCTACGATATGCAAATTCTTCCTGCTTTGATGACCGATGATAGATCTAAACAATTCAGACACAACTCTCTGTTACATAAGGCAAAAGTCAAAGCAAAAGATACTACTGCAATACACACCTATATGCATGACAAACAATTCCACACGCCAGTGCCTTCTTTTACCGCCTATGGGATTCGGCACAAGTTACCGCAACAGTTCCCCAGCCCGTAAGGCTGGATGGGAGTTCGGCCCAATCCGGCTTTACTCAAAAACTTTCGGAGCATGTGAACTTTGCTGCCAAACTACATTCAATCGCTTCACCAATCACCGCATACTTCAGCCCGTTTCCACTATTAATTCTCATCTACCTCTCCTACATACCTAATTGGTACTTCTACCACATTGTGTTCTAGACTATCTTATTCTGACTCTAATCTTGGCTATTATACCAACCGGTCTTGATTATATCCGTATACTGTCCAACCTAAACGCGTCTTTGCTGCAATCGGCTCCCCTGGTTGCCCGTCACGAATCTTGAGCGTCGACGTTACGTGTGCATTGTCGTTTCCAATTAAAATTTTGGGAATCGCATTCTTATATTCTTCGATCGGAAGTCCTTTCAGGTACGGAAACCTTCTCGCCAATTCTGAAAATCGCAATGATTGCTTCGGTAGATCTAATTTGCTAAAGGTGCGTGCACCAGACAGAAGATGCCTGGTATCAGCATTGGGTCCACTGATTTCCAAATCGACACATTGAGAGTCATTCTCGACTCTCTTCACATTGGCAGTCCACTGCAAACACAACTTTTGTGGTTTCCCTGCTATGCCTAACTCTTCAATCAACTCCGCATCGATCAAAGTCTTCTCCGATCCATCGTCCAGAAAGGCATAAGCTGATATGGAGCGACCATTTCCGTACAGTGTGATAGGAATAATACGGAAGAGTGTAGTCTTATCCGTACAATGGTGGTTGGTGATCATTCTTGGTGAATCACTGGCTATTTCCTCGTAAGGCATTTGTTTGTTCTCATTCTTGTGGTCACCGACTTCACTATCGTTGACGCTGCCTTGCTGCTCTCTCGAGTCCGGCCACGAATGTAATAATGGGTGGTGACGTTTTTGGCATCCTTCAACGTCGCATTGCTTGCGTATTTTACAAGGTCGTCTGCCATGAGCTCCGAGACATAGTCGGCACAAACCGAGCTGTTGTGTTACTCTCCAACGTTCGCCGGTTGTTTTCTTGTCGAACTCTTTACAATCTTCCACACGATGGTCCGGATCTTTGCATATCAAACAAGACGGACTCGCTGGATAGTTGATTTCTTGATTTTGTTCTTCATCGGATATGCTTGCTGGTGTATCATCCGCCAAGTGAGCACCACAGAAGTTTTTCTCCTTACCAAACTTTTCTTTGGTTGAACGTTGCAGATTTTGGGTTGGGTCGTAGTGCAGAGTAACATCTGTTGCTGCTCGCACCATAGTCTGCATGTACTGCGAAAACGTTCGGAGGTTAACTTCTACAAATCGTTGTTTGTATAGTGACCAATCAAGCTTCATATGCGCTGGTAGCTTCTCTACTAACTCAAATAGCAACATCGGGTTGTTGAGATGAGCTTCTTGTCGCCCAGCTTCCAAGTGGTCGCTTAGATTCTGCACGGCTATGCCAAACGCAATCAGAGTTTCTAACCTGTCTTGCCTTGGTGCCGGTACGTTTCGTACCTTTTGCAACAGTGTGTGGATAATGAGCTCCGGCCTACCGTACAACGTTTCTAGCGTGGCAATAACATGCGGAACACTCGTTGGCAATAACAGTCGGCTTCGCACCGACTCTAAAGCGTGCCCCTTCAAGCACCGTTGCAACCTCACCAGATTTTCGACATCTGAGAAGCCGCACGCCTGTGTGGAGTTGTTGTAAGTGCTGATAAACAATGGCCAGTCTTCGGGATTCCCAGCGAATGGAGGAAGATCTTTAGCCATCACATGCCTAGCAGCTAACTGGCGTGCTGAAGGTCCCTCCCAATCTGCAGCTAGTCCATCCTGCCCTTGTTGTGCATTTGGACGTCGATGCGGTGAGTAATATTGTTGTTGCTCTGATGTTACTAGTGGTGCATTCGTTCTAACAGGTATTCCACCACTAGCTCTCTGTCCTGCTGGTACTCCGGTGGATGTAAACTGATCATCCATCGCACCGATATAACCTCGATTCACGGGAACTCGCAAACCATTCGGCATACTGTGGTGTCCACCAGGCGCATTGACGAACGTACTTCCCACCAGAGGAAGACTGTTGAATGAGCTGATCGGTTCAACACAATTCAGCCCTTGAGAGCCTCTTGTCGTAGCTAACGGAACAGAACCACTAGAATTTGCAGCCTGGAAAACGTTAGAGATGAACGGTTCGGTGGTCTTTCCTATAACAGGTGTCACGGGGTTCCCAGTTCGCCGCACTTGTCCTAACGATGGCTCCAAGTATGACCGTTCCAATGAAATACCTGCTAGCGCTTGTTCCAGAACACCCTGTGTGATGCTAGCCGGATGCTGAATGCCTCCCTGCCCAGCTTGCGTTCTAGTCATAGCCGCTGCTTCGTCATTATTCATGTCCATATCTTTAGCCTTATCCGTTGAAGCTACCACGGTAGAACTTAAAGTTTTCCATTTGTTCACTTTGCTAAAGGAACTCTGCTCGGAGACCACACTTCCGTCGTCGTCTTCATCATCGTCCAAAGCGATAATTTCTCGTAAACGAAACGATTCTTCCATCACCGTCTGCTCCAGCTGCAGTTGTCGCTGTTCCAACTCTATTTCTGTCCTCTGTTTCTCCTGCTCCAGTCTATGCTGCAGTAATATTTCAGCTTCCTTTCGCTGATGGTCCAACAGACGTCCCTGCTCCCGGCGCTCCAGTTCTAGACGTTTCATTGCTAGAGCTTTTTGGGCTTCAAGTTGTTCAAGCTGCAGGCGGGCTTTTCGTGTCCGTGAGCTAGCGCTTGTTGAAATGGAGCTTGCTTTGCTTCCAGCCATACTACCGACCTTATTTCGATTTGCCACTGATACAGCTGTTGGCTTGTGACATTTCGGGCACATAATTGTCTGATCCTGCTCTGCAGCAATGTCGTTAACGCTCATGCAGGTTTTATGCCACAGCAAACCGCACAGACTACAGTTGAACATCTGGTCATTAGCCGGTTCTTTGCATGCTTCGCAGCGCATTTTCGTGTTGCGGCTCCGGGTACTTCTGGTGCTATTAGGCATCCTGATTCGATCACAGTCTTTTAGATTGTTGGGGTAGGAGATATTGGCACTCTTTTGAGCCAGAAACCACACAAGACGTAGAATCCAGAAACGCTAAAAGCTTTATATTTATTTAAGGTTAAATATTTTTCTTTTCCAAAATAACAAAGGTACTTACACTGGTTTGACTATACTCCCTAATTATTCCCAACAAAAGATTTCTGTATCTATTAAATTCCTGCGTGTATCAAACTGTAAAGAAAATCTAATAGTTATCCACAATAATTTCCATTTAATCTATTTCCCTACAATTCAGGCGCTAAACTCTTTATATCACCCCTCAACCTACGATATGCAAATTCTTCCTGCTTTGATGACCGATGATAGATCTAAACAATTCAGACACAACTCTCTGTTACATAAGGCAAAAGTCAAAGCAAAAGATACTACTGCAATACACACCTATATGCATGACAAACAATTCCACACGTCAGTGCCTTCTTTTACCGCCTATGGGATTCGGCACAAGTTACCGCAACAGTGCCCGAACATAGGTTGTACGTGAAAATAATTCAAATGTTATTCAACATTATGCTGAATTAATTCGTCATAATAGTGCCTGTTGAATGAGTGATTGTTAGTTGGGTAGTGGCTACGGTTAGGTTAGCTCAGATCAATCTTCAGCATAAACGAACAGCAACAATTAATCTTTGCAGACTTATGCAAAACGGTGCAGCTCAAGTGGCCTTGGTCCAAGAACCTTACTTCCGTATGGGGAATTTCTATCTAGGAAACTTTGTGAACCCGGTGTTTGCTACTTACAGTAAACATGAAATGGCAAACTTGCGTGTCATGCCTCGAGCCTGTGTGCTTGTCAACAACGCAATAGTTGCTACACTCATCTCTGAACTAACCACCAGAGATGTATGTGCTATCATAATTGATGTATCTGTTGGAAACCTCGACAAGAAATACGTCTATTGTTCGGTTTATTTACCGCATGACTAACCATCCCCTACGGATGCTTTCAAACACGTTATCGCATACTGTACTTCAAAAGGCCTTCCGCTAATTGTTGGCAGTGATGCTAATGCTCACCATATCATCTTGGGCAGCTCAGACAATAATTTGAGAGGCTTCGGTTTGATGGAATACTTAAGTGGTACAGGTTTCGTTCAAATATTACATAACGCTAAGAGGGGAGGAAGGGAGTGCTTCCTTCTACATCCTACATCTTTCTGCCTTCATCCTACGTTCTTCATGCTTTATTCTTCATCATCAGCATCATCATCATCATCATCAGGCCCGGATTGTTGGGGCTCGGGGCCCCACGGATGGATGTGGAGGCCCCTTGGAGCTATAAAAGCGATGAGCAAAAAATATTCTTTGTTTTAAAACAGTATTTGAGCATTTTGACTTTGACGGAGTATTTTTAGGTTTTTTTGGTGCTTAAATTTGTTCGCAAAAGTTCACTATGCAAACACTCGAATGGATGGATAGATGGACTGTATCACTTGGCATTTTATTCTAGACTGAATACATATGTACAATAGCGTGGGTCATCGGAACCGTTTTCTCAGATCAAAGCTTTTTTGGTTCCGTTTCGGGCCCTGAGTATCTGTGCAAAATTTGAGCTCGATCGGTTGCGTCTACACTTTGCGCATTGCAATTGAAATTTGTATGGGATTTTGTATGGGAAAACACACTTTTTTGTATTTTTGTCATAAGTTGAAAATGTTTGTCTGAAACTTTTTAACTGATACTGTAAATTGATAGCCTAGGATGTCCTGAAAAACTTTCATGAAGACCGCAAAGCGATCCGGTGCTTGTGAAAATAGTTATAACCAGCGAACCGCATGCATGTGTTTATGTTTTAACATGTAAAGGAATAACAATAGCAACAAAATCATACTGATTCGTCAAGCAATTCCAACGCTATAACTTTTTTCATAAGCTTCAGATCATTTCGCAGTCTTCGACAAAGTTTTTCAGGACACCCTAGGCTATGTTTTCACTTTATCGGTTACATGGTTTAAAAAAAATCGAGCTTGTCATGAGAGAAATGCATGAAAGTGTGTTTTCCCATGTAAAATCCCATACAAACTTCAAACGCGATGCGCAAAACGTAGATATAACCGATCGTGCCCAAATTTTGCACACTTATTTGGGTCCTGAAATGGGATCAAAAAAGCTTTGATCTGATGGGATACCATTGAATTTTTCATTTTTCCATATAAACGATGGCCCACTCTAATGTACAATGTAACAGAATGACTGCTGACCGTGTGCGATGTTTTCTGGACATCGGTTTTCTACCTGCGGTCGGCTCTATCGACGATCGTGGGCGTAGCCAGAGGGGGGCAGGGGAGGCCGTGCACACCACCCCCTCCTCCCCCCGCCCCCTGGCCACCACATTTTTTTTTAATATTTATTCGAACCAACTCAAAGATTATCAGCAAAACAGAGTTCTAGAAAAATTATCTCAGGAAAAAATCAATTCGAATAATTAAGGTTATTATTCATAATTATCAAATCTTTTTTACTCGAAAATGACAATAAATTTCACCAAATAACCAAATGAATTTCGTGAGTCCATCCAAAGATTCCAACAATAATTCGTCCAGAATTTATTTCAGACACGGACTCATGCGATTTTTTTTCTAGATATTCCTACAGAAATTCTTCAAGGAATTTGTTAAGAAAACTTTCCAGGGATTTTCAAAGGAATTCCTCATGGGATGGCTTCCGGGGTTCCTTATAGGAATTCTTCAGGAATTTCTCCTGGTTTCCCTCGAAAAATTCCTCCAGGGATTCACCCGTGAATTTCTTCTGTCTTCTTTTCATGGACAACTCCAGGGATTGTTTTAAAAATTCCACCAAGGATTCTTCTTGGAACATTATTTAGAAATCCTTCAGGAGTTCCTCTTAGAATTCCTTCAGGAACTCCTCCAGGAATTAAGTGCTTCCTCCAGCAAATGTTTGGGGATTCCCTTAAGAATTCCCCTTGGTATAACGTCCAGGATTCCTTCTGGGGTTTCTTCAGGAATTCCTCCAGGAACTGCTACAGGGATCCCTCAAGGAGTTCCTCCACAAACTTCTCTTAGGTTTCCTTCAGCAGTTCTCCAAGAATTTCATTTATGATTTCTTCAGGGATTCTTCCTGGGATTCCTCCAGGAATTCCTTAAGGGATTCCTCCACGAATTTCTACAGGGTTTCCTTCACGAATTATTTCAGGGATTTCTCTGGAAATTACTGCAATGATTCCTCTAAAAATTCTCCAGGGATTCCTACAAAAATGCATCCAGAGATTCCTCTAGGAATTCCTCCAGAAATTCCTCCAGAAATTCTTCTAGAGATTTCTCCAAGAGTTTCTCCAGAGATTCCTCCGTGAATCCCTGCAGGCATTTCTCTAGTATTCCTCCAGGGAGTTTCTCCAAGAATTTCGGCAGGACTTCACTCGGTAATTCCTTCTGTAATTCTTTCTGGAACAACTTATTTTAAAAATTCCTCCAAAGATTCCCCCTAGAACTCTTCTTAGGATTCCTTCAGGAATTCCTCCTTGTATTCTCTAAGAAACTCCTCCAGGAATTTTTTAGCACTTCTTCCACGAACTGTTTAGACATTCCTTTAGGAATTCCTCTTGAAATTGATACCTTCAGAATTTTTCAAGGAATTCTTTCTGCGATTTTTTCGGGAATTACACCTGGTATTCCCCTTCGAATTTCTCAGGAGATTCCTCCAGAAATTTCATCAGGAATTCATCCAGAAATACTACCCGGAATTCCTCTGGAAGTTCCTGCAGGGATTTCTCGAAAAAATCCCCCAGGAATTCCTCCCGATATTCCACCAGAAATTCCTATAGGAACTCCTCTAGAGATTTCTCCACAAGTTCCTCTGGTGTCTCCCTCAGGAATCCCTAGGGTATCTTCAAGGCATCCCTCCGAGAATTCCTACAGGAATTCTTCTAGAAATTCCTCCAAGAATTCCTCCAGGGATTCTTCCTTGGATTCATGCAGAGATTTCTCAATAAATGCTTTCAGCGATTGCTGCAGGTATTCCACCAGATATTCCTCCAGGAATTGCTTCAGGGACTCCTCCAGGAATTGCTGCAGGAATCCCCCAGGAACTCATTCAGGAATTCTTCCAAGGATTTTTCCAGGAATTCCTCCAAGGATTTTTCCAGAGATTCCTACAGGAATTTCTCCTGAGATATCTCCAGGAATGCTTTCAGAGATTTCTCTTGCTATTCCTTCATATATTCCTCCAGGAATGGCTTCAGGGACTCCTCCAGAATTTCATCCTAGAATTTTCCCAGGTTCTCTTCGAGGAATTCTTCCAGAAATAAACCCGGGAATTTCTGGGGAAAAAAACACCAGCAATTGATCTGGGAATTCCTTCATAAATTCTGTCAGCAATTCATCCACAAATTTCCCCAATAACTCCTTCACGGATTCCTTCAGAAATTCGTCCAATATTTTCTCTAGGAATACCTTCTGGAATTTTTCCAGGGATTCCTCCAGGAATTCTCCCAGAATTTTCTCCAGGAATTGCTGCAGCGATTTCTCCAGGAATCCCACCAGGATTTCCGCTAAGAATTCCTCCAGGAACTTCTGCAGGGATTTTTCCACGGATTTCTCCACGATTTTTTTCCAGGGATTCTTTCAGTAATTCCTTCGAGGATTTTCCAGGAATTCCTCCAGAAATTCCTCTAGAAATACCTTCAGGAATTCTCAAGGGATTTCTTCAGAATTTTCTCCCAGAGGTACTCCAGAGAATCCTCCAGAAATTCATCCACTAATTGTTTCAAGGATTTCTCTGGAGATTCCTCCAGCAATTTCTCCAGGATTTCATTCAGAAATTTCTCCAGGAATTCCTCTATAAATTTCTTTGGGAATTGCTCCTGGACAACCCTCAGAAATTTTGTCATCAACTTCTCCAGCAATCTCTCTAGGAGCTCTAGGAATTTCTTCAGAAATGCTTGCAGGATTTTTTCGGGAATGCCTTCAGGATTGCTTCAGAGATTCCTCCACGAATTTTTTACAGGAATTTTCCTAGGAATCCTTCAAAGATTCCTTCTGGAAATCATCAAGAAATTTCTCCTGGAAATCCTCCAGAAATTCCTCCAAGGATTCTTCCACGAAATCCTCTAGGACTTTCTGCAGATATTGTTCTGAGAAACTCTCCAGGAATATCTTCAGGATTTTTTAGGGATTCCTCCAGGCAGTCCTCCAGGAATTGCTTCAGGGATTTCTCCACAATTTTTTTACACGGATTCTCCCAGGGGTTCCTTCAGGAATTCCGTCGAGGATTTCTCCAGAAATATAGAAATAATAAAAAAAATCTCTCAGAATTCCTCTACAGATTGCTCCAGATATTCATCCAGTAATTCTTTCAAGAATTTTGCTAGAGATTCATTCAGGAATTTCTCTAGGAACTCCTTCAGGAATTACCCCAGGAATTTCTTCAAGAATTCCACCAGGAATTTTCCTGGAATTGTTCCTAGATATCTTCCAGAAATTATGTTAGGAATTTTCTCCAAGAATTTCTCCAGGAAATCCTCTAGGGATTTCCTCAGAGATTTGATTTCTCCAAGTATTCCTCCATGAGTTCCTCCAGGGATTGCTTCAGGGATTCATCCAGAGACTTCTCCACGAATTTCTCCAGGGATTTTACCACAGATTCCTCCAGGAAATCCTTCGAAAATTTCTGCAGGAAATCCTCCAGAAATTTCTCCAAGGATTCTTCCAGGAAATCCTCCTGGAACTATTCAAGGGATTTTAGAAATTGCTCCAGGAATTTCTCCCAGAACTCCTCTGGAGATTACGGCTTGTCACTGAAGTGGTTGAACCGTTTGGGATAGGGTACCCATCTCGACGGTACCGGTAACAGTCTCCCCCCGGTAGCACCTTGTCCACCTATGTCGACTACTGCTACCACCTGGCGAGTTTGTACAAGTGCTTGGCGAATTCGACCATCTGCTCCTTCGAAGATATGCGTAACCTTGCCTCGTATCCACTTACATCGCCGAGCGCCGACTGCGACGAGGACAAGGTCGCCAACCTGCAATGGTCTAGTTTCGTTGAACCATTTCGGCTGTCTTCTTATGACTGGTAGATACTCGACCAGAAAGCGTTGCCAAAACTTGTCCAGCTGACATTGCTCCCCACGTGTCATGTAGGCGGTTTTGCGATTCCTCGATGCCTACACTACTTTGCTTAGCGCCCCCTAGACTCCTCAGAGTCTAACGGCAAGTATGTCAGAGGCCTCGAATTTAAAATGCTCTCTGCTTCAACAACCATCGTCTGCAATCCCTCATCGCTCAGCTTCCCCTCTGCATAAGCATCCTTCAAAGCCGCCTTCACAGACTGTACCAACCTCTACCAAGCACCTCCCATATGTGGAGCTCCAGGAGGAATGAAGCTCGACTTCGTGTTTGAGTTGGTGAACGTCGTTGCAAATTCCGTGTCGATCTGCCTACGCAATATGCGTTCCGCCCCCTGGAAGTTCGTTCCGTTATCGCTGAAGATTTCTATCGGCGATCCTCGGCGACCGATGAAGCGTCGTACACAAGATATGCAAGAGGCCGTAGATAAGCTATACGTTATCTCAAGGTGCACAGCTTGCACGGTGAGGCATGTGAAGAGGGTGATCCACCTTTTCACGTTTGAACGTCCTACTTTTGTTAGGAATGGCCCAAAATAATCCAGGCCAACATAGCTGAACGGACGGACATTTATCGCCAAGCGGGCTGGAGGAAGTGCCGCCATCGGTGGGTTGCAAGGGCGTGCCTTGCGAATCTTGCACAGCTGACAGCTATAAGTGACCTTCTTTACGATTCTCCGTAAGCTCGAAATGGCGTAGTGTTGACGTAGCTCGTTGACAATGGTTTCGTTGTTACCATGCCGGTAGCGGCGATGATAGTCTTCTACCAACAGGTTGACAGCAGGGTGTTTCGCAGGCAGAATTATTGAAAACCGGGTACCGTCTACCCCCGTTGGTTTGAACGACACGTCATGCAAACCAACGGGATTCCTTTTTTAATTTGAACTTCTAGTAACCCTGTGGACATCGAAAAATACACGGATGGTAACTGTTTTTGCTGTTTTGTTTTGATTCTGCGTTCCGTTTCACCCCGTTCCATGAGCAGAATGACGTTTGAACCATTTATAGTTTGAACGATGTGCAGATTAGAGGGGGTCAAATTAAAGGTGTTCAGATTAGATGAGGTCAAACCAACGGGGGCAGACAGTATCATAGGTCACGCAGCAACAATACGGTTACGCTGCCGCAATGATCCGAGTTTGTCAAGAGCAGGCATCTGCTTTAGCAAGTGACTTTTCCGATCTAGGGGTTGTTCCGTCGATTCGGATCTATTCCTCTCCAAGGTAGCAATCTCGTCCGGGTAACTTTCTCGCTGTACGAGCTTCCAAATCGTCCGTTCTGCACTGAGCAACTCAGCTTGTGAAAGCGGACCACAGAGTCTTTGAGCCGATTTTGCGACGTTGGAGATGAAACGCAATGCGTAGGCTACGGTGCGTAGCATCCTATTCCATGACGAAAAACGCTCAAAGTCCAGTGTGGGAACGATTGCGAAATGGAACAATACTGACATTGGCGTAACTAGGATTTTTTCCTGGAGGGGGCCCAGGGGGGGCCTGACTTGAGATGAATTTTAAGCGGGATGGGCGCCCGATATGTGAATATGCAAATCGGTATTGTAGTTTTGAGTAATTATTGTGATTTTACTTTGAAGATGAATTCCAATTTGCTTGAGCTGGTTGGGAATCGCCGTTTAATTTCAAGGGGCGATTCAATGCGTTCTTGTAAAATTATAGACTTTTATGCTATTGCTCTTATTACGTTAAACGACCTCTAGACTGATTCTCTGTAAAATAATATATGAAACACGCATTGAAAAGTTTAATGCTGAACTTTGAAACTAGATTTTTCCATATTTTTTATAACGAAAGCTTTTTATCTCGACGAATTCTTCCGAAAACGCATTGGGGCACCCCTCCGACTATGGTCCTCCATCCTTGCCACTAAAGACACTGTATGCTAAAGACACGAAATCTGATGATTGTTGCTATTGATGATGATGTTGACAGGTCTCCTGCTCGATTGGAATAACATTGACAGCAAATTTGGAATTCCAATTGGAACATTTCTTGAATTTGCATATAGTGTCTTTAGGTTTTCATTCAGGCATTTCTTCTTAGCATTAAGCGAGTCGCACAAATTCGTAGGTGGTACAGTCCTAGACCGCTGTTATGAGGGTTGCCTCCTTCCCGTCCGAACCAAAGCACAAAGATTTGGGACTAATGTCTGACTCTTAGACAAGACTGACGCAATCCTCCAATGATCGAGATCTGTCCTGGCCACGTCCTTGCGACGGCTGAGGAAAGGGAAAGGATGGTTAGTTTTGGACACCTATGAAAGATGTAGCAGGCCTAGGTGTCACAGGAACTTGGGTGTTGTTTGTGGAAGGGTAAACTCCAAAGGATACGCTTGGTAAACGTTCAGGCGCACCGTAGTTGGACTTCTTAAAATCAGTTGTCTGCCCGAATCATCCTGTTTTCCTCGTCATCTTGATGGCATTTGGTTGAATTACTAGATTCTTCGGTTGGTAATCTAAAATATAAAATAATATTAACATCGTACGTCAAATAAGCTACATATTAGTGATACGCTCGCCACAGTTACATATTTTTACAATATGTTTTATATCATGCGATAAATTTACCCGAATCCTACTGAAATAAAATGATAATTAGGAGTACATTGAAACAAAATAAACTACAAAACACAAAAAGTGCATCAATCTATGATCTTGGAATATTTAATTATCAAGATATCAAGATCAAAATTTGATTTGGTAGATCTTACACCGCAACGCACCATTCTAAGGTGATCTACCCACGTTACGGGGTACGTTGCCTTGAAACATAGTAGCCATAATTTCTGTGTGTTATCTTTGGTGCCGTGTGCAGCAATGTTGCCTGCTGGAAAGCTTCACGATCAGTGTTAAAGTTTCTTCAGTTGAATGAAAATCGATATCTAATGAACGAGGCGTCTGATTTGAATGTGGTCTTCGGCAAAGTTGTAGTTGAACCAGAAATTCCTTTCTGAGTTCCTCTAAAAATTTCTCCAGGAATTCCTTCAGAAATTTCTCCATGGATTCCTTCCAGAATTCATCCAGAGATTCTTCCAGGAATTCATTCAGGGATTCCTCAAGGTATTCATTTAGGGATTCCTCCTGGAGTTCTTTCATGAATAGTTCCAAGGAATTTCCCCAAGATTTCTTATAGAGATTTGTCCAGGAATTCTTCCTGAGGTTCTTCCAGAAATTGTTTTAGGGATTCCCCCAGGTTTCTTTCCAAGAATTCCTCCAGGGATTCTTCCAAGTAATTCTATAGAAATTCCTCTAAGGATGCTTCCAGGAATTCCTCAAGAGATTTCTTAAGAATTACTCCAAGAATCCCTTCAGAAAGTCCTCCAGGAATTGATCCAGGAACTCCCATAGGAATTCCTTCAGAAATTACTACCACAATTCCTCCAAGAATTCCTCTTGAAATTCCTCCAAAATTTCCTCTGGGAATTCCTCTAGAAAAATTCTCTTGGAATTTCTTCAGAAATTTCTCTTGGAATTTCTTCGGAAATTTCTCTTGGATTCTCCAGTTATTGCTTCCAAAATTTATCTCGAAATTCCTCCAGGAATTCATTCAAGAATTCCACCAGGAATTCTTCCAGGGATAGTTCCACGGAATTTCCCCAAAAATTCCTTTAAAAATTTATCCAGGAATTCTTCCTGGGATTCCACTAGGAATGTGTCCAGAACTTTTCGCAGGAATTTGTCCAGAACTTTCCAGGCATTCCTCCTGAGGTTCCTCCAGATATTGCTTCAGGGATTCCTCCAGTGATTTTTTCAAGAGTTTTCCCAGGGACTCGTCCAACAATTTCTCTAGAAATTTTTCTAAGCATTCCTCTAGGAGTTTTTCAAGAGATTTCTCCAGAAATTTCTCTTGGGAGTTTCTCCATGGTCTCATCTCGGGATGTTTCTAGTAATTCATCTAGAGATTGCTGCGGGAGTTCTTCTAGAGGTCCCTCCCAGAATTTTTCTAAAACCTCCACCAGGAAGTCATCTAGAAATTTATTCAGAGATTGCTCCAGGCATTAGTCCAGGAATTTCTTCAGAGATTCTTCAAGGAAATTTTACAGGGTTTCCTCCAGGGATTTCTTAAAGAATTTTTCGAGAGATTCCTCCAGGAATTGACACAGGCATGTCTCCAGGAATTCCTCCAGAAGTACCTCCTGAGATTTCTCTAGGAATTCCTTCAAATATTTTTTCAGAAATCCTCCAGGAAATCCTCAAGGGATTCTTTTAAAAAAATTCCCCAGAAATTCTTTCCGGAATATATTCAAGAATTATTCCAGGTACTCCTCCTGGCATTCTTCCAGGATTTCATCCAGGCATTTCTCCAGGGACTCCTCCAGGAGTTCTACCACGAATTTCACCATGAATTACCCCAGGTGTGTCGTCAGGAATATCTCCGGAAATTTATTCAGGAATGGATCCAGGTATTTCTCCAGGAATTTCTTCGGAAATTCGTACAGCAATTCCTTCAGGAATTCTTCCAGGAATTCCTCCAGAAATCTTTCCAGGGTTTCCTCCAAGAATTAATCCAGGAATTTATTCTCCACGGTTTCCTCCACACATTCCTCCAGGAATTATTTCATGGATTCCTCCAGAAATTCCACCGATGATTCCTCCAGTAATTCTTCCAGAAATTCCAAGAATTTATTGAAGGATTCCTCAAAGAAGTGATTAAGGGATTCCTCCTGGAATTCTTCCATGAATAGTTTCATGGAATTCCCCCAAGATTTCCTATAGAGATTTGTCCAGGAATTCCTGCTGGGATTCCGCCTGGAACTTGTCCGGAAGTCCCTCCAGGAATTCCTGCAGGGTTCTTTCCTAGAATTTCTCGGGGAATTTCTGCAGGGGCTTCATAAGAAATTATTTTTACAGGAATTATTCAAAGAATTCCTCCAGGGGTTCCTGCATGAATTCCTCCTGAGATTCCTCTAGGAATTCTTTCGAAGATTTCTTCAGGAATCCTCCAGGAAATCATCCAATGATTCTTTCAGAAATTCCTCAAGAAATTTATCTGGGAATTTATCCAGGAAATAACCCAAGTATTCCTCCAGGATTTGATCCAGGCATTTCTCCAGTGACTCCTCCCGGAATTCCGCCAAGATTTACCCCAGGTATTTCTTCAGAAATTCCTACAGGAATTTCATCAGAAATTGATCCAGGAATCCCTTCAGCATTTTTCGGAAATTCCTTCAGCATTCTTCCAGGAATTTCTGCGGGAAATCCTTCAGAAATTGCTGCAGATATTCTTTCAGGAGATTCTTCAGGAAATTCTATAGGAATTTTTCCAAGGGATTCCTCCGGAAATTCTTGCAGGTTGCCTCCAGGAATTAATCCATGAATTTGAACTCCAGGGATTCCTCTAGAAATTCGTCCAGGAGTTATTTCACGGATTCCTCCAGAAATGCCACCAGGGATTCCTCCAGAAATATACCAGAAATTCCTTCAGGGATTCTTCCGTGAGATTCCTCCAGTAATTCCTCCAAGAATTCCTCCTGGAATTCCACCAGAAATTCCTCGTGGAATTCTTCTAGAAATTTATCTTGGAAATTTGTCAGAAATTTCTCTATTGCTCCAGGCATTACTCCAGGAACTTCTCCAGGGATGCCTCCTTCAGAAATTTCTCCAGGGATTCCGCCAGGAATTTGTCCAGAGAATTATCCAGGATTTCCTCCAGAAATACATCTAGGAATTCCTCCTGTGATTTCTCGAAGAATTCCTCCAGGAATACGTCCAGAAATTCCTCCTAAGAATCATCTACATTTTTTTCTAGTAATTCCTACAGGGATCTCTGATGCGGATTCTTCAGATTTCTTTTCCTGAAATTCCTCGCATAATTGCTCTTCGGATTCCTCAAGGTATACTTTCAGAAATTTCTCCAGGGATTCCTGGAGGTATTGCTCCTAGAATTCCTGTAATGATTTCTTCCGAAATTTCTCTCGGGATTTTTTCAAAAAAAATATTTAGCGGTTGGTTAAAAAATTTCAGTAATCCGTTCATAATTATTTTCAGGGATTCACCCCAAAGTTGTTTTTAGGATTACTTGTAGATGTTTTGAATAATTTGAAGGATTTCTAGAGGAATTCCTCCAGCAATTTTTACTGAAATTCTTTAAGATAATTTTATAGGGACACAGAAGCCAAGAAATCCTTCAGGAGGTCATCCAGGAATTCTTTCACAATTATCTCCGAGAAATCTTTGAGAAGTCCATCATGAATACCTTCAAGATTACCCTTTGCAGCACCAGCCTCTAAACTTCTTCAATGACCATTTTAATTTGTGCATTGATTGACGCACAAATACCCCCGGCCCACGAAATAAAAGAAATTAATAGTGACCCTCTAGAAATCACCTCCAGCATGGTTCTAATGAATACACTCGCGTTTACGCTTCAGCTACATGGATAATTTCTTATTATGTGACATCTATTCTCACTAGGAATTCAAAAACTTTTGCTGGAATTCCATTGCAAATTCAAGCAGATTTTTTTTCCACATGATACTTGAATTCCACAAAGAAGCACTTAACCATATTTTGCAGTAATGCTGCTAGAAAATTGAAAGATTCTTAAAAATACCCATCAAAGAATCCCTGGAAATTATCATTTAGATTTAATTTCTCAGCGATTTAAAAAAGAAGATGTACAAAGCATTACTATTTGTATAATTCAGGGTTATATAATATTTCCAAAAAAAAAATTAACTAATTACATAGACCATATTGAACAATGATCTTGTAAAGAGTGACAAGTTGAGAATAGCCTCCAATAACTGTCAATTTAAACACATATTATTCCAAATAAATGTCAATTATAGATCTATGTTTGTCACCACGACAGAGGTTTTCAGGTTTCTAATTTTCATATAAAACTCATGAAAAATTTCTGGGGGGGGGGCTGGCGGATTCTGGGAGGGGCCAGCCCCCCAGCCCCCCCCCCCCCCCTCTAGCTACGCCAATGAATACTGAAGGTCTGATATCTTCGCTCGTAGACTCGGTGGGACTGGCTCTTCTAGGGTTTTCGCAGGTGAAGGACATTAACTACACCGAGACGTACTCTCCTGTAGTCAGGTATGCCAGTATCCGGCATCTGAACGCTACGGCATCGTGGTTGGATTTGCAGATTCATCAGATGGGCGCAGTCATCGCCTTTTCAAAGGGATCTGTCAGGCGAGGAGATTTTCATGGAACACCCGAGTACATAGTTTGTTCAGAACGATCCACGAAAGGGACGCTGTATGTTCTGAAATAGACCAGTTTTATCTTCAACGAGGAGCTGGACACGGTGTTGAAGCGGGTCGGCTTCAAGCGATCCTTGCGTATACTTTATGACAAACTATAAGCGAATCATCATCATTGTAGTTTAGGACGACCTGTTACTTCCTCTTGATCATCTTAATAGAAACGTCTGCTGTACAACTCTGCTTATGCTTTCAGTGGATCCAGAACTTCCTTTGCTGGGAGTAGATGACAAATGCGGAATCTATTACCATGAAATAGGGGTTGAGGAGTGGCCGTGGAGTGTGGCAATTTTCCATCGGAATCAGAATACCGGTGCGTTCAAACTAATATGTAGCGGTACCCTGATCAGCAGGGAGCACGTTCTGACAACGGCACAGTGCGTACTGAATCACACCACCGGAAGACCTTTGCCAGAGGACTCTTTTGAACTGCACTTCGGACTGAATCGCTTGGATCATCGTAGTATAAACGTGCAAATGCGTAACGTCAGAGAAGTTCATATCTACCCGGACACTTCGGGTCACAACGTAGCGCTTCTGGTGACCAGCTGGCCGGTCAAGAATACACCCTATGTGACGTACATCTGCATTGTCCCGGGCAACGATTCGGAGTATTGGAATTTTAAAACACAATCTGCCTACATCGCTGGCTGGCAAACAATGGAAACTGGAAAATCAAGCAATGAACTAGACTCATCAAACGTCTACATTCTTGAACGCCAGGAGTGCTCCAAAGCCGGACTGAAGCTCTCTTCAAATCAGTATTGTGCCGTCTATCGTAATGGTGAGATCGTTTCTCCTTATTGATTATTGTGTTGTGTGTGTGTGCCGTGTGTGAGTTTATTCGCACCCGCTTGCTTCACGAGTATGAAGCAAAACAAAAACAAAAACACTCATGAATTTTTATTCGCGAAGGACAAGTGGAAATGCGGGAATTGCGTTTTAGTGCGATTTTAATTGCAAAACAAGTAATTATCCATCATATAGTAGTGTTTTGTGCTTTATTGTTCCTGAAAAGTAAATCTGTCGGCCGTGTAAATTCATTTTTTCACAAAATTGAAAAATGTTCAGAGTTGCTTCGCGAATCAATCACGAGTGCGACCAGCTTCGTTAGCTCGCGAGTGAAGGAAGTGCGAATATATTCTGGCTTCTGTTGTTCACGAGTGGGATAGCTTTGCGTTTGTGTCTGCTCAGCTGCATTCCTCACTGTTTTCCATCACTGATGACAGGTTGAATAAGGAGTAGAAAGTAAACAAGCGTGCGGTTAGCCATCAGAGGTCCGAGTAATTACTACAAATTGACGACGAAAATTGGAATAAAGCCACAGTTAAATCTATTTGTTTGATTGTTTTCTTTTATTAATTTGTCAAGGCAAACGAGGTGATTGTTTTTTGTTTGGAAGGAGGAAAAAACTCCATAGTAAATAATCCTCTATTCCACGCTACAGTCCGAAGAAGAAAAGGAAAAAGGGTTGTGTTCGAGTGCACTAAACTAAAGATTCTGCGACAAAACAGCAACGGGGGTAGACAGTAGTTAGATGGAAGATGAATATGTATTGCGTTCTTTTTTCATTGTAGGGGTAGGCGGGGCATAATGAGCAGGTGGGGCATAATGAGCACCCTGTATTTTCACTGCAAATTTCCAAATTTTCAAAACAAATTGCTTGATTGTAGCTTAATTATCTCAAATCCAATAAATTGATGACGAAACATTTGTCAAAAAAGCCGTTTGCTTTAAAAAAATAGTTAAAATGCGTGAAGTGGTCATGTACTGGGGATATATTATAAGAATCAGCTGACCTAAAATAAGGTTTTGGAATCGAAATAAGAATTTAGTGGGTATCTATCAAGTTTCTTGATATTTCCTGGGTCAATGAAATGTATTTGTAACATTTTCAAAATATTCGTATAATTATTTTGTTAAAAAAATATACTTTAAAAAGTTGATAATAGGGTGGGGCAAAATGAGCAACTGGTGGAAAAAATATGAAAATGATTAACATCTTAAACAAACGAATTTCACTTTTTGTTTTCTCCGTTACGATGCATGTAGTAAGGTTTTGTTATGAATTTTCAATTTATTAGCTTGAAAAAATCAAAATCTGTGTATTTTCACCGTTTCAAAATGCATTAATAGTAAATTCCACGGAACCCCGCAGTTCCCTACAAATTAAACCCCATAATCCCCTCAAAATCTCATTGGTTGTTGCCGGTATGCTTTATCATTGACAAGAACTGTCAATCAGCAATTGATTATGTATGTACAAAACAGGGATTGATCATCCTGCCCCACCTAGGGTGCTCATTATGCCCCACCCCCAAAACGCAATCCACGAATTTATACGTTTTTTAAAACATTAAATTTTGCAACATTTATAGCTTTATTTAAAATTTCAACGATTAGTTTTTGTCAGTTAAGGTTCAAATGAGGATTATACGTGAAAATTACACATTGATTGCGCTTAATTTACTGGATTTGGTGGCAAAATGCTTAAGCTGCTCATTATGCCCCACCTACCCCTAATTAAGAAACGGTCATCGATTGAGCTAGCTTAGCTACGGCCTTGGTGGCCATGGTGGACTAGCTCCAACAGGTTATGGGTCCAGGAGCGTGTTCCACGGCACGTATCGATCGGGAGAAGGATCGGCCGCATAAGCCGCGGAGTCGCAGCCAGTCCTGCAAAATATCAGTCTCAGTGCCTGTTTTTCAGCCGAAAATGAATGACTGCGGCGGTCGTTTTCAGTTCCTCGATGTGAGAACTGACAGAGTCCGAGAGCTCCATTCGTGAGCGACCCAACAAGATCAATTCCCAATCATCCGCACACTACTCATGCTGAAAGGCCATTCGTCTCAAGCGGTGGCTTGTGAGAGTGAGTGCCCTATACGTTAGCACGGGTGAAAACACTCAATTACAGAAAATTGAATGAAAATTTAGCCCTGTCAGCTCTCGCTTTCAGCACGCTGCGTGCGAGTGTGAGTACCTATTTCATTTCGCTCCCGTGTTGCTGATCGGAAAGCAACTTTGACAGGAAAACCAAAACGGAGAAAATGAAAAAAGCAAAATATCGCTATCATAAAGGCCTGTCGAAAAATTGCAACACTGGTCGCAGCACAGGATCAGCTCCAACATATTAGCGTGATTCACGAGCGGTACAAGGGGTTTCGGCAATCTTACAAAGGATTTCAGGGGCATTAAAGAAGTTTTTATGGACAGCGTTTTAGGGGATCCTACGAAGTTAAAGATACATACATACATTTATTTGCTCAACATCACATTTAATACAAGGCATAATCAATAATAGTACGCCACAATACTCGTTCTCCAATCTCGCCAGGTCGCGCTCCACCTGGTCCGCCCATCGTGCTCTCTGCGCTCCACGCCTTCTTGTGCTAACCGTAGCAGTTGCAAACACCAGCTTTGCAGGATTGTTGTCCGGCAATATTGCAACATACCCTGCCCACCGTATCCTTCCGGCTTTGGCCACCTTCTGGATGCTGGGTTCACCGTAAAGTGCAGCGAGCTCGTGGTTCATCCTTCTCCGCCACACACCGTTCTCCTGCACACCGCCGAAGATCATACTTAGCACGCGTCGTTCGGAAACACCGAGTGCTTGCAGGTCCTCCTCGACCATGGTCCATGTTTCGTGTCCGTAGAGGACCACCGGTCTTATTAGCGTTTTGTACATGGTGCATTTGGTGCTTGGGTGAATCTTTTCCGACCGCAATTTCTTCTGGAGCCCGTAGTATTGTCGCGCTTATCTTTTATTAGAGTCCTGCGGCGGTCATACGCTCGCAAGGCATACCGCCGCCTCGACCGCCGCATGACAGTCGCAAGGCAAAACAAAAGAAAAAGTGTTCCCGCCAAAAACAAAAGCACGTGGGTTTCGCGAAGTGACAGATGTTTTCGAATGTATTTGTGACGAACGGCAAGAGTAGCTCAGTGGAATGAGTGTTCTTGCTGTCAAACCCCATATAGTGGAATTATATACTTTTAAATCTTGTGACGCTGTTATGATTAGTGACTGTCGCGCTGATATAAGAAGCCAGAGGCAGATAATCGCCATATTCTGATTTTTCTTGAGAGGCATAATAGGCCCGACTTCCGCTGATGATGCGTCTCCGAATTTCAAGGCTCACGTTGTTGTCAACCGTCAGTAAGGATCCGAGGTAGACGAATTCCTCTACCACCTCGAAAGTATCTCCATCTATCGTAACATTACTACACAGACGGATCCGGTCGTGTTCGGTTCCGCCTACCAGCATGTACTTTGTTTTTGAGGCATTCACCACCAGTCCGACCTTTGCTGCTTCGTGTTTCAGGCGGGTGTACAGCTCTGCCACCGTTCCAAATGTTCTGGCAATAATGTCCATGTCGTCCGCAAAGCACACAAATTGTCCGGATTTCGTGAAAATCGTTCCCCGGCTGTTGAGCCCGGCTCGTCGCATCACACCTTCCAGAGCGATGTTGAAGAGTAGGCATGAGAGTCCATCACCTTGTCGCAGTCCCCGGCGAGATTCGAATGAACTGGATAATTCACTTGAAACCCTTGCGCAGTTTTGCACACCGTCCATCGTTGTTTCAATCAGTCTAGTCAGCTTCCCAGGAAAGCCGTTTTCGTCCATGATTCTCCATAGCTCTGCGCGGTCGATACTGTCGTATGCCGCTTTGAAGTCGATGAACAGGTGATGCGTTAGGACCTGGTATTCACGGTATTTCTGGAGGATTTGCCGTACGCTGAAGATCTGGTCCGTTGTCGACCGTACGTCGATTAAGTCGGCTTGATCACTTTCCGCGAACTCATTCGTTTTAGATGACAGACGACGGAAGATGATCTGGGATAGCACTTTGTAGACAGCATTCAAAATAGTGATCGCTCTGAAGTTCTCACATTCCAAATGGTCGCCTTTCTTATGAATGGGGCAGATTACCGCTTCCTTCCACTCCTCCGTTAGCTGTTCGATTTCCCAGTTCCTGACGCCATTCAACTACTGATCGAAGTGCTGCTTCCACCATTCGATTACCTCATGTCAAAAGCCTTCGTCCGTATCCCTGCACATTTCGACTCGCGGCACGAAGCCGTTGCGGGATGCGTTGAGCTTCTGGTAAAACTTCCATGTTTCTTGGGAACGGCACAGCAGTTCCATTTCTTCGCACTCCGCTTTTTCCAGGTGGCGCTTTTTCTTCCGAAAGAGGCGAATCTGTTGTTTCCGCTTCTGTTTGTAACGTTCCACGTTCTGTCGGGTCCCTTGCTGCAGCATTACCGCCCGCGCTGCGTTCTCCTGCTCCAAAACCGTTTTGCACTCTTCGTCGAACTATTCGTTCCGTCGATTCCGTTCCACGTATCCGATGATGCTCTCGGCTACGTCGTTGATGGCTGCTTCACTGTACTTCAGCAGTCCTCTAGAGGGGCCTCATCGAGCTCGCCCTCGTCTGGCAACGCGGCCTCGAGATTCTGTGCGTATGCTGAGGTGACATCCGGTTGTTTCAGTCGCTCTAGGTTGTACCGTGGCGGTCGCCGGTACCGTACATTGTTGATGACGGAGAGTTTTGGGCGCAGTTTGACCATCACCAGATAGTGGTCGGAGTCGATGTTGGCGCCACGTAGTTCCTGACGCCGATAATGTCGGAGAAGTGCCATCCGTCAATCAGAACGTGGTCGATTTGCGATTCCGTCTGCTGTCTGCTGATCTCCAGGTGTAGCGATAGGGGAGGCTGTGTTGGAAAAAGGTGCTACGTATGGCACTATTTTTAGTGACGGTGAAATCAATGAGTCGTAGGTCGTTTTCGTTCGTCTGCTGATGGGCGCTGAACTTACCAATCGTCAGTCTGAATTCCTCCTCCTGGCCTACCTGAGCGTTCAAATCTCCTATAACGATCTTGACGTCCTGGCTTGGACAGCGGTAAAATGCGTCCTTGTCATCATCAGTGCATCCGGAGTGTGGGCTGTACCCCAAGTAACAATTATACTTTTGTGGCAATCCTGAAGTAATTTCTAAGACAGAATAATAAAACTTAGCAGTAAAGCTCTTTGTTCTGGAAATCTGAGATAAAATAGGCATAAAACATCCATAAGACTAATCTGGCTCACTCTTCAAGAGATCTTCAAAGCTGCGTTTGAAGACTGCTTTGAAACTAGTTGTATTTATGTACTTGCACTGATGATTGATTATAAGAACTTCATGAAACTTTAACAAGAATAGCTTGAGGCATGTTGATCTTTTAGCTGGCTTTCTCAAAAGTGTCAACAGTGCACAATAAATGAAATCTTTTACCTAAGCATTCATGCAGATGCAAACAAGTTTTGTTTCATGGATGAAATGTTAATTTAACTGTAAATTAATTTTCATCAAATTGAAATGACTAAAGCATTTAAATTGCCTGACAGATCATTGATGACAGGGAATCAAAATTTTCCGTGCCATACCCACTTTTTCGTTGATATGCCGCCCAAAACATACGAAAATACCAAAGCGCCTCAAAAATAATATCAATCATTAATATACGAAGACATAAATGTCCTATAAAAACAAAAGGCTACGCCACTTTTTCAATTCTATCTAAACATGGCTGCCGTTCCAAGCGAACAAAACTCCATGCAGCCGCCATCAATTGTAATTACTTTTAATCCAAAGCCCCTCAAAACAATGATGGAACCAAGTCACCTTGCATGAAAGCTATAGCCTTTATTAAAGATTGTTTTTACTAGTTATGATCTTAAGGCAGATTCGTTCGTCTTAAATGAAACTTTTTCGTTTTATTCAAGAGTAACAGGCTTTGACAATTGTTTGTTTACGTTTTCAATGCTAGAAAGTTGTCTCTGTACATTTCGCGGTGTTTCACGTCAAGATGTGTCAATTCTATTTTGTTTTCCTGTATTTTTGCAATTAATAATGAAGTGCAACTTACTAAAATTACGCTATTTGGCATGAGCTTGAGCAGAGTCACAGTAAGTACCGTGGTAAGTACCCATTTCATTTTCGATTCGCACAGCTGTGGCATGTGTGAGGAACTGGTTGAAGGCAGGACGACAGCAGCCAACTACTCGCATTTTTGTTTGGCCGTAAAATCATTATTTCGTTGACAAGATTACTTTTTAGCACAAGAATGGCTAAATTATCAGTGAGCAAACATGTTTATATGTTTATATTTGCATGAGAACGTGGTTTTTCTACCAATTTGTTACATTCATTATTTGGATTGAAAAATAGTTCGTTGTCTTATTATTATTTCGCATAGTTCTTGTTCCAGAGTAATGGCTCTACCTCAAGAATAGATGGCTTCAAGAAGTTTTTAAAGGAGGATTAGTCAGATGAAATACACTTGAATAAACGAAGCATAAACTTTAAATGAAATATGTCGGTGTTAAGTGTTGAAAATAACTTCAAATACGCCTTAAAACTTATTATACGATTTAATGCTCTTGAAAATTCAGTTGTTTTATGCGCGATTTTCAAAATTATGGTAAGTTTCCAGTTCCCAAGTAGAGCGCTCAAGTAAAATTCCTCCTTTTTCCGTAAGTAATTTTGACATTTGTTTAACCGACAGCATTTTTACGAAAAGATGCTGTAAGAAGGATGTGAGAAATAGGGCACTGCATACGGCGGTTGCTAGATAAATTGTTCGTTGTTCGTGTGGCGTTTCGTGGCCTTGTTTATGATTTGGACTTAGAGAAATTTCGTTCGTTTCCTCAGGAAGTGTGATTGAAATTAAAATTTAATTTTTGCGCGCGTATGTGGAAAATCCAGATTGTGAGATTTCAACGGAATTCCAAGGGAAATGCTAATGAGAGACATTGCGCTGGGATTCTAAGGGAACTTTTAATGGTATTACAGCGAGAACTATGGTTGGATACTAATTATAAATTCTGCAATATTGGAGTTCGGACTACGGTGGGAGGAATTCTGCTGGGACTCTGACGGTTACCTTGTGGAGTTTTAGACGAAATACGAGGTAGAACAAAGCTTCACGGGGAATTTAATGAAGATTCACGAAAGATTCTTTGTGATGAATCTTTTGGCATTCCGTACGAAGGTTTTTCTTTGGGGTTCCGCAGAAAGTCCTCTTGAAATTCTTCCAGATGTTCCACCGAAAAATCCACCAGAAGTTCGCAGGGGATTCTCATAAAATGTCTCTGAGATTTCAATTAGAAGTTCTACTAAAAATCGCTCCGTGAGTTCCTTCTAATTCAGGATTTATTTATTTATTTTGTTTTTTTTTTGGGGATCTTCTAGGAGTTCCTTCAGGGTTTTCTCCAGAGGTGTTTTCTAAGATTCTACCAGGAGTTTTTTCGAACTATTCTACAATAATTTCATCCGGGATTACTTTAGTATTTTTTATCCGGAGTTCACTCAGATATTTATTCGGAGATTCCCGCAGGAATTCCTTCCGGGATCATTTCAAGAGTTCCTTCTAGGATTTCTACAGGAATTCATTCTTAGATTCATCCTGGAGTTCTTTCAGTGATTCTTCCAGGAGTCCTTTCTAAGATACAACTTTTTGAGATTCCTCTAGCTTTTATCTGGACGTTTCTTATGTGAATCCTCAAAGAATTCCTTTTGTAATTTCTATAGCTTCTTCCGGGATTCCTCCAGGAACTCCTTCTAGGTTTCCTCTAGCAGTAAATTTATGGGTTCCTCTCATAGTTTCTTCTGGTATTTCTCCAGGATTTTCTTCTAAGATTACACCAGGGGTGGCATCCAGAAATTTTACCCGGGATATCTTCCGGGAATTTTTCAAAAGTTCTTTCCGGAATTTCTTCAGAACTTCCAGACTCCTGGAAAATAAGTCAAGGTTTTTCCAGGAGTTCCTTCTAAGATTTGTCCAATAATTCATCCAGGATATCCTTCCGGGATTCCTCCAAGAACTTCTACTGGGATTCCTTGCAGATTACATATGCTGGAATTCATTCTGAAAGTTTCTTAAATTTTGCTCATGGAAATACTCCAGAAGTTTTTTTTTATTCTTTATGGAAGTACTCCAAGACTTGCTCTTGAGTTCCTTATAAAATTCCTCCAACCGCTTCTTAACGAATATCTCCAGCAGTTTTGCAGGGAATATCTACACGAGCTATTTTAGAGATTCTTTCAATAGTTTCTTCCCAGATAAAAATCTGAAGACATTCCAAAAGGTTCTGGAGAAATCCTAAAAAAAGGCGTGAAGGAATCCCTGAAAGAACTTCTAGAATAATTTCATAGGAATCTTCTGGAGGAATCTCTAGAGAATTCCATGAAGGAATTTCTAGAGAATTCCATGAAGGAATCTCTGAAGGAATCCCGTATGGAGTTACAGAAGTAATCCTAGAGAGAACTACTGGAAGTTCTGAACAAATCCTAAACAAATTGCTGGAAGAATCTCTGAGGGAACTCCCTTTGGTATCCCAGAAAGAACTCCTGGAGCAATCCTGAATTTATTTCTAGAGAGATATAGGAAGGAATTTCTGGAGGAATCCCAAGCAGAAATTCTGTGGGAATCTCAGAGCAATTCTCGTAGGGATCTCGGAACGAATTCCTGGAATTCAGAAAGATGTCCTAATAAAATGGTAAATGACTAATTTTTTACCAGGAATAGTGTATTACGTAAAGCTAATACCATACAAATTTCATCAAAATCGGTTGAATATTGGTGGAGATATCGTTGAAACAAGAATTTTGCCATTTGAGAAGTTTGAGCAAACGAATGTTTTAAAAAATATCACTTCTTCACTGTTATAGCTCTAGATCCAAAAATACTGAACCGATTTCAATCTGTTCTGTATGTAAAGTATACATGTAGAAATATTGTGTAAAAATTTCATTCAATTTGATCTAGCCGTAATAATGTTATAGCCGTATATGTGGCACAAAGTCACAATAAGCAAAAATGTTTTTTTTGTATCGTGACATTCAAACAGTTATAACTTGAAAAGTTTTCAAGCAATTTGGCTAAGAATAGTTTTTATAATGGATTTACAAATTCAAATGGTAATAAAAATCGGAACAGTCATGACAGTTGTACAAACAAAATAGTACACACGGAATAAAATGATTAAAAAGTACCTAAAATATGCCTTGAAGCGATTTGATTTTTTTTTATCTGTATTAACGAGATTTTTAGCCCTGGGCTAGTTCATCTCGGGGCCCACGCTTTACTTTCCTTCCGAAGGAAGAACTCACATTTTGCGAGTTTGTCGGGAATGGGATTCGATCCCAGGTCCTCGGCGTGATAGGCATGCGCTTTAACCATCACACGCTCCCTGTAACATTTGATTTGAATTTTGAATACTAGAAACACGTATTGAATTGAACCGATTTTGAGATTTTTTTTCCAGTTTATTGATACTCTGTTAAGAACTTCGAGTCAAATTTTCAGACGTCTTGACGAGTTACATCAAAATTATAGCCTACACAATTTTTAAAACGTGTGAAAAAATTTGCTAAAATCTTATTTTATGATATTAACAATATCTGCGCCTAGATCTGCGCCAATACCAAACTGAATTTGTTGCGATTGTTATGGTATTAGCTACACATTATATATTATTCCTGTTCAAAAAAATATTTGATTTTGTGAACGCAATGAAAAGCTATACCGTAAACCGGGGTCAAATTGATCAACGGGGTGAAATTGATCATTCGGGTACTACATTGTAATTCCATAAGAGGAACTCCTAAGCGTCGTAATGATCTTAAACTCTTACGTCATCTGGTTCGTAGATGTCTAGAGATGAGTGTAGACTTTTATTTTCTAAGGAAAAAGTTTGTTTTACCTTATTTTTTTAAGAATTTGCAATATATTTCTCATTTAGCTGAAATCATTGCTACTAAACAATCGATTGCTAATAGGACTACCCGTAAATTCTCTGATTTAACATTTTTGTGGAGCCTTGGTTGGGAAGTTATCTAGCTAATCAGTACATGAAACAGTTGTAAAATAGTTCATTTTATGATGAAATAGTCATTTATTGTGATAGAAATCACTTATTTCAAATGAAATTGCCTACCTTTAGGCGTTAAAGGGGGAATTTCAAAATTTAATTTTGCATTTAAAGTATGAAATTCACTAGTTGTAAGATTTTAAACGCGTTATTCGGTTTCAGAAGAGCAAAATTAAGCGGCGAAGGAAATTTTCCTTTCCAACCGATGCTCAATTGTATACTGATCAATTTCGCCCCAAAGTGGCATTCCCAATTTTTTGATTTTTGGAGTTATTTAACTTAAAGTTTAAATTTGTTGAACAAAAATCTGTCACATGGTTCCATGGAGATCCACTGGGTACTGGTTTTACAGAAATTCTTTTGGCAATATTTGAATTGCCACTGATGTTATCCGCAAATGTTGTTTTAAAGTGATCAATTTGACCCCGGATTACGGTACATTATTTTCTGTGTCCAAATTTCATCGAATACAGTCTTTACTTCCCTGGTTCTAGTGCACCGTAGAACATTCAACAAACGAAATGAAATGATTATGATGCAACAGTTTTTAGAATCATTGTCTCCTCATCAGCTAAACTCAAATGCTATTTCCTTTTTTAAACTGTCGAACTATTTATAAACAATTCAGTTTTGGGGTGTCTTTATAAATTTTTAAACTACGTAACGGCAAATTATTCAACCTCAAGAAATTCAATCTTGTGTTCTGATGCAGCCATGCTGAGGGACGACGGAGTACACATTATAGTCTATTTTACGAAACGACAACAGTGTTGATATTGATATTAACACTCACGGGCTTGGGCGCAACCTCCTGTCAAATTTTCATTCATGAAATGAGCGATCAGCTGATCCGAAACGTCTCGTAAAATGGCTCATAGAGCGACACGGCTAAATACTAATGCACACTGTGAACGCGCAGGCGCGAAAGAAGAAACACAAAGAAAGAGAAAATGTCCCTTTTACTCACGGAATAATACATCGACATATTATTCCGTACGGAAAATCAACAACATGACTGACAGCATCGCACGACAGTGCCATCTGTTGGCAAATAGCTTTCTGGCTGCGAATTACTTATCAACTGCGAACGCTTAAGTAATTTTGATTTCAGAAGTTTTACGTGAGCATTACTTGTCCTATCCTTTTACACAGTACTTATCAAGTGGAAACTAGCCATTAACTAGAAGACAACTTAAAAACCGCAAACCAGCGAAGATTGTTTTCTCTTGATAAAAACTACAAATTTTCCATGAATTGGTCATGCTGTGATAAAGCTTCCATAAAAACAATCAAATGTAAAAGGAATTGAAATTGTTACTTGGGATACATTTATTATCCTGAAGTTGAAGAATCGGCCCTTGATCCTCAACATGCACATTCTTTTGTCGATCGGCCACCAACCGATCACGCGCCTCTGCATATCACCCATCACTATGAAAGCTGTTCCCAGCTCGCGTGTGTTGCCGCAGCTCTGGTAGATGGCATGATTACCTCTAAATGTTCTGCCGTTTCATTTTCGGAAATGTTTCGACGCAGTGGAGCACCTCCAACTGCTGCATGTACGCCTTCATCCGGAAGCGCCAATTATTAAAGCCCGTACCGTCGAATGGCTTAATCCGCCAGAATTTCACGTCGTCTTCCATCGCGAACAGAAACAAGAACCGAAAAAACGCACTTCTCGACCGATTTTCGACCGTTTTCACGTCGATTGGGACGCTGGGACCATAACCTAACGACCGGACTGTGACGAGAAAAGAAAAACACCGTTTGTAATTGAAGTAGTTGAAGAAATAGGTATTTCCTGTTAACCATCTGATCGTGGTTTATTGAATCTCACTCTTCGATGCAAAACACAATAGTCCATTTTACGGGCTGATTTTAAAAATGAATATGGCGCCTTGTAAGAATAATTTTTGTTTCACACTTTTACCTATTGCGCCTTGCAAGAATAATTTAAGTTTCACACTTTTACCTATCTGTCAGTCAGTTGTGCGCCAGGGTAAATCTCATGTAACGGACAGTGTCCGCATTTGCTTTGCTTGAAACATTTTCGACCGGGAATGTCTCCGTGTGATCAGCCCAAGACTGTGCGCAACAGCTAGAAGCAAATTCAATGAAATTATGATCGATTACATAAATATTTGTTTTGATTTTCGTTCGTTAAAACAAAGTTTAACAGGGACCATAATGATTTAAATCACCCTTCCACGCAAATTTTCAACCACAACAATCAGCCGATGGGAGAGCGTCGCGACGCGTCGATGTTTGTTTTGGTCGCAGACAATGGGAACATGCTCTATGTAGCTTTGGCGCGCAACGGAGGCGTTTGGTTCCTTGATTCTGATTGGCTGCGCGCAACTTAAATGAAGCTGCGCGTAACTGCCCGGCGCGCAAATTGCACGACGAAAGAAAAACTTTACAAAATATTCGCAATATCTGTCAGTCAGTTGTGCGCCAGGTTAAATCTCATGTAACAGTCAGTGTCCGCATTTACTCCGCTTAAAACATTTTCGACCGGGAATGTCTCCGTGTGATCAACACAAGACTGTGCGCAACAGCAAGAAGCAAATTCAATGATAATAAAGAATTCCAAGATAGGTATTTTACCTTAAAACTTCTGCTGCACGTAACTTATGTCGATTCAATCCTGACATCTATTAGCTAGAACAGATCGCGTTACAGCATATCGATATTAGGTATAGATAAAGTATCGATACCAGGTATACATAGTGTATTTCAAATGCAAAACAAAACTATTATCGGATATCGGATCCGATATCGATAAGACAAATCCGATATCGAATTTATATCGATATTCTTCCAAACCGATATCGATATTATCGATAAACACTATCGCGTCACAGCCCTAACCAATACTGTAGTATACTGTATCTTACATAATTTCAATAAAAATATGCGTTTTAAGAAGGTTCTGTGCTACCTTTGGTAGGTATTATGAGCAGCGTGATATTGATATATAGATAGCCTGAAAAAAGGGACCATCAATCCTTTATTTAGGTGAAACGGCATTTACAATGTATAACGATACAAATATTCGATTGTATATGCTACGTTGATACATTTTGAATGAATTGATCAACCCTTTGAAATTTATGAACTGTGGAAACAATGCTTACAGACCAAATGTTTTGATACGTTATGTATAATTTATTGGTTTATTCGATGTTTTTTCGCGTCCTGACAAGCAATAAACGGTCTGTTTGAAAAATAAATTCAACCAAATGAAGCGAAAACTATTGCTTCACAATAGTCCCAAAGACATCAAACAGATTTGAACCATATTTTGAATTCAAAAAATCCATATTCAAAAGCGTCCAAAGTAGCCCCGCATTTCAAAAGTAGCCCCGCACGACGGTATATACTTCTTAATGAATGGTCCAATAAGTAAACAATGTATTGAATGCATATCATTGATTGATTTATTTAAATATTCAACCTTGCCCACAACATCCCGTGAAATCATTTCACCGTTATAATTCCCCACCCAAGAATACATTGAATTGACATATCAGAAGTAGAATGGTTTCGCTAGAAATTCTATTCAGACTACAGATTGTGGCCCGTTTCGTTTTTGCAAACAGCCGACTGGAATAAAACCGTACCATTGTTAAAATCAAATACACAAATGTTTACAAACAAGATTATGGATTCCTAAAAATAGCGGCCTCGCACCCTGGTGGATAAAACGCAAAAGAAATTATTTTTATTGCTGCTAAAATATAAAATTAACAAGACAATAAAACACTAAAATATAAAATTAACAAGACAGAAAAAACGCTGTTAAAGATTAAGATTTGAAACATGATGAAAAGTGAATGTGATGGGTTTCTACATGGTTTCTTATATCACTTTTTCAAGAATAGGGAAAAGTGAGCTGATTATAAAAATACAATATCTCATACATCTAATCGTTTCAGATACACGACAAGAATAATTAACATCAAATTTATTTCAAGAAAGTACTCATGATGAACGACAAAATTAGACGCCAGACTAAATTACGAAATCAAACACATCCAATCAAATGGAAATCATGTAGCATCTCAGTAGCCCAATAGATTCAGATCTAGATAGCCTTGAATAACTGTAGTAATAGATGACAGCTAATAAATAGTCATTACCTTTCAAACCACTAAACGATCAAGTCTAGTTTCTACAGTAAGTCCCACCCTATGATGCAACCCCCGCCAGCCAGCAAGGACAAAAAATACGACAGAGACCGCTAGCAGAAGACAGGATCCGCTCGGGCACCTCGGGACTAGCCTCCCTAGCGGTAAGTCCCACCTCATCCAGGACCGCCATCGAGCATCACCCACCTTCATTTTGCAGTGGAACATGAACGGTTTTTGGAACAACCTCCCCGACCTGGAACTCCTAGTTCACGACCAACTGCCCCTGGTACTGGCACTCCAGGAGGTTCATCGAATTGAGAAAAGCGCCATGGACAATACCCTCAGGCAGCGCTACAAATGGTTCAAAACGGCCACCAATTCCATCTACCACTCCGTAGCGATTGGCGTCTCTGCCGAAACCGCGGCTTCCCGCCTGGACATCGACACCTAGGGGCAAGACACTGTGCAAACGTGAGTAACTCTGAGAAATTCTGAGTAACTCTTTTCACCAATGATCGATGAAATTTGTTGTAAAACACCCCTAAAACTGCAAGAAAGGCGAGATATCGGGCAATATTGTTTTGATTTTGCGATAAATCGGGCAACACCCAAGTAAAAACGAGAGCAATCTGGAGGAATTCTGAGTAACTCTGTGAAGGAAAATGTACTCTCCAGCACAGTGTATTGCCCCAAGATCGACACGGACCTTCCAATTGTCGGTGTCCGACTCGGCCTGCCATTCGCCGTATCCGTCCTGTCGGTCTACCTCCCCAACGGAAAGCTCCCCGATCTGCAAAACCGCCTCCAAGACGTTCTTCAGCAGGTTTCAGAACCGGTCATAATCGTCGGCGACGTTAACGGACATCACCAAGCTTGGGGTGGCAGCAAGAACATCATCCGTGGCAACTGCGTCATGGAGTTTACCTGCGCCAACGACCTCGTTATTCTGAACGATGGTTCGCCAACATTCCCTAGGGGAACGACCGAAACGGCGATAGACATCGCGCTAGCCTCATCGAGCATCTCCGCCCGCCTGCTGTGGCACGCGGTAGAGGACCCCCACGGCAGCGACCACTCACCAATCATCATCACCCTGAATAACAGCAGCCCACCGGAAACAACCCGACGACCCCGGTGGATCTACGAAAAGCCGACTGGGCAGCGTTCCAAGCAGCCGTCGAAGAAGAGATCGGGACCGGAACGCACACCTCAATGGAGGAAATCACCTCAGCGATCATCCTGGCAGCCGGCCAGACCATCCCAAAAACCAGCCCCAAATCGGGGAAGCGCGCACTCCATTGGTGGGACGAAACCACCAAAGCGGCGGTGAAACTCCGAAGGAAGACACTCCGAGCCTTCAAAAGGGCGAAAGACCGGCTCCCGCCGGACCACCCAGACATAGCGCTAGCGAATGAAAACTACAAAAACGCGCGGAACGCCTGTCGCCAGGAAATCCGCGATGCCAAGGAGAAGTCGTGGAAGGAATTTTTGGACTCCATCAACGACCAGCAGTCGTCTGCCGAGCTATGGTAGAAAATAAACGGATTGCAGGGCAAGCGAAGAGTTAAAGGCATGTGCCTAACGGTCAACGGCCAGCCTACTAGAGACCCCCAAATCATCGCGGAAACTCTGGCAGGGTACTTCTACGGACTCTCGTCCATCGAGAACTACCCCATCCCCTTCCTTAAAGCTCACCCATCTCCGCGCACCGCAGTCGCAAGATTCGCCGTCCCCCCTGATCGGAGCCAAAACTTCAACCTCCCGTTCCGCCTTCCCGAGCTGGAATTTGCCCTCAGCAAGGAAAAAGGGAAATCCTCGGGGCCGGACGAGCTTGGTTACCCCATGCTCAGAAATCTACCTCCCAGCTGCAAGCGCAGCCTGCTGCAAGCAGTAAACGACATTTGGGCTTCGGGCGCGCTCCCGGTCGAATGGAAGCACAGCCTGGTGGCCACCTAGACCACCGGCAGCGCGCTTTCCGGGCCGGACGCGGTACCGGCACTTTTCTAGCAGAGCTAGGTCAGACCCTGGACGACGCGCTAGACAGCAACCAGCATATCGAGCTGATTTCCCTCGACCTGGCCAAGGCTTACAACCGGGCATGGCCCCCGACGTCCTGGATAGGTTGGCCCGATGGGGCATCACCGGGAATCTACTCCAGTTCTTGAAGGATTTCCTTGTCGGAAGGACGTTCCAGGTGATCGTCGGGAACAACCGAAGCAGCCCACACGACGAAGAAACCGGAGTCCCACAAGGATCGGTAATTGCGGTCACCAACTTTCTGGTGGCCATGAGCGGAATCTACCAGACCATCCCAAGGGGCGTATTCCTCAAGGTGTACGCCGACGACATCACCTTGATTGTGATCGGAATGCACCCGAAGGCCATAAGGAGGAAAGCCCAAGCAGCCAACACCGCCTTCGGCAAATGGGCCGCCAAAGCCGGATTGGACATCTCCGCCGCCAAGTTTGGGAGGTTGCACATCTGCGCGGAAAACCACCAGCCGCCACGGAAACCCATCACCCTAAACCAGGAGGCCATCCCCACCAAAAAGACTTTGAAGACCCTTGGCGTCACCCTGGACCGGCATCTCACCCTGCAGGCCCACTTCGACCAGGTCAAGAAGAGCTGCAAGAGCCGTTTAAACCTTCTTCGGAGCATCTCGAGCAAAAGAACTTGGAGAGACAGAGCCACCCATCTGAGGGTCGCCAACGCCATCATTGGCAGCCGGATAACGTACGGCATCGAGCTAACCTGCCGAGCTCAAGACCGTTTAATCAGGACGCTAGCACCCATCCACAACAGGGCCATTAGAACCATTTCCGGCCTGCTCCCCTCAAGCCCCGCAGGCGCAGCATGCGCCGAAGCTGGCGTTCTGCCCTTTCGGCACAAAGTCGCGCTGACCACCTGCAACCGAGCCATCGGTTTTTTGAAAAAAAAAAAAAACGGGAGAACGGGCAAGGCTGCTTCCTCGCCGAGCAAGCAAACCTGGCCCTCCAAACCGCGGCCAACGCCACGCTTCCCCCGGTGGCTGGTCTCCACCGGCTTGGGCCGAGAAGCTGGTCGGCCAGGGTACCCGAAGTGGACAACACGATCAAGAAACGTTTCAGACGGCAGGCTCAACCTCAGCAAGTTCAGGCACATTTCCACGAAAGGATTAGGAAACGGTACCACAATTGGGCGATCCGGTACAGCGACGGCTCCAAGGTAGGCGAACGAGTGGGAGTGGGAGTTCACGGTACCGAACCTGAACAACAACACCGACTTCCGGCGGAATGTTCAGTCTTCTCGGCTGAAGCTGCAGGGATTTTCCAAGCAATAACAGCCCCAAGAGACCGACCCGTACTTGTTGTGACTGACTCGCAGAGCGCTATCTCAGCAATCGAGAGCCCAAAAGCGAAACACCCCTTCATTCAGGGCGTCCAGGCAGAATTAGATTCCGCCGAACACCTGACAGCTCTAATGTGGATCCCCGGGCACTGCGGAATTCGCGGAAACGAGCGAGCCGACGAGCTGGCTGGCATCGGCAGGAACAGCCCCCTCCTTACACCGAAAACCCCAGCAGACGACGTGAAAAAGTGGGTCAGGGACACCATATGGCGGTCCTGGTCCGACGAATGGAGGCGGGACAGGATTTTGTTCCTACGAAAATCTAAACCATCCACGGGGCCCGGCGAAGACCTGCCAAACCGGCGGGAACAAACTGTCCTCCCTCGGCTCAGAACGGGACACACTCGGGTGTCACATAGTATCCCTGATAAAAAATATCATAAAAATACGATAAATTTTATTGTTACAACACCATTTTTTCGAAAATTATTTACCATTAAACGTCTTGTAATTTGCACAGCACACTCACCATCACCGCTATTGTGCTATACCATTCGGCGAATGGTAAATGGCACTTTTACAATAAAAAATGGTGGTCGTTATGTATCTTAACCATAAAATTTTGAGAAAATTTTCATACATTTTGTCGCGAAAAACAATAGAATGTATTGTGTTTTTATGAGACATTTTTAGGGCATTTTTCAAAATAAAACAATATATCCTAATGTTTTTTATTGTTCTTACAATACAAATACAATTAATTGAATGACGTCAAAAGAATCGTTGTAACAATAAAAATACAATAATATTTGTTGTTATTTGTAAGCAGTTTTCGCTTTTGAAAATCCATAGAATTTATATTTCCCGTTAATATTTATATCCAGCATTTACGAGAACTAACGGCTGCCAAAATGATATGTACATTATATGATAAGAATCAAACACTCTGATGTCTGTCTGGTATGTATTGCTTGGCAGCTGTTGATAAGATCTATCATCAATCTTTTCAAATAACTGCCAAATATCATAAGTCAGACCTCAGGTCATATGATCCATACCATAAATCGTTCACAATTCATGTGGCCGTTAGTACCTGTAAATGTTGGAGAAAAATGTTACCGAGAAATATGAATGCTATGGTTTTTCAAAGGCGAAATCTGTTGACATAACAACAAATATTATTGCATGTTTATTTTAACATCGGTTCAATTAACCCCATTAAACTTATTGTATTTGTATTGTTATCAATGGTAGTTCACTATTTACTAGATTCCTTTAACTTATTGGAAAACAATACAAAAATCATTGTTCATCTTTTTCTTGTCGTAACGTCCTCACTTGGATAAAACTTGCTTTTCAGCTAGTTTTCTATAAGTACTTCCACAATTATTAATTGAGAGCTTCCTCTGCCAACACGGTTTGACGTCTGTCAGTTGTTGCAGTTAGCGAATAACATTCGAAAACCGAAACATCTACTGTACTCAAATTAAAAACGAAAACTAAAAAAAATATATCAAGTGATTTTGTATTTGATTATACAGAATCAGCATGATCCAAGCAACAATAATATTTATTGTTATTTATTTGTCACGAATTGTTTTCAAGTGTAATTGAGAAATAAACTCTTTTTTTTATAAAAAGTCCATGAGAACGTTACAGGCACTTTTCCAACTGTATAAAAACAACTTAAATTAATTTTTACTTATAGTAACTTTGAATGATTAGAGAACTATTGAAAAACAATCGAATTAATTGGTCACTAATAAAGCTAATGTTCACTTATTGTACGAACTACATGAGCTTGGTTTCTATTGTAAAAAGTAACAATATATCTACTGTGTGTTTTATTGTGAACAATAAAACCAGTCATATGTTAATAATATTTACCATGTAATAAATGGTAATTTTTTATCCGGGATGACCACCAACAGCTCCGGCTTCCACCGACAATGCGAAATCTGTGTCACACCAAACACGGTCGAGCACTTCTTGTGCACCATCCCAGTTTACGAGGCCCTCCGTCAGACGCACCAGGTGACAGACGTCCCCGGGTCACTGGCCAACGACAAAGTCAACGAGCGCCAAGTAATCAACTACCTCAAGGAAGCTGGCCTCTTTGACAACATTTGAGCGATCAGCGTAAGGACCCTGGTCGTGGGCACCTCGGACCTCTCGGACTCCCCGGGATCCGAGTGGTAAGTCCCACTTCAAACAACCCACCCCTCCACCACGACACCACGATCAATCCGTTCGTCAAGGAGGAAAGAATGCCCCCGTCACGGGCACTCACACAACACTACCGTTCAGAACTCCCCGGGTTGGAGCCCCCCCAGACGAAAAACTCTGGGTTTGGGTCCCAACTTTCCACGAGAACGCAAACCATCGAGCGCCTCGGGCTTACCCAAGGATTAATTACCCAGCCGACGAAACCACCCCGACCGTGGGCACCTCGGACCCCCCGGACTTTCCGGGATCCGAGCGGTGAGGCCCACCCCACACGGGTGTCCACATAACTAACACCACCCCACAAGGCCCCCCGGGTTAGGGCCCCCCTCAGACGAAAAACTCTGAGGTTGGGCCCCCACCCCACACAAGAGACAAACCGTTGGACTCTCCGGAGCTCCCATGAACCAAACATTCAAGCGATGAAGCCACCCCTGGTCGTGGGCACCTCGGACCTCCCGGTCTCCCCGGGACCCGAGTGGAAAGTCCCACCTCAAGCGACCCACCCAACTACCATGTCACCGCGACCAAACCGGTCGATCAAGAAGGAAAGGGTACCCAGAAAAACTCTGGGGTTGGGCACCAACCCCCCACGAGAACGCAAACCACGGAGCACCTCGGGCTTCCCCATGGACCTACCACCCAACCAACGAATTCATCCCGGTCGTGGGCACCTTGGACTCTCGGACTCCCCGGGACCCGAGTGGTAAGCCCCACCCCAAGCGACCCAGCCACTCAATCAGCGCACCCCTACGACCAGCCCGGTCGGATACGAGGAAGAAGAGACCCCACTCCGCCGCGGACACCCAGTCATGGCAACCGAGCTAGCGAGGCCCTCGGGCCAAACAACATCGACAGCAACAAACAGCGAGACATACCCCAAAACTATGTAGCAATTTAAACTCTGTATTCTTTCTCTCCCGGTGAGCCCTTATGGCTCACCAGATTTTAGAAAAGAGACGAACCAGCCAAGGGCTGAAAGTCTCTATAATAAAGATAAATCAATCAATTTGGTCGCAGACAAGCTTTGGCGCGCAACGGAGGCGTTTGCTTCTTTGATTCTGATTGGCTGCGCGCAACTTAAATGAAGCTGCGCGTAACTGCCCGGCGCGCAAAAAGCACGACGAAAGAAAAACTTTACAAAATATTCGCAATATTTGACACTACCACGTGAAAATCAATATTGTCATCAACATTGTTGTCGGTTCGTAAAATGGCTCAAATTCAAGTATTTTACAACTTGGGCAACAGTCCAATTTGCTGCGAAATGTACTGTACTAATTGTTAGACGCTCAGATGACTCACTATGACAATATTGTATGTTGCAGGGGGAGCGACACTGGTTTCACCAAGCCAAAAAACTTCAAAAAAAGCTGAAAAATGCCCAAAAAAGTCGCTAAAACCCGCAAAAGTTCTGCGGGTTTTACCGGTTTTTTTTTCGACTTTTTTCGGGGTTTTTCGGCTTGGAAAAACTTGTGTCGCTTCCCACGGTATGCTGCTTTAATAACAAAACGCGCTGCCAACTTCCAGTCGGCATTTCTGAATCATCGCAACGAATCCAGCATCACCTCTGCTGCTGTTTGTGTTAGTGAGATCGGAGAAACGTCAGACTCCCGCCTGCTGATTAGCTGGCGACGACTCTGGCGATGGTTTCACCCGCGACGGATTCAAATCGTCGCGTTCGATAAGGGGAAAAACCGACAATAATCTGAAACGTTGTGGATTCTGTGAAAAGATCGGCTGCGTGTAGAACGTTAGTCGCTTTCTGGTTTTGACGAAGATCTGATCGAGCCAAAAAAGATGAACCAGTTTGTGTGCTTCCTAGTTTTATGTTTTCTGTGTTCGATTAAGTTTTCCGATGCATCCTACCAATGTGGAATCAGACAACACGGACTGCGTCCACTGATCAAAGACGGTTGGCCGGTGGAAGAAGGTCAGTGGCCATGGCACGTGGCAGTGTTCAATCGATTGAAGAGTACCGATCGGTTCAAGTATGGCTGTGGGGGCACTTTGGTCAACGAGAAGCACACCCTGACGGCAGCTCATTGCGTCAAACGTTTAGCCCGTGGCCATCGACCACCAGTTTTGTACGAGATTGAGCTTCATTTTGGTCAGCATAATCTGTCGAAGGTAACCGATAACGTTGTGATTCGTGATGTTAGTAAAATACATGTTCACCCGGAATATGAGTCAAATAAAAATGACATCGCTGTGCTGGTAATGCGATTGCCAGTGGAGTACTCCGACACAGTGATCCCGATTTGTCTGGATCAGAGGGTGGATCGTGATTTACGAGAGCTAGAAGGTAAATCCGGATGGGTCACAGGGTGGGGAATGACGGAGAGCGGAACCATTTCGGATGTGCTTCGTACGGCTGCGTTGTACGTGGTAAGTTATGTGACGTGTCTGAAGGACGACCCGAATCTCTTTGGTAAAAGTTTGAATGAAAAGGTGTTCTGCGCTGGAAATAAGATTGGTAGTATAAAAGCTCTGGATACTTAGGATCAATCGAATTGAACTCTGTTTCGATTTAGGAGCCAGTCCTGGACCGGGAGACAGTGGCGGCGGCATGTACATCAGTGACGGCGATCGTTGGCAGCTCAGGGGAATCGTTTCGTTTGGAAAGTTCAACGAATTGAAACAGTCAATTGATGCCTCCAAGTACATCGTGTTCGTTAACGTTCAATGGTACTTAACGTGGGTTAAGGAAATTTTTGCGCAGAGCGAACCTCGTCTGGACAAGAGACAGAAACGAATTAGTGAGCTAGGTATCATACATTTATTCATGGGGTTGTATATGACATGGATTATTGTTTGCTTATCAATTCTATTTCAGAGTGCGAACGATTCCAGCGACTCACGAAAAAACGACGCAACGGGGATTGCCTCAATAGATATAGGCACGCCGTAAGTTTTTCACTACAGTACTCTCATTCTCTACATTTCGATTTTCCTTAGGTGATGATAATTGAACCGAGAGGCGTACATATGTGCAATGGTGTCCTGGTAGATGAGTCCCATGTCATTACCACTTGCAGCTGCGTTCGGTGAGGTTGAGGAATTCAATGTTTTACTTTACAAATTTAATGTGTTCCAAATTCTAGACCAGAACGCATTGCACTATACTTGGAAGTAAAAGTGCAAATCGAAGCGTACGGCGAAGTGGCCATTTCAGAATTGGTATGTCATCCAAGGCATACCGACCATAGCAAACGCCACGACTTAGCGATTCTTAAACTGAATGCAACGATTTTCTTCAGTAATACCCTAATCCCAGCGTGTTTGGCTAACAAGTGGACGGAAAATCTGTACGACATTCTTGTGCAAACGTCCTTCGTAACTGAAAGGATGGGTGATAGGGTGTCAATGGAATGTATGGGAAAAATTTGACCATCGAATTTCAAAAACGGGTAGTGCTCAAAAGTTTCGTCTCCTCAAAACAAGTCCCCTTGCAAAATTTCAGCTAAATCGCACTTCGCTAAGTGTTCAAAGTTTGGCTGTTTTGAAACACGAAAAATATCCATGTACCTACATGAAAATTTCAAAAACGAAAAAAATTGTTTGATGCCAAATGCCTTAAAAGTGCATGAAACGTCGATATCTGGTGTTATCTCATTTTTTTTTTTTGAAAAAAATTACTTTTTGGAATTTTTTAGTTGGGGGAGTGAAATGTATTTGAAATAGAAGATTTGAATTTAGTTGCTGAAATGTTCATGGCGATAATACTGGAATATGTCTTTTTTTTAAAGACACGGACACTTTCAATGCTTCCAGTGAGCTTTCGCTCTTTGAAGGAAGCACTTATTGCGAATCTTTTCTGAAATCCGCATACTGGCCAACAACTTGTGCGCCGACAGCCCATGCGCTGTACAAAATGTAAATAGGCAAGTGTCAAAATGGTTCGCGCCAAAAGCTCTACACGGAAAAAACAGATTACCTAAAAAAATACGTTAAAAGAACGTAAAAATAAGTAAACCGCTTGAACTTTTTACCCAGCAGTGGGTTGTTTCCTCGCTCTCCCGCTCGCAATGTTGTCAAAAACAAAGCGAGAAGCACCCAACTAACAATTGCAAGTCACAAACAAGCAAGCTTGCTGAATTGTTGCTTAATAATGGTAATGATAGCTGAACCTCGAGCTGAACTAAAATTTTGCTCAGCATATAACTGTTTAAATGATTTCTCAATTGAGAAAATAGTCAATGTTCGACTTTTCTCATCGGTATCAACAATGATAAATTTAAACACTTTTCAAAAGTTTAACAAGAAATTTATTCGACAAGCATTGATTCTTTAACAAAAGAGTTTAACTGCCTGCATCTTATTAAGCTGATGTATCGTTATGCATATGCTCCTGAACAATGTGCTTTTCACTTGTCAAATAAACGCCTTCAGCCCGTCATAGTTTGACTCGGAACTTTGTTCGGATTATGGGATAAATCATGGCTAAAACTGTTTAGACTACCAAGTTATTAAAACCTATGTGCCTAAGCCTCATTTTGCACCCAATCTCAAAACTTCAAAAATCTTATTCTCAGCCGTTTCTCAACGAAAGTTGGTGAAATTTTGGTAGTTGATCACAAAATCCTTCTAGTTTATGTAACCGGTATCATGGTTCCGGATTTTTCCGTTGTTTCGGATTTATGGCCGGGGGTACTGGGGTAACCTCCTTATCAGATAGAAGTGCAACCTATAATTTGCCTTCGAAAACTAGCTTGCAGCATATAAAACTTCATGATTTTGCAAAACAAGAGTATTGGACCTTGTTTCTAGAGATTTCAGATACAAGTCCGGATGTTCCGGACTCAGGTGCCCCCAAGGAAGTGGCCACTTTCTGACCGGTTCTGAAACCTAGCTTACGACATATCAAATTTTATGATTTTGAAAAACAAGAGTATTGGACCATGTTTCCAGAAATTTCGGATACAGTGACCACTTCTCCGGATGTTCCGGAAACCTGGTGCCCCTAGGAGACGGGCTTGGTGGTCTAGTGACTACCGCTTCTGATTTATATGCAAAAGGTCCTGGGTTCAATCCCTGGCCCGTCCCTTTCCTTCTACTTTGTATCTTTCTATATACTTTCTCTCTGCTCTCTACATATACAACTCATGTATATTCACATCGATTATGCTGAATTAATTCGTCATAATGGTGCCTTTTAAATGCGTGATTGTTAGTTGGGATGGATATAATTTTCATCTATACATGAATATTTTTCGTATTTCAAAACAGCCAAACTTTGACCGCTTTGGGGCAACACTTAGCGAAGTCCGATTGAGCTGAAATTTTGTATGGGGACTTATTTTGAGGAGACGAAACTTTTGAGCACTACCCGTTTTTAAAATTCGAAAAGCCGATTTTCATTGGAAATTTGACAATTTTTTTAGGAAAATTAAACAACTTCGTTATAAATGATTGCACTCTTGCAGACGACCACATGATTCTTGCTGAGTTGGACGAGAACAGAATATCCCTGTATGAAAAATGCAAATCACTGCGTAATCCTGAGTGGTTCGACAGGTCTGACCTTGCCAGCGAACTATGCGTCAACAGTACTGATCAAGTGATGTACAATACCTATTATGAATTGCAATACAGAAAAACATCCGGTGCTGCGTTGCAGACGTCCAACAGGCAATCGTGTATGTCAACGGTGGTGGGACTGAAGGTTCACAATGAAGAAAACGGTGAAATCCCCAATCAGTATTGGATGGAAATTTATGCTCGAATGGCCTACCATTTGGACTGGATTGAGCAGAGCATCTGGAACGGGCAATCTCAAGGTAAGTGACTCATTATCATGTAACTCGTCGGAGTTCAAATAAAAGATGGCCAAAAGTACAAATGCCACACAAACGCGTTACAAATAAAATGTTTCGAGCCTATGATGATTTCTGGAAATTCAGGACAGGGGGACGAAACCGTGCCATGATCCAATTTTACGCGTCAACTAATGTTGCAAAAATGCAAAGCAAAACGAACTTTTACAGCCAACTGAATGCTGTCGTGAAGATGAAAATTGGTTCCGACGTCTCGAGACCGTAAAAAATGGACAAGAACGGTGAAATTTAATTTCATCGAACAGCCCTGCGTCTACTCTAAAAAGAAGCAACGCTGCTTGCCGGACCTTAGGCCATATGAATAAAGCTGAGTAAATACTCTTTAGGGGAGACTGGGGAGACTTGATCCCTTTTTCTTAACTTGCCTGTAACTTTAAGAAAAAAAACACAAAACTAGATCCATTTTCGTACAGAATGGCAGGTAACCATCTTTTGCAAGTTTATACACAACAGAAGGACTTTAAATTATTGTTAAAGTTTTCAAAACTGTGTTTTTATGGAGGCATGTTTTATGATGTATTTTTCAAAAATGGGTCAAAATTGATCCCCTTTTGAGCACATGGTTGATTTAAAGGGAAAATAACTCCAGAAGCTTCCCATTCATTTTCTTTTCAAGTTTACTTGCATTTTTTGATGCATACGGAGTATTTGAAATTATAAGATTTCCTTGAATTGTTAAGGATATGCTGTATTTTGAAAATGGGGAGACTTGATCCCCCTTTTCATGGTTTGTACTAAAATTATAATTATCTGACACGTTTTATCATTGAATATACTAGAATTCCGAGTAAATAGAGGCTTCCAAATAGAATTTTATTTTTCACGTGTATAATGTGTGTGTAATCCTCGAGGGATCAAGTCTCCCCATGTCACTGTTGTATACACTAAGCTACATTAATTGAAATATTTATATAACAGCCTTATTTGGATAAATACGTTTGATAGTACCGTCAAATGGGGTAACTTGCAACACTTTTCGACTTTGAAGCAATATCATTAAAAATCTAAGCATTTGTTACATTCTGTAAAGCATCGTGTACGCTAATTACCCCGAGTAGAATACTATGCAGCACTTTATTTACCAAAATACGTTGCCACTTAATCAGGATGTGCAAAATATATGCATGTTGCAAGTTTACCCATTTGTGGGGTAACTTGCAACACATGACATGAGGCTAAGGGGCTGTCCATTAATTACGTAAGGGTTTATGGGGGGAGGGGGGGTTTGAAAAATCTTACGCTCCATACAAAAATATTTGGGTTCTCATACAAAAAATCTTACAAGGGGGGATGGGGGTGTCGAAAAATCGTAAAAATCCCCTTACGTAATAAATGGACAGCCCCTAAGTTAGCTATCATTAAACAGCGATAACATTCCAGTACTTAGTCGTTTTGTAAATTTGTGATGTTCTGCATGAAAAAAAATCTATTGAAAAGATGTACACTAACCAATTGACATATATTTGTTTCTTGAAAGAGTTGATTTGGTAGTTATTGCAAACGACATTATATTGTTTCACAACAGGTCTCACGTCCCTCAAATATAAAATATATAGGGATCTCGTGACTCAGTATTCGTTACAAAATGTCAACAATGATTATTGTCATTTCTTGAAAAGCTAGAGTGAGACATCTTCAAGTAGTTTTCAGTTTGAAGTGGTGTTTGGCGATTTCAGCTAAAATAACATGATTGAAACACACCTGTTCAACTTTGTATATATTAAAGTCACTAATTTGGGTATTCATCTGAAAAAAAAAAAATCTTGGTTCAGAAATGATGTGGGTGAAAGCGTCCATAAACTAAATTAAACTATTAACAAGACGAAACATGAATAAAACTTCAAAATATGGTATATCCTAACAACGTGACCTTCAAACGTGCTAAAAATGTCAAAAATGAGTTGTCATTTGAAAATGAACGCATTATGTAATCAATAAATTATCCATTTCGGTTATTTCTGTCAAAAATATCGTGAAATGAAAATAAATAATAGAAGGTTTTGTCAAATTCAACTGTTGCAAGTTACCCCACAGTGGTTGTTGAATATGATGATGATTTTTTACATTACTTAGTCGATAAGTTTATTAAACTTTTATCGTTGAGCTAAGCTTACTATTAGATACCCTAACTGCAAGCAAGGTCATCAGACTTATCGCGCTTACCATAGGGGAGAGGTGAAGCACGATTTTCATACTTGTTTTATGGCATAAATTGAGCAAACCGTTTTAACAGTGTAGCTAAACCATAAACAAAGAAACAAAACTATTTTTTCCACTAAATCGACCTTTAGTACACATAATCTCTATAACTGAAATAGTAGGGCATACTAGTTTTCATTCTTATTAGAAAACACTTCGCATTTAGTTTATGTCACCATGTTGCAAATAACCCCGTTTGACGATACTTCATTTATGCTATGTGCTGTAAAATTTTGACACGATTTGGTTCAATTTTCACAAAATTATTGAGATTTTTCAGAATCGCCTAAAAGATTTCTGAAAGACTAAAAACAAACCATCAGCCATTAAAAAAAATGCAATACACAATTAAAATCAATTGTAGCCTAAACATTGTCGTCTGTCCAGAAGCAAAGTCGGCATCGGTGGTGTAGTGGTAAGCGTGGTTGCCTCTCACCCCAGTCGGTCGGGGTTCACTTCCCGTCGACGCCGATGGGATTTTCTGAGACATAAAATCCGTGATCACGTCTTCCCTCGGATAGGAAGTAAAGCCGTAGGTCCCGGCCCATGTGTTGATGGGTTCGATATGTAGGGTCCTCAGGTGTGGTGGCTGTCTCCCTCGGGCGTCGGAATTTAAGGCTTAGCTCCTAGACCCAGCCGACGTAAAACACAACTGGCGCCGAACGGTGCTAGTTGGCCTGAAATAAGAAGAAGAAGAAGAAGAAGAAGAAGACGGAAGCAAAACTGTACTCACTTCAATGGGAAGTCCCATTTGTATCTGTCACCGTGTGCGACACAAAGTATGAACAAACGTGTTTTGTCTCGTTTTTTCTCACGTTTGCCATACGACTCCCGCCAGGCGGCAGCACTGCAATGCCGTCAAGGCCTATGGTTTGAGGACGTCTCTATGACAACGCCGCCGTCAGTCCACTCAGTCCATAGTCTATTTTACGAAACGACAACAGTGTTGATATTGATATTAACACTCACGGGCTTGGGCGCAACCTCCTGTCAAATTTTCATTCATGAAATGAGCGATCAGCTGATCCGAAACGTCTCGTAAAATGGTTCATTATCATTGTTTTAGCTATGACATTAGCTTCGCATGAGATATTACCCGTTGCAAGAAAATAGAGAGCGAAAAAGGTGCAAAATCGCTAATAGACCTCCGCTGGTATGTTTAATCGTTATGGTGTCTTCTACAATAAGTGCGCGAATTGGCCAAGGAATACTGCGCCGAAAACACCGAAATTATTTTTCTTACAGGCGGAGATGTATGGGCGCTTGCGCGTACAAATTTTCGCGCAACGCATAATAACTTCGCAACTCTCAAGGAAGCCGCGACTTCGATTTGGTGATGCGAAGATAATACGCTTTTGGTTCACAATTATGCGGTTTTTTTTGTTTTTTTTTTTGTGGCAAGTCGGCCCTACGGAAATATTTGTTTTCCAATTAAATTTACAAAGTCATTTACTTCTCTAGGAAAACCCACTTCCCGCGTGGCACTTTCAATGCCAACATCATGTAGATAACATACACTCCCGAAATCAATGGGATTTCGTGGAAACTTTTGGTGAAACTTGACTTTTTTGCAAGAAGAAATCTTGTTTGGTGCTGCAGCTGGAACTTGAGAGTTTTGTTTATGTTCTCGACGGCGGAACGGGGGGCTCTTCAATGGGTATTGTAGAAATCAATAATGTAATTAAGTCAGTTTTAAAAATTAATATTTTAGTTTTAAATATTTTATCAGTTTACCGAATAAACATGAATATTTTTGTTTCAAACGAACGAAATTTGTCTCCGTGAAAATTTGGATTTCCGCTCAGTTTGGAATGCAGATTCAGAATATGCAATTATCTCAACACCGTTTTGTAGTGTATTGTCGCGCTTATCTTTTATTAGAGTCCTGCGGCGGTCGTACGCTCGCAAGGCATACCGCCGCATGACAGTCGCAAGGCAAAACAAAAGAAAAAGTGATCCCGCCAAAAACAAAACCACGTGGGTTTCGCGAAGTGACAGATGTTTGGCGCCGTCCACAAATTACGTAACGCTCTAGGGGGAGGGGGGAGTACAGCCGAGCGTTACGGCCCATACACAAATTTTAGGATTTTCATACAAAAAAGCGTTACGTAGGGGGGAGGGGGGGTCGAAAAATGTCGATTTTAGCGTTACGTAATAAATGGATGCTGCATTTTTGAATGTATTTGTGACGAACGGCAAGAGTAGCTCAGTGGAATGAGTGTTCTTGCTGTCAAACCCCATATAGTGGAATTATATACTTTTAAATCTGGTGACGGTGTTATGATTAGTGACTGTCGCGCTAATATCAGAAGCCAGAGACAGATAATCGCCATATTCTGATTTCTCTTGAGAGGCATAATATATAGCGTACTATTGCGAATCTTTTCTGAAATCCGCATACTGGCCAACAACTTGTGCGCCGACCAGGGCTGAAAATCGTCGCCGTACGACCAAAAAAGTCGACGACGAGAACGAAAACTAGATCATCAGCGTTGCTCGTTCCACATCGGATGACTCATTCAAGCCAGCGAATCGTCGTGAAGGGCTTGCGTCCTGACGAAAACAAAATCTTCATTCGTTTTGTTTCGCTCTTCGTCCAAGTGCGTCTAGCCGATGGAGTCAATGATGCCACCAGCAACACACAAAAAAATAGTTTTTAATAAAAAAAATAATTGCACCTGGAATCAAACAACGAACCTCTAGATTGCCAATCCAGCACTCTTACCAACAGAGCTAGTGAGGTTTCACACCACCGTAAGTGCCGAAACGCCAATAAAAGCTATTCCCAGCTGGCGTTCGCTTGGCCCGTCGTCGCTCGTTTCCAGGGAACAATGAGGACGACGAAAAAGTTGGTGGGTGACTATTTATGATTGAGCTTCGTCGTGACGCCCACAGTCGGCGACGAAAAGGCTAATCGTCACCGTTGTTCTTTCGGACGACGATTGTTTTTTTGTTATCTTCACGCAGTGGTGACGAGAAGGAAGATTGTCAACCCAGTATAGCTACCTAAGTGATCTTGTCGTGTTTGTTGGTAGATTTGAACTTATACAGTAGTGATCAAAATTTTAGTATCGGAATTTAGCGCAAACACCCGTTATTAAGGGGTTTTCGCAGGTGAAGGACATTGACTATACCGAGACGTACTCTTCTGTAGTCAGATATGCCAGTATCCGGCATCGGAACGCTATAGCGAAGGTTCATTTATTACGTCCATCGTTTTTCGGGATTTCTGGACCCCTCCCCCCTCTGTCACGCCATTTCCCCATATATTGTACACGTACAGTCACACTTTCCTAAACCTCCCCCCCTCCCCCAAATGTTGGACGTAATTTATGAACGTTCCCATAGTGGTTTCGCAGCGTGGCGTCACGAACACTAATGTAAATCTACTGGTTGAAAATATACCCTTTTGATTTTGCCGGGAACAGCTGATTTTTGTTTACTATTTTCAACCAGTAACTCAGGTAGTGTTCGTGTAATGCAACGTGTACGTACACGCAACACCACTATGGCATCGTGGTTGGATTTGCAGATTCATCAGATGGGTGCAATCATCGCCTTTTCAAGGGGATCTGTCAGGCGAGGAGATTTTCATGGAACACCCGAGTAGTTTGTCCACGAAAGGCTAAAGAAAGACGCTGTATGTTCGGAAATAGTCCAGTTTTATCTTGAACGCTGGAGCTGAACAACAAGCCATGGTCGGCTTCAAGCGATTCAGCAACGATCCTTGCGTATAGGGAACTGCACGCCGCGGTTGCTAGGGAAAATTCTTTTAAGTCCTTGACGTTTCGTGGCCTTGTTGTTTACGATTTGGACTTAGAAAAATTTTGCTGGTTTTACTGAGATGCACCCAGGTGGGCAGGGTGGCTTTGATTGAAATTATCAACGAGTGGTTCGTGGGTGGCGGAATGCGCGCGTTCGGGCTCCTACTTGCAAGATTATGAAACCTGACTTGACTACAGTTATGAAGTTCAGCAATTTGTAAGGCATGATTAGCTGATGTCAGGATGAATCATTGACCACATGGTCACTACTGTCCACTCCGGGAACTTCCGGGATGACCCGAAACAACCTGGAGAACCGGTGATAGGGGTCAATTACGTTTATTTAGCAAAACATGATGAAAAACACCACGGCTCTTTTTTTATGATTTTTCGTCAATTCACTTGTGACTGCATAGCAATACTGGCCATGGTTCCCATGTGCCACTTTCGAAACTTCCGGGATGCCCTGAAGAACCGACATTAGAGGATAATCATATTCTAACAGAAAAATGTGTCATGCGACGGATCTTCCTTCATGAATTTTCATAGATATGTTTGAGGTTGTATCGATGCTAGACATGGCCCCCATTATTGGCCACTTCTGGAACATCCAGGTACCCCGACGGAAACGACAACAAAAGCTAATTACGATCATACAACAAAACATGTAATGTGACCATCATGATTTTTAATTCCTATGTATGTGGTCGTATCAAAAGTGGCCACACTCTTGGTTGACCATTTCTGAAACTTTCTGGGGCGCCCTGAGGGAACCGATGGCCAGAATCAATGAATTAACTACATCGGCTGTTTTCCTACTCTCCGCATCGACCGATGTGGCGCTAGCTTCTATGCGCGAAAAATCGCTAAAAGTAAAACGCAAAAATATTGTATGGCGAATAGCATCTAAAGGCAAATTTATCGAAGTGGAATACATTATTCGAAAAAATATTTGGTAGTGGTTGCGCACAATGGTGACTACTATTAAGCCTACCAAATATTTTTTGGGCAAAAGCTTTCTATTTCAAGTAATTCAATTTTAGATGCATTTCACCATACAAAATAAAATGGATTTACTCCTGCTGATCAACTGTGGGTGTGCGCCAAGCGGGTAGTCCATTTGGTTCATTCAGCGACGGTTTCATCATGTTTTTCGAGAATATGCTTGTGGTTACTGCTAAAACTTAGAGAATGCCCTCAAGAGACTGATGGCATATTGAACAAACGCGTTCATATGACAAAATGTGGTGTGTAACGCATCTTGGCTAGGTCCAGAGAAATATCTGACAGGATAAAATAATGCCTGATGGAACTTCCGAAGGATTCCCTGGCGTAATTCCTGGAGGAATCCCTTTCAAAATGTTTGAAGGCATCCTCAACGGAATTTCTTGAGAAACGTCCGTCTGGGAATTCCTCCGGGTTCTCCTCCTCCAATTCCTCCAGGAGTTTCTCTAAGAGTTCATCCTAAATTGTTTCCTTAAGTAAGTATGAGAGTTTCTTCCAAAACTTCTCCGGGAATTTCTTCTGTAATTCCGCACAAAGTCCTTCCTGGAACTCCTCTGGGAGTTTCTTCTTAAGTTCCTCTGGAATTCCCCCCGGCAGTCCCTTTTAAATTACACCAGGAGTTTCACGTAGAATTTCACTGTGAGTTTGTCATAATTTCCCCCGAGAGTTTATGCTGAAATTCTTCCACAGGCAGTTTCTCATGAAATTCCTCCGGGAATTTCCCCAGGAATTCCTACGGAAGATGCTTGTAGAATTTCTTTAGTTCATTCTAGAATATCTCTGGAAGTTCCTTCTGAAATACCTCCGAGAGTTCATCCTGGAATTCTTCCGGGAGTTCACTCTGAAGTTCACGCGGAAACTCCAACGGTAGTTCGACCTAGAATTTATCTGTGAGTTCGCCATAGTATTCCTTCAGAGTACCATCCGGGAGTTTCCTCCTAGAATTCCTCTTGAAATTCCTCATGGAACTTCCTGGATCCCAAAAATGCTTCAGGAGTTTATCACAGAATTGCTCGGATGTTCCTCCTGAAAAACGTCCGGGAGTTCCTTCAGGAAATCTTCCGGAAGTTCCTCTGGAAGTTCGTCCAGCAATTTCTCCTAAAGTTGTTTCTGGAATTCTTTCTGGAAATTCTTCTGGAATCCTTCTAGGAGTATCTCTGGAGTTAATCTGAGAATTCCTCCCAAAATTCCTCCTTTCTTACCGAAATTTCTCTGAAGGGTCACTTTGAAACACCTTCTGAAATTCCCACAGGAGTTGCTCGTGAAATTTCTCATTAAATTTCACAGGGGACTCTACTTTTATTTCTTAGGAGGGTTTGCCTTAGAATATCTCTAGGAGTTTCTCCTAAAACTCTGGGACTTCCTATTGAAATTCCTTCTGGAGTTCCTCCTCCTCTGAGAGTTCACGCTGGAGCCCCTACGAGAGTTCATCCTGAAATCCTCCGGGAGTAAGTCATAGTATTACTTCGGATTCTCCACTTGAATACTCTCCACGAGTATCCTCCTGGTACCTCTATGAGAGTTCCTCGTAGATCCTGGAATTCCTCTATGAGTTCGTTATATTATGTCTTCGGATGTTCCTCTTGAATACCCTCCTGGAATTCCTTCGAGAGTTCCTCATGAAATGTTACCAGGAGTCCCTTCTGAAATTTCCCTAGGAATTCCTTCTGGCAGATCCTCCTGGAAATCATCAGATAGTTCCTCCTAGAATTCCTGCGGAAATCCTTTCGGTAGTTCCTCCTGAAACTACTTCGTGAGTTCATCCTAGAATTTCACAGGGAGTTTCTCATGATATTCCTGCGAGAGTTTATGCTGGAATTTCTTCGGAAGTTCCTTCTTGAGTTTCTTAGGTTATCCTTTTGAAATTCCTTCATTCCTTTGAAATGCCTGATGGAACTTCCGGAGGATTCCCTGGCGTAATTCCTGGAGGAATCCCTTTCAAAATGTTTGAAGGCATCCTCAACGGAATTTCTTGAGAAACGTCTGGCAAAATGTTTGAGGAATCTCTGACTAATATATTGAGGAAATCTCTGTTGGAATTGTTGAATAAATATCTGGCAGAGATAATCCAGATGCAGTGCATTGCCCTTGCGGAACTCCTAGATAAATCTCTTAAAAAAAAAACCCAGATGGAATTCAAGAGCAGTAATTTGCGTAAATTTTAGAGGAGTCCTTAGCGGAGTTCCTGTATGAATTTCTTAGCGGAGTTCCTGTATGGCGGAATTTCTAAAGAAATTTTGAGAGGAATTGCAGCAGTAATCACCTGCAGTACTCTTTTTTTTTACCCCCGCTGTTGGGGGAATGAAGCAGCACTCTAAGAGCAACCCCTGATGGATTTCCAGGAAAAATCCCTGATAAACACCACGAAGAATACCCTCCGGAACTGTTGGAGAAATTTCTGGAAGAACTTCTAGCTGAACTTCTGGAGCAGTCAGTGGTGGAATTCAAGATAAATTACTAGTGAATCTTCAGAAAAATCCCTGGTGAAACACTACGCACAATCCTTTACGAAACTCATGGAATGATACATGGTGGAGCTTCTGGAAAAATAACTGGCACAGCATCTGTCAGAAATCACTAGCGCCACAAATTATTTTTAACGACTTTTGATAGGGATTTCTCCAGGAACAAGACCAGGGAATCTCCCAGAAGTTCCTTAACTTTGGTGTAGCTAGAGCGGCCACCAGGATCCGAACAATCAGAGGAACATTTGAAGAAATACTCTTACGAACTCTCGATGGTATTACAGGAAGGACTACCGAAGGAATTCTAGGAGAAATCGCCATAGGAATTTTGGGAGGAAATCCCAGGGGAACTTCTACGGAAATTCCAGGTCAAACTCCCGTGGGAATTTCAGGAGAAACTTCCGTTGACTTTCTAGGAGAAATTCCACGAGCAGCTCCCGCAGGAATTCCTCGAGGAAATCCTGAAGGAATTTCAAAAAAATAACCTAAGAAACTCAAGAAGGAACTTCCGAAGAAATTCCAGCATAAACTCTCGCAGGAATATCATGAGAAACTCCCTGTGAAATTCTAGGATGAACTCACGAAGTAGTTTCAGGAGGAACTACCGAAAGGATTTCCGCAGGAATTCTAGGAGGAACTATCTGATGATTTCCAGGAGGATCTGCCAGAAGGAATTCCTAGAGAAATTTCAGAAGGGACTCCTGGTAACATTTCATGAGGAACTCTCGAAGGAATTCCAGGAGGGTATTCAAGAGGAACATCCGAAGACATAATATAACGAACTCATAGAGGAATTCCAGGATCTACGAGGAACTCTCATAGAGGTACCAGGAATACTCGTGGAGAGTATTCAAGTGGAGAATCCGAAGTAATACTATGACTTACTCCCGGAGGATTTCAGGATGAACTCTCGTAGGGGCTCCAGCGTGAACTCTCAGAGGAGGAGGAACTCCAGAAGGAATTTCAATAGGAAGTCCCAGAGTTTTAGGAGAAACTCCTAGAGATATTCTAAGGCAAACCCTCCTAAGAAATAAAAGTAGAGTCCCCTGTGAAATTTAATGAGAAATTTCACGAGCAACTCCTGTGGGAATTTCAGAAGGTGTTTCAAAGTGACCCTTCAGAGAAATTTCGATAAGAAAGGAGGAATTTTGGGAGGAATTCTCAGATTAACTCCAGAGATACTCCTAGAAGGATTCCAGAAGAATTTCCAGAAAGAATTCCAGAAACAACTTTAGGAGAAATTGCAGGACGAACTTCCAGAGGAACTTCCGGAAGATTTCCTGAAGGAACTCCCGGACGTTTTTCAGGAGGAACATCCGAGCAATTCTGTGATAAACTCCTGAAGCATTTTTGGGATCCAGGAAGTTCCATGAGGAATTTCAAGAGGAATTCTAGGAGGAAACTCCCGGATGGTACTCTGAAGGAATACTATGGCGAACTCACAGATAAATTCTAGGTCGAACTACCGTTGGAGTTTCCGCGTGAACTTCAGAGTGAACTCCCGGAAGAATTCCAGGATGAACTCTCGGAGGAATTTCAGAAGGAACTTCCAGAGATATTCTAGAATGAACTAAAGAAATTCTACAAGCATCTTCCGTAGGAATTCCTGGGGAAATTCCCGGAGGAATTTCATGAGAAACTGCCTGTGGAAGAATTTCAGCATAAACTCTCGGGGGAAATTATGACAAACTCACAGTGAATTTCTACGTGAAACTCCTGGTGTAATTTAAAAGGGACTGCCGGGGGGAATTCCAGAGGAACTTAAAAAGAAACTCCCAGAGGAGTTCCAGGAAGGACTTTGTGCGGAATTACAGAAGAAATTCCCGGAGAAGTTTTGGAAGAAACTCTCATACTTACTTAAGGAAACAATTTAGGATGAACTCTTAGAGAAACTCCTGGAGGAATTGGAGGAGGAGAACCCGGAGGAATTCCCAGACGGACGTTTCTCAAGAAATTCCGTTGAGGATGCCTTCAAACATTTTGAAAGGGATTCCTCCAGGAATTACGCCAGGGAATCCTTCGGAAGTTCCATCAGGCATTATTTTATCCTGTCAGATATTTCTCTGGACCTAGCCAAGATGCGTTACACACCACATTTTGTCATATGAACGCGTTTGTTCAATATGCCATCAGTCTCTTGAGGGCATTCTCTAAGTTTTAGCAGTAACCACAAGCATATTCTCGAAAAACACGATGAAACCGTCGCTGAATGAACCAAATGGACTACCCGCTTGGCGCACACCCACAGTTGATCAGCAGGAGTAAATCCATTTTATTTTGTATGGTGAAATGCATCTAAAATTGAATTACTTGAAATAGAAAGCTTTTGCCCAAAAAATATTTGGTAGGCTTAATAGTAGTCACCATTGTGCGCAACCACTACCAAATATTTTTTCGAATAATGTATTCCACTTCGATAAATTTGCCTTTAGATGCTATTCGCCATACAATATTTTTGCGTTTTACTTTTAGCGATTTTTCGCGCATAGAAGCTAGCGCCACATCGGTCGATGCGGAGAGTAGGAAAACAGCCGATGTAGTTAATTCATTGATTCTGGCCATCGGTTCCCTCAGGGCGCCCCAGAAAGTTTCAGAAATGGTCAACCAAGAGTGTGGCCACTTTTGATACGACCACATACATAGGAATTAAAAATCATGATGGTCACATTACATGTTTTGTTGTATGATCGTAATTAGCTTTTGTTGTCGTTTCCGTCGGGGTACCTGGATGTTCCAGAAGTGGCCAATAATGGGGGCCATGTCTAGCATCGATACAACCTCAAACATATCTATGAAAATTCATGAAGGAAGATCCGTCGCATGACACATTTTTCTGTTAGAATATGATTATCCTCTAATGTCGGTTCTTCAGGGCATCCCGGAAGTTTCGAAAGTGGCACATGGGAACCATGGCCAGTATTGCTATGCAGTCACAAGTGAATTGACGAAAAATCATAAAAAAAGAGCCGTGGTGTTTTTCATCATGTTTTGCTAAATAAACGTAATTGACCCCTATCACCGGTTCTCCAGGTTGTTTCGGGTCATCCCGGAAGTTCCCGGAGTGGACAGTAGTGACCATGTGGTCAATGATTCATCCTGACATCAGCTAATCATGCCTTACAAATTGCTGAACTTCATAACTGTAGTCAAGTCAGGTTTCATAATCTTGCAAGTAGGAGCCCGAACGCGCGCATTCCGCCACCCACGAACCACGCGTTGATAATTTCAATCAAAGCCACCCTGCCCACCTGGGTGCACCTCAGTAAAACCAGCAAAATTTTTCTAAGTCCAAATCGTAAACAACAAGGCCACGAAACGTCAAGGACTTAAAAGAATTTTCCCTAGCAACCGCGGCGTGCAGTTCCCTATACTTTATGACAAATTATAAGCGAATCATAATTATTGCAGTTTACGTTGACGACCTGTTGCTTCCTGTTGATTATCTTAATAGAACGTCTTCTGTACAACTCTGCTTATGCTTTCAGTCGATCCAGAGCTTCCTTTGCTGGGAGTAGATGACAAATGCGGATTCTATTACCATGAAATAGAAGTTTATGAAGAGTGGCCGTGGAGTGTGGCAATTTTTCATCGGAATCAGAGCACCGGTGCGTTCGAACTAATATGTAGTGGTACCTTGATCAGCAAGGAGCGCGTTTTGACAACGGCACAGTGTGTCATGGATCACGCCACGGGAAAACCGTTGCCACAGGACAGTTTTGAACTTTACTTCGGATTGAATCGCTTGGAGCATCGTAGTATAAACGTGCAAATGCGATACGTCAGAGAAGTTCATATCCACCCGGACACTTCGGGTCACAACGTAGCGCTTCTGGTGACCAGCTGGCCGGTCAAGAATACACGCTATGTGACGTACATCTGCATTGTCCCGGGCAACAATTCGGAGTTTTGGAATTTCAAAAGACAATCTGCCTACATCGCTGGCTGGCAAACAATGGCAACTGGAAAATCAAGCAATGAACTAGACTCATCAAACGTCTACATTCTTGAACGCCAGGAGTGCTCCAAAGCCGGACTGAAGCTCTCTTCAAATCAGTATTGTGCCGTCTATCGTAATGGTGAGATCGTTTCTACTTATTGATTATTGAGTTGACTATTATTGTTTTTTTTTGTTCGTTTTCGAGGTAGAGAAAAAACAGAGCATCGCTGACCGTGGATCGGGACTGTATCACAACAACGATGTCGATTTACTTGGGACATGGGTTTTGTCGGGAATCGTGTCATCCGAGATGGAAGGTAACGCAGCAGAAAGATACACCATATTGATTAGTCTTCAGCCGTATATCACGTGGATCGAAGGAATTATGCCAAGAAAAAAAATTGGAAGAATCAGTGAAAGAGGTAGTGACGGTCAGCACGATTGTCACTTGAATTGCAATACTAATTTACTTATTATTCATTCAGAATGCGAGCGTTTCGTCAGACTGACTCAGAAAAGCGGCGGAGTCTGTGCAAATTCGTGGGACCCTACGTTAGAACATCCCCCGCATGTGGTGAGTTATGTCGTAATGCGGTAATGCCTAAATTCGCAGCAATCGATCTCCTATTTGACAGGTCTCGCTCCATGATGATCTTCTAAACATCATTTGCCTTGGTGTACTTGTTACAGAAAATTACATATTGTCTTCGTGCCAATGCATACGGTAAGCTGAATATTTGGATCCAAAACATACACCTCTAAGTCCTTATCATTTTCAATAAGGCACCATCGTCGTCTCAAAACAGCTAAGATTAGCTATCATGACATGGTCAACATTTCGGACATGATGTGCCATTCCGACTTTAATTCCACCAACTTTCAACATGATATCGGAGTTCTGAGGTTATCCACTGCCGTTGCACTAACTAGTCAACTGGTTCCAGCCTGTTTGACGAACAGCTTGTCGCATAACCTCAAGGATGCCACGTTACAAACAAAGCTTTTGAGAAATTTGGAGCGTGAGTTTTTGTCATTGATTTCGAAGTCACAACTCTTATAATCTGTTTTACCTAAACTCTAGTCACGCTTGAGCCAAAATCGACATATGATTACATCGGTACGAAGGACGAATGCGTTAAGGTGATCCAAAAACCACATCGCCTGTACCCCGGCCAGGCTTGCGTGATCAATCCAAGCTTGGAAACGGACAAATTCAACGGAAGTATTGTGCAGATGGTAGATAGTCGGACCTGTCGCTTCACGGTGATCGGAATAGGGAGCACTGCGTTTGAAAACCCGCATATCAGTCCAGCCCCCAGAATTGGAATTGTTAATCGTATTGATCACCATCTGGATTGGATCGAGCAGATCGTATGGAAGAGAAGCTTCCAATGCGGAAAAGCTAGACCTCTGGTTGCCACCAGGTTATTAAAAGTTAGTTGCGTTTGATAATGAACAATTTTCGCGCTTAGTACGGGCGTATCTACAAAGATCGATTTCTATGCCACGATACATATTTGAACGACTATAAACAATTTAACGATTACTTATTTCGTTTTCGGTTATTTATGTTGGCGCAGTGTAGATGGGGGTGACATTTTTCACTACGCCGCCCCTGCGCTGCAGAGCTACCAACTACAATGATCGAGAGAGAAGAAGTGACAACACATTTTCATTCCAATGTATACTTTCGCGCAATAAACATCTTTCAACCACGTACGTCCTGTAGTTCGGGTTTTACTTTCACTCCGCGCTAATCCCAAGGTGATTCCGTTCCGTCGTCTCGCTGATTGGGCTGTCCACTGCGTGTCCTTTTGGGTGTCGGGTGCCGGTATTTCCCACAATTTTAGAGCGAATCTATTTTTGCTCTGGATCCTCCCAATTTGCTGTCAAAACGTTTGTTTACTTTCACTAGAGACGAACCAGCCAAGGGCTGAAAGTCTCTCAAATAAAGATAAATCAATCAATTCGTTTATTTTCATAATAATGGCCCCGGAATGATGCGTCTTTCCTGCAACAACAGTTGGAAATTTTCGCTCGATGGTGCCGTGTCAACCGAATGTCGCTAAATGTGTCAAAATGCTCGGTAATTTCGTTCGGCCGTAAACGCTCCCTATTACACTTTGATTATTCCCTGGTGGAAACCCGATTGAAGCGTGAAACTACAGTGAAGGATTTGGGTATTCTCTTGGATGTTCAGCTGACCTTCAAAGCCCATGTGGCGTACATCGTTTCAAAAGCCTCGTCACAGCTGGGATTTCTGTTTCGCTTCTGCAAAAAGTTCACGGACGTATACTGCCTGAAAGCTTTGTATTGTTCTATTGTGCGTCCAGTACTAGAATACTCATCCGTCGTATGGCCACCGTACTACAGGAACGAAATTCAACGAATTGAGGCCGTCCAGCGTAAATTCATTCGTTTCGCCCTTCGTCACCTCAGTTGGAGGCACCCGTTAAACTTGCCAAGCTACGAAAGCCGCTGCAAACTGATATGCCTGGAGCTACTCGAGCCGAGGCGCGATGTGGCAAAAGCGTGTTTTATAGGGGATCTTTTATAAGGCAATATTGATTGTCCGCAGCTCCTCAGCATGCTGGATATCAACATACACTACCGGAATCTTCGCCAAAATGCTTACTTACTTACCTTACCGGTCAGGCTAAGGCCGGGGTGGCCTCTGCTGTACATAGTAGCCGCCTCCATTCCACTCGGTCCATGGCTGTTTGTCTCCAGTTCCGCACTCTGCGTAGGGTCCGCAGATCGTCCTCCACTTGGTCGACCCACCTAGCTCGCTGCGCTCCACGTCTTCTTGTTCCGGTCGGATGACTCTCGAGAACCATTTTAGTCGGGTTGCTATCCGACATCCTGATGACGTGACCCGCCCACCGTTGCCTCCCGATTTTCGCGGTATGGACGATGGATGGTTCTCTTAGCAGCTGATGCAGCTCGTGGTTCATTCGCCTTCTCCAAGTCCCGTCTTCCATCTGCACTCCGCCGTAGATGGTACGCAACACCTTCCGTTCGAAAACTCCAAGGGCGCGTTGATCCTCTGCACGTAGAGTCCATGTTTCGTGCCCATAGAGGACGACCGGTCTAATCAGTGTTTTGCAGATAGTTAACTTCGTGTTACGGCGAACATTATTCGATCGTAGAGTTTTGCGGAGTCCAAAGTAAGCACGATTTCCTGCCACAATGCGCCTCTGAATTTCTCTGCTGATGTCGTTGTCGGCGGTCACCAGTGAGCCCAAGCACACGAATTCTTCAACCGCCTCGATTTCATCACCGTCGATATAAATTCGGGGCGGCGGGCGCGGTGATTCCTCCCTGGAGCCCTTTGCCATAATGTACTTTGTCTTCGACACATTAATGACGTCGTGGCTTGGGCAGCGGTAAAATGCGTCCTTGTCATCATCAGTGCTTCCGGAGTGTGGGCCGTACACATTTATTATGCTGAAGTTGAAGAATCGGCCCTTGAACCCCAACCTACACATTCTTTCGTCGATCGGCCACCAACCGATCACGCGCCTCTGCATATCGTCCATCACGATGGAAGCAGTTCCCAGCTCGCGTGTGTTGCCGCAGCTCTGGTAGATGGCATGATTACCTCTAAATGTTCTGCCGTTTCATTTTCGGGAACGTTCCAGAAGTCCTCCTCCTCGGCAGCCCTTTCGACGCAGTGGAGCACCTCCAACTGCTGCATGTACGCCTTCATCCGAAAGCACCAATTATTAACCTTCACATCCCGACCCCCGACAACTCATTTTCAAAATGCTGGCATTTCGAAAATTTTCATCCGATTTTTTTGAAGTCGCTCTTGATTGATCATAAATTGGTGCAAGTTTATTACACTCAAGTGGTCATGTAATATCCGGAACCATTCCGGAGATATTTCGGATTGTACTGTGGTCAGGGGATGTGGGAGGGGTCTGTTTTGCCAAATGACTAAAAGGGATTATTTCGTGTGTTATTGTGTTTGAGAGGCCCCCGCGGAACCTGTTCAGGTGTTCCGGAGCGGCCATACCAGTTGCTACATACTTCAGTCATTTTTTTCTGCTCCATTCTCTTCAAATCATGAAGTTTGATACGTCGCACGGCATGTTTTAACTGCAAACCAGAAATGTCCCCGATGTCACCCCCGTGAAACCTATGCTAGATGTTCCGGGTTGGCCATATTAGTTGATATAGACTTCAGGGTATCGTTTCTGTCTCAGTCATTTGAAATCATGAAGTTTGATATGTCGCACGACATGTTTTGGATGAAAACCAGAAGCTGTCTCCTCTCTCTCAGCTCGGCATCATTCAAATTAGACTCTGGTACGCTGTTGTGAATCTGCTTAACGCTGCCCTTGTTGGACAACGAGAACAAACAATCATAGTAGTCGGGAACCATCTAGGAAGGAAGAATTGGCTGAGACGTGGTGATATTAGACGCTGTTTCAGAGCGCAAGTAATTGAAGAAATAGGTATTTCCTGTTAATCATCTGATCGTGGTTTATTGAATCTTACTCTTCGATGAAAAACTCAATAGTCCATTTCACGGGCTGATTTTAAAAATGAATATGGCGCCTCATCGAGCCTCTGTACGAATTTGCCCTGTCCTGCTCACTCCCACAGAAAATTTGAAAACACCGCGCACAGTCACATTTGACTTTTACTGTGCGAACTGTTTTCAAATTTTCTGTGGGAGTGAGCACTACGCCAGATTCGTGCAGAGGCTCATGGGCGAGCGTCGCGACGCGTCGATGTATGTTTTGGTCGCAGACAAGCTTTGGCGCGCAACGGAGGCGTTTGGTTCTTTGATTCTGATTGGCTGCGCGCAACTTAAATGAAGCTGCGCGTCACTGTCCGGCGCGCAAATTGCACGACGAAAGAAAAACTTCACAAAATATTCGCAGTATTTGACAAGAGGTAGTGTCACTACCACGTGAAAATAATTATTATCACCAACATTGTTGTCGGTTCGTAAAATGGCTCATATTCAAGTATTTTACAACTTGGACAACAGTCCAATTGTATTGTTGCAGGGGAAGCGACACTAGTTTCACCAAGCCAAAAAAACCTCAAAAAAAGCTGAAAAATGCCCAAAAAGTCGCTAAAACCCGCAAAAGTTCTACGGGGTTTGTCGACTTTTTCCGGGTGTTTTCGGCTTGGAAAAACTTGTGTCGCTCCCCACGGTATGTTGCTTTAATACACTGAAAAAAATCGACACGATCGATTAATGTGTTTTGGCTTGTGAGCTGAGTCAAAAGCGTCCACGTTAGTCTGATGTTGTTTTTCAATGGATTGTGTGTATTTTACACGTTAGAATAATCTGATTCATAACATGGATCTCGCAGCAAAGCTTACATCACTGAATCAAATGTAACTCACTTCAAGATAATTTGTGTTGCACTTGGAGTTCAAGTAGCACTACCTTTAACTGAATCCATCAGCCAAGACATTCAAATCTCATATGTAATATGATTGAAAATGAAGTAATTTATCAATCGAATTTGCGCTACTGTTTTTCCCAAATGCATATCATAAATGGTGACACATGAGCCATGAAAAAACCGTCAAACTTCAACGGTTTTTCATAATGGCCAATCAACTGGTGGAGAATTCAGCTGAGTTGCAGCTCATCCTCGTAAGTAAAAAACATTCCTACAAAATTAAATTGAAAGCTTCAATTTATACAGAACCAATTCGATTAATTTGCATCCAAATTATCGTTTTTACAGGCATTGCGTGTAGAATCCGTGATGCAATATTGATGTTGGCAACCCACGAGGTGAAATGGCGTCTAACAGCAAAGGATTTTTGTGCCTAACCAAACTGGTCACGTCGCCGGAAGAACGACAGGCGAAAATTCTTCAGTAGAGAACCTAGGAGAGGTCAGTGGCTCCGCGGGGCAGGATGCGCATAAGATGACTTATTACGGTTTAGATGGACCTAACCGCATTCATTGTTCGGGGTACTCGAAGTGATTGGCCTAAAACCGGGTCTAGTGGGATGCTTCATTCGGCGGAGATTCAACAAAGCGATTTCAAGTATCCAAGTGAGTAATGCTTAAAATGTATGAACTAATAAACAAATTCTTATAACAATTACAATTTTTGAGTGTTAATTAATAGCTTGCGTGAAATAAGTAACTAAGTGTAATTATTGCCTGGAGGAGTACATGAGCGGCATAACATAAAATTCGTATGCTTCATAACACGTAATTTATGTTCAGCATAATATGACATTTATGTGTATACAAGTTGCAATGCATATGTATTTAATTCATATTTTGTGTGAGTTACATATTAGAATCATGTGGATTGTCCATTGATCAAAGCAAAAATTATGTTAGCGATTCTATATGTGCCACACGTGGCATTCGTGGGTTTTACAATTTGCGCAAATCTATATGTAAAACACATTACTCGGACGTGTAATTTTTTTTGAGTGTAACAAAACGCGCTGATGCCAACTTCCAGTCGGCATTTCTGAATCATCGCAACAAATCCAGCATCACCTCTGCTGCTGTTTGTGTTAGTGAGATCGGAGAAACGACTCTGGCGATGGTTTCACCCGCGATGGATTCAAATCGTCACGTTCGATAAGGGGGAAAACCGACAATAATCTGCTACGTTGTGGATTCTGCGGAAAGATCAGCTGCGTGTAGAACGTTAGTCGCGTTCTGGTTTTGACGAAGATCTGATCGAGTCAAGAGAGATGAATCAGTTTGTGTGCTTCCTAGTTTTATGTTTTCTGTGTTCGATTCAGTTTTCCGAAGCATCCTACCAATGTGGAATCAGACAACACGGATTGGTTCCACTGATCAAAGATGGTTGGCAAGTGGAAGAGGGTCAGTGGCCATGGCATGTGGCAGTGTTCAATCGATTGAAGAGTACCGATCGGTTCAAGTATGGCTGTGGGGGCACTTTGGTCAACGAAAAGCACACCCTAACAGCAGCTCATTGCGTCAAACGAAAACGGTCACATGTTTTGTATGAGATTGAGCTTCATTTTGGTCAGCATAATCTGTCGAAGTGGACAGATAACGTTGTGATTCGCGACGTTAGTAAAATACATGTGCACCCGGAATATGAGCCAAATAAGAATGACATCGCTGTGCTGGTGATGCGATTGCCAGTGGAGTACTCCGACACAGTGATCCCGATTTGTCTGGACCAGAAAGTGCACCGTGATTTGCGCGAGTTGGAAGGTAAATCCGGATGGGTCACAGGGTGGGGAATGACGGAGAACGGGACCATTTCAGATGTGCTTCGGACGACATCACTGTCCGTGGTTAGTTATGTGACGTGTCTGAAGGACGACCCGAATCTGTATGGTAAAAGCTTGAACGAAAAAGTCTTCTGTGCTGGAAATAACACAGGTAGTACAAAAGCCCTAGATACTTAATATCTCAGCCCAGTAAACAGGGTCAAATGATTATCGAAATGCTCAAACATCTTGTTTGCCTCCATCAAATTTTCATTAGTGTCAAACAGATGTTATTTCTTGAGTTCTTTCCTTATCAAATATTTGACCCTGTTGAATTGAGTAATGTTTCGAATTAGGAAGCAGTCCTGGACAGGGAGACAGTGGCGGCGGCATGTACATCAGTGATGGCGATCGTTGGCAGCTCAGGGGAATTATTTCCTTTGGAAAGTTCAACGAATTGATGCAATCAATTGATGCCTCCAAGTACATCGTGTTCGCTAACGTTGAATGGTACTTAACATGGATTAAGGAAATTTTTGCCGCGAATGAACCTCGACAGGACAAGAGGCAGAAACGAATTAGTGAGCTAGGTATTCACTTCAGGGAGTTACACATGACGTGGAAGATTGCTTGCTTCTCCATTCCATTTCAGAGTGCGAACGATTCCAAAGACTGACGAGAAAACGACGCAACGGTGATTGTTTCAACAGATATAGGCACAACGTAAGTTTTTCACTACTGTATTGTCATTCTCTATATTTCGATTTTCCTTAGGTGATGGTAATTGATTCGAGAGGCATGCTTATGTGCAATGGTGTCCTGGTAGATGAGTCCCATGTCATTACCACTTGCAATTGCGTTCGGTGAGGTTGAGATATTCAATGTTCTGCTTTACAAATTTAATTTGTTTGAAGTAGTAGTTTTAAATCAGATGCACGATACTTGCAAGCAAAATTGCGAATCGAAACATACGGAGAAGTGGCCGTTTCGGAAATGGCATGTCATCCGAAGCATACCGACCGAAGCCAACGCTACGATATGGCCATTCTTAAATTGAATGCATCGGTATTGTTCAGCAATACCCTGATTCCAGCTTGCTTGGCCAACAACTGGACGGAAAATCTATACGACATCCTCGTCCAAACGGCTTTCGTCACTGAAACGATTGGTAATGTGGGAGTTATTTTTAAGAATATCAAACAACTTCCTTTGATAATTATTGCGCACTTGTAGATAATCACATGACCCTGGTCGAGTCGGACGAGAATAGAATATCCCTATATGAAAAATGCAAATCACTGCGTAGACCCGAGTGGTTCAACAGGTCTGGCCTCATCGAGGAACTATGTGTCAACAATACAGATCAATTGATGTACAATGCCTATCCTGAATTGACGATGAGTAAATCATCCGGTGCAGTGCTACAGACGTCCAACAGGCAATCGTGTATATCCACTGTCGTTGGCCTGAAGGTTCATAATGAAGGAAGCAATGAATATCCCAAACAGTATTGGATGGAAATTTATGCTCGAATTGCTTACCATTTGGACTGGATTGAGCAGAGCATCTGGAATGGACAATCCCAAGGTAAGTGACGCGTTATCATGTTACTCGTCGGAGCTCACACGATTTCTGAAGATTCAGAACACGGGATCGACTCGAAACCATGTCATGAACCAATGTTACGTGTCAACCAATGTTGCCGAAATGCAAGGCAAAACACTGATGGTTACCTGATTTGCTGTTTTGTTTTGATTCTACGTTCCATTTCACCTACAGCCACTTTATATACATATATAAAATCCTAAGAACTGACAACTGGAGTTGCATCACAGCTTGTTATGATTTTCTACTCCAGCCACAGTTAAATAATCACCTTAATCGACTCTGCTTATGCTTTTAGTGGATGCAGAACTTCCTCTGCTGGGGGTAGATGACAAATGCGGAATCTACCACCATGATAGAGGAGTTGAGGAGTGGCCATGGAGTACGGCAATTTTCCACCGGAATCCGAATACCAGCGTGTTCGAACTAATTTGCAGCGGAACCCTTATCAGCAAGAAGCACGTTTTGACAACGGCACAGTGCGTACTGAATCACACCACCGGAAGACCTTTGCCAGAGGACTCTTTTGAACTGCACTTCGGACTGAATCGCTTGGATCAACGTAGCGTAAACGTGCAAATGCGATACGTCAGAGAAGTTCATATTCACCCGGACACTTCGGGTCACAACGTAGCGGTACTGGTGACCAGCTGGCCGATCAAGAATACACCGTTTGTGACGTACATCTGCACTGTGCCGAGCAACGATTCGGAGTTTTGGAACTTGGAAGGACAACCTGCCTACATCACTGGCTGGCAAACAATTGAAACGGGGAAATCAAGCAATGATTTGAAGTCATCTAACGTTTACTTCCTTGATCGCCAGGAGTGCTTCGAAGGCGGACTGCAGCTCTCTTCAAACCAGTATTGTTCCGACTATCCTTATGGTGAGATTGTTTATATTAGTCCTGTTCAACGACATAGGCTGAACTTGCTCGAAGTTACTGCTTCTCGTTCTTACCCGTTCGTTGACAAATGGGTCAGAGCAGGATGCACCCACTTAGAGCAAGTTGAACCTGCGTCGTTGAACAGGACTATTAATTCTTGAGTTGAACTATTATTGTTTTTATTTGTGTTCGAGGTAGAAAGACAGAGCGTCGCTGACCGCGGATCGGGACTGTATCACAAAAGCCTCGACAATTTGCTAGGGTCATGGGCTTTGGCGGGAATCGTGTCATCCGAGATGGAAGGAAACGGCGCAGAAAGATACACCATTTTGACTAGTCTTCAGCCGTATATCACGTGGATTGAAGGAATCATGTCAAGCAAAAAATCTAGAAGAATCAGTCAAAGAGGTAGCGCCGGTTAACAGGAATATGAGTTGATTTGCAAGACTAATTTACTTATTGAAATTCAGAATGCGAGCGTTTCGGCAGCCTGACTCAGAAAAGCAACGGAGTTTGTGAAAATTCGTGGGGCCCTTCGCTAGGATATCCACCACATGTGGTGAGTAATGCGGTTATGTCTAAATTTGCAGCAATTGATTTCCTCTCTTGACAGGTCTCGCTCCATGACGACCTCTTGAACATCATTTGCCTTGGTGTACTTGTGACAGAAAATTACATATTGGCTTCGTGTCAATGCATACGGTAAGCTGAACACTACGATCCGAATTCATCCCTCTGAATCCATGTGAGTTTTATTCAGGCACCACCGTCGTCTCAAAACAGCCAAGATTAGCTATCATGGCATGGTCAACATTTCGGACATGATGTGCCATGCCGACTATAATTCCACCAACTTTCAACATGATGTCGGTGTTCTGAGGCTATCCACTGCCGTTGCACTATCCAGTCAACTGGTTCCGGCCTGTTTAGGAAGCAGTTTGTCGGAGAACCTCAAGGATGCCATGTTACAAACAACGCTTTTCAGCGATTTGAGTAGTGAGTTTATTGTCATTGATTTTCACACTCTCATAATCTGTTCTATCTCAACTCTAGAGAACGTAAGGCGTTGGCCACACTCAACATATTACTACATCGGTAAGAAGGACGAATGCGACAAGTTGATCCAAGAATCACATCGCTTGAACCCCGGCCAGACGTGTGTGATCAACCCAAGCTTGGAAACCGACAAATTCAACGGAAGTATTGTGCAGATGGTAGATAGTCGAACCTGTCGCTTCACGGTGATCGGTATAGGGAGCACTGAGTTTGAAAACCCTCATATCAGTCCAGCCCCCAGAATTGGAATTGTTCATCGTATTGATCACTATCTGGATTGGATCGAGCAGATCGTATGGAAGAGGAGCTTCCAATGCGGAAAAGCTAGACCACTGGTTGCCACCAGGTTATTTAAAGTTAGTTGTGTTTGACATTGAACAATTGTTAAATACTTTTATGCAATTCAGTGTCATTATTTCCATTTTATACTACTCATTTTAGTATCATAATGACCAACTTTTCCGTACCGGTTCATAATGCAACTGAAATGAGTTGCATAATGGGGAATAGTTACATAATGTTCATAATGCAACTCATTTGAGTTGCATTATGACCATTATGCAACTCAAATGAGTTACATTATGAAAAAATCATTGCATAAAATTTTGTATGAAGCTCGTTGCAAAACTCGATTTTTTCAGCACTCTTCGTATTTATCCAACTCGGCAAGCCTCGTTGGATAAATGTACGACTCGTGCTGAAAAAATCAACTTTTTGCAACTCGTCACATAAATAACTATTGTTATTAACGTTATTGTAAATTCTGGTAAGCTTAAAGTGTTAGAGGTACGGGGGATTGTAACCGTCGGTTCCAAATCATACTTGTAGCTTCGCCACAATATAAAATTTTAAATTCCTTTTCCCGAGATTTGTGCGGGCGGACAATCGACCGACGGAACCAAACTAGGGGAAAACGGGAAAATCCGGAGTGAAATAAAAACGTGCGACCGCGTACAACTACAACGTGTTTTATTCTAGAAAGATCTCATCGCTCAACTGTCAAAGGTACATTATGTTTTTGTTGTCTCTCTCATCAGGGGTGGATTCGCGTATGCGCCTAGCGTAACATCCGAAAAGGGCGCAACACTCCTCGCGAATTCATCTGTCTCTCTCCTCGTCCATGATCGGCAGGGCTGCCAATCCCATCGCGGTTGCGAACTTCTTGACCTTGGTTGACCCAAGCGGCTTGGTCAAGATATCTGCAATCATACTCTCCGAAACACAATACTGCAGCTCGATGTCACCAGATGTGCAGCGGCTCCTGGTGTAGTGGAACCGTGTGTCTATATGTTTAGACCTCTTCTTCTGTTGGTCCAACGCAACGAAATCCAGGCAGCTCCTGTTGTCTTCAAAGATGATTGTCGGTTGTTGTTGGCCTTCGTTGAGCTCCGTTAGTAAGCGGCGTAGCCAAACAGCCTCTTGCGTAACCTCTGAAAGGGCCACATACTCGACTTCCATGGTCGACATGGCCACACAACTCTGCTTCCGGCTGACCCAAGTCACTGTTGCTCCTCCAAAACTGAACATGTAGCCGGTACACGACTTGCGATCACTACTATCGCCCGCCCAATCGGCATCGGAATATGCTGATAGCAGTAGATCATCAGAATCTCTCCTCCCAAGCGTCCATCCGTAGTCAATCGTGTTGATCAAATAGCGAACGATCCGTCGCGCCTCGGTCCAGTCGGTCACCGACGGGCAACTAACTTTCCGGCTCAGGATTCCGACTGCCGCTGCGATATCCGGACGACTATTGACGGACAGGTACAGCAGGCAACCGATTAACTTGTGATACTCTTCGTTGTTATCCAGCTTCGGGCTATTCTCAGTCACCTTGAAGTACCCCGGGTCCATGGGATACGTCGACCCCTTTGCATTCTCCAAGCCAAATCGGGTCACTACTCGTCTGATGTAGGCACTCTGAGAAATCACGAAGAATCCATCCGCGTTCTTCCGCACACGGATTCCCAGAAAACTCCTGATGTCCCCGAGCCATGTAATCTTCAGTCGCTCCTGCGAAGCTTGCTTGACCTGTCGAATTTCCTCCTCCTGTGCGCAGAACAGTAGCAAATCGTCCACGTAGACGAGTAGAAACATCCAACCATTCTTTGCATCACGCTTCCGGTACAGGCACGAATCGGAACTATACTGTTCGAATCCCAGCTGTTTCAAGATGTCCGTGGGCGTCCTGTGCCACACGCGTGCGGCCTGCTTCAAGCCGTAAATGCTCCGCTTTAGTCTGCACACTTTCTTCTCATATCCGGGCGACGCACAGAGGTCCAATTTTGAGAAAAGCTGGCAGAAACACAATTTTATACAGTATATTGAGCATTCATTCATAATACCAGGAGCACTAACTGGCATTTTAAAAAAATTGAAATATTGATTTTGTATCTTGTTACAGCACTGAATAGCTGCTGATGGAAAAAGTGCTGATTTTTTTTACAAAGAACACAAACAAGTTCAACCACTACTAAAGTCTATTGATATAAGTAATACAATTGCTTTCAAAAGTTTATTTGTAAGTCCTTGTGTATATCAGGCATCTGCAGTGGAGCAAGAGATGAAAATAACGCTTTTGGATTCAAAATTGACATTACATGTCATTAGTACGAAAAAATCTTACAGTTCGACTTGAAAGTGTCTTACAAATCGCTCCCCGCTACTCCCCGCGGGGAGATTCCGTTCAAATGCTTGTTTATGTATGCATAATCGGTTAAAGAAAAATGCAACTGCCAAGAGGTGCCAAAACAATAGCGCCACGATGATATGTGTACAGTAAAATAGTATGGAAAACATCAATTTTGTTCGGATTTTGTTCGAAGAAATCGACAAAAAATGAAAATGCCTTTAAAATGAAATTGAGCGCTAAATCATGTTCCAATACACGCATATAGGCTAAAACTAGCAGACTACTATGATTTGGAAATTTTTGCCAGGTATTTTCAAATCTGGACCACTGTGCGACGCGTACCCCTGCGGTTGGTGCATATACACCACCTCGTCCAGCTTGCCGTACAGGTACGCGAATTTTATGTCCACGTGCTTTACGAACATCCGCCGATGGCCCGCGACTGTCAACAACACTCGGAAGGTAGAGCACATCGACACTGGAGCAAACACTTCTTCAAAGTCAGACCCGAATCGCTGACAACAGCCTTGCGCCACGAGTCTCGCCTTCATCCGTTCAACCTTCCCGTCTGCATCCAGTTTCCGTTTGTACACCCACTTGCTTCCAACGATGTTCGTAGCAGGCGATGGGTCCACAAGCTCCCAAGTATCATTCGACACCAATGAATCGTACTCGGCATCCATGGCTGCTTGCCACTCGTCTTTCTCCGCACAACTGACCGCTTGTTCGTACGAAGTTGGCTCGTCATCCACCATTGCCATGCCAACGAAATAGTCACTGAACCGCGCTGGTAGTACACCTCTCGTGGAGCGACGTAAAACCTCTCGCCGGGTTCCATCCTCCGGAACAGGAACATTCTCTTCACCGTAGTACAACTCCTCAGCTGATTCATATCCGTTTAGCTCTTCTTCTTCGTCAGCTTCTTCCGGATCAACTGCAGGTGCCGCTCCAAGCGGCGCTACTGGAACTGACAGTGGCTCCAACTCGACGATCGATTCTGTTGCTTCCAGCTCCTGCTCGGTTACTGGTTCACTGTCCATTCGCCAGTCTTCGAGGAACTTCACATCGCGACTGATGGTGATTCGTCCCGAGGCCGTATCCAACAGCCGATAGGCCTTGTGCTCGTTGGAGTAGCCTCACGGCGTGTGTATGGGAAAGGTTTATAACAAAAAAATAGGCATCGTCAAATTTTTCGCTATTCAAAAATAGAGGCTTTCAGCTTTCATTTGCACGGTCCCTCAAAAAAATCCACCGAGGGATCACGAACAACTTTTTCAGAATACTGTTTTTCCCCATACAAAATGAACGGTTCCAAATTAATCCCTATTTCTACTTAACAAACATACCCAATTTTTGTATGAAAAAGTTCCCCCGATGAAATATTTCGATGTTGGGCTTGAATGAAAGCTAGAAGCGTCAACTTTCACGTAACGTAAAAATTAGCGATGCCTATTTTTTTGTAATAAATTTCTTCTACCAGACACACCGTGAGCCTACGAACACCAACTTACGCGCATTGGGCTCCATCTTCCTACGCGTCACAGCCGAAAATTCGAAAGTGCTCATACGACGGAAGTTTTCCATACCACTTCTCATATGGGCTCATATCGATGGATCTGGATGGTACTTGATTCTGGATGTAGGTTGCGGTCAGAATCGCCTCACCCCAATATTTTTGGTCCAGGTTCCAGCTTCCAGCATACAGAGTTGGAGTCCTTCAAATACCGGTTTCGCCAATTCTACAACACCATTCTGCTGTGGTGAGTAGGGCGCGCTGAATTGACTCACTATGCCTTCTGCCCGCAAGCAGTTCTGCAAATCCTTACCGATGAATTCTCCACCGCCGTCTGACTGCAGCACCTTGGGTGTTTTTCCAATCTGCGTCCGACAGAAGCTGATGAAGTCCTTAATCTTCGCTGCGGCCTCCGACTTCTTCTTCAGAAGGTACACGAACGCCATCCGTGTATGGTCATCAACCAAACAAAGGAAGTACTGATTTCCGCTCGGCGTGCGTGTCATCGGGCCACTGAGGTCGGCGTGTACGATGTTCAACTTCTCTTTCGAACCTCTATCCACAGGGCGCGCGTGCCTCTATCGAAAGGGCGCGCGTGCCATTTTCCCCTCCAGACAACATTGGCACACGGTGCGCACACCGCAGTCCACTAGCTTCATCCCGTCTGCTCGCTTGCCTGTGTGGATCGCTCGAACCATGTCCGGATCTCGGTGTCCTAGCCGCCGGTGCCACGTATGCAGGCAATGGGACGTGTGCGCCGTCTGGACACTAATCAGCGCTTGTTCCGTGCTGTTCGCCTACCGCACATACCTCACCATTGCGCTTTCGAATCTCGCATCGATCCTCACTGAACAAAACGTCAAAGTTCTTCTTAACAAGGTGTAGTGTTTTTTTTTTTCATATTTTAAACAATGAAGAAACGTAGGATTATGCGAACAAGGAATACATCATTCACAGCCAAACACTTCTTTAGGACGCCTCCCAGACTTCGCCAAAATACTCACCGAAACCAGTCCGCTGGTAAGTGATCTAACCGAAGATTAGAGTTATGAGGTTTCGGTACTGAGGGATTAACTAAAACCGAGATGTTTAGTTATGCACGCTCAAACGTAGACTGAGCTATTCTTTATTCTGTTCATCTCTTTGAACCGATCGACAGATCGTAAGTCGCAGGGCTGGTATGCTCTTATTGCGACTGGATACAACAGTTCTCTCCTCTTAAGATTTGACTTAAACATTGTAATTAAAATTCGATATTGCAGGCTTAACAAATTCAAATAATATACTTAAACTCTAATAATAATAAAATTCACTGTTCCGCTTCTGACGCTTCGATCGACGAGATCGCCTTGGCTGCACGACGTTTCGAGAATTCGATGGTTTCTGATGACTAACGGGATTCTGATAATCGAACGGCACACTTGAGCCATGATTTAACGGTCCATTATCGCTGGACGACACTCCGAACGCGTCATCCTGTCTCGAACTTGTTGGTGTACAAGAACTTGCGCTCATAGGCATCTGATCGCCTGATGAAGGTAGCAAACTACTGCCACTCGACGCCATCTCGTCTCTAGACAAACTATTGCCTGTTACATGCTTGGACAAACTATTGCCGCTAGTTGAAGGAATCGACAAACTATTGCCGACCTCCACTGTTTGTTGCTGTTGTGAATCGTTGATGAAAGAGTCTGCCAAAAATCCGTAATAATCGCTACTGTCTGACTCGTCGCTGTATTCTTCGTCGTCTTCTCTCGGCCGTTTCCTACTAGGCTTCCACCCACAAACAAGTGTCTTGGGAGGCCGTGGCTTTAACTTTAGCTGGTCGCGATGAGCCGAATAGATTCGACCTCCGACTGAAACCTGAAATACGTTTGGAGACAGCCTTTTCAAAAACTTGGCATCCAACCACCTCTTAACTTCGGTAGTCCTAAAGTTTTTGAAGTAGATTGGTTCTCCATGTCGCAGCTGAGAAAACTTATCCGGTACAACCGGTTTGTCACTCCGATTGATAAGAGGTTCCTCGCCAGTGTGAGTTGTCAATTGTTTCTTAAAACAGCTCTTTGGATTGACTAAATCCAGTGTCGTTTTCGGTGTAAACTTAAGCAATTTTTCAGAAGGAAATTGATTGTCCTCTGAGCAAATGTTTCGATAATTAAACAAAAAGTATGAAATCTGATCTTCAATATCCAAACCTCTCATATCAGGATCAAGCAGAAATTTCTTCAAAACTTCCTTGGCGACACGGACCATCCGTTCGGCCTGGCCATTACTGGAGGGATGATACGGTGGACTTTTTAAAACCTGTATACCTTGTTGACTCCAGAAGTCAACTAGATATTTGGAGTTGAACGGAGGGCCTCCATCGGTCACAATGACGTCAGGAAGACCAAACCTTGCAAACAAAGCCATGAATTTGCTTTTTACCTTAGTAGCATCCGTACCGTATCTCATGTAATCCACCTCCAGCCATTTCGAATGGCTGTCGACTACAACAAGGAAAGTAAAAAAAATCTGCATGGATCCTACTAAAAGGACGACTTGTTGGAATCCAGCTGGTTTGTGTCGAGTTCTTTGAAACAACAGACATTTGACTGCAAACTCTGCAATGGTTTACAAATTTTTCAATATCGCTATTGATTCCAAACCAGTAAACCGACCTTCTAGCTAACTGTTTAAACTTAGTGAATCCTGAATGATTTCTGTGAAGAAGTTTCAAAACACAGTGTTGCAACTTTGCCGGAATTACTATGCGATCTTGAAACATTAAGCAACCATCTATTTCTTCCAAATCCTGGTGATTGGAGTAAATATCCCTGAATGTTCGACCAAGTTTCTTCGGCCAACCAGTCTTCAAGAAAGATAAAATTTGCTGAAGAAACTCATCGTGTTGTGTCTCTCTGGCTATCATCTTGTAATCCAAGGGTATATCACCGGAAATATTGATTGACTTAATGTATTCTCTCTGCAAAGCGCGTGGAACTTCTTCTGGCAACGGAAACCTGGAGCAGTAATCAGCATTACCCATTCTTGCTGACGGTCGATAAACGATTTCAAAATCGTAAATCGATAACTCTAAAATATAGCGTTGCAAACGAGTTACAAAAATGGAGTTTTTGCCGTCTTTTCCAAAAATTCCAATCAAGGGTTTATGGTCTGTATAAACTGTAAATTTCTTTCCATATAAAAATTTATGGAACTTTTTTATCGTACTGACCACTGCAAGTGCCTCTAAGTGCAAAATTGGATACGATTTTTGCGCATCATTTAGTGAAAACGAAGTAAAACTTATTGGTCTTTCTTCTTTACCAACAATATGCGCAATAACGCCACCTAAACCGTATCCACAGGCATCCGAAACAACTACAATTGGTTTGTCAGGATCGTAAAATTCCAAAAAGTTTGGATTCAAGAGAAGCCTTTTGGAATCTTCAAAAACTTTTTTACAATTATCATTCCAAACATATTTTGTATTTTTTCTTAGTAAACTGTAAAGCGGACTAAGGCGGGAGGATAGATTGGGAATGAATCGACCGTAATAGTTGATCAAACCCAAAAATGCCTTCAACTCTGTGACGTTATTCGGAGACTTGGCTCTACGAATTGTCTCATTTTTTTCAGGACAAGGTAACAAACCTTGTTCTGTCAACACATGTCCCAAATAAGGCAAACTGGAAACAAAGAATTTGCATTTCTTAAAATGAACTTTTATATTGAACTTAGCCAAACGGTCCAAGACCAAATAAAGTTTCCTCTCACATTCCTCAAAATCCTTCCCGGCTATTAGAACATCGTCTAAGTAGCAAAATACACCTTCCAAACCTTTTAAAACTTGATCCATCACTTTTTGAAAAATAGAAGCACTGCTAGACGCTCCTTGAGGCAAACGATTGTACGAATACAAACCCTTGATCGTATTGATCACCATAAACTTTCTGGATTTCTTGGAAAGACGTAATTGGGTATATGCTCCTGCCAGATCAAGAGAGCAAAACACTTTTGAACCAGACAACGAAGCAAACAAGTCTTGAGGCACAGGCAACGGATAGGTGTTTGGTACTATGAGCTTATTGATAGAAACTTTACAATCAACCACCATACGGATTCCCTTATCCTTCTTAACTACGATGACAACAGGTGAAGCCCACTCACTTGCTTCAATTGGAGTTATCACTCCATCCCGTTCCAAAGTTTCTATATGCTCAACAACCTGATCACGCAAACGATAAGGAACATCATAGGCCCGTTTAAAAATAGGTTTATCTTCCTTGAGTACCAAATCTGCTTCAAAACTTGATATGGGAACAGAGAAGTCGCTGTCAAAAACCTTCGAGTACTTACTTTTGATATCTTCAACAACCCTGTCCTCCTTTGAAACGCTGGTATGGTTCACTAGCATCGGTCCTCGGAATGCATCTCGCCAAGCTGGGAAGAAAATGTCAAGCCAATCCCTGCCTAACAGTGGAATGATCTCCTTTGCACTCTCCAACACCACCAACGCAAGCTTCTCGCTCCGTCCGTTGACCTTCGCGGACACTATGATCTGACCCGCAACTAACAGACGCGCGCCATCAACAACTGCCAGTTTAAGGTTGCACCTGTCCAACGGTTTGTATTTGAAGCGTTAATTGTATGTCTGCTTGCTGACAACGGAGACAGCAGATCCACTGTCGATCTCCATCCGCAGGATCTCACCTTCCACACATGCTTCGACTAGGCACGGTGCGCTAGTGCTGGAACGTTGCGACGCGGAAATCATCAAAACGTCCATTTCTTCTTCCGATTCCGACGACTTAGCTGCTCTTCTTAATCGCTCCGACAAATCCGGCTTCTTTGGCACCACGGCGACTGACTTTACAGATGGTTTCTGGTGTTTCAGGTCGTAACAGTATTTACGGGTGTGCCCCTTCCTGCGGCAGTAATTGCAGAAGTAGGTCTTCTTTCCGCCCTTCCTCGGGGTAGAAACGCTTCTGCTGCGACTGCGGCTACCGTTGCTGTTGCGCTTGCTGTAGCTGTCACGGCTCCTACGACGACCACGGAATGAAGTAGGTGTTGGCTCACGCTGAAATCCAACCCTTTTGGTTCCTAGACGTTCTACTACGCTGAACCTAGCTGTTTCTCCATTGATGGACGTCAATCGCTCAGCGGCCTGCTCGCGGTTAACGATAATTTTCTCCGCTTTCGCAAGAGTTAACTCCTCCTCATCAAGCAATCGCTCCTGAAGCTGCTTGCTAGCAACACCACAGACTAACCTGTCCCTAATAGCCATGTCTTTGAAAGTACCAAAGTTACAATACTCAGCCAATTGCTTGACTGAAAGCACAAAATCAACGGCTCTTTCACCCGGCTTTTGGGATCGAGCATAGAACTTCACACGCTGTACAAGATCACTCTCGCTACGGTCATACCGCTTTTTAAGCGAATCCGTCAGTTCTTTGAGCTCAATATCAGCAAGATCTTTACCTGGGAACAACAGTTTAAGCTCAGAGTAGACCTCTGTCCCACAAGAAGCTAAAAAAGTAGCCTTGTGCTCATCAGCAGGAATTTTCTGATGAAGTAGTACCCAATTCAATTGTTCCAAGTACTGCGAGAACGGAATGGCGCCCGGAACGTATGGGTCAATGCTGTTCACCAATGGCATATTGCTTTATACAAATTAAAACAAAGGATACAAAACAATAAATCTAAACAATCAACTTTGGATAATAAAACGTGAATCAAAATCAGAAACAGTTCAAACTTTTAGCCAAATTTACAACTTATTCAAAGAATTTTGTCAATTTAAAAACACTTAAACAATCAACCAAAAACAACTTTCAAATTCATAAATGGCTTTAAATTATCGAAACAAACAAACAAACCAAAAAACAAATAAAACAAACCACGTACCTGATAGCTGCACGACGATACTCCAGACGATTCACAAACTTGTCCAAATGGGCAGAGGCAACAATTACCGAATCTACCCTATCCACTTACCACGCTGAAGCAGATCAAAAACGTTTTCGCACTATCTATTAGCTCTCCAGTGCACACTATTGACCTCCTGTTGCTTTTGTTGGCGGTCGTTTACACAGGTCACAAACTCACAAAGCCTTTTGGAGATAATAAAACAATGGTGGATAATTATATCACACCCAGCACAAACCAATGAATCACTAAACTTTTTAAACGAGTGATGAGTGCTGACTTAAACTTGCTGGAAATAGCGATTTCGTTAACACTTCGCTTTTCAATAATTTCAAAACTTTCTGCAGAGCAATTGTAGGCAATAAACAGGTACCGCACTACAGGTGATCAACCACACTTGAGGTGATCTAGGCGATATGCGAATTGCACTATGGCGGCAAATTCCTTGCGCCAGCCAACTGCTCACTAACGAGTCTGGAATAACAAAGAGGAGAAACGTCAAAATTGGAACAGCCGATTTGCTGTCATCCCCATAGTTCCAATCGAGCAGGAGACCTGTCAAAACGAACAGGATTCGCCACTTTGGTATACTCGAGACACTTTACTGCTCACTACACACCACGGGGATCGAAATAAACGATATCACTCGCTTTCGCGGATTTCAACGCGGATAATATCTAGTGAAACCCGTTTTGAAAAGAAAATTTTCACCTCGTTCGCCACTGATCTAACCGAAGATTAGAGTTATGAGGTTTCGGTACTGAGGGATTAACTAAAACCGAGATGTTTAGTTATGCACGCTCAAACGTAGACTGAGCTATTCTTTATTCTGTTCATCTCTTTGAACCGATCGACAGATCGTAAGTCGCAGGGCTGGTATGCTCTTATTGCGCGACTGGATACAACAGTAAGGTTAGGGACATATAGCACCTCGCTGAACTCGATGGGGACCGCATCACCACGATCGTTCACACCAACGATGGTTCCGTGGCCGGTTCCGACCACTTCGGCTCGCTCGCCGTCGGCCAACATCACGCTCGTCCCTCCAGTTTTGTCCAGATTAGCAAAAAACTTTCGGTTCCCGGTCATGTGCCGAGAAGCTCCACTGTCGATGAATCAACTCGATGGCTCAGCTTGCCCCACCATATGTAGGGTCTACCCTATGAGCCATTTTACGAAGTGACAACAATGTTGATGATGATATTGATTTTCACAGGTTATTGGACGCTACCTCCTGTCAAATTTCATTCATAAAATCGCCTCGTAAAATGGACTATAGCATTAAGAGACAGCATCGCAGTAGGCACAGTTGGGAAGAGAGAGGATTCATGGTCAGCGACCGACAGAGTGTAGACGTGTGAATTAGAGCTCTAGAGTAAAGTGGTGGAAATATAGTGAAAGTATTATTCAGGAAGTTTGGGCATTATTAAAGAATAAGTGTGATATCCGAATATCCTACAACTGGCGACGAGGATAACGGTAAGAGTTTTTATTTCGATTTTAAAACTAATAAATGTGAAAGTGATAAGAATGCCGCTCTTTGGCTCGGTTTGGAAATAATATGTGTTGATGGATGTATCGGATGGTGTGCTTCTATAGAATGTGATTCGAAATTAAATATCGACACTTTGGGATACGGAATTGATTGATTTGTTTTTATTTCAGAGACTTTCAGCCCTTGGCTGGTTCGTCTCTACGTGTACGGAATTGTTGGGTTGAGTGAGAATTCTTTGATAAATGAAAATGTTTCGATTTCGATTATGCATTTTCTGCTGTGCTGACTTGTAATGGGAAGTGAAGGGAGTACCACCGTCGTCGTTGGTGAAAAAAAAAACATGTTGCTATAGTAACACGGTGCGCGGGCTACGCATGCTGCGATACACGCTGTCCACTTGCGACGATTCCAAAAATTCAAAATTTTGCTTTCTCACTCTAGCGTGTTGGTTACGTCAAGGTTTTTATATAATGGAAGGTTAAGCAGGACGTTTAGTTTGTGGAGAAAAGCAGAGGAAGCCAAATTTCAAAAGAATTTGCTGAGGGGGGGTGTTTGTTTTCAGATTTTTTCACGGTGAAAAAATAATGGCCGCTCAGCCAGTTTTGACATCTAAGACTACCTTAGAATATGTAAATACCTTGGGTTACGTCACTCATTGGTTGGGCTTCTGCACTGCTTCTGCTAGCGCTCTGCTTTGTTTGAATGATGATGGTGATGATGATAATGATGACGATGAAGACGTACGATGCGATGCGTACATGCGATGCGCGCATGCGCGCATGCGTGCGGCGAAGGGTAAGAGAGTGATGGAAAACGAAATCAATGAATTGTGTCATTGGTGGAAACGAGAGAGATGTTTGTCGTCTAGCTAATATTGGACGGTGGTTGAACGGTATTCGGAACCTGAGAACCTCAGTTCAGAACGATTAACGGTATTTGGTGAACCCAGGAGTACAGCATTACTTGTTTTGTTTTCTTCTAGTCTAGTCTAGTCTAGTCTACACATACACAGCCATTCATTGAAAGAATCCTGGAAAATGATAGAATCGACTACTTCTATCATTTTTCTTGTCATTATCAATGCTTGCAGCACATCGGAGATGCAGTACAAGAATTGAAGCGGCCAGGCCTACTGTGCAGCGTTTTGTTGTGGATATTGCTATAGAACGGGGACATCTCGTACCAACCGCTCAGCATAGTAAGTATAAATGACAAGTAAATACGTTGGGAGTGACTTTGCTAAGAAAGTTAATGTCACTCCGTTGATGATTTTCCTGGGATGGGACAAAGGAATTTAACCCTCATGTCCAGGCTCGAAAGCCTAGGCTTAGGCGCCATTACTCGCCCTCTGAAACGAGAAAAAAGGTAGAGTGATCCCTTCCCCAAACACAAACTTATAAAATGTATATAATATAGCAAATATCTCAAAAGGAATGCGCACAATAATCGGGATTGTGATTTACACAACTACACAATACAAATCAGAACGAACTCACCAAATTCAGCACTTTGAGTGTATCATTCGCCAGGAACAGAAACGGATGCCCTTTCTGTCTGATCAGCCAAACTGGGTTTTTTCACATGATAATGTTACAGCCACTCGCTAACAACACCATCTTCGGCACACATGCCAGGTTCCGGAACGTTTCAGTGTAACAACTCTTCAAACAGTCCTTGCTTTACAATCGATTAGCCTTTCATTAGCCCAAGTTCCATTTTTGATTGCATTCATTATATGCAAAGCCGGACAGGAAAACAAAAATTGACAGCATAGAACTTCTAAACATCTCACGAAGAGAGCGACGGAAAACGAAATAAATCACTTACTCACTTAAAATGGAATAAGGAAGAATTGAATCACTCTGGTGAACGCGACGGAAAAAAAAACAATCTGATCTGTCCCGAGCCTTTTTTTTTGCATCATCTGCCGACGCGAAAAATGAGGCGACGAACGGCGGAACCCTTAATCAAGTTCTACTGCATTGGGCTCCAGCACCATAATAATGTGACAACTTTCCACCGTAAAAATTTTTCTTTACAAAACAATACACTTGCACCAACGATTCGCCACCGGTTTCCACGACAGGTGGCAATAATTTTGGCCCTCTTTGGAACGGATTTCTAAGATTTCAAACCGCTTCACTGGATTTCAAAGCTTATTTTAACCGTCTGAGACCGATGTTTTTCCAGCTGTTTTAAAACTCCGTTTAGATCCTGTGGATACATGTTGCGCTACTTTAATTCACTAAATCACTGTTTAATTCTTCAAATGTAAGTTTGAAATCCATCGACCGAGTTTAAAAATGGAAGGATGCAAAAATGACAGCCAAAAAAATTAATCAGCATTACTTGTTTTGTTTTCTTATGCATAAACTGATTGTTCATATCAGGAATGAAGGAAATATTGCAGTACATCATCATTGTGCCGTGTTGTTCTATTGCAAAGAATTGGGAAAACTAACGTGAAGAAAATTTGGTTATGTTTGTTTATGCGATCCAGTTTCATTAGCTGTTTGTTTGTTGTTCCCGAGTATCCCGAAGTAACAAAATGAAAAAAAAGGGGAATTCGCTCTTCATTTGAATTCATTTTTCTTTTATTTTAATGGGAATTATATACAAAATTGAGAAATTAAACCACATGGCATAGTTACTTCAGTAAATGTATACGGTAAAAAAAAAATACATTATTATATTTTCCAAGTATATTACCAAAGATTTTAAAGTACAAGATATCCAACTCTTGGATTTTCCATACTCTCGAACGGCGAACAGATTCATCCAACAAGAACGCCTACCAGCGGCGGGAAATCGAAACATTTGAACGAGAATAATCTAGGTAGCATTGATTTTTCACTTCGCTGTTAATGTCCTTCGAGAGTGACGGTTCGCTGATTGCTGTAGTTCATATCTACCATCTCGAAGCCCAATCATTCATTGAAAAAGTGTTTGAACTCATCTTTCACTTTGTGTGTTTGGAAATCACCTCAGGTTTTAACGGTCAATGCAGGGGGCGAAACGCGGACTGATTCCGAACCACAAGGCTCATCAGATGGGCCAATGAATATAAACTGACAATTTTTCTAACGTCTTGACTAAGGCTTGCTTCAGGCCGTGCCACGATCGGGCTTAGGGATCATTTTTAATCGAAAAAGTTTACTAGCTATTTGTGCCACACTTGCCAAATGTGGAGTAGGGCCGTTACGGGCTTCGAATGGGATGGTTTAGAACCAATTGTAGGTTTCCGTTATGTCTAGCATTTGTTCTGGTTGCGTTACATCTTAGAGAGATGCATCGGAAAATAAGGCGGTTGGAACTAGTCCCACGTACAACTTGGCGTTGTAGAAATATCCCTACAAGAAACCTACTTACGCGGAAAAAAATCCGTCGTGGCACTTGGGTTGGTTTTAACGTTATCTGTGCTGTCCTGCGTGTCCTAAGCCGAGTTGGGACCTGGATATGCCCAGCCTAGAAAAAGCAAACCACACATAAATACAATTCATCGACATTGACTTCAATAAATGCATCCACAGAATCACCCACTCGAACGAGAAACCTTGGGGCACCACTCGAATGACGTCTGAAGCTCGTTCAAAACGTCCGTTGTTTACCTTTATTTTTTTTTTCAATCATAGTTACTCAATCATAGTTACCTGCAGCTCTGGTGCAGAAAATTAGTTCGACCGCGAGTCATGTCGCTGCGGTCGGTAAAATGCGTTCGCCTGCTCAGAGCAAGAGTTGGATATATTCTTAATTTATTATATTTGATATTACCTATATTAAATAATGGGCAAATTAAAATAAAGAAAGTCATGAAAGATGTTTCCGTTGGTTGTAATTAATTTAAATGTTTATATTTTCCTGCTTATTGATGAAAAATAAATAATGATGCGAAACAAAATATTTTTTTTTAATTTCTTATTATATGTGTGTCTCTAAACGATTGAAGTATAATGTTTCAAAGATGGGTCTTGTCCAATATCTACTGTTGATACCGTTATTTTCAGCCATTGATGAAGTAGAGGATTACTGAACCAGTAGCGTTCAGAGTAGTTGTGATTGAACCAGTAGCGTTCATAGGATTACTGAACCAGTAGCGTTCAGAGGAATATTGTTCGAACCAGTAGCGTTCGTAGGATTACTGAACCAGTAGCGTTCAGAGGAATGTATATTGAACCAGTAGCGTTCAGAGGATTACTGAACCAGTAGCGTTCAGAAGCATGTCTATTGAACCAGTAGCGTCCATAGGAATGTTTATTGAGCCAGTAGCGTTCGGAGGATTACTGAACCAGTAGCGTTCGGAGGAATGTTTATTGAACCAGTAGCGTTCGGAGGATTACTGAACCAGTAGCGTTCAGAGGAATATTGGTTGAACTAGTAGCGTTCGTAGGATTACTGAACCAGTAGCGTTCAGGGGAATGTCCATTGAACCAGTAGCGTTCAAAGAAATGTTTACTGATCCAGTAGCGTTCAGAGGATTACTGAACTAGTAATGTTCAGAGAAGTTGATTGAACTAGGACCGTTCTGATTTTTTTTCAATTAGTAGCGTTCTGAGAGTTACTGAAACTGAACCAGTAGTTTTCTAAGAACGGATGAAAGTTGAATGAATCAGTAGACGACTAAGGACTGGTAAATGCGAAAGATAATTTCATAAATATAAAAAAAAAATAATAATAAATAAATAAAATTGAAAATAAATAAATAAAGTTGACATGAAGTGTTTTTGCGTTGAATAATTTATTCACATTTACTACATTAACATAAACATAAACATATGTTTATGTATGAAGAGTAAAAGCATAAAACGGTTTAATAAATGCTGATGATATGCTTTCCAGCTATGGGTTTTTGAAATATTGGGGATATGTTAATACCTGAAAATTATTTGAAGTTTTCATAGCCATCATCCGATACCATCAAACATATGTATTTTAGAATGAAAAAAAAATATCTACACATGAATAATGTGGTAGAAATTCTTGTATATACTACTGTTCCAGATGGAAGAATCACGTCAAATTCCCCCATTTCGTTGTGAATCAATCGAGAAGGGCAAACTCTCTCGAGAGTGGGAAACGTGGAAGTGGTCTTTGGAGTGCTATTTCGAAGCGTATAGCATTAGTGATCAGAAAATAAAGCGAGCCAAACTGCTCCACTTGGGAGGAATAGAACTGCAGAGAATTTTTCGAAGTCTGCCCGAACATGATAAAACACCTCTGGTAGCATTGGAGCCCAAGTTGTATGATTTTGCCATTGAGTTACTTGATACGTACTTCCAAGCTGGCAGACAAGATGTGATTGAACGCCGTAAGCTCCGTAAATTGAAGCAAGAGTCAAATGAAAAGTTTTCTCACTATGTCATCCGGTTGAGACAACAGGCACTGAACTGTGGTTTCGAGAAGTATGGAACAGAAGTCACCGAAATCTTGAAGGAAATTTATCTGGTCGATGTCATAGTGGAGAATTGCCGTTCAGATGATCTTCGCAAGGCCATTCTCAAACGCGATCGATCGATCAGAGAAATTGAGGAAATAGCAGCGACAATTGAGGATACGGATCAGCAAATGAAGGAGTTGAATGAGCCCGCCAATACGTCCCGAGAAGTAGCAGTTTATGAAGTCAACCGACCAAATCAGGCACGACCTGCGGTGCGCAGAAACTCAACAGCAGATCGTAGAACACACCGTGGGCAGCTGTTCGGGGTTACATCCAAGCGTGAAGTTGCTACCAAACTGACGGCGTTCAAAGGCTCGAAATCATCTTGTTTTGCATGTGGGCAGTTCGGGCACCACCTGATTGTCCAGCACGTGGTCGTATATGTCGTCGTTGTCGTGAATTGGGTCACTTCGAAACTGTTTGCAGGAAGCAAAAACAGAGATCAGAAGCTGTAAGGAGACCAAGGAAGATCTACAACATCGATAAATCGTCAGCAGCAGAGCAAGAGGAGGAAGATAAGGATAAGCGAGATGATTCTCCGGAGCCGAAAAAGGTGTATTATGCGTTCTATGGAGGAAACCAAACAAATCTTTTGGACGGAGTTATTGGAGGAATCGCGGTGAAGGTTTTGATTGATTCGGGAGCAGATGCAAATTTGATTCGGCTGGAAACGTGGAAAATGATGAAAGAGAGGAAGGTCATTGTAGTAACGTCGACGAAAGGGTCATCACGAGTTTTGAAAGGATATGGAAGCGATACACCGTTTGACGTGGTAGGCACATTCGAGGCCGAAGTTTCTATCGGGCGTAGGACTACAGTGGCGGAATTCTTCGTTGTCAATGGCGGACAGAAAGACATTTTGGGAGACGCAACTGCTAAGAAGCTGGGTGTGCTGAAAGTTGGAATCGAAGTTAACAACGTCGACAAAAAAATGAAACCGTTCAGTAAAATCAAGGGTGTGAAGGTGCAGATAAGAATGATGGCAGATGCTCGGCCTGTCTTTCAGCCAGTTCGTCGAGTGCCGATTCCAATGGAGGATGCAGTAAACCGGAAGCTGGATCAATTATTGCAACGATATATCATTGAAGTGAAACAAGGACCGGCAACATGGGTTTCTCCGCTGGTGATCGTTGGGAAAACTTCAGGCGAACCACGAATTTGTTTAGATCTACGACGAGTGAATGAAGCGGTAGTCCGAGAACATTTTCCTATGCCGGTAGTGGATGAGTATCTAGCAAGACTCGGAAGAGGAAAAATCTGGAGCAAGCTAGATATTCGTGAAGCATTTCATCAGATTGAGCTGGACGATGATTCGAGGGACGTGACAACATTCATCACGAATAAAGGATTGTTCCGGTTCAAACGGCTTCCGTTCGGAATCGTGACTGCCCCTGAAATATTTCAAAGAATAATGGAGGAGATTTTGTCAGGTTGTGAAGGTACATACTGGTACCTAGATGATGTGATGGTAGAAGGTGAGACGAAGGAAATCCACGATAAAAAAACTTGAAGAAGGTACTGTTAAGAGATAACAGCAAACATAATGTAATAAACTTGAATGGAATAATAAAATTAGTTATGTAAAATTTTTAGGTGCTCGATAGGTTCAAATAACGTGGCGTAGAGCTTAACTGGGAGAAGTGTGAGTTTGGGGTATCACGGCTGGAGTTTCTCGGTTATGACGTTTCGAAAGAAGGTATAAGTCCATCTAGTACCAAAGTCAAAGCTGTATTATCCTTTCGCCCTCCTACATCTGAATCAGAAGTACGAAGTTTTCTAGGATTGGCAAACTATCTAAACAAATTCATCACAGATCTCGCCACTATAGCTGAACCGTTGAGAGATCTGACGAAAAAGGCAGTGAAATTTGTTTGGAGCGACGAACATGACCGAGCTTTTCAGCAAATCAAAAATAAGCTAGCTGCAGCCACTAAACTTGGATTTTTTGACGTCAGAGATAAAACCACAGTCATGGCGGATGCTAGCCCCACCGGACTTGGTGCAGTGTTGATTCAAACTAACAGCTTGGATGTTTCTCGAGTGATTTGTTATGCATCAAAATCACTCACGGATACCGAGCGGCGCTATTGCCAAACGGAAAAGGAGGCTTTGGCACTAGTGTGGAGTGTGGAACGTTTTCACATGTATCTATATGGAAGACCATTTGAACTAATGACAGACTGCAAGGCTTTGGAATATCTGTTCACTCCTCGCTCTAAGCCTTGTGCCCGAATAGAACGCTGGGTATTACGGCTTCAATCGTTTGATTATCAAATAGTACATATTCCCGGAAGCCAGAATATAGCCGATAGTCTTTCTCGACTAGCTATAGTGAAACCCAGTCCGTTTGATGCAGATGAAGAGTTGATCATAAGAGAGATAGCAGTTTCGGCTGGCTCGTCAGTGGCCCTAAAATGGAATGAAATACGAACAGAAAGTGACAATGATGCTGAAATTTCAGAGGTCATACAAATCATCCAAAGCGGAAATGAAAAGGACATGCCGATTGCTTACAAGGTCATTGCGAGTGAACTATGCATCATTGATACTGTATTGCTACGGGTGGACCGTATCATCATTCCCAGAAGTCTGAGATCCAGGGTATTGCAAATAGCTCATGAAGGTCATCCAGGAGTAAGAATGATGAAGAGCCATCTGAGAACGAACGTGTGGTGGCCTCGAATGGATCAAGACGTCGAGAATTTCGTGAAACAGTGTAAAGGATGTACGTTAGTATCGGCTCCAAACCCACCAGAACCTGTGATTCGACGGGAACTCCCAGATCAGCCATGGAGAGATATTGCAGCTGATTTCCTTGGTCCATTACCGGAGGGGCAATATTTGTTGGTTGTAGTAGACTATTACAGTCGCTTTATAGAAGTTTGCGAGATGAATGTGATAACAGCTGCTGAGACCATCAAAGAACTTGTCATCATATGCAGTCGCTATGGGCTTCCTTCAACTTTGCGTGTTGACAATGGCCCACAATTCAGCTCAAAATGTGAAGAATTCAAGGAGTTTTGTGAAAGTAACGGGATTGCATTAGTAAATACAATACCGTTTTGGCCTGCCATGAACGGCGAAGTGGAACGCCAAAACAGATCGTTACTGAAAAGGATGCGAATTGCTCAAGAATTGGGAAAGGACTGGAGAGCAGAAATGCGGAAGTATCTGCTCACATATCACGCAACGAGTCATAGTACCACCGGAAAGTCTCCTGCTGAATTGATGTTTGGCAGAAAACTTCGTAGCAAGCTACCCCAAGTTGAATCTGCCAACTTAAATGACGGAGAAGTACGTGACCGAGATGCAGTATCAAAGGAAAAAGAAGAGTTTATGCAGATTCAAAACGGAGAGCAAAGGAAAGTGATATTAGCATAGGAGACCGCGTTGTAAGCAAAAGGATGAAGAAGAATAACAAGTTAGAAGCAGATTTTTCTGCAGAGGAATTTGAAGTTATTAAAAAGGTAGGAGGGGATGTAACAGTTTAGTCGTTGGAAACAGGAAAGGAATACAGACGAAATGTAGCTCATTTGAAAAGGATCGAAAATAACACAGGGCCGCATGAGCGCGAAGGAATCCGTGAAAAACGTGTTAGGGTAGAACCTGCAAGATTCAAAGATTTCATCCCACATTAACGGAATAGAAGCTAAGGGGGGTTGTAGGGTCTACCCTATAGCATTAAGAGACAGCATCGCAGTAGGCACAGTTGGGAAGAGAGAGGATTCATGGTCAGCGACCGACAGAGTGTAGACGTGTGAATTAGAGCTCTAGAGTAAAGTGGTGGAAATATAGTGAAAGTATTATTCAGGAAGTTTGGGCATTATTAAAGAATAAGTGTGATATCCGAATATCCTACACCATCCACGCCAGCGGTCCCTCGGAAACTGCTTGCGCTTGCTTGGCTTTCAGTTCATCCGGTTTCTTCTTCGTGGGCTTCGATGCTGATTCGGCAGCTCCAACATTCGGGCAATCTTTCTTCAGGTGTCCCGGCTGTTTGCACTGGAAGCAGGAGCGCGTTTCCGTTTGTTTACTTCCAGCAGAGCAGGCTTGTCCGCACTGAGCGCATGAAAATTCTGCTCTTTGGATTTACACCATCAAGCACATCATAAATAATCCACCTTTTCATCTTATCGGATAGAAGGATGTTGAAATATTGTAAATGTCATTTCGAACTGTCAAAATACCGCACCGCAGAGCCACACGGAGCGCGCAAAGAGATTTTCACCCGGGTGAAAACACTCTAGTGAATTTCACTAGAGCCGTTGTTCCAGCGCCGTCGCCAGGTAGTCGTAGGAGTCTGGCAAGGAACACAGCAGCATTGCTACTTGCAGTTTTTTCGGGATTGGGTCGCCGACATCCGCGATCCGTTGCACCAGATCCGAAAAAGATTGCAAGTGGTGCTCCATATCGTCGCTTTCCTTCAGCTCCAGGTGTGTCAACTTTTTCAAGAGGTATACCTCCGACCCCTTGTCGTGGTAATTTTTCAAGGCGTCCCAGGCCTCCTTCGCCGTCGCACAATTCCGCACCATGCTGGTCTGGTCGTCCTCGATGCAGAGCCCGATTGTCGCCCGAGCTTTGGCATCCGCTTTCGACCACGCATCCGTTACTGGGTTCACCGGGGGCTGGGAGATCACATGCCAAGTCTCCTCTCGGATCAGGAGCATCTCCATTTTAAACCGCCACGACTGGTAGTTGTGGCTGTTTAATTTCTGCAAGGCAAATCTCTGCGACTCCGCCATTTTGCTTCTTGCGAGAATCTGCCGACCGATGCTCGACGCCACAAACAACCGACCGAAAACTAACCGTACCGTAACTTTTTCGCGTAAACGAACCGGTTTCCACAACCGCGGACTAGCTGGTGCCCATTACCTGTGGGCGGACAATCGACCGACGGAACCAGACTAGGGGAAAACGAGAAAATCCGGAGCGAAATAAAAACGTGCGACCGCGTACAACTACAACGTGTTTTATTCTACTGTCAAAGGTACATTATGTTTTTGTTGTTTCTCTCATCAGGGGTGGATTCGCGTATGCGCCAGCACACTCCTCGCTCTTTCGACCGATGTCCTGTTTATCCTTTTGGCCAATCCGTTTTGCTTCGGATTGTAGGGAGCAGATGTTTCGTGCTGAATTCCTTTCTTATGAAAATAGTTACGGTTTACGTACTCCTCCTTGTCGTTGTCCATCCGTATTCCCTTGATCCGTTCTCCCGTTTGATTCTCCACAAAAGCCTCGTAATCCTGGAACGCCTCTAGCACCTTTGTCTTCGGCTTCAGATTGTACACCACGCTTTTCCGACTAGCATCGTCAATGAAGGCCGGAAAGTATCGACTGCATCCATTTCAATGCTAACTCTACACTCCCGACTCAATCAGTGCTAGTACACGATCCTTCCGGTTCCTTTTTGGTTAACGACAATGCATATCTTTAGGCAAACACTTCATCTCACCGCGGCAGAGAAAAGCCCCAGATCGTACTAACTTTGGTGTACGAGAAAGGCAAAAAGACAGTTCAGACGATGGAGAGTTCTCTGAATAAATAATACAAACGATAACACTCGACAATGCTAAACTCAAAAACATCTTTAATTTTCAGCTTTGGAAGACAATTGTATCAGAACGTAATCCATTCCTAATTTATTCAAACCTGTTGATAACAATTCACATAAGAAATCTTGCTGCATTTTATTGGCATACGAAACCAAAAAAACTACTATTCGCCACTACTAAGACACACAAGGTTGAAATCGTACCGGGATCGAAACAATGATGACTAGAAATACGTAGCTAATGTCCACAAATAATTCGAGTACGGTTCTCTTGCTTGTCCAAGTTGCACACTATGCAATACTGCTAACGAAATTAATATCAATTTGTTTTCTTTGATTTGGACATTCCTAACAACTAACTACATGGTTTATTTTTTCGTTTTTCTTTTATGTTTCAAAATTTATTCTCGTCTAAATATACAAATGCTCAGCTCACACTATCACGTCTTTTTGCATTGTGAGATTTTTGCCATTATGACCGAATGGTTACATGTCCTAAATTTCATTTTATCCGCAGATCATACAACACATTTCCTTAGATAACTTTAAAAATCTCACTTGCCGCCTTCCCTCCCTATTTCAATCGCTAATACAAATTCATAAATATTACTCTTACACATTATAAGTCGTATTTTCAGTTATTGTTTCATAATTAGTGCCGTCATAATTCTACCGACCCCTCCCAACCTGATTCCCGCCGCCCCTAATCAACCCCCTGCTTATCCGCCAGTATGGAATGAATCTTCCTCAGCAGTGGAAAACTGCTGGACTCCCGCGGAGCGTTCGCTCCCATCAACCCAGCCCCGTCCTCGTCACTGTATATGGCACTGTCGGCACAGTACTGCCCGAAATCGTCCGTATTGAGCGAGAATATCATCGCCCCGCCGAACCCGTTCTCCTTGATCCAGTTGGCCTTGCACTCCAAACTGCGCTCGTCCTCGTACGAGATCCACTCCGTTCCGGCGTACAGATACGGCGAACAGCTTTCCACGTCGTACACCTGATGGACGTAGATGTTGTGCCGCCGGAACCAGCAGATCTCCGAGTAGGACGCGTACCCAATCATGCCGGTGCGGCCGTAGCTGGAAGCGGGTGCCCCGATCCGAGTGTTGAACGAGTTCACCAGCTGGTAGCTGTGCCCGTACGTGGGCAGCCCGATGACGATCTTGCTCTTCTCCAGCCCCTGAGACATCCAGTAGTGGACGGAAGCGTTGATGTTCAGGGTGCCGAAGAGCGAGAGCTCGCCCTGCCGCCGGAAGAGCGGCGCATTGAGACCTGCAAGGGATAAGATAGCACAATGTTAGTAGGATATCACTGCAAAATACATAGAAAGTGGCTAAAGAGAACCTGAAAGAGCGAAACGGTGGTGAAGATAGGGGATTCCAGTAGGATTCTCCGGAGGAATTCCTGGAGGAATCTCCGGAGGAATTCCTGGAGGAATCTCCGGAGGAATTCTTGGAGGAATCTCCGGAGGAATTCCTGGAGGAATCTCCGGAGGAATTCCTGGAGGAATCTCCGGAGGAATTCCTGGAGGAATCTCCGGAGGAATTCCTGGAGGAATCTCCGCCGGAATTCCTGGAGGAATCTCCGGAGGAATTCCTGGAGGAATCTCCGGAGGAATTCCTGGAGGAATCTCCGGAGGAATTCCTGGAGGAATTCCTGGAGGAATCTCCGGAGGAATTCCTGGAGGAATCTCCGGAGGAATTCCTGGAGGAATCTCCGGAGGAATTCCTGGAGGAATCTCCGGAGGAATTCCTGGAGGAATCTCCGGAGGAATTCCTGGAGGAATTCCTGGAGGAATCTCCGGAGGAATTCCTGGAGGAATCTCCGGAGGAATTCCTGGAGGAATCTCCGGAGGAATTCCTGGAGGAATCTCCGGAGGAATCTCCGGAGGAGTTCCTGGAGGAATCTCCGGAGGAGTTCCTGGAGGAATCTCCGGAGGAGTTCCTGGAGGAATCTCCGGAGGAGTTCCTGGAGGAATCTCCGGAGGAGTTCCTGGAGGAATCTCCGGAGGAGTTCCTGGAGGAATCTCCGGAGGAGTTCCTGGAGGAATCTCCGGAGGAGTTCCTGGAGGAATCTCCGGAGGAGTTCCTGGAGGAATCTCCGGAGGAGTTCCTGGAGGAATCTCCGCCGGAATTCCTCGAGGAATCTCCGCCGGAATTCCTGGAGGAATCTCCGCCGGAATTCCTGGAGGAATCTCCGCCGGAATTCCTGGAGGAATCTCCGCCGGAATTCCTGGAGGAATCTCCGCCGGAATTCCTGGAGGAATCTCCGCAGGAATTCCTGGAGAAATCTCCGGAGGAATTACTGGAGAAATCTCCGGAGGAATTACTGGAGAAATCTCCGGAGGAATTCCTGGAGGAATCTCCGCCGGAATTCCTGGAGGAATCTCCGCCGGAATTCCTGGAGGAATCTCCGCCGGAATTCCTGGAGAAATCTCCGGAGGAATTACTGGAGAAATCTCCGCAGGAATTCCTGGAGAAATCTCCGGAGGAATTACTGGAGAAATCTCCGGAGGAATTCCTGGAGGAATCTCCGCCGGAATTCCTGGAGGAATCTCCGCAGGAATTCCTGGAGAAATCTCCGGAGGAATTACTGGAGAAATCTCCGCAGGAATTCCTGGAGAAATCTCCGGAGGAATTACTGGAAAAATCTCCGGAGGAATTCCTGGAGAAATCTCCGGAGGAATTACTGGAGAAATCTCCGGAAGAATTCCTGGAGGAATCTCCGCCGGAATTCCTGGAGGAATCTCCGCCGGAATTCCTGGAGGAATCTCCGCCGGAATTCCTGGAGGAATCTCCGCCGGAATTCCTGGAGGAATCTCCGCCGGAATTCCTGGAGGAATCTCCGCCGGAATTCCTGGAGGAATCTCCGCCGGAATTCCTGGAGGAATCTCCGCCGGAATTCCTGGAGGAATCTCCGCCGGAATTCCTGGAGGAAACTCCGCCGGAATTCCTGGAGGAATCTCCGCCGGAATTCCTGGAGGAATCTCCGCCGGAATTCCTGGAGGAATCTCCGCCGGAATTCCTGGAGGAATCTCCGCCGGAATTCCTGGAGGAATCTCCGCCGGAATTCCTGGAGGAATCTCCGCCGGAATTCCTGGAGGAATCTCCGCCGGAATTCCTGGAGGAATCTCCGCCGGAATTCCTGGAGGAATCTCCGCCGGAATTCCTGGAGGAATCTCCGCCGGAATTCCTGGAGGAATCTCCGCCGGAATTCCTGGAGGAATCCCCAGAGGAATTCCTGGAGGAATCTCCGGGGGAATTCCTGGAGGAATCTCCGCCGGAATTCCTGGAGGAATCTCCGCCGGAATTCCTGGAGGAATCTCCGCCGGAATTCCTGGAGGAATCTCCGGCGGAATTCTTGGAGGAATCTCCGGAGGAATCTCCGCAGGAATTCCTGGAGGAATCTCCGCAGGGATTCCTGGAGGAATCTCCACAGGAATCCCTGGAGGAATCTTCACAGGAATTCCTGGAGGAATCTCCACAGGAATTCCTGGAGGAATCTCCAGAGGAATTCCTGGAGGAATCTCCGGGGGAATTTCTGGATGAATCTCCGGAAGAATTCCTGGAGGAATATCCGGAGGAATCTCCGGAGGAATTTGTGGAGAAATCTCAGAAGGACATTCTGGAGCTTTGCTCAAGAAGATCCTATGCTGATTGCTCCAGAAATTCCTTCGGGGATTCCTCCGGGAAATTCCTCCAGGAATCCCTCCGGAGATTCTCGGTGAAGTACTGCAGGAATTCTGGAACAATTGCACGAGAATTTCAGAGGAACTCCTGGAAAATTTGGTTGGTCCCGAATCTTCTAGGGCGATTTTGAACACCATGCAATTCTATGAAGTCTATGATCAGGTGGGGCAGTGGGACCTGGTATTCGCGGACTTTCTGAAGAATTTGCCGCACAGTGAAAATCTGGTTCGTTGTCCAGGGGCTTTATAGCTTCCCACGAACTCATTTACGCAAACTTTGGGTGGAAGACGACAACAGATGATCTGGGATATCACTTTTTAGGCGGCATTCAGAATTATGATCGCTCGGAAGTTCTCACACTCCATCACACCTCTTCTTCCACTCTTCCGATAGCTATTCGGTTTCCCTGATTCGAAATATTAGCCGGTGCTGGCAGGTAAACTTTCCTGGGCCCATCTTAATCAGTTCAGCTCCGATACCATCCTTACCAGCTGACTTATTGTTCTTGAGGTGCTGGATAGCTTCCTTATTTTCCCTCAACGTGGGCGTAAGCTCGTTGTTGCTCCCTGCTGTACTGACGAAGTCAGTTCTACCACGGCCTTGGTTCCCTTGTCTGCGCTCCCCGTACCATTCAGGTGTTCATCGTAGTGTTGCTTCCACCTTTGGATCACCTCACGTCCGTCCATCAAGATGCTTCCGTCCTTATCCCTGCACGTTGTTCCTCGTACTACTTTGGTAGAATACGGTGGATTATGTAACACTACTTAACGAAGTGGCAAAAGCTATTATCACATATTTAGACTGGACACGAATGTCAACCTATTTGGTAAAGTGTATTTAATAAAATATAATAATAATAATAATAATAATAATAATAATAATAATAATAACAAGTTTAGACCTAAAGCTAGGATCTCTGGAGTGGTTTGGTTGATCTGGAATATCTCAAAACTATTTTGGAATGACTCATGAAATGCCAGGAGGATTACAGATTACAGTTCATTGTGAGAAAAACTACTGTTACTATATATCTATTTTATTGATATTTATCGGTGAACGAGTTCACCGATAAATATCAATAAAATAGATATATACTAGTTAACGGTGATTAAACCCAACAAGTAACTACTGTTACTGTCAAGAGCTAAACTTCTGGACAGTTTGGACGACCCTTGATATCCCAAAGGTTCATAATAATGTATAGTAGACTTCTGGTTTGGTCCAGTAAAGGCGGTTGATTATGCAACGTTACTCCGTATATCAGCTATGGCTGCTGTTACGAGTGTAGACCTGAAGCTCTGAAATCCAAGATAGTTTGACTGACCTGGGATATCCTTATAATGTCTATAAATGACATCGTAGATTCACGGATCTCAGTAGATTATGTAATGCTATTATTTGTGGTCAAAACACATAAAATTATTCTTGTTGATTTGAAGAACTTCATCATATAACAGTTTGAAAGATCCTGAATGTCCCAAAGGTTTATAACACTGTCAAATAGACTTCATATTGGTCCAGTAACCGCGATTGATTATGCAACGTTACTCAGTATAGCAGATATATGGCTACTGTTACGAGTGTAGGCCTGAAGTTCTGAACTCCAAGGTAGTTTGGCTGACCTGGAATATCCCTATAATGTCTATAAATGACATCGTAGATTTCAAGAGCTTCACGGATCACAATAGATTATGTGATGCTAATATTTGTGGCGAAAGCATATAGAATCATTCTTGTAGATTTGAAGGACTTTACTATAGGACAGTTTGTAGCTCCTAGAACAACTATGAGCAACCTTAGGGAAGATCGGGTAACCAACCCCGGTGGGAACTTTGGTCGTAGGCTGACAGGGAAGGGGGGGTTTGCTTCGGCAAACCTGAGCGTCTGTTCTCCAGGAGGAGCGGCTCACAACAGCGTCTGATCCCCATGTTAGGGGCGGCTGATCTACGTCCGAGTGCCAGGGAAGGACTCTAAGCTCAACTGTGCACTATGCACAGTGGTTCCAGCCCCATATGAGGGCGGTCATAAATATGATTTTATCGAGTTTTATGATGAAACCGCTGAATTTGATGCATATTTGCATTCCAAATGCGTTTTTGTATTATTTAATCAAAATGGGCTCAATCGAGTTTTTGGCCTTACGGAGCCGAAATTCATTATTTTGCAAGTTTGGTTACCAACTGATTTGGGTATACTAATATTAGTTTAGGCGGTACATGGTAGTCAAAACTGCTCCAGAATAGTGAAACACACATTATGTAATGGATAAAGAGGGTGAAAGTTGGAAACAAGTGTTTCGTGCAATGCAATGCGAGAGGTATTTGTTAGTTTTTGAGTAAATTGAAAGTACGACACTTAAGTGACTACCACCAATCTGGTCGCAAACGGTCGCAGCTAAATTCGCCAGTAAATCATTGTTTAAGATTATAGGGAAGTTTTATAGAAGAACGTTCGAAGGGGTCGAAAGGGGAAACATTTTTTTCGGCTTGTTGAAAATTTTCATTTTTTATACTTTGTGGAAAAAGCATCTAATTCAGTTACACTTATTCAAACAAAATGATAAAGTATGGCATCTAAATTTGTGATAAACATCGATTTCAACTATGTAAGAATCGAACACAATCAACCAAATACATGTCGAATGGATGAGACTTTTTAATAGAGTGATAAATGCATAGGACTGAAATTAGAAAAAAAAATCAAATAAAATATCTACTCAAGAACATCTACTTTCATGAGCTCTGTGGAAAAGTTTCGGCATACATTTGATAAAAGTAATGATTGTCCCTAGTTATTAAAGCATTAAACTTGATGTTTCCGCTATGATATCACAGTTTCATTGAGGTCAAATTTTTGAAATAATGACCTATGGCGGAACCACTGTGCTATGGTCCTCCGGAAAGTAGGGGGTTGGTGTCAGGCCCTACGAGCCAGCCGTAAAAACCATTGTAACGGAAAATCAGCAACAGAATAATACGAACCGAGACCAACGGCAACCACCCCAGCGAACAAAAAGGACTTGCGATTGGAAACTCGGTACGTGGAACTGCCGATCTCTCAACTTCATTGGGAGCACCCGCATACTCGCCGATCTACTGAAGGACCGCGGGTTCGACATCGTAGCGCTGCAGGAGGTGTGTTGGACAGGATCCATGGTGCGAACGTTTAGAGGTAATCATACCATCTACCAGAGCTGCGGCAACACACGCGAGCTGGGAACAGCTTTCATCGTGATGGGTGATATGCAGAGGCGCGTGATCGGTTGGTGGCCGATCGACGAAAGAATGTGCAGGTTGAGGATTAAGGGCCGATTCTTCAACTTCAGCATAATAAACGTGCACAGCCCACACTCCGGAAGTACTGATGATGACAAGGACGCATTTTACGCGCAGCTCGAACGCGAGTACGATCGCTGCCCAAGCCACGACGTCAAGATCATCATAGGAGATTTGAACGCTCAGGTAGGCCAGGAGGAGGAATTCAGACCGACGATTGGTAAGTTCAGTGCCCACCAGCAAACGAACGAAAACGGCCTACGACTCATTTATTTCGCCGCCTCCAAAAATATGGCCATACGTAGCACCTTTTCCCAACACAGCCTCCCTTATCGTTACACCTGGAGATCACCACAGCAGACGGAATCTCAAATCGACCACGTTCTGATTGACGGACGGCACTTCTCCGACATTATCGACGTCAGGACCTATCGTGGCGCCAACATCGACTCCGACCACTATCTGGTGATGGTCAAACTGCGCCCAAAACTCTCCGTCATCAACAATGTACGGTACCGGCGACCGCCACGGTACAACCTAGAGCGACTGAAGCAACCGGATGTCGCCTCAGCATACGCGCAGAATCTCGAAGCCGCGTTGCCAGACGAGGGCGAGCTCGATGAGGCCCCTCTAGAGGACTGCTGGAGTACAGTGAAAGCAGCCATCAACGACGCAGCCGAGAGCACCATCGGGTACGTGGAACGGAATCGACGGAACGAATGGTTCGACGAAGAGTGCAGAACGGTTTTGGAGGAGAAGAACGCAGCGAGGGCGGTAATGCTGCAGCAAGGGACACAGCGGAAACAGCAGACCCACCTCTTTCGGGAAAAAAAGCGCCGCCTGGAAGAAGCGGAGTGTGAAGAAATGGAACTGCTGTGCCGTTCCCAAGAAACACGGAAGTTCTATCAGAAGCTCAACGCATCCCGCAACGGCTTCGTGCCGCGAGCCGAAATATGCAGGGATAAAGACGGAGGCCTCTTGACGGACGGACGTGAGGTGATCGAAAGGTGGAAGCAGCACTTCGATCAGCACCTGAACGGCGTGGAGAACGTAGGCACGGGAGCCCACGGCAACGGAAGGAACGACGACGCCAGTGCAGCGGAGGACGGAAATGAACCAACTCCCACGCTGAGGGAAGTCAAGGATGCCATTCACCAGCTCAAAACCAACAAAGCAGCTGGTAAGGATGGTATCGCAGCTGAACTCATCAAGATGGGCCCAGAAAAGTTGGCCACCTGTCTGCATCTGCTGATAGTCAGGATCTGGGAAACCGAACAGCTACCGGAGGAGTGGAAGGAAGGGGTAATCTGCCCCATTCACAAGAAAGGCGACCATTTGGAATGTGAGAACTTCAGGGCGATCACTATTTTGAATGCTGCCTACAAAGTGCTATCCCAGATCATCTTCCGTCGTCTGTCACCTAAAACAAATGAGTTCGTGGGAAGTTATCAAGCCGGCTTCATCGACGGCCGGTCGACAATGGACCAGATCTTTACCGTACGGTAAATCCTCCAGAAATGCCGTGAATACCAGGTCCCAACGCACCACCTGTTCATCGACTTCAAAGCGGCATACGATAGTATCGACCGCGCAGAGCTATGGAGAATCATGGACGAAAACGGCTTTACTGGGAAGCTGACTAGACTGATTAAAGCAACGATAGACGGTGTGCAAAACTGTGTAAGGGTTTCGGGTGAACTATCCAGTTCATTCGTATCTCGCCGGGGACTGCGACAAGGTGACGGACTCTCATGTCTACTCTTCAACATCGCGCTGGAAGGTGTGATGCGACGAACCGGGCTCAACAGCCGGGGAACGATTTTCACAAAATCCGGTCAATTTGTGTGCTTTGCGGACGACATGGACATTATCGCTAGAACATTTGGAACGGTGGCAGAACTGTACACCCGCCTGAAACGCGAAGCAGCAAAGGTCGGACTGGTGGTGAATGCCTCAAAAACAAAGTACATGCTGGTAGGCGGAACCGAAAACGACCGGATCCGTCTGGGTAGTAATGTTACGATAGACGGGGATACTTTCGAGGTGGTGGAGGAATTCGTCTACCTCGGATCCTTACTGACGGCTGACAACAACGTGAGCCGAGAAATTCGGAGGCGCATCATCAGCGGAAGTCGGACCTACTACGGGCTCCAGAAGAAACTTCGGTCCAAAAAGATTCACCCACGCACCAAATGCACCATGTACAAAACGCTAATAAGACCGGTGATCCTCTACGGGCACGAGACATGGACCATGCTCGAGGAGGACCTGAAAGCACTCGGAGTTTTCGAGCGACGCGTGTTAAGGACGATCTTCGGCGGTGTGCAGGAGAACGGTGTGTGGCGGAGAAGGATGAACCACGAGCTCGCTGCACTCTACGGCGAACCCAGCATCCAGAAGGTGGCCAAAGCCGGAAGGATACGGTGGGCAGGGCATGTTGCAAGAATGCCGGACAACAACCCTGCAAAGCTGGTGTTTGCAACTGATCCGGTTGGCACAAAAAGGCGTGGAGCGCAGAGAGCACGATGGGCGGACCAGGTGGAGCGTGACTTGGCGAGCATCGGGCGCGACCGACGATGGAGAGCGGCAGCCACGAACCGTGTATTATGGAGAAATATTGTTGATTCAGTTTTATCTTGAATTTGATGTAATACTAAATAAATGAATGAATGAACAATTAAAATCTAGTTCAAATCGACCGATTGTTCAGTTTACTATAGCGACAAACTAATTTCAAATCAAACTGAACTGTTCCATGGTTTGGTAATACAAATATTTTCATTTGTCGAAATTTTTGACAGTTTGTTAGAACAAACAGAGATTTGGTAGATTCAATATAAAATAACGGTTTGTTTCAAACGACTGCACTTTTGCTATTAACAAAGCCGGAATGTGATTGTGTTAGTGACGGCAGCTCCTGTGGCAGCTCGGAAATCTATTTTTAGACGCTCGGCAAGCGGATGGAAAGGAGATCAAATAAAAAGAGACAAAAAGGCGTAACCGACCAACTTTTTGCGAACGCTGTCTTTAGTACCTGCGCGTTATTCATCACGGCCAAAACTGCACTTGGAAGTTACAGTGATGGATTTGATACACCTTCCTCGTTGTGGCGAAGTTGGAGTAAGTTTTTCAAAGATGTGTGAGTACTTCCAGGCCATGTGTGTGGTCCCCATTTTGTAGAAACAAATGAAGTTTCTAACGTTGTATGAAATAATGGTGATTGGTTGTTTTAATCGATAAACTCTAAGTAAGAACAGAAAAATATAACTTTGGTATAAGTAATTTCTCAGTTTGAAAATCAACCAAGCGTTTTATTGTTTCAAACAAGCGTCATTTTTCTGCGTGTGCTTACGCTGTTTTCGAATCAACCCTGTCCCTGTCTGCCAACCCCCTGGCCAATTACCAAAACCTCGTACAACTCCTACTCGTGCATTCACTGTCACTGCACTGGTGTAAATTACTGTGGCCCAGTTTTCCTCAAATCTGTTCACCGTCGCGCAGCAGCACAAAAGGCTTATATCGCCGTCTTCGTGTGCTTTAGCACGAAGGCCGTCCATTTGGAGCTGGTTGGAGACCTCACAGCATCTGCGTTCCTTGCTACGTTACGGCGTTTTGTGGCCCGCCGTGGTCTGCCGTCTGAGATCCAATCTGATAATGGCTTTAACTTTAAGGAGAAACTTCAGAGAATACAAATATGGCTGGCTGCCGGGGCCTGTGGCGTAGTTGGTCACACGTTCACTTCATATGCGGATGGTCATGGGTTTGATTCCCAGCCCCGGCACTTGCAATTTTTCGTCAGTTGCTTATCTCCCCGAGAGCGGCTGACACTGACCCTCTTCTGAGCGTACAGCTCAAACGGACCCGGATACCTGGAAATCGGCGAACTGCAACTCATAATGGACCCCCAATCGGACTGTAAAAGGAACAAGAGCCACACATCAACATCCTCGTGCTCATCATTCTGCCATGAATAGAGTAGAACAGTGAAAGAAGCACGAGGGCAACCAGTTCGATGTAGAAGAATAGAATAGAATTGAGCGCTGTACAAAGTGTAAGTGCAACTGTCAATTGTAATCGCTCACGTAGTGCCCAAGTGGACAATAGAGCTGTAAATTAGGTTAAGTGATTAAGAATTAAAAAATATGGCTGCCACAATGGCCGGCTTGGACCCCTACTCACGTTTTCAAGAGCACCAATCTTAAAAAATCGTAAACAAATGCGCTCGATTTGGAAAAGCTGCCTCTTTTTGCAAGTGAGCAAAGCCAGGATAAACAAGTGCGGCTTAGTTCCATGCTTCGTTCGTCAGATTTGTGCCTCTAAAGTTTGTACGCAAAATGGCAATGGGATTTCTTGATTTTTCAACTTAAGGGTGTCAGCAATGATCCTCCGGAGCTGTACGAGCTACTGCACGATCCCCACGTGCATTCACAATTCACAAATCTCCAACGAGACGTCGCAACGAGGAATCGTGTGGAAATTTATTCCACCTAGAGCGCCGAACATCGGCGGCCTGTGGGAGGCCGCTGTAAAATCCGTTAAGACGTCACTCGTCCGTGTTTTGGGACAGCGTAGATTATCATTCGAGGACATGGCGACTATCCTAACCCAGATCGAGGCGGCGATGAATTCGCGGCCACTCACCCCACTATCTGAGAACCCATACGAGTTACAGTGCTTACACCAGGGCATTTTTTAACTGGCTCTTCGTTGTTGGCCCTCTCCGATCCGAACTATCGTGAGATCCCTCCGAATCGTTTACAACATTACCAGGGATTGCAACAAATCATCCAACACCATTGGAAGCGATGGAGGCGGAAATACATGTCTCAACTTCACAACCAAAATCAACGATTTCCAAGATCAACGTTACTCCAAATTGACCAAATGGTGATTCTCAAGTTAGACGGGAGTCCAGCCATCGAATGGCCTCTTGCCCGTATTATTGAAGTCCACCCGGGCCCGGACGGAGTGATCAGGGTGGTGAAAGTACGTACTCCGAACCTCTCCGAACGGTGCGATCTACAGACGATTGGCATCACGAGTTTGTTTACTACCTTTCGAGAGGACTCCACAGAAGGATGAATCAGCGCAACGTAGATTCTTCAATAAGTTTAAAAAAATGCCTGAAATTGGCAAATTTCCTAGATTTTTTTTTTTCTTTATTATAGTGTTTTTTTTTAACTTACGCTAGTTCAACACTGGGGAAAAAATTTCCTAGATGTAGTTTGGATTCCTATTTAGAATTTGATTGGACACGAATGCCAACTTTTTTTGGTAAAGTGTCTTTAATAAAATATAATAATAATATTTAGAATTTGTAAATTTCATTCAGAATTGAGGTAGCCGGCATGTTGGGAACCACAGTAGTTTAGTTTGGACACCCCTTTGCTACAGCATAATTTCTCAAATTCTCCGATATCTCATCTCTCTAATGTGAGAGAAAATAGGAATGGGTAGCACTATTTGTATCGCGTCTCAGTTTACTAGTTTGGTATACAATAAACTACTGAATTGGTCGGTCACCGCTACTCTATACGCCTCAAAAATGAAATGTCCAGTTTTTACGTATCAAATAAATAGGAGTTGTGTTGATGTGAACAAAATTTTGTCGTCAAAGGTGATTTTGATTAAAGGGTCCGAACAGCAGGAATTTTTATTCATCTTCCATCTTGAAGATCTCTTACGTACTACTGCCAAAATGAAAATTGACTTGAAATGATCTGGGTTCAAAATCTATTAACAGAGCCATTAGTGATAACAGAGTGAATTATTTATTCTGTTCTAGGCTGGCATGCGTCTTATAGAGTAGGGCAATGCATACACGATTAGTTGTTTCTCAACAAGTTCTGCTCGAATCTATGCTCAGGCTGGGCCAAGGGCTGAACGTAGATGTCGCAAACGTAAGCGATATAGTAGCACTGCCGTTCTTCTACAAAGTGACGTAAGCGACATTGACAATTTTGGTCCCTTTTTGGTTATTATGCATAAAACTCTTGGTCGTTTTCAATGATTTCTTCCATAAATGCTAGATTACCACTAGATTTTGCATCCTAATGTAGCAGACATACCACAGTTTTATTATTTCACCAAACATACCAAAAATGGCGTTTAAATCAGAACGGCGGAGCAGCTGTTTTATTACTGGGGACTACTATTCGATTAGTTCAAGTTTTTACATCTAACGAAAAATCTCTTGGAATTGGAATAGAGCGCAGTAAAGCCAGCCCCAGTGACAAGTGATTGATTTGAAAAAAAAAACGAGTTGAGTAGTTGTATGGTGCTTGTTTACCAGCAAATGGCTGAAGCTTATAGCGCTGAAAATGTTAGTTGGGTTCTCTGAGTTATTTTGAAAATCATAATTGACCACACGGATGTATTTTAGTTAGTTTACGGTTATTAATTTTTGTGGGCACCCATACTTAGGTGATTTGCTTCAAAAATGTTTGGCAACAATAATAAAATAAATTGGCATGTTTGTAAAATGTTTATAGTTCTATAGAAACCTTTCAAGAAAAAATGTGAAAGAACTCACCCGTTTGCGGCGTATCCGGCGAGTAGAAATGATAATCGTACGTCATAATGTTGACGTAGTCCGCGTAGCTGTTGATCTCCCGCACGTCGTACGACATGTACGCAATTATTGCCGGCGCCGCTACCGCCACACTCAGAATATACGTCCGATGCTCCCGCTGGTATTCCCTCCGTATCTCATGCAGCAGCTGCGAAAAATGCATCCTGTTCTTGCAGCAACTACCCGGAAACTCCCAGTCCAGGTCCACACCATCCAACTGGTAGCGCTCCAGCGTTGCCTTCAGCGATTGAATGAACAACTTCCGGCTGGCGTGGTTCACCACCATCTCCGAGAACCCCCCGATCCCGCCTCCCCCCACCCAGAGCAGCACTTTCAGCTCCTTGTTAGCTTTTTTGAGCTGCTTCGTCCGATTGAACACCACTTTCAGATCCTCATCGATGTACAACGTCCCATTCACAATCCCAATGATTCCCACGTTCAGGTGCGTACACAGATGCGGATCGATATCCTGGGGAAACAAATCACTTCGCAGCCGGCTGCTCCCGCGCCGCTCCTCCCTAATCACCCCCATCGACGGGGTCGTATAGTAGCATACGATTTTCCGAATGGCCCTGCCACCCCGGGACGCCTCCTTGGAGTAGATGAAATTGCCGAACTTGGACGGCAGGATCCGTTCGTTCTCCAGCTCCTTGATGCGCCGTTCCGCATCCTGCTCCAGCTCCGTGTCGTTGGCGGGCGTTTGCGTGTTCAGGATTTGGGCTAGCGTGTCCTCCGACACCAGACCGATGCTGCTCGTGGCGGTCGGCAAGGCGTCCGACGGTGACGCGGGCTGGAATGTGCTGCTGTAGACCTCGGCATACTGGCGAAGCCGTTCCCGCCAAAGGGATGGAATGTCTGAAAAAACGGAGGACAAAGAACATCAGGTTAGTGGATGGGTGTGATTAAGCATTTAGCGAATAACGCCCAAGTTTTGCTGCCGTGTCGGTTTCCGTTTGGGGGAGTCACGCGAAACATAAATAGTGAGAGGGCGCCCAATATGGTGAATTATGCATGCAAATTGGGATTTGGAGGAGCAGTTTGCTGGCGGCCGGGTAATTAAGAATCCGGCTGGGAAGTTCTTTGTTCTCGTCAAGGGCTCGCTCGGGGTGGCTGTAGACAGGTATACATTTGTGAGAAGTGAACATTTGTTTTCGAGTTGATTGATTTGCAGGAAAATCGCATTGCTGATATGATTCGTTCTATGTCAATGAATGCAAAGGAAATTAATATGAGTTTCCACTTAATCTTTGTTTGAATACCGATTTAATTGAAACGAATAGTAAATTTAGTTTATTTTGAATCAATATTTTTGTCTTTTTTTTTACAAACTAAATATTACTTGAATCAAAATGTTGGGGTAGTTGATTTTTTTTTTTTTTTTTTTTTTTTTTTTTTTTTTTTTTTTTTTTTTTTTTTTTTTTTTTTTTTTTGAAAAGTGACCAGGTGGAGCTGCAGGACAGCTGATAGCAAAGCCTGGACCCTTTCCCAACTTTCCCCCTACTAGGACCAATACTCACGATGGACTAGACGATGTCGTCAACTTGAGCAAAGTGTGTAGTAATTAGCATTGGGTCGTAGTAGTTTTTAAAAATACTGTTTTTAACTTTTCCCATCGCACTAATGTTTTGATCGAATGGAAGCTCCAAAGATGATTTGATAATTGAACAATATTTCAATAATCGAAAATCTCCGAGGTCACTGGACAACATTCAGAGATAAAAGAGGTGTCTATGTCTATGTTAGCGCCTTCAGAGTACTATTCTTAAGAAATATACAAAGAGCAAAAAGAAAAAAAATGTGTCGTAGCTAATTTTTAAAGATTTGATATTTCTGAAAATTATTCGAAGACAGCTACCAGAGCTAGCGTTTTTAGCCGATATGGGCAACTAGTTTTTCTGACAGCTTCCCCAAACAATAATCAGATAATATCCTCAGTTATTTTATAATACATTCTGAAAATTATTTCAAGCTGATTACCAATAGTGTCAATAACCGATGTTAGTCATTGACAGCACCAGCATCATCCCCAAATAACTCTCATATTAGTGTTAGATAACACTTTTTGAGCTTCCATTCGACATTGTAAAGAAATTTGTCAAACCCTATTTGTCAAAATATAGTCTATAATGTATCAAATTGTGTTTCTTATTTCGCTAGTCGTCTTCTGCATATCTGTGATCATCTCAGTCCAAAGTAATATTATATCCATCGTAACTCTTTACAATGTCAACCGTCCTAAGTCCTAACTAAATTCCTGCTTTTTTGATCAGTGAAATAATACCGTCTAAGATATAAAAACAAAAAAGTTCAGTCAACTGATTTTTGTCAAAAATAAAAATGATAATGATTATTTTTATAAATTCACAAAACCCATAAAAATAAGAAATACAAATATAAACTCCTATAATCAACAGTTTTATCTTTACCTAATCAGTCCATAATTTTCTAATTGTAATGAATCTAATCTGTAAGGCTGTAAGTCAACTTATCCTAGCGTCCCCTGTCCTGTGTACTAACGAATTCAAGTAACGAATGATGAGTGTAACGCAGAGACCTCCTCTACCCACTCTTGCGTTACGTTAAATTTAACAATTATTGTTAAATTTGAGAAAATTCAAAGAATGCAAAGATTAGGTCTATGCAAGCTGAATTATAATTTGTTTTTGACTTGTGATAAATGCACGACGGATACTCCTTTGGTTCCCATTAGCACTTACGGCGATTCCTTCACTTGCGCTCAACTCGTAAACTAGATATATCTAGCTCAAAGTCCAGCGGTGGTGAATGAACTGGCGCTAAAGTGCTAATGGGTTAAGCCCTCCCATCGCGTCAAGATCGAATATCCAGGGGAGGGCAAAATGTTGGGGTAGTTGATTGAACCAATTATATTGGTTTTTTTCCTTTGGATCATGACCAAAACAACCTATTCTTTTCATTTATTTATTTAGTTCAACATCAAATTCATAATAGCACTGAATCAACAATTTGCCGCCATAATACTCGATTTGCAGCTGCAGCTGGAGGTCGTTGAACACTCGCCAGATCACGCTCCACCTGGTCCGCCCATCGTGCTCTCTGCGCTCCACGCCTTCTTGTACCAACCGGATGGTTAGCAAACACCAACTTTGCAGGGTTGTTGTCCGGTATTCTTGCAACATGCCCTGCCCACCGTATCCGTCCAGCTTTAGCCACTTTCAGGATGTTGGGTTCGCCGTAAAGTGCAGCGAGCTCGTGGTTCATCCTTCATCGCCACGCACCGTTCTCCTGCACACCACCAAAGATCGTCCTTAGCACCCGTCGCTCGAAAACTCCGAGTGCTTGCAGGTCCTCCTCGAGCCAGAGAAGTTGTTTAGAAATGCGAAGACTGAAACCAAAAGTTCCAATTGAACCGTCAAACGCGGTTCCAATCGAGCAAATTCAAAGGTTTAGAACAACAGAGAACAACATGGTGAACAAAACTCAACATGAGAGTGTGTTAGTGAAAACCGTGACGTCACTTATTTGCTCGATGTCTTTTGGACAGTTCAGACTAACACATACGCTAAAATATATTTTTGTTTGCCTAGAAAACTTATTGTTATTGGGAGGGATGTAAATAAACATAACCAAAATCCTCTCCGCGTTTCTCTATAAACAACTTCTCTGCCTCGAGCATCGTCCATGTCTCGTGTCCGTAGAGAACCACCGGTCTTATTGGCGTCTTGTATACATGGTACATTTGGTGCGGGGGTGAATCTTTTTTGATCGCAGTTTCTTCTAGAGCACGTAGTAGGCACGACTTCCACTGATGATGCGCCTTCGTATTTCACGGCTCACGTTATTGTCAGCCGTTAGCAAAGAACCGAGGTAGACGAATTCTTCTACCACCTCGAAAGTATCCCCGTCTATCGTAACATTGCTGCCAAGGGGCTGTCCATAAACACCGTGGTCATTTTTTTGGGACTTCTCACCCCCCCCCCCCCCCCCCCCGTGGTCATTCGTCCATACGAAATTTTTTATTCGTCCATACAAAATGCTCATAGGACGCACCCCCCCCCCTCTCATGACCACGTGGTTTACGGACAGCCCCCAAGGTTTGTCCTGTCTCGCTCAGTCCCACCTACCAGCATGTACTTTGTCTTGGCCGCATTCACCACCAGTCCGACCTTTGCTGCTTCACGTTTCAGGCCACCGTTCCAAATGTTCTAGCAATAATATCCATATCATCCGCAAAATAGACAAATTGGCCGGATTTCGTGAAGATCGTATCCCGGCTGTTGAGCCCGGCTCGTCGCATAACACCTTCCAGGGCAGTAGGCAGGAAAGTCCATCACCTTGTCGTAGTCCCCGTCGAGATTCGAATGAACTGGATAGTTCACCCGAAATCCTTACGCTGTTATGCATCGTTGCTCTTATCAGTCTGGTAAGCTTCCCGGGTAAGCTGTTCTCGTCCATGATTTTCCATAGCTCTGTGCGGTCGATACTGTCGTATGCCGTCTTGAAGTCGATGAACAGGTGGTGCGTTGGGACCTGGTATTCACGGCATTTCTGGAGGATTTGCCGATCGTTGAAGATCTGGTCCGTTATCGACCGGCCGTCGATGAAGCCGGCTTGGTAACTTCCCACGAACTCATTTACTTTAGGTGACAGACGACGGAAGATGATCTGGGATAGCACTTTGTAGGCGGCATTCAAAATGGTGATCGCTCGAAAGTTCTCACTCCTTAACTTGTCGCCTTTCTTGTGGATGGGACAGATTATCCCTTCCTTCCACTCCTCCGGTAGCTGTTCGGTTTCCCAGATCTTGACTACTAACTGGTGCAGACAGGTGGCCAACTTTTCCGGGCCCATCTTGATGAGTTCTGCTGCGATACCGTCCTTACCAGCCGCTTTGTTGTTTTTGAGCTGGTGGATGGCATCCTTAACTTCCCTCAGCGTGGGAGTTGGTTCGTTCCCGTCCTCTGCTGCACCAACATAGTCATTTCCTCAGCTGCCTTGATCCCCCGTGTCTACATTCTCTTCGCCATTCAGGTGCTCGTCGAAGTGCTGCTTCCACCTTTCGATCATCTCAAGTTTATCCGTCAGGAGGCTCCCGTCATTATCCCTGCAGATTTCGGCTGGCGGCACGTAGCCTTTACGGGATGCGTTGAGTTTCTGGTAGAACTTACGTGTTTTTCAAGAACGGCACAGCAGTTCCATTTCCTCGGAGCCCGCTTCTTCCAGGCGGCGCTTTTTCTCCCGGTAAAGACGGGTCTGCTGCTTCCGTTTCTGTCTGTATCGCTCCACATTGTGTCGGGTTCCATGCTGCAGCATTACCGCCCGCGCTGCGTCCTTCTCCTCCAGAACCGCTCTGCACTCCTCGTCGAACCAATCGTTTCGTCGACTCCGTTCTACGTACCCGACGGTGCTCTCGGCTGCGTTGTTGATGGCTGCTGTCACTGTATTCTAGCAGTCCTGCAGAGGGGCCACATCGAGCACACCCTTGTCCGGCAACGCTGCCTCGAGGTTCTGCGCGTATACTGAGGCGACATCCGGTTGCTTCAGTCGCTCTAGATCGTACCGGGGCGGCCGCCAGTACTGTACATTGTTAATAACGGAGAGTTTTGGGCGCAGTTTAACCATCACTAGGTAGTGATCAGAGTCGATATAAGTGCCACGATAGGTCCTGACATCGATAATGTCGGAGAAGTGCCGTCCATCAATCAGAACGTGGTCGATTTGCGATTCCGTTTGTTGTGGTGATCTCCAGGTGCAACGATACGGCAGGCTGTGCTGGAAGAAGGTGCTACGAATGGCCATGTTCTTGGAGGCGGCGAAATCGATGAGGCGTAGGCCATTTTCGTTCGTCTGCTGAATTTTCCAATCGCCGGTCTGAATTCCTCCTCCTGGTCTACCTGAGCGTTTAGGTCTCCTATGTTGATCTTGACGACGTCGGTTGGGCAGCGGTCGTACTCGCGTTCGAACTGCGCGTAAAATTCGTCCTTGTCATCATCAGTGCTTCCGAAGTGAGGGCTGTGTACGTTTATTATGCTGATGTTCAAAAATCGGCCCTTCAACCTCAACCTGCGCATTAGGGTGGCCCACACTTATATGAAAAAGAAAAATTTCGAAAAATGCCAAGTCTTACCTCCTAAATCAGTTGCTTGGACTCCCAGAAGCTACGTTCAAAATTTGAGCAAAATCGGTTGAGCTTTAGGGGGCGCTCAAAACGCTTGAAGTTTGTAAGGGAAAACTTGGCCAAATGTATGCAGAAATTTTAAGTTTTCGAATTTTGCCGCTAGGTGGCGCTGTAAGCGTTCAATAAATAAACCCTTTTGTATTATTGTAGGTGACTATATGCCAAAGAACTTTGTCAAAGACCGCGAAGTAATCTGACAGCTGTGAAAAAAGTTATACCCTAGGCAAAGTGAGGCAAAGTATTGAGATTTCATTATTGATATTATTCCTTTACATGTATTGGAAAAATAATAATAAAGTTTATCCTCATTTTACCTAGGGCATAACTTTTTTCCCAGACGTTGAATCACTTTGCGGTCTTCGACAAAGTTGTTTGGTATATAGTCACCTACAATAACACCAAATTTATTTATTTATTTATTTCGTCAACCGTTTGTAGACTACATACATACATAATTTGTTCTATATTCTATTGTATCGTACAGAGTTGAAATATTGTTTTAACTTTACGCGAGACATGGTCAAGTCGATAGATTCGTAATGCTTATTGTAAATTAACATCATTCTATTGATTGGGCTGAATTTCGCATAATTTGTACGATGATGACTGACCGCAAATATGTTTCGATTTCTTAATTGTCGAGTCGGAGTATAAAAATTTAAACAGAATAGCAGATTGCTGCAATCTACACGTTGCGAAACAATGTCATTTACAAATGTTATCATAGCATATTCACGACGTTCCTTTAAAGTTTGTATGTTTATTAGCATACAACGTGATTCATAAGAAGGAAGTGGAAAAGTTGTCCATCTCAGTTTACGTAGAGCAAATAGCAAAAATTTCTTCTGCACTGATTCTATGCGTTCTTCATGAGTTTTCATAAATGGGGACCAAACAATACTACAATATTCAAGAATCGATCTCACATAAGAAATGTACAATGTTTTGATAGTGTATGGATCGTTAAAGTTGATACTAAATCGCTTTATGAACCCCAGCATGTTGGTAGCTTTATGAATTATTGTATTATAATGATCGATAAAACTCATTTTAGTATCTAAGATCACACCTAAGTCTCTAACTCTTTCACATCGTTCAACGATTTGATCCCCTAAGGTCACACTAGTTATATGCTGGTTCCTTTTTCTACTAAAGGTGATAGAATTACATTTTTTAACGTTTAACTGAAGCAAACTTTTATTACACCATATGTTGAACAAACGTATTTCGTTTAGATATATACTAGTGTCTTCTTCACTTTTGATTTCCATGAAAATCTTCATATCATCTGCATAAATTAATATCTTTGAATGCTTGAATATATAATATGCGTCGTTCACATATAAAATGAAAAGAAGAGGACCTAAATGTGAACCCTGGGGGACACCAGACGTTACATTAACGGGTTGAGATTTGCTACCTTCGAAACGTACTGTTTGTTGTCTATTTGTTAAATATGATTGAATCCAAGAAAGCAGTTTATCATCAATTCCTATTTTCGAGAGTTACAGCAATAAAGGGATATCTATGCGGTCAAAAGCTTTACTAAAATCAGTATATAGAGCCTCCACATAATTGCCGTGGTCCATAGCATTTACTGTGAAATTTACAAACTCTAGCAGGTTAGTTGCAGTTGAGCGGCCCTTGAAAAACCCGTGTTGAGAATTCGTTATTCTGTTCTTCACTTGATTAAACATTTTTTTTATTAACAATGGATTCAAACAGTTTTGGGATACAAGAAATAATTTCAATTCCACGGTAATTTCGTATGTCGGACTTTTTTCCCGATTTATATATAGGGATTAAAAATGAGTTTTTCCAAATACTGGGAAATGCAGATAATTCAAGGGACATGTTAAATAGCCAAAATAGAGGAGATGTCAGCTCAATTGCAAGAGTTTTCATAAATACTGGGGGAATTCCGTCCGGTCCTGATCCTTTTGAAGCGTCCAAACTTTTTAAACATGTTAAAACGTCCTCCACATTGATATGACTTACATGAACATCTCTTGAAAATGAGGGCATGAATGAAAAATATTCTAGATCACGATCATTCTCGGAGAAAGTCGTATAGATATCTTGGAAAAATATAGCGAAGAGATCGCAAATCTCCTTAGAGGTTTCAGCCGTTTTTTCATCTAATATCATTTTTGAGGGGAAATTACTTGATTTTGATTTAGTCTTAACATAATTGAAGAAATTTTTTGGACAAGACTTGATTTCGTTCTCCGTTTTCGCATTATACTCTTCGAGTGTTATACTGATGGCTTTATTTAATTGGTCACATATTTCCAAATATTTTTGTAGATTTTCATCAGTGTTATTCTTCTTATACATTTTGTGAGCTTTTTGCTTCCGGTTTCTTAAATTTATGATATTTTTGTTGAACCAGACAGGATGTTTAAAATTTCCATGACGCCTTTTCATTTTAGTAGGAACTTCTTTGTCGATTATTTCATATAATATTTTATAGAAGGTACCAACCGCATTTTCAATATTATCCTCACTTTTCAAGATTGATTGCCAGTCTACCACATTTAATTTATGCTTTATGTTGTCATAGTTTGCTTTATGGTATTCGAATACTTCCTCATATTCATAGTCATTAGATATGGTTTGATGATTGAACGCTTACAGCGCCCCCTAGCGGCAAAATTCGAAAACTTAAAATTTCTGCATACATTGGGCCAAGTTTTCCCATACAAACTTCAAGCGTTTTGAGCGCTCCCTTAGGCTCAATTGATTTTGCTCAAGTTTTGAACGTAGCTTCTGGGAGTCCAAAACAACTGATTTATGAGGTAAGACTTGACATTTTCCGAAATTTTTGTTTTTCATATAAGTGTGGGCCACCTTACTGCGCATTCTTTCGTCGATCGGCCACCAACCGATCACGCGCCATAGATCCTGTCCAACATACCTCCTGCAGTGCTGCGATTGCGAACCCGCGGTTTTCCAGTAGGGGAGACTGAGGAGACTTGTTCCTCCCATATTTTCTCAGAATCAAAAAAAAATTCTTCTAGCATATTTTTTCCAAAACTACTCTTGGACAAATGACTATGTTTTGGCTACAAGTGATTTCGATTGAACATTGCATTATTTTTTAACGGCTGATGGTTTGTTTTCAGTCTTTCAGAAATCTTTTAGGCGATTTCGAAAGATCTCAATAACTTTGTGAAAATTGAACCAAATCGTGTCAAAATTTCACAGCATAAAGTTTAAATAAAATACTATCAAACCTATTTATCGAAATAAAGCTGTTACAAACATATATGCAGATTAGTATACACAACAGTGACATGGGGAGACTTGATCCCTCGAGGATTACACCCACATTATATATGTGAAAAATAAAATTCTGTTCGGAAGACTCTATTAACTTGGAATTCTAGTATATTCAACGATAAAATGTGTCGGATAATTATTATTTTAGTTCAAACCATGAAAGGGGGATCAAGTCTCCCCATTTAGAAAATACATACGACATATCCTTAAAAAATTAAGGAAATCTTACAATTTCAAAAACACCATATTCATCGAAAATAAAAGAACACTTGAAAAGTAAACGAATAGGAAGCCTTTAGAGTTATTTCCCCTTCCAATAAATCATGTGTTCAAAGGGGGATCAAGTGTCACCCATTTTTGAAAAAAAATACATCATAAGACATGCCCCCATAAAAACACAGATTCGACAACATTACCAAAAATTTAAAGACCTTCTGTTGTGTGTAAATTTGCAATATATATTTCCCTGCCATTCTGTACGGAAAACAGATCTAGTTTTGTGTGTTCCTTAAAGTTACAGTTAAATTAAGAAAAAGCGATCAAGTCTACCCACTACCCAGTCTCCCCTATATCGGCGGGTTTGCGGGTGCTCCCGATGAATTTGAGGGATCTGCAGTTCCACGTACCGAGCATCCAATCGCATGTCCCTTTTCGTCACTGCGGTCGTCGCCATTATTGGTATCGGTTCGCATTCTTCTCTTGTTGATTTTTCGGTGTTAGTCTTTTTACGGCTGGCTCGCAGGGCCTGACACCAACCCACTAACCCAGGGAGCTGGGCTTACCTTTCCGGAAGCTACGGGTTCTACGGCATTGGCATATCCTCCAACTACAGTGCTAAACAGCTAGGCTCAAGGGCCAGTCTTCGCCGGGGGTGGTGTTTTTAATGGGCGCCCAGGAGATAATATTTTACCTGAGCTTCCACCCCGACCAAAACAACCTAATGTCTCTGAAATAAAGACAAATCAATCAACCACAGACAAACAGACGTAACTCTTAGAGGAACTTCATCAAAAACTTCTGCCCGGTGTCATTTTCATGAGCACACTGCCACCTGTTGGTAGAACCGCGCCTGACACTGTCGGCCATGACGGATTTCGATTTGACGTTTTGCTGACACGCGCACTACTACACAAATTGCCTGTAATTTTCGTTTGCATCATTCAGCAACGTGTACACTAGCAAACGTCAAAGCGATCGAACACTAGCGCATCTGGTGGAACGATCGCGCAAATCAAATGAAATTTGAATTGATCGTTAAATGCATGTGCCAAGCCGTTTTGAAGAGTGTTACGTCTGTTTGTCTGTGAATCAACAATTTAATGTTTAGTAAAATCAACTGCCACTTTTGTAGAAAACAAAAACCAAGTTTAAATGGCCGCATATTGTGTCGTTCCGGGAATACATTCGCTAGTAAAAACCTGTATAAAAAACTAACAGCCACATTTTTTTTTTCAAACCAAATTTTTAGGTTAGAAACAACATATATTATGATTGAAATTACTATTTTGTTAGTTAAGCATTCAGCAAACATGATGGTTGTTTCATACTGCAGTGCATTTGCTCCGTCAATATCAAAGTAAAACATAAGTTGAGGCTGTCTGAAATTTTCGGATATTTTTTTCTTAATCTAAATCACAAATTTCTGCAATATCATGACTGTACTATGAACATCTTGAGTCATCACTTCCAGCAAACCATTTACTGCCGAATAAATCACTTTCATTACCATGTCTGCTCGCGCACACGTATGTCGTTCGCTAATGCAAGGCGAAATGTTTCAACACGCAAACACTCGTGCTAGCACTCTTGTTCTTTTCGAGAGCACTATCGCAATATGCCCAGGGCCGTTGTAACACTGGAGCTTCATTTGGGGATATTTTTGGATATACTTTTTAATCTACTTACTGCTGAAAAGTTTGGATGTTCATAACTGTTCAACGGTAGGTAAAAACAATTGAAGCGACTAAAAACTTTGCGGAACACCACAAATGCATTGTGCCCCACTTTGGGCGACACAATACGGGCAATAACTGTTAGCCGAACCCTACAAATGCAGATTTTATGTTCCGCATCGAGCCCCATATTTGGGAACTAATGGGATACGTAAAGCAAAATAGAACATTACAAATGCACCAAACACAAACATGCAACACCTAACATAAATTTTGCCCAGTTATCTAAATAGGATGGCAAGGTTTCATTATTGTTCTTGGTCCATCAGTCAATCGTAATCGTATTTCTTCTGGCAGATTGTCGTTTCGTTCGCATAGTTGTTTCTCATGCTAAGGGAGCATCCTGACTTGGGCAACAACACAAGACCGTCTGTCGTTTGGTGTCCGTGTTAGGGGACGGCTTGCGTGTTTTGTACTGGATCGCTTCCCGAAATTACTGGAGCGCTACAAAATGCACATCAATATTTAGGGACAGATGTACAAGCCGCAGTATAACATACAAAATAAACTGACAAAATGTTCATAACAATCTACGAACGTAACACACTCCTTGCAACAATCGAAGAATTTTCCATGAATTGGAATTTTTCGTATCCCAGTACCATCTACCCCCGTTAGTTTGATCGCATGTGATATGAACACTTTTTAGTATGACCCCCTCTAATCTGCACATCGTTCAAACTTCATTCTGCCAATGGAACAGTGTGAAACGGAACGCAGAATCAAAACAAAACACCAAATCAGGTTGCCAGTAGTGTGTTTTTCGTTGCAAACAGAGTTGCTAGAAGTTCAAATTAAAAATGAACCCCGCTGGTTTGCATCAAGTGTCGTTCAAACCAACGGGGGTAGACGGTAGTTCCCAAATACGGAGCTCGATGCGAAAAATGAAATGAACATTTGTAGGGTTCTGCTAACAGTTGTCCGTATTGTGTCACCCCACAGTGGGCGCCAGTATTGCGACTAAAAATTCTGCGGAACACTACAAATGCATCGTGACCCACGTTGGGCGACACAATACGGACAACTGTTAGCAGAACCCTGCAAATGCTCATTTTATTTTCCACATCGAGCCCCATATTTGGGAACTAATGGGATACGAAAAAGCGGAACATTGCAAATGCATAAAACACAAACATGCAACATCAACATACATATGTCAAGGCTAAAGCAAGCAGCCATCCAGGATGGAGATCTTTTACGTTGGCCTCATGGGTAGTGGTGCTCAAGATACATGAGTGAGTGTGAGTAACTTTTGAAAAGGACGTATGAAAAAACCTTAAAATCTTCTTCAAAAAACTATAACTTGAAAACGGTTTGTTGGATTAAATTGATGTCTTCGAAGATATTTAAGGATACATGAAGGACTTTTAGAAAAAAATACACTGAGAGTTATAGCCATCGTGGATCAATGGTAAATGTCACATAGTTTCAATTTCTCAAAAACGTTACCCTTCGATTTTTTTTACTATTTTTATGTAGAAAGCTGACTATCAGTCTTTTTTATACGAACTGCGTTCATTTTGAACGCACTTCCAACTTCGTAAAGGTATGAAGTTTGCAGAGCTTAACATCTCAACCAAAATCAACGAAAGTGTAGGCATTACGAATACCACGGACGACGGCAACGTACACATCATTGCCGTCTACTTATCAGGAGCCAGAAGGAGGGCAGCCTGAACACAGTTTCGTCGCGACATTTTTACTTTGACCAGGATCGCTGAACCGTTTCATATAGTGGGTGATAGGGTATTGGTTCCCTTCTTAAGCATGTGGCTCCCATTTTCATCCTACGAAAAACAAAGGATTGATGCGCTGTTTGTTTTGTTTCTTATTTTTGTATTTTTTGTTAGAAGTGAGCACCCATGAAAACAAAAAGAACGAAATCAATCGGTGCCGTAATCGTTTGTTTTCGAATAGGATGAATATGGGAGCGTGAGATTAATGATGGAACACATACCCTATGAACGCTCGACATCGTCACTGGAACTGCTCGAAAGCAAACAAAGCCGGAATGCTGTTCGTGCAGAAGGTAACAAGCTACAACTTTTATGTTAATTTCCCAGATACCTCAAAAACTTTCAAAAAATGCTCTTCGAACATTCTCCCCACCTTATTCTACTCCCACAATTACGACGGAACATTTTTCAAGAATTTTACCAGAAATTCTTTCTGGAATCTTAATAAAATAACGCTTCAAAAAAAAGCTGCACAAATGTATAAAAAAAAGAAATTTTAAACGATTAATTGCAAGAATTCTAGCTTCTAGAAAGCTTGCAATAGAAAATTAAGAAAGGATAATTCCCGGAGGAACCCTTGAAAGAGTTCCTGAAAATATCAGGAATTTTTCGAGAATTTTGGGAAATTCCCTGGCGGAATTTCCTGAGCATTTCTTGGAATAAACTGAAAAAAGCAAAGAAATCTACCATTTCTGACCTAGAGAAAACTTGGAAGGAATCCTACAGGAACCCTTTTAAGAATTCTAAGAATAACACACGAAGAAATACCTGAAGAAATTCTTGCAAGAAATAGAGAAACCCTTGGATACATAAATCAGGATGGAAACTTGAAAAAAAAATCTGGAGGGATCTATGTATTCCTGATGGGATTCTGGGAGAAAAATCAGGGAGGAATTCTTGAACTTTTTCCAGCTTTCTTGCTGGGACCTTCCGGGCAATCTTCCTGAAAGTCTAGCAGAAATACATGCGGATGTTCTTCCAGGGATTTCTCTAAGGACTCATCTATGAATTCTTCCAGAGATTTTATTCAAAGATTCCTCCAGAAATTCCTCGTGGCCTTCCTCCAAGGATTTCTTAAATAACTTCTTCTGCGGTTCTTCCAGCAATTCTTCCTCCAGAAATTCTAACTATTATGCCTTCAGGAGTTCTCGTAGTAATTTATATAAGAATTCATCCTTGCATTCTTGTTGGAATTCCTCCGGAAAATCTTCCTGAGATTCCTCCAGAATGCTTCAACCGGTTCTTTCAGAAGTTTCTCTTTGGATTTTCTCCGGAATTCCTGATGGGGTTTACAATGATACATCCCAGAATGCTTCTAAGAATTGCTTTTTTTCTAAGAATCTTCAGAACCACATTTACAATTGACTGAGGGATCCCAGCTGGAATTTCTGGAGGAACTTCTGGAATAATCCCAAGAAGATTGTCTTGAATGATCCTACCAAGAATTCTTGAAGGGTTTTCTGGAGAATTTCGTAGAACTCTGTAATGTATCACAGACGAAATTTCGAGAGAAATCCTAGTACGATTTTGCTAGAAGAATCACTAAAAGAATTATTGGAGAAACCCCATCAGGAATTTCAGGTGAATCCGTGAATCCTATGAGAAGTTCCTTGAATAAATACCAGGAGGAATACCTACACTGCCGTTATATATGATATGAGATTCCCATATAACATGGGACAATCGGGCGTAGAACGGCAGTACAGTTCTCATTGGAAAAAATCAGTAAAGGTATTCTGGAGGACTCCATAGATACAGTCCCTGATGATATTTCTGGATGAACAACAGTAAGATTTTGCGAGAGTATTGTTGCAATTATACAAGGAGAAATCCCTAGATGAATCCTTTGAAGTATGTCTGGAAATTAGTCTACCCCATTTGGCATGATGGTCATTTGGTATAACAAGGATTATGCACATTCTTACCAAGAAGGCTGTTCCTCATATTATGCCAAACAGCATTATGCAAAATGGTCGTTATGCTAAATGGTCCTTCTGTGAAATGGCATTATGCCAAACAGTTTTATGCCAAATGGGGTGGAGCCTCTGGAAATGCCCCAGTTGGAATTTCTTGAGGAGTCCCAGCTGGAATACATAGAGAAAGACCAAAATGAGTTCCTGGAGAAATCCCATCAGAATTTTCTGGTAGAACTCCTGGATGAAATCTTAGTAGAATATTCTGGATAAATCCTGGAAGAAATCTCTGGAAGAATCACCGAAAGGATTTCCGGAAAAATACTAGGAAGATTGCCAGGAAGATTCTCACCAGGAATGCTAGAAGAAAACTCTCGAGCAATACCGAGTAGAATTCCTGAAGGTATCACAGTTAGAGTTTCTGAAAGAATTCTAGGAGAAATTGCTGGAAAATCGCAGCAATAGTTTCTCGAATTCCCAAAGGAAGGCCAATAGGAGCTCCTGGAGGAAATCCCATGAGAAATTTCACGAGAAATCCCTGGATAAATCCTCTGGACACATTCCACGTACTTCTACACCGCGGTTTTTGAACTTCGTTGAATAATATTCGGGCTCCTGCTGTCGATTTTGATTCTTTTTGCATCGAAATAAGGATGATTACTTATATTATTCTAATACTACTTGAAACTTTGCAAACTGTTTGGAGAAAGTAGCAACTTTCTTGGCGTTGAGTCAAAATAGGTATTTTTTTTACGATGGTGTCCCGTTACGCTGTATTTCTGGATCTCTTTCAGAGTAAAAGGGTCAAATTCCCCATTAGATAGCATAAATTGAATCTTCTATTAAAATCTGATCGTTTGATATTCTGAAATCTTCCCCGGAATACTTTGAAATAAAATAAGAGACAACCGAGCTCTCATACTGAATCCAGAGCTTTTTTTCGTCTATCTAGTGTGGGTATGGTCACATTCACTAATTACAACAGTATTGCCTTACCAAAAACGTTTCCGCACTGCAGGGGTTCTTCCAGAATATTTATTATTATGAGTTTATACCAACAACTTCCCCAGGAGATTTCCAACAGAAATTCTTCCAGAAATTTCACCAGCAGTTTCTACAGAAACTTCTTCAGAAATTGCAACAATAGTTTCTTTAGAAATTCCTCCAAGAGTTTCCTCAGGTGGAAACTTTTCAGGAGTTCCTCTTTCAGTTTATCTGGGAGTTTCTTCAGAAGTTCCTTAAACAATTCTCAAATATTTCCTGTAATAATGCCTCCAGAAGTTTCTTCAGAAGTTCTTCCCAGAGTTGCTCCAGGATTTTTCCAGTAGTTCTTTCAGCAGTCCATTCGAGATTTTCTCTATGAGTTTCTCCGGAAGTTGCTCAAAAAGATGTCCGGGATCCTAGGAAAACTCTCCCAGGCAGCAACAATTGTAGAAATTCCTATTTGGACTTTTGGTGAATTTCTTGAGGAAACTCCTGTGGAAACTCTGGAAAAGTTTTTGAAAAAAAAAACGAAAAACTTCTTGGTGTATTTCCAGAATTGAACCTCAAGAGGAATCACTGATAAACCATTTAAAGAAATCGGTGCAGGAGCTCAAAAAAATATCATGAATCTGCAGGAGCAATTCCAATCATGTATCTCCTGGATCAATATCTGAATTCTTTCTGGAGAAACTTCAGAGAAAAATCTTTCTCATATAATTTATGGAGAAATCTATGTCTATCTCTGGACGAACTCCTCCTGCGGAATCAGTGAAGAAATTTTTCCTGGAGAAAACCATGAAGGAAGAAAACTGATTTATAGAGAAGCTTCATTTGAAATTGAAAACTCTAAAATAAACATTGCAGCAAATGAAAAGGATATAAATAGGAATTCGTCATCCAATGATATCGTTCTAAAGGGTCATTAAACTTCATACAATAATCCGTTGCTTGTTTCATAATTTGGAAGCTGATGTGATCTTGAGAACTATCTGGACCATCCTTATTTTACGATATTGGAAAAAACCTTCACAAGGACATCATAAAGCTAGAAGTAATAGTTTAGGTGTGAACCTTTTTATCTTGCTATCTACAGCTCTGTGACTATTATGCAGTGGAAGTACTTGAATACTAATAGGGAATCGCGCTACTTGGGCGGTGGCTTCTATATTCGTCTGTTTTCCACTATAAATCAGTCAAATTTGAACCAATTGACAAAACTTTTGGAATGTGGTGAGATAAGTATAGTATCTACCCGTGTACAACATTTCAAGTCAATTGATTCAAAATCGACTGAGTTATAGTGGAAAACAGACGAATATAGAAGCCACCGCCCAAGTGGCGCGATACCCTACGAGATGCATTATCTGTTCCAGTTTGCAAAAATGAAAAATAGAAGCAGAGAAAAAAATATATTTTATCAACGAATGCACAGAAAAAAATATGTAATTAAAATTCAGCGAGAAATCATGCACATAAAGGGAATGCTAGAGTTCGTGCACTTTTACATGAGATATAATGTAAAAATACATTACCATCGTGTAAATTTCCGCCAACCATCGCGTAAACCATCTTGGACTCCAACCGGTTACGTGACTATTAGCGGAAATTTACACGATTGTAACGTAATTTTACATGATTCATTCATTTATTTAGTTCACATCAAATTCATGATAATACTGAATCAACAATTTGCCGCCATAATACTCGATTTGCAGCTGCAGCTCTCCATCCTCGGTCACGCCCAACACTCGCCAGATCACGCTCCACCTGGTCCGCCCATCGTGCTCTCTGCGCTCCACGCCTTCTTGTACCAACCGGATGGTTAGCAAACACCAACTTTGCAGGGTTGTTGTCCGGCATTCTTGCAACATGCCCTGCCCACCGTATCCTTCCAGCTTTGGCCACTTTCTGGATACTGTGTTCGCCGTAAAGTGCAGCGAGCTCGTGGTTCATCCTTCTCCGCCACACACCGTTCTCCTGCACACCGCCGAAGATCGTCCTTAGCACCCGTCGCTCGAAAACTCCGAGTGCTTGCAGGTCCTCCTCGAGCATCGTCCATGTCTCGTGTCCGTAGAGAACCACCGGTCTTATTAACGTCTTGTACATGGTACATTTGGTGCGGGGGTGAATCTTTTTTGACCGCAGTTTCTTCTGGAGCCCATAGTAGGCACGACTTCCACTGATGATGCGCCTTCGTATTTCACGGCTCACGTTATTGTCAGCCGTTAGCAAGGAACCGAGGTAGACGAATTCTTCTACCACCTCGAAAGTATCCCCGTCTATCGTAACATTGCTGCCAAGGCTTGTCCTGTCTCGCTCAGTCCCACCTACCAGCATGTACTTTGTCTTAGCCGCATTCACCACCAGTCCGACCTTTGCTGCTTCACGTTTCAGGCGGGTGTACTGTTCTGCCACCGTTCCAAATGTTCTGGCAATAATATCCATGTCATCCGCAAAACAGACAAATTGGCTGGATTTCGTGAAGATCGTACCCCGGCTGTTGAGCCCGGCTCGTCGCATAACACCTTCCAGGGCGATGTTGAATAGTAGGCAGGAAAGTCCATCACCTTGTCGTAGTCCCCGTCGAGATTCAAATGAACTGGATAGTTCACCCGAAATCCTTACGCTGTTCTGCACACCGTCCATCGTTGCTCTTATCAGTCTAGTCAGCTTCCCGGGAAAGCTGTTCTCGTCCATAATTTTCCATAGCTCTGTGCGGTCGATACTGTCGTATGCCACTTTGAAGTCGATGAACAGGTGATGCGTTGGGACCTGGTATTCACGGCATTTCTGGAGGATTTGCCGTACGGTGAAGATCTGGTCCGTTGTCGACCGGCCGTCGATGAAACCGGCTTGGTAACTTCCCACGAACTCATTTACTTTAGGTGAAAGACGACGGAAGATGATCTGGGATAGCACTTTGTAGGCGGCATTCAAAACGGTGATCGCTCGAAAGTTCTCACACATTAACTTGTCGCCTTTCTTGTGGATGGGACAGATTATCCCTTCCTTCCACTCCTCCGGTAGCTGTTCGGTTTCCCAGATCTTGACTACTAACTGGTGCAGACAGGTGGCCAACTTTTCCGGGCCCATCTTGATGAGTTCTGCTGCGATACCGTCCTTACCAGCCACTTTGTTGTTTTTGAGCTGGTGGATGGCATCCTTAACTTCCCTCAGCGTGGGAGTTGGTTCGTTCCCGTCCTCTGCTGCACCAACATAGTCATTTCCTCCGCTGCCTTGGTCCTCCGTGCCTACATTCTCTTCGCCATTCAGGTGCTCGTCGAAGTGCTGCTTCCACCTTTCGATCACCTCACGTTTGTCCGTCAGGAGGCTCCCTTCCTTATCCCTGCATATTTCGGCTTGCGGCACGTAGCCTTTGCGGGATGCGTTGAGCTTCTGGTAGAACTTGCGTGTTTCCTGTGAACGGCACAGCAGTTCCATTTCCTCGCACTCCGCTTCTTCCAGGCGGCGCTTTTTCTCCCGGAAGAGACGGGTCTGCTGCTTCCGCTTCTGTCTGTATCGCTTCACATTCTGTCGGGTTCCATGCTGCAGCATTACCGCCCGCGCTGCATCCTTCTCCTCCAGAACCGCTCTGCACTCCTCGTCGAACCAATCGTTTCGTCGACTCCGTTCTACGTACCCGATAGTGCTCTCGGCTGCGTTGTTGATGGCTGCTTTCATTGTACTCCAGCAGTCCTCTAGAGGGGCCACATCGAGCACACCCTCGTCCGGCAACGCTGCCTCGAGATTCTGCGCGTATGCGGTGGCGACATCCGGTTGCTTCAGTCGCTCTAGATCGTACCGGGGCGGCCGCCGGTAATGTACGTTGTTAATAACGGAGAGTTTTGGGCGCAGTTTAACCATCACCAGGTAGTGATCGGAGTCGATATTAGCGCCACGATAGGTCCTGACGTCGATAATGTCGGAGAAGTGCCGTCCATCAATCAGAACGTGGTCGATTTGCGATTCCGTTTGTTGTGGTGATCTCCAGGTGTAACGATACGGGAGGCTGTGCTGGAAGAAGGTGCTACGAATGGCCATGTTCTTGGAGGCGGCGAAATCGATGAGGCGTAGGCCATTTTCGTTCGTCAGCTGGTGGGCGCTGAACTTTCCAATCGTCGGTCTGAATTCCTCCTCCTGGCCTACCTGAGCGTTTAGATCCCCTATGATGATCTTGACGTCGTGGTTTGGGCAGCGGTCGTACTCGCGTTCGAGCTGCGCGTAAAATGCGTCTTTGTCATCATCAGTGCTTCCGGAGTGAGGGCTGTGCACGTTTATTATGCTAATGTTGAAGAATCGGCCCTTGATCCTCAACCTGCACATTCTTTCGTCGATCGGCCACCAACCGATCACGCGCCTCTGCATGTCGCCCATCACTATAAAAGCTGTTGCCGCAACTCTGGTAGATGGTATGATTACCTCTAAACGTTCGCACCATGGATCCTGTCCAACACACCTCCTGCAGCGCTACGATGCCGAACCCGCGGTCCTTCATTAGATCGGCGAGTATACGGGTGCTCCCGATGAAGTTGAGAGATCTGCAGTTCCACGTACCGAGCTTCCAATCGCAAGTCCCTTTTCGTCGCTGTGGTCGTCGCCATTGGTATCGGTTCGCATTCTTCTCTTGTTGATTTTCCGGTGCTAGTCTTTTTTACGGCTGGCTCGCAGGGCCTGACACCAACCCACTAACCCAGGGAGCTGGGCTTACCTTCCCGGAAGCTACGGGTTCTGCATTGGCATTTCCTCCAACTACAGTGCTAAATAGCTAGGCTCGAGCGCCAGTCTTCGCCGGGGGTGGTGTTTTTAATGGGCGCCCAGGAGATAATATTTTACCTGAGCTTTCACCCCCAATGATATCTCATGTAAATATGCACTAACTCTAGCATTCCCTTTATGTGTCCCTTTATGTGCATGATTTCTCGCTGAATTTTACATGAATATTTTTTTCTGTGATGAATAAAATCTCTTGAAGATAAAGCGGCCCTGCTTATCGTTGCACATGAAACAAAATACGACGTGTAACGTGTCTAATTAATTCCAATTTACACGTCCATTACTAGCACACAACAATTGCCACAACGACATCCAGCCTTATGCCGACTCGACTGCCACCATGAGTAAATCCTCCTTTGTGATTCACATGTCGTGACGGCGGTTTATACGCTATCAGAGAAAGCAAACTTTGGGGTTTGGGAAATATGCGCAGTTCATTTTGTGGAAAACAATGAATTGCTAGACGTTCTGAAACAACGAACGAAAATTCCACAACAAAGAAGAATTTTTGGTTGGCCGTTTCCGTGTCCAACCGTAATCAACCAAAACGAAAAAGCCACCCCACCAAAAAAGCGAAAGGCCATGCCCAAACCCGCACCCAACGTCAGCAATAAATCCTGATTAAGTTATCAGGGCTCAGGGCTCGAGGCTTGACCCGTCGTACCCCCATTGGAATCCGAAACCGAAACCAAAAAACAGCCTATAAGCCAGTATGTAATACAATGGAGTGCACTTACCGATTAGTGTCGGTGGAATGATTAGATTCTGGCGGTAGATCATCGTCCAGGTCGCGTACACGGCCACGCTGGACATGGCGCACAGGGCCAACAGGAGGCATCCCTGGATGTAGGTGTGTTTCTTCCTATGGGAAAACAAAGAAAGTAGAACGAAATCACGTTAGTGCTGGGTGACGATAATAAAGGTTTTTTTTTTCGTGGTGATATATTCGATGGTCTATGCGGGTTTTGACTGTGGAGTGACCGGATATTTGGTAGAGGAGTGGCGTGGCATATAATCTATTGCTACGGTCATCAAGTGCTTCAACCATGATTATTCACCTTGGGAGTGTATGGACTGGGGTGATTGGCATTTCTTTGCTATTATAGTGATGTTTGTTATTGTATTGGAATTCCCATTCGTATGTACATTGGCTGCATGGACGATTGATTACAAGGCACGTGTTATCAAAATCGTTCAAAAATATAAGGCGAATAGTAAACTAACATGTCATAAATATAAATGAACATCGTCCGCAAAGCATACAAATTGGCCGGATTTCGTGAAAATCGTACCTCTGCTCATTGCATTACACCTTCCAGAGCGATGTTGAAGAGTAGGCATGAGAGTTCGTCATCTTGTCGCAGTCCCTGGCAAGATCCGAATGAACTGGATAGTTCACCCGAAACGCGTATGCAGTTGTGCACACCTTCCATTGCTACTTTGATGAGTCTGGTCAGCTTCCCAAGAAAGCCGGTTTCGTCCATGATTTTCCAAAGCTCTGTGCGGACAATACTGTCTATATGCCGACTTGAAGCCGACGAACAGTGATGCGTTGGGACCTGGTATAAACGGCTTTTCTGGAGGATTTATCGTATGGTGTAGATTTGGTCTGTTGTCGACCTGCCGTCGATGAAACCGGCTTAATAACTTCTCAAGAAATCATTCGTTTTAGGTGACAGACGAAAGACAGACGGAAGATGATCTGGGATACCACTTTATAGGCAGTATTTAAAATGGCGATCGCTCTGAAGTTCTCACATTCCCATTTATCTTGTGAATGGGACAGATTACTTCTCCAGTACCTGTTCGGTTTTCCAGGTCCTGACTAATACTATCAACCGGTGCAGACAGTTGGCCAAGTTTTCTGGGCCCATCTTGATGAGTTCAGCTGCGATACCATCCTTACCAGCTGCTTTGTTGGTTTTGAGCTGGTGAATGACATTCTTAGCTGCCCTCAGCGTGGGGGTGGTATCATTTCCGCCTTCTGCTGCACTGGCGTAGCCGTTTCCTCCGTTGCCGTGGTCTTCCATGTATACGTTCTGCACATCATTCAGATGCTCACCAAAGTGCTGCTTCCACCTTTTCATCACCTCAAATCCGTCCGTCAAGAAGCTCCCGTCCTTCTGCATATTTCGGCTCGTGGCACGAAGCCGTTGCAGGATGCGTTGAGCTTCTGGTAGAACTTCCGTGATTCTTGGGAACGGTACAGCAGTTCCATTTCTTCACACTCCGCTTCTTCCAGGCGACGCTTTTTCTCCCGAAATAAGCGGGTCTGCTGTTTCCGCTTATGTTTGTAACGTTCCACGTTCTGTCGGGTCCCTTGCTGCAGCATTACCGCCCTCGCTGCGTTTTTCTTCTCCAGAACCGTTCTGCACTCTTCATCGAACCATTCGTTCCGTCGATTCCATTCCACGTATCTGATGGTGATGGTGCTCTAGGCTGCGTCGTTGATGGCTGCTTTCACTGTACTCCAGCAGTCCTCTAGAGGGGCCTCATCGAGCTCGCCCTCGTCTGGCAACGCGGCCTCGAGATTCTGCGCGTATGCTGAGGCGACATCCGGTTGTTTCAGTCGCTCTTGGTTGTACCGTGGCGGGCGCCGGTACCGTACATTGTTGATGACGGAGAGTTTTGGGCGCAGAATTTGACCATCACCAGATAGTGGTCGGAGTCGATGTTGGCGCCACGATAGGTCCTGACGTCGATAATTTCGGAGAAGTGCCGTCCGTCAATCAGAACATGGTCGATTTGAGATTCCGTCTGCTGTGGTGATCTCCAGGTGTAACGATAAGGGAGGCTGTGTTGGAAGAAGGTGCTACGTATGGCAATATTTTTGGAGGCGGCGAAATCGACGAGTCGTAGGCCGTTTTCGTTCGTCTGCTGGTGGACGCTGAACTTACCAATCGTCGGTCTGAATTCCTCCTTCTGGCCTACCTGAGCGTTTAGATCCCCTATGATGATCTTGACGTCGTGGTTTGAGCAGCGGTCGTACTCGTGTTCGAGCTACGCGTAAAATGCGTCTTTGTCATTATCAGTGCTTCTGGAGTGAAGGTTGTGCACGTTTATTATGCTGATGTTGAAGAATCGGCCCTTCATTCTAAACCTGCACATTCTTTCGTCGATCGGCCACCAACCGATCACGCGCCTCTGCATATCACCCATCACGATGAAAGCTGTTCCCAGCTCGCGTGTGTTGCCGGTGCTCTGGTAGATGGCATGATTACCTCTAAACGTTCGCACCATGGATCCTGTCCAACACACCTCCTGCAGCGCTACGATGCCGAACCCGCGGTCCTTCATTAGATCGGCGAGTATGCGGGTGCTCCCAATGAAGTTGAGAGATCGGCAGTTCCACGTACCGAGTTTCCAATCGCAAGTCCTTTTTGTTCGCTGGGGTCGTTGCCGTTGGTCTCGGTTCGTATTATTCTGTTGCTGATTTTCCGTTACAATGGTTTTTACGGCTGGCTCGTAGGGCCTGACACCAACCCCCTACTTTCCGGAGGACCATAGTGCACAGTTGAGCTTAGAGTCCTTCCCTGGCACTCGGACGTAGATCAGCCGTCCCTAACATGGAGATCAGGCGCTGTTGTGAGCCGCTCCTCCTGGAGAACAGACGCTCAGGTTTGCAGAAGCAACCCCCCCTTCCCTGTCAGCCTACGACCAAAGATCCCACCGGAGTTGGTTACCCGATCTTTCCTAAGGTTGCTCGTAGTTTCCGGCCGGTACCACGAGGAGGTAGGGATAGGAGTTGCTGCCTAGTCAGCGGTCGGAATTTTCGCTCATTTTCACGAAAATTGAATTCTCCCTCACGCCAATTTTCAGCGAAAATCTGGCTCGAGAAATTTCCCGCACAAAGAGCAGAGCGAAAACATTTTTTCACTCACTCCCAAAGGTGCGAGAATTTCGTTTGCCCTTTGTCGGCCGATTATATTGTCTTTCCTAGACTCATATGACGCCGACGATGATTGGTTCTATTCAGTATATTTTCTACACCCTCTGTGTGGTTGGCGTGGTGGTGTGGATAGAGTGCGCGTGTCGAGTATGTTTTTAGTAATGTTCCAGGTTCGAATCCCGTCGCGGTCACAATTTTTGTTAATAAGCTCTCCCGCCGCCGTGAGAATAGCCATATTTCGTATCGCTGAAACGAAAATTACGAACTCTGTGCCTAGTGGATCAAAAATCTCGCCGAGGCGACCTCTAAACGTCATTTCTGAAAGTTTCCGTCATACAAAAGTTTGTTTCTAGCTCCCTTAGCTATTGTTCGCAGGTTGAGCCCCCAAGCTTTTTGACCATGTGCAATTTTCGGACACGCTAATTATTAAAAAAAATAATTTTGATTACAATACCACTCAAACGACGTATTCCTACAAACGATAAGGCGCCATCCACAAATTACGTAACGCTCTGGGGGAAGGGGGGGAGTATGGCCGAGCGTTACAATCCATACAAACATTTTTAGGTTTTCATACAAAAAAGCGTCACGGAGGGGGTAGGGGGGTCCAAAAATTTCAATTTTAGCGTTACGTAATAAATGGATGCTGCCTAACCATGTTCATTTGGCTCACATTTTGACAGTTCTCTCTGCACGATTGGCTCGCAATGGCCGGCTCCGCATATCTCTAAATGTTCTAAGCAAAAACGGAAATAGAAGTTTGAGCAGTGTTGCCAGTTGTGAAAATATACAAACAGTTCCGAGTCGTTTGGCCGAATGCCATTTGGCCGAAAGGTTAATTTGGCCGAATGCCGTTTGATCGACCTGTACGCCGCCGCCGACACTTTTTATCCCACGCCGACGCCGACCGAGGTATCGGCGGCGCGCCATGTTAGTCGTATCGTGCTGAGGAGCGCGGGTTCGATTTCCGCCGCAGCTGTCAGGATTTTTTTCGGCTGTGCCACTGGCGTTGCATGCTAGTCCGTTGTCTAGTGTCGTGCTTCCTTAAAAGAGTGAATAGCTCACTGGAAGCATTGAACGTGTCCGTGTCTCTTTTTTTTTTGTAGGAATCGCTCAAGGAGGATCCTTCAGGGATCACTCCGGGAGTTTCATCAAGGCATCCTACAGGAATTCCTTCTAGCATCCCTCCTGAAATTCCTTCGAGGATTCTTCTTGGAATTACTTTGGGATGCCTCATGCAAATTTTTCAGAGATTCTTTCAGGAGTTCTTTCCAGGATTGCTCCAGAAGTTCCTTCGATGATCTCTCCAGGAATTGTTAGACGGATCCTAATAGCTTCATCCCTTCTCTAAATGTTCAATAGTAATTCCTTCAGAAGTTTAATTAAACAGGAGTTCGCTCAGGTATCCTTCCAGAAGGCCCTTCGGAGATTCTTTCAGGAGAATTCATGAATGCCTCCTGGATGTCCTGAAGATCCATCATGAATTCCGTAAGAAGTTTCTTCAGAAATTCCTGCGAAGGTCTTTAAAATTTAGTCTAGGGATTCCTTCAGAGATTCCTCCAGAATTGTGGCACATGTTTCTTCATAGATTCCTCCTGAATTTCTTCAGGGATTCCAAAAGAAGTTTCTTCAAAAATCTCTCCAGGAGTCTGTTACGTTTAGGTTAGGTTTTGGATGTAAATCTTGATGTTAGTTGAAATAAATAATGAGTAGAACCATTTAGCATACAAATGCCAAGAGAAGTGGAACACAAGTAACGTGTATTGGAAACCCCTGCTCAACCAACTTATACACTCGATCGCCTCCATCCAGAAACTATGGCACCATGCGGCAATCGTGGGACATACACACACCTCCAAGCACGAATTCACCATCCTGCCGAAAGAGTTGTGGAATCGAAGGAAAAGAGGTGCCGAGGCCGACACGATGAAGAGTCGTACATCACAACGTACAAGGAGAGCATTCGGGTAGTGCACTCTCTCACTCTCTCGCGATCATCGCTGTGGAGCGTGCTCGCAAGCCAACTTAGGGCACGATCGTCATCTCAATTACTCTCGCTCACACGATCAGTACTTGGACTGTATGCTAGGCAGCACGGGGAAGAATAACGGAGACCAGTCGACACGAACTCGTAGATCAAGCCAGATGTGGGTATAGTCACGTGACCGCATCGGTGGTGTAGTGCTTTATGG